>NC_039264.1:20348799-20965634 GCF_003368295.1 Carassius auratus
GCATCTAATTTCTAGTTCTTCTTGATCTTAGTGCTGCGTTCGACACCATAGATTTACATAGATACCTATTAAGTTCCGTATGTTACAAATGATCATTACTTACCTATAAGGCCCTAAATGGTTTAGCTCCTGCATACCTAACTAGCGTTCTACCACGTTACAATCCATCACGCTCCCTAAGGTCACAAAACACTGGACTTTTGGTAGTTCCTAGGATAGCAAAGTCCACTAAAGGAGGTAGAGCTTTTTCACATTTGGCTCCCAAACTCTGGAATAGCCTTCCTGATAATGTTCGGGGTTCAGACACACTCTCTCTGTTTAAATCTAGATTAAAAACGCATCTCTTTCACCAAGCATTTGAATAATAATCTTAAATTGTGAGTGTAGGTGCATCTGATCAAATGCACATTTTTATTCTTTAGCTTGGGTTACACTAATGAATTTTACTTTGTTGAATCACCAGCTATGCTAATGATGTCTCTATTTGTTTCTATGTTTTGCCACTGGATTTACATCCCGTGGTAACTAGGATTTACACAAGCTTCAGTCTAGATCCAGAAAACCTGAGAATGATGCTGACCCTCAGAGTACCCAGATGATGCAAACTCTGAATCAACAAACATAACTAACAAATATTGCTACAAGAGTGACTGCATCATATGATAATTATTAATTATCACAAAAAAAGTGAATAAAAACTAAATCTAAGCAGAGCGACTTGGACGGCAACCGGATTCGGCGGCGCCATCTTGGAAAGTTACAATTCCAAGATAGAATACATTAATACATTGACAACTAATTTGTATGATTTACGAGATGGACAATTCATACAAATGTGTAAAACCTCACTCGTATGAATTTGTATGATTTTTGCTAAATCATACATATTTGACAAGTTCCCCAATCAGTGCCGTCCTTTGGGCAGTGCAACTGGTGCAGTCACACTGGGCCCTTTGGCGAACAGGTCCTCGCATCAGCTAAGGATGCCCCTTTTCCCAATTCGTATGAATTCATATGAATGACCTACCCCTAAACCTACCTGTCACTGGGTACTAGAAAAATGTACAAAATCATACGAGTGAGGTCATATAAATTTGTATGAATTAGCCACCTCGTAACACACATACAAATTAGTTGTGAGATAGCTTTGCAGTTCAGCAGTTCCTCTGCTGCTTTCTGTAGGTCACTGATGATAGTTCACCACAGAGAAAACATGCACCAGCATATCTAGTTTAAAAGTAGCCTAATGTATTTAGACTTGTACATGTGCTAATGTATTAATTTATGGAATCTGTCCGTAATCCCAGGATCAACTGGGCACAGACTCAGCGAGTGATAAATCTCCACTTGACCGTCAGTATTGAGTCACTTACTTATATTGCACTGGACTTAGGAGACACTCCAAACTCAAGACAGAATTCCACAGAAGCTGAATATTTAGAACACTTCATTGTGTCAATGTGATGTTACTGAGATATGCTATGAACATGGTACATCTCTACATGAGGTTACACGTGGCTGCCTGGTTTCACATCTTGGTCTTGTAGGGGGACCTATACCTTAAACAGTACTGTGGAGGTTTAGCTCAAGGGCCCTTGTGAAACTGGAAGTAAGCTGATGTTTGTAAGATGAGTTGGAAGCAGGGGCCACCCAGATCACAACCACAAGTTCTGTATGTCTGCAAAGACAAGTTCACACTTTAAAGTATATGATTTTCTAAACATGTACCATGATAATCTATGGAAATACAATGCACATGAATCAAAGAAACACTTCTAATGCATCAATGCGTAAAACTTGACTTTTATATACAATATTAGCCAAACTATATCGAACACATTTTCTATATTATTTAAAATCCTTATATTCCATAAATTATTCTTCAAAATGGAATAAGTAAAATAATTAATTTAGTGTTCTTTTTCACTTTTTCTTTTCTTTTTCTTTTACTTTTACTCATGAACCCTGGATTTTCACCAATTACACTTTGAATATGAAAAAGCTTTTTATTATTATCATTATTATTAATATTATTATTATTATTATTATTATTATTATTATTATTATTTTAACAAAGCTTCTGAGAAAGACACTATAGATCTATGTGAAACAGCTTTGACATGTCAACATCTATTCAAAGCAATAAAACATTCAGAATGAATAGCGCTTAACAATATCAAATGATTTATATGTAGACCTAGTAGGCAAACAGCCAGCAAGCTGCAACGCTGCATGGTTTCCACTTGAGGTTTAGACAACTGTGAGAACTGAGATACATGAATCTATAAAGATACCAGAAAACTGCTCTGAATCTAAAGTTAAACCTCTACTCTAGACAAAGTTGACAGACCCTGTCTGACATTGGCTGTCAGCTGAACAAACAAGTGGAACATTTTTATGGTTTTGGTTTAGCATTTCAGTTTAGTTTAACCACACTATGTAGCGCTTATATTTATATGCAGTGTTTCATACAGGCCTATATGCACTCATAAACAATACATACAATTTCGTAAGACTTTTTAAATTTTATTTATTGTGAATTTATATTTATTCAGTTTACTGTATCCAATAATGGCGTCTGAGTTTATACAGCCATGAACACATTAATAGAGATGGTGACATAATATAATTATGCTAAAACTGCATTTACTACATGTGATTTTATTGAAATAAAATCATGTTTATATAATATATTTATAATTAATATAATATATACATAATATAAATAATGTTTAATAATAAAACAATGTATTTCCATCCAAATTATACTTAAAAAGGCAAAAACAACACAATTTTTTTTTATTTAGCCACTGAATTCATATCTATGAACAATGACTTACATTTTTATCCAGATTAATTTATACAGGCATTAATTAAATCATGTTAACAATATAAACAATTCTCTCTACTACAAAAATGCGGAAATCTTGCAGATATTTCTACCTCTTCTGGGTCCAACAGCACTGAAATCTGAACCCAACAGTCTCCTCAAAAACAAAACAAATAATATTCACATTCTCTCTTTTAAGATCATTCCATTTGTGTCAAGATAATAGTATTCAGAGAGACCAATGTATGACAAAAACGTTAAGATACTCACATCGACAACAGCTAACATGTAACAATCACAAATATTGCAAAACAAAGGTCTTTGATTGTTAAAACAGACTAACTAGTGAAAAAAAGTTCTTAAATACATATTTAATATTAACCCTCATGCGTTGTTGGGGACGTTTTCATCCACTAGGGGGTAAAGTTGAGTCTTATTTTGGTCACAACTTTCTCTGTTTCTATGGAATTATATTTGCTTAAAAAAAATTCACGTAACTTTACAAAACTGAACTTACATTTTTCAGAAACTATCAAAAATATTCCATTACAAAAGAAGAAAAACAATGAAAAAAAAAAAAAACCTCTCTTCAAAGCTCTTCAAATATGCTTCATTCTTTGTTAATGTTTTTCAAAGATTCTGAATGCATTGACACAGATTTCGCTTACGCTTCACAGTTTTTCGTTTGGTGTTTTGACACAAACCTCTCATGGGGAAGGGCTTAACAGTGATCTACTCTGATTGGATAGTGAGCTTTTGATGGACAGGTGCTCTCTGACCGGGAAGTACAGACGTTACTCAGTGGCGAACATATTGGAAAGCTCTCGCGCTGATTTGTATGCAATACATCGTGCTTTGTATTACTAAATATGTAAATTATATTTGACCTTTAAACGTCTCAGTCTGTAAAGATGAGCTCTCAGGAGAGACATGGAGCGGCATCATCATGTCAAAGATTAGTAGCAACATTGGCTTTGATACATTGTTAATATTTGTGCACCATTAGATTATTTTTTTTTTCTTCCTCATTTATTGTTCGTGGCTGTTTTTGCCCCATTGACTTCCATTATAATGACATTTTTTGATTGCAAAGCCAAGACACCATACAATCATGCATTACTTTAAAAATAAATTATTTCTCCATCTTCATTGATAATTCATTTCCATTTATGTAAAATCTCTGAGTATGAGAGAGACCTTTGCGCACTTACCTTGATGTATCTGAAAAAGCTGAGGATGAGCTGCAGGATGTATTTTCTTCTCCCTCTGACACCACAGACTCAAAATCAGATGCTGATTTTGTTGTGGCACCCTCATCATCTTCTCCAGCTTCCACTGAAGGCGAGGAGGATTCAGAGGATTCAGATGATCCTGTATCTGGGTGGATTGGGAGAAACGGCAAAGTGTGGTTTTCCACCAACGTGGAGACAACTCACTTCCTGCAGCCTGCCAGAGGCATGGAAGTTAAGCCATTGCAAGGGTCCAGAAGTGTGTGTGTGTGCATCAAGAATGCATGCTTTTATGGTGTCATGGCTTTGCAATATAAAAAGTGTTATAATGGAAGTCAATGGGGCAAAAACGGCCAAGAACAATAAATGAGGGAGAAAAAAATAAAATCTAATGCTGCATGACAACTAACAATGCGTCAAAGCCAATGTTGTTTAACTAAACTTTGACATGCCCAAGACTGTGATAAAAGGTAAAAATATATCCAGCCACAATCACTTTTTATATTTAAAATAAGTAATTTTGTGTGTTTTTCCCCAAAATCAGTTACATAATTTAAATGACTCCCTAAAATATAAATGCAACTAATATATATATATATATATATATATATATATATATATATATATATATATATATATATATATATATATATATATACTTTCTATTAATAAGCCATTTGCTTATATATTATATATTTATGCCCATCATTAGAGTAATTTGAGATATACTATAAACGTAAAGAGTAATGTAAAACTATGGCTGTCAATACAATCAAAACATTTTAAATCTTTTTTTTTTTTACTTCTAAGCCTTTTCCATCTTTAGAAAGCAGAATGAAGCAGTTACATTATTACATTACATTACAGTTACATTACAAAAAATGCAGCACACTCATTCAAATGAAATCTTTTTAATTAATTTACATTTTTACATTTTTTTTTTACCCAGTTTGAAAACCTCTGATTTACAGAATGCTTGTATGTTAGACTGGCTTGTACTCAGTTGTTTGCATGAGCAGCAGGAAAGTATCATAAGCGCATGCATGCATGTTTATGATTTTGGCTGCTTTAGGGCAGCATAAGTGCTGTCGACCTGGCTGGTACAATTCTTTTTACGCAGCTTGGTAAAATCGACTTCAGCGTACTAAAAAACAATGAAGAAAACAAAATGAGCATTTTAGGTGCAGTTGTCACTAAAGCAACATTTTCTAAATGTTTTTAAATATTATAGTGGGAATAATAGGTCAGCATGAATCCCATCTTACAGAAATAAATGTTCTAAATTGTAAAGTTATGATGGTGGTTACCTGTAATTGGTTTGGGTTCTGTTGTTGTTCTATAACTTGAGTCTGTTGTTGATCAGTGTTGAGTTGCTGTGATTGTTCTGGAGATCTTCTTTTTCCACCAACGATAACTTTTACTACTCCTTAAACGAAAAAGTGATTTCAGTATTTAATAAAGGTTGTACTATTATTTCTTAAGTTCTAACGGCATTATGTAAGTCACATAAATGGCACAATAGCAATAAAATTGTCAAAATTAAATAAATTAAAATATCATCATAATAATATTTTTACAGATGGCCAAAAATAACTCACCAATCAGTATAGTGAGCAGAAGTCCATTCATCAGAGCAGATATGATGATAATAATCTGACATTGTTTTGGATTCTGATCTGTAAACTCCAGCACTGTATGATTGTGACAGTTAGTTAAGTAAGAAAGTGCCCACAGTTTGTTAAAGTAACAGTTGTTGCACTGTTGGTACAAAAGTTGTGATTCTGTAAACTTGAAAATTGTGATAATATATGAGAAATAATATGGATATAATTATGTTTCTAAAAAAAAATGGAATCAGTAAGTGACAAATGTAGTCATTAACAAAATGTATTGGTCACTGCAAGAGTAAATGAACTCACTGTTGAAGTATATTCTGGTGCTGTTGCTGAGTTTTGGAGGTTTGTATGTGTTCATACAGAAATAAACTCCTAATTCATCAGCAGTCACATTATTAATAACCAGACCATGTTTAAACTGCACTGAATATTTCTTTCTGAATGATTTATTGAAGTAATAAGGTGATGTTGTGGTTGATTCTAGAACGACTGTTGGAGGATCTGCTGGTTTCAGTAAAATCCAATAAACCTCATTTTCATCAAGATCACAGTTTATGATCACATCTGATCCCAGATCAGTTAATAGATCTGATACTGCAGCTTTACAACAGATTAATACATCTGTAAGATAATAAAAATACATAAGCAAACATGATTAAGAATACCTGCTAAAACCACTGAGAATCTATAACATAAAACAATAGGCTATATGACAAAGCAGATGCAAACATACATATAACAAGTAATAAACTGACAGAGCTGAAGCTGAAGGATCTTCATGTTGCTGTGAATAAAACAGATAAATATAATGAAACCTTTCTCACCCAGCAACTGTACAGCAGCTCTGAAGCAAAGACAGAAAGGAAAAAACCCTCCCACATTGGTCAAAGTCAAGTTTGCTCTGTCCACACTGTACACACTTTTTTAACACCTATGCCCCGCCACGATAATCACTTCATTCATCAATGTAAGTACGTTCATTTTCTGTTTTACACCCATTGTTTTTCAATCATATTTGATTATTTCATGTATTAAACTGTATTAAAAAATAAGTCCTCCTTAATAATAAAAAAAATAAAGGGTTGAAGAGAGGTCTACTAATTGTTACAAAGCAGCTTTACAGAAAATTAAGTTTCTACAATATTCAGTAGTAGCTTATAAGTGGTGACTGTCAGTTTGTGCACATTATGACAGGATTTTTCAGAAAAATGAATACAAGACATAGTCAGCCAGACAATGAACATTATTATCAGCAAATATTATATGATGCAGTCACACTTGTACCAATATTTGTTAGTTCTGTATGTTGTTTCAGGTTTATCATCAGCTGAGGTCCTCTGAGGGTCCGCATCATCTCTTTTCAGGTGTTCTGGATCCTAGATAGAGAAACAGATTGTAATGATGAGACAGAGACGTTTGGATCCATGTGCAGAACTTTAATGATGAGAATGGTCAGACAGGCAATGATCAGTAATGGCGTCAGGCATGTAGGGATAACCAGAATCGAAAACAGAAACAAGCAGATGTCGGGGGCAAGCAGCAGAGAATCAGAGTCGGTATAAACAATCCAAAGGTCAGGTACAGAAGGAAAACACAAGGAAAACGCTCAGAAATGTCAGACTGGCTAAACAAGACTTCGCAGAGAGTGGGAGTGAGTGTGCTGCTTTTATGTGTGTGTAAATGAGGTGCAGGTGTGGCAAGGAAATTGGCTGATGAATGATGTGCAGGTGTGGCAGGGTGATTGTGATGCAGTGACTCATGGGGAATGTAGTTTGGGTGTGGTGCAACAGATGAGAGGTGCTAGAGTCCGCGTGACATCTAGTTGTTGATGTGGAATGGTTCTGATTGGAGTGCCCTCTACTGAAGTTCATGGGCACTCCATCTAATGATTGTGACTCTGTCCTTGAAGATCACCGGTGATTTGACTTGACTCTGAAAGGTCAACGGTGACTAGCCTTGTCTCTGGAAAGTCCATGGTGACTAGTCCTGACTCTGGAAGGTCAACGGTCACTAACCCTGACTCCGGAAGGTCAACGGTGACTAGCCCTGACTCTGGAGGGTCCACGAGCACCTGACTAGACTCTGGAGGGTCAACCGGAATCTCACTCAACTCTGAAAATTTAAGGAAATTGGCTGATCAATGATGTGCAGGTGTGGCAGGGTGATTGTGATGCAGTGACATGACACAATGCCCACTGACCCATTCATCCATTTTTTTTTCTCCCCATCAGATTGACAAAGAATATTACCATCTCACCAGCCCTTTCATCTGTCACAATAAAATGGAAAGCGATAAACTATGATGCAAATCTTTCTGGATTGAGACCACATTTAACAACAACAACAAAAAAATCACAATACAGGTAAATCTTTTATTTGTAGAACATTGTCAACTTTTTATTTATTATTTATGTATTTACTACTTTGAGGAGAGAGATAGCGCTTTTTCTGTTCTACATCTACTGATAAACAAATCTGAAAGGCAAATTATCTCTCTCTCTCTAACCTGAAACACTGCATGCTTGCTACTCTAACATCATTCAAAGAGGAACATGATTCAGAATACAGTGTTTTAACAGAGGCTTCACCATATTCATGTAAGTACTTGAATTATTATGTTACATCAAGATTGACTAAGTAACACTCAACACTTCCCCTTTATAATGCATACATTCAAGAATTACAATTTTATAATTCAAAGAAATATCAAGAAGGATACCACAAAATGTCCAAACTGTTTTCCATGAGGTTCTTAAGCTGGATCAATTGCAGAGGCTTGACAGTACATGCTTGACAGTGAAGCTTAACTGATGATCCATCACAACTCCTAGGTTTCTGGCTGTCCTTGAAGGAGTAATGGTTGACGAACCCAGCTGTATAGAGAAGTTGTGATGAACCAATGGTTTGGCTGGAATCACCAGGAGTTCTGTCTTCGTAAGGTTAAGCTGAAAGTGATGGTCATTCATCCAGCTAGAAATGTCACTCAGACAGGCTGAAATGCGAGCAGCTACCATCGGGTCATCTGGCTGGAATGAGAAGTAGAGTTGGGTGTCATCAGCGTAGCAGTGATAAGAAAAGCTGTGCTTCTGAATGACAGATCCTAATGACGTTATGTAGATGGAGAAGAGAAGTGGTCCAAGAACTGAGCCTTGAGGAACCCCAGTAGCAAGGTGTTGTGACTTTGAAACATCACCCCTCCAAGACACACTGCAGGATCTGTCAGAGAGGTAGGACTTAACCCACAGGAGTGCGGTTCCAGAGATGCTCATCTTTCTGAGGGTGGACAGGAGAATCTGGTGATTAACAGTGTCAAAAGCAGCAGACAGGTCCAGTAAGATGAGTAGTTCAGGTATGTAACCAAAATTTCAAGTGGTACACATGTAGTATGCCCTATGTCATAGTGTATCAGTTGGGTGACACCTGTTTACTTAGTGGATGACATCAGCCATTCATGAACTGTACAAGTTTCCTGTACAATGTATTCTACTGTGGGGGAAAATATTTAGACTGCATTGTCCAAGCCCTACATATATTTATATTAATTTTTTTCTAAAGGACTGAGAGACGACACAATGGTAGGGGAAGGGGCCATTGTAAACTTGGATTTGGAAAATAATTAAATCAGATTACGAGAAATTCAAATCATCCAGGACAACACCTTTTTCAAGAACATTCAACGAGTAGGTCTTTCCACATTGGCTCGCATTCTAAAGCTAAACCAAATCATAATGAAACAACTTTATAAGGTGCTGTTTGAGAGAAACTCTCAAAGAAACAAAGATTTCAAACGAACATACTGTATGTGGATGTACTATATTGACTGCAGTACACTACACGCAACATTGTTTCCCAGTGTATTGGATAACACCATATTGACTAATTTTTGTTCTTTGTTTTCAGGGAGTACTGGAAATGGATGCTCATGCAATCCCACATGAGTTCATCTTTATAGATGAGGCTGGGTTCAACCTAGCAAAGAACAGAAGAAGTGGAATTAACGTCATTGGCCACAGAGCCATTATAGATGTTCCTGGCCAACGTGGTGGGAACATCACAATGTGTGCTGCCATCTCCAGTATCCATGGTGTCCTCCACTATCATGCCAACCTCACATTTCTGGACAGACTTCACAACATTCTCATACCACCAGAGAATATGAATGATACAGACCATCAAAGAAACAGTACGTTGTAGTATGGGACAACGTGAGCTTTCATTGTGCAGCCCCAGTCCAAAAATGGTTTGCTGACCACCAAACATTACTTGTGCAATACTTCCCACCATACTTACCATTTCTGAACCCCATAGAAGAGTTATTTTCGGCATGGCGGTGGAAGGTATACGACCGGCAGCCCTTTGTGCGCATGCCTCTTGTGCAGGCCTTGGAAAAGGCATGTGATGAGATTGATGTGGGTGCAATTCAGGGATGGATAAGGCACTCAAGGCGCTTCTTCCCTCGATGTCTGGCAAGGGAAGGTATTGCCTGTGATGTTGACGAGACGTTGTGGCCAGACCCGGTTGTGTGGCAAGATGCTGCCTAATTATTTTTCTTGCCTCTTCTTTTACTGTAATATATTTTTTCAGAAATGTTCTTTTTCAGTTTACTGTTTTGTAAGAATAGTTTTGTTCAGTCCCATGTAAATCTATCTGCTCTGCTGTGCATATGTTGCAATGACTTGTTTACTGTAGTGAAAAAAAAAAAGTTGCAACAGCATGTGTGTGTATCTGCAAATATTTCTGTGCATGTGAACAATCTGATACATATTTTAGTATTATGGCAAAGCATACTAAAGATAGGGGTGCTTTTCATTATGCCCAACAGTGTGTAGCTGGTTAGGCAAAAATCTGGTAATATGAAATAAGTGTGTGCCTAACCAACTTTCAGCTTGGCAAAGCAGTTCATTTCACATTCAAAATGCACTACAACTACCAAACCACTATATTCAGGTCTCAAATCAACTCATTCTTCCAGAACACTATAAAGGTTGACAGCCGACAAACACACTTTGTCACCCACAAAACAATGACCTTAAAAACACTAACAACATGTAGCATTATACAATGTTTTCTTTTGTAAAACAAGGACACATCTCTGTTTCTAATTCACTGCAAAATATGTTATTGTAATGAATCATACATGATGCAGAATTCGTCAAGATTTTATGTAATTTATGTATTTTTTTAAAGTAATTCCAAAATAGAAGAATTTGTATACACACGATCCACTGATACGGATACAATAGTAATGCTAATCTACTAATTGTCCAGTTGTTTTTATAACATTTAAATGTAAGATTTTGTGGGTCTTTAGTCTTGGGACATTTTCTCAAGTCTCTTTGAGGGCCTCTAGCGGCCTCAGCATATCTCAGCACCAGAATATCATCTTATTCATATACAGTTTTTTACAAACGCTATGACAGTTTTTTCAATACCTTTAACAAGTTTCTTAAACTCTTAACATGGTTAGCACATTTAAAATGCTTGAACTTATTTTACACACAAGCCCAACCGAGACCAAAACAGTGTAATTTTACAGTCAAATTTACAAATGCTTTCACACTGTATGTCAGAACAGATAACATCATGTTCTAAACATAACTTATATAGGCTCAAGTCAAAGTTAACAGCTGTTCATATTGTGAATTGAAACAAATATATTCCCTGTGTTTTATTCTATTGCTAATGAGAAACAGCTTATTGCAGTTATGCAAATGTATAAATCACAGATGGTTCCCATATAGGAACCACACTCAGGTGTGAAAAGAGGACTCTTTGGGCTGATCTTGTGTGGAAAAGGAACAATATAGAGCAACACAAAGAAAGAAAGAAAGAAAGAAAGAAAGAAAGAAAGAAAGAAAGAAAGAAAGAAAGAAAGAAAGAAAAAATGCCTGCATGAGGGAGAGGAAGACGAGTACCAGGACAAGGGAGAGGAGTGGGAAACTTTACCATTTACTGTATTAGAGTGACTGTATGTCTCTGGTCTCTAATATGTAACTGTATTTTGTCTCTCTAAGGATTCAACGTCTACCTCCCTCAGGGGGCAGAAGAAAGCTCTTGATTGAAGAACAGGAACTTGCTATTGTCAACATGGTGATTGCTGACAATGAAATACAACTGAAGGACATTCAGTCCAGAGTTGTAGAGGACAACCTTGTCTTTGGGAACATTGCAGTGAGCGCATCAAAGAACTCCGTCAACAATACATCCAGGTATGGTAATGTAATACAGTCATTACTGTACTATACACAGTGTGTTTTGCAGTAAGCTACTCTATAAACCTGGAGTAATTAATGAATTAATTACCTTAGAACATACAGTAGATATGCAGTACAGCACAGCATTTACATACACTGTGTCTAATTACTTTCAGAGATTCATGGAGTTGGAGGCCAATCAAGTCCCACATGTAATTATCTATGTTGACGAGGCTGGCTTCAACTTGGCGAAGTCATGTGGCCAAAAGCAGAAGACCGGGCAGATTAGAAGATTTCTTTGTTTTTAATATTATAACTCTGGTGCTTTTTCTGTTTGTATATCTTGCAATAATGTCTTGTTGCAAATAAAGTCTTTATTGCAGCAATTTTGTGTCTGTATTTTTTTTTTTTACATAAACAGTACATTTTAGTACATTAGATTAACAGTACTAATCTGAGATGGTCATTCATTTTTTTTTTTTTTTTCTGCAGCAAAAGAAACAAAATGCATGCATTTACTAAATCAAACAAAACAAAAATGTAGAGAGGCTTCAAAAGCCATTACAGTGCAAAACACAATCTATGATCAATACAATATACATATACTGACACATGAAATAATGCAGTTTCTGTAATTCCAGTTGATGATACTGAGAACATGTGTTAGTGTTTTGAATAATTATTTGATTTTGAAACATGTTTGCAGTGTTTTGTTAGACCTAGTGTATTGTATTTGTATTGTTCATTATTGTATTTTGAAAATTAGTTTTGGGGTTTAGATTACAATGTGTGATTTTGAGCATGAAATTAACTGTTTGGCCAATTGTGTGTTTTAGGTGTGTTGGTGCGTTAAGAGTGTAGGAAACTTGTTAAATGTATTGAAAAAAAATGTCAAAGCGATTGTTAAAAACTGTAAAACCAGTATCTTGGTGCTGAGTGTCACTACAGTAACATCACTACTTACAGTAAATATAAAACATCAAAAAATGCCATCAGGTTCACCTCTGAAACCGAAGAACCAGCCTGATGAAAACAGACTCCAAAAGCAATCTGAACACATAAAAGAAAAGCAGACTACAAAAACACATGCAGTACAATAGACTCAGCCCTTGCTCAAAAGGCAATATGAACAATAGCTGAAATAATGTGATTAACATGATCATAATATGAAAGAACAGATGTCTATAGTAAGCAGTGGTGTCAAAAGTACTGGCATTCATTACTCAAGTAGAAGTATAGATACTAGGGTTTAAAAAGACTTTTGTAGAAGTTGAAGTATCAACTCAAGCTTTTTACTCAAGTAAAAGTGTAAAAGTACTGGTTTAAAAAACTACTTAAAGTATAAAAGTAAAAGAAAAAAATGCCATTAAGAACAAAAGCTTAGGCCGTGGCACAGGGGCCTATTGTGTACTACCCCACCTCCTCAAAAAACATTTTTCTAAAGGCCATAGGCCATAATGACTATAATGTTATATTAAAATGTTCATGTTGAAAAATTTGGGATGCACTAGGCTTCCTGTTTCAGCCGCATATATGAAAATACAAAAATGGTGTGCACATCCCAAACATCCAATTAGGACACAGGTGCAAGACAACTAAATGATATAGACAAATAAAGAAGTGAAGTCTGAACACTGAAAACTACTGCTCCAGAGGAATTTAATCAAGCAACGTTTCGACCTTCAGGTCTTCCTCAGCCGCATATATGCCCATTTAAAATGAACGCACTTTAGTACAATGCAAATACATTAAAGAACTAGAGATATGATGACTAGTTGCCAGTAAGTATTGTTATGGTGCAAAAAGTCAAACTTCAGAGGCTTGTCATCAATAACTTTTAATGGAATGTTTATGTACATCCAAGCTTAGCTGCAGGAATCAGTGAGGGCAATGGACAAGAACATTGGTGCAGGCTTAGTAACAATTACACTTGTATGGTTGTCTATTTACAGTAAACATTATAGTGCTGTCAAAATGAATGATTAATCCAAGTGATTAATCAAAAACTAAAACTGAAAAAGAAATCATAATCCTGATACTTTCTTGATTGATACCTTCTTGTATTTGGTACATATGTCTGCTATGTCCAGTGTTGGGGGGTAACGAGTTACAAAGTTGGTATAGCCTACTTATCACAACTTTGTCAATCGCATCGTCAATCGAAAACGCTAAATTATTCAAACGTCACGCTACCGAACTACCTACAGTAGCTTAATTTGTGGAGGACGAAGAAAAAGCACTCATTTGGTAAATGAGCCAGTGAGAAATAATAACTTTTAAGTAGGGTCCAGTGCCTTTTCAATACTTTTAAAACGGTACCGGCTCCTAAACGGTGCCTGAACCGATACTTTAAAAAAAAGAACCACAAAAAAACTATGGATAACTTTAAAGAACATTACAAATATTTTAAATAAATCCATAGCTTGTTGTGCAAGTTGTGCTTCCCTTAATCTAAGCCTAATAAATGTATTTCACAATCTGGGTCATTATTTAATACAAAACCACACATAATGTTTCTACTGTATCTCTGTCACTCACTCTGATATTTAGTTAACATGAGTGCTGTCTGTCACTGTCTTAAATCAGTTCTGTGAATTACTGTATGGTCATTCTTTATAAAGTAGCAACAATGTCGTTTTTAAAATACAGTACTGTGCAAAAGTCTTATGGAAAAATTAGTATTTTCTCCCCAAAAAGGGTTTTAAGCCAGTTATTTATATCTTTTGCTGTAGTGTGTCAGTAGGAAATATCAGTTGGTCATTAATTTTAGTAATAATCTAGTGCGATTCTGAATGCACAAGCAGTCTGACAACGGGAAAATTAATGTTTGGAAATGTAAACTGATATTTTATACTGACATACTACAGCAAAATATATAAATAACTGTCCGAACACCATTCTTTTAAGTGAAAATACTAAAGTGTCTAAGACTTTTGCACAGTAGTGTATGTATAAAGTACGTATGATTAAATTAAGTATATTTTAGTAAGTGTAATTAAAGTATGTGTTCGTTCATATGTGTTAAGGGCTAGATTTTCGCTGGAGGAAACGGCTGTGGTGTGATGAGCGAAAACTTTACAGATGAGAAACCGACTGCTACCTCGTGACTTTTTGTAAACTGTATTTATGACAAAGAACTGCACAGATATGGATATTCTAACAATCTATCGATAAACACATACCTTGTGTCCTCTGTTTGTTTAAGTGCGCATGCGCTGCTCCGTTCGCGGTCTGCGCCTCTGCGGATTGAATTTCATGTGAAATTTAAGCGGACTGACTCTGAGGCGATCGGATACCGGTTCCATACCCAACACTACTTTTAAGAAATATATATTTTGATAAACGAACCCAAAACTGTCTATGTCCTGGCTGGACTGTGATGTGATATGTGTCATGTGCAGGTGCGATGGATCGCGTAAAGACCAATAGGGTGTCGGAATGGTATATGTTTATACTTCTCATCCAACCACAATCAAATTCACTCCATCCGGATGGTGCGATTTATCTGGATAGGTTTTTTTTTTTTTTTTTTTTAATGATGACAATCCGGAATGAAAACAAGCCGAAATGAAATAGCAGTAACGAAGCTATTTTTAAAATGTAAGGAGTAGAAAGTACAGATACTTGCCTGAAAATGTAAGGAGTAGAAGTAAAAAGTCTGCTGAAAAATAATCACTCAAGTAAAGTATAGATACCCAAAATTTCTACTTAAGTACAGTAACGAAGTATTTGTACTTCGTTACTTGATACCTCTGCTCATTGTTGACAAAAGGCAAAAGAGCTGTGTGTGTATGCGCACATCTGAATGTCGGGCTGCGCTTCACACAGGTTTGGGCTTTTAAAAAGCTTGTCAATCAAAATGTACTTCTTGGGCTCGGGCCGAAACCTGTCGAGCTCGGGTCCTGTCAGGCCTAACTTTAAGGCCCGATTACAGCTCTAATGCCAATAAATAATAAATATTGCTGACGTGTGCGTTTCCAAGCTTACGTTCGTCCAATATGTGGCGTTGAAAAAGGAAACGTCTTTTTTTTAGACATGGAAAATCGATTTTACAATCGATTCAATGAACACTTATGTCTTAAAAATCGAAAATGCTTTTCACACAAAAGTGACAGCCCTATATCCGCATAGCATTTATCTAGATACCTTGCAAATGTCTTTCGGTCCTGCAAGGGTACAGAGCTGTCCGTCACGGGTATCATCGTAAGCAAGTCTCTAAATGACTGCGATTCCACAGTTGACAAGGGCAGCATTTCCTCCACCACTCACGCTGCTACAGCTCTCTTCACCTGTCCAGAAGTTACCTACCCTCCCGATCTTGAACAAAAATCTCCATCCACTTTAACCCCAGCCGGCATTTCAACGTTGATTCAAAGTTGAAACAACGTCAGGTACCATGGTTGAATCAACGTTGAATAACCTTTCAATTTTGCAAATTGAATCACCGTTGAAATCACGACGCTGATTCACCGTTGAAAACCCGACGTTGAATCAACGTTGAATTACCTTTCGATTTTGCAAATTGGATCAACAATCAAAAATCACGACGTGGATTCACCCTTGAAATCGCGACGCTGTTTCACCGTCTTACCTGCATTACGGATGAATTAGGGTCGTGCTGCAGACCTGGGATGAAAGCTGAATGAGGTGTTGATTTTGAAAAGTTAATCAACGTTGTTTCCCCGTCGTACCTTGCACCGTGTATAAATACACCTAGATCCTAGTGGGCATTTAGATCAACACGGTACATGCAAGGCTTAAAATCTGACTGGCAGCAATGGCTTTACAAACAACTTCAATAAACTACCACATGCTCAAAATTGTCAAACAGCAGTTTAATTTTGGAAACATACTGTATAAAACAGATGAAAATAACCCCACACTTTATTATGCAGAGTAGCCTATGCATGGAGGTAATGCTAAAAACATGGAGTAGAACAATCCAAATACAATAATATTTAAAGGTTTTTGTAAAAAAAAAATTGGCACATAAATGCATATTTTTTGCAGCACTTACAAGACAAACCCTTGTACCTTTATGACTGAAACCAGTGGATCTTTTATTTGGGTGGAAAACTACAGTTTCTGTCAAAAACATGTTTTAGTAATGTGTCTCATTACAAGAGTTGTGTACATTTGTGCAGTGAAAATGTGTTGAACAGTACGAGCAGGGAACCTTCAACCAGTTGATTTCTAACGGGAAATGTGTCTTCTTTACCGTGTGGAATGCAGAATGAGATTTCTACCGCAGAGCACTCTAAAATGTTAGAACCAGCAGCCTCGTGTATATAGTGTGGTTCGGGTGATCCTTGAAAGTGTCCCAGCGCTAGGTCCTTTCTGATGCCATCCCCTCCACTCTCTCCCACTTCTGCACTTTCTGTACCGTCCTGTATAAACATTTACATTTAATCATTTAACAGACGATTTTATCCAAAGCGACTTACAAATAAGAACAACAGAAGCAGTCAGGTGTACAAGCGAACAACAACAGTAAACAAGTGCCATGACAAGTCTCAGTTAGTCTAGTACAGAGCGCATAGCCAGGTTTTTTTAATATTTTTTTTTAATATGAAAGACAAGAAAAGAAGGAAAAGTGCTAGCATTAGTTGTTCTGGTGAAAAAGATGAGTCTTAAAATGTTTCCTGAAAATGAGTAAAGACTCAGCAGTTCGGATTGAGAATGGGAGGTCATTCCACCAGCTGGGCACAGTCCAGGAAAAGATCCGTGAGAGTGATTGTGAACTTCTTTGGGATGGCACCACAAGGAGTCGTTCACTTGCAGAGCACAAACTTCTGGAGGGAACATAAGATTGAACCAGTGAGTTTAGGTATGTTCACAATGTTTGACAATAACTTTGATATTGTGAAATATATTTAACTGAAAACTGAATGCAAAATAAATTACACAATATTTTCACTTTACAGTTCAGTAACAGTGATGTTGGAAACAAAGTGGACAACACTATTCATTAAACACTTATTTAATGTATTCAGATGAAAATGTACAATATTAAGAAATTATTCACAAGCAGTGTTTTCAGAGCCCCCAGTTACACTGTTTTAATCAGAACACTAGCAATACAGTGTAGTAAAACAAGTAAAATCTAATTCAGTAAATTTTTATTAAACTAAGTACAATCAAAACCTATCACAAAAGGTCAAAGCATCTCTAGCAGAAGTGACAGTGCCATGTAGCAGATGAACAATTTCTTACCAATGATTCAAGAACAAGCTGGATCCTCGATGACTCTACAAGGGGAAAGAAGAAATGGTTTACTGAAAAGTTCTTAAAAAGCAGGATTTCATATTATACCATTTCTTTAAACCACTGGTTATCAAACTTTTTATACCAAGTACCACTTCAGAAAATATTTGTTATTAAATATCAAGTTCCACCATAATGACCAACATTACATTTCAGCAGCGTAGTAGGCCAAACTATTCAGCTACAGGTCTACAGTTAAAAAATGAGGCAGTTTTATTCTAATAAGAATATTAATTGTTGTCAGACACTTTACCATGGTAAATACAGTTTGAACATTAACACTACAACTGTGCTTATACACAGGTAAATGAAAAAGAAAAGTTTAAATTAAAATGTAATTTTAAATGTAATTATGTAACAAAAGTTACAAAACTGTACTGTACTTTAACTGTAACATACTTAAAAGTGCAAAAAAAAAAAAAAACTTACTCAAAGATTAACTCAATTAACTCATTAACTCAAGTTAAAATGTATTAACATTAATTAGTTTAATTTAGTGTTTCACCTGCATAACAACTAGAGGGGGCCTGACACTTTGAGAACCATGGCTTTAACAATCCTTTTATTATTAATTCATTAAAATTATATTATTTAAATACCGACATTTGCACTTATATGTTTCAGAAAACACTTTGAAACTATTATAAGAATACAAACATATATAACACACCTAATGCATGGGATTCATATCAGGAAAATATGGGAAAATCTCTAAAAGACAGACATTAACACACCAGCAACACATTGGGTGAGCATCTAACTTGATCATCTGTGATAAAGCAATGCAAAAATAGACACACGGCTATTTATTTATCTGCAGGTTACATGTCATTTAAGCTACCCATTTGTAAACTCTGGTAATACTTTACTATTTTCAAAAGATAATAAAGATAACGTTAGCGATTTTCTTACCTCATTTTGACAGTATGTTTTCAGGACCTCGCAGAACACCTGACCCTTCTTGTGTTCACAGTTTTTGTTCTCCATTGACATGTCACGACTCAAATTTGCTCAAAATAAATAAAAAAAATGTACAGGCAAATATGAAATAATTCGGGACCGACCGAGCAGTCAGTTATAACGAGCAGCAGCTCACAGTTATCCGCCTCACTCACAGAAAGACGACAATAACGGTCATATTTTTAAATGTAGAAAGGCGCGAACCGATTCATTGTCCAGTTTCCTGAATGACAGCCAGATTAACCAATCATGATAGAAGTAATAAAATAAAACTACCAATGGGAGTTGTTTCAGTTTGATAAAGCAGCAAAATGTATATAGTTTTATTGTTGTTAATGATGATAATATTTAACATATACCTTTAGATTTTAGAATAGGTATCATGACTAAAATATTTTAAAATGCTATTAAAATAATAAATAAATTAATTTAAATAATTTAATATAAATAATTTAAAAGCTTGTTAACCTTTTTCTACCATTTAGCATTAAACATTTTTAACGTTGTTTCATTAAAACAACTGACCTTATTTCAACCATATTTCAATGTTGAAAGTTGGTCATGTGCTGGAAGTTTTTCAACCGTTCATCTTTAAACGTTGAATCAATGTTGTTTCAACGTTGAAACCACAACTGACCTTATTTCAACCATATTTCAACATTGAAAGTTGGTCATGTGCTGGAAGTTTTTCAACCGTTCATCTTTAAACGTTGAATCAACGTTGTTTCAATGTTGAAACCACAACTGACCTTATTTCAACGATATTTCAACATTGAAAGTTGGTCATGTGCTGGATGTTTTTCAACCATTCAGCTTTAAACTTTGAATCAACGTTGTTTCAACGTTGAAACCCCAACTGACCTTATTTCAACCATATTTCAACGTTGAAGGTCGGTCATGTGCCGGCTGGGACAGCACGAGTTCTCCAGTAATTCATTAAAGCGCATGCTCAATAAATGACGCAGCCGCCCCAAAACGTGATTAGAAATGCATTTTAATTTATTTACTTTAATATTTTTTTTTACCAATACATTTGTAACGCAAGTAACTTAATTTTATTGACATCAGTAACTGTAATCAAATTACATTTATTTTAAATGTAATGAGTTACATTACTGCTTTGTCACGAAAAGTAATTAGAATACAGTAACGCGTTATACCCAACTCTGGTTACTGTTGATGTCACTTCCATCTGATGTTGTCCGTAAAGCACACAGAAGCAGAGCACAAATCAGTAGTTTGATTTGCCTAGAATTAAGGTGGATTTAAGATTTTAACAGTAGGGAAAATTGAGCAAAGACATTCCTCTTAATAACTGTAAGGGAAACAGGTCAATAATAATGTAAGGGAAACAGGTCAAGTTCAGTAGTCGCTGAAGTGACGTCTTGGGAAGCCCGTGGTTGTTGGGCGTTGGCTGAAGATCGAGTTGTGTGGCTGGTTGAAGTTGAAAGTTTCAGCTTTTAGCTTTGCTTCTTAGCATTAGCTTTTAGCCTTGCTGTTTGTCATCACTGTTCTTTGAGCGCGGTTGCAGTGTGCTTCAGCCTGCACGCCTGCGGCTACTTAGTCACGATGAGAAGAAACCCAACTTAGTCTCGTCAAACTTTATTTCTTTTCTTTTCCGTTTGAGAGTTTCGTGTTCTGAGTTAAGTTTGTAACGTCGAGTCTCAAACGCCTGACCTCGGGTGCCCGTTTCAACAGAGCTGAACCAGACACTTACTGAAGTGCAGAGGATGGATTCAATGATGGTGGAGTAGAACTGTTTCAGCATCTCCTGTGGCAGGTTAAACTTCCTCAGCTGGCAAAGGAAGTACAACCTCTGCTTGGCCTTTTTCACAATGGAGTCAATGTGAATTTCCCACTTCAGGTCCTGAGAGATAGTGGGGCCCAGGAACCTGAATGACTCCACTGCAGTCACAGTGCTGTTCATGGTAGTGAGTGGGGGAAGTGCAGGGGGGTTTCTCCTGAAGTCCACAGTCATCTCCACCGTTTTGATGGTGTTAAGCTCCAGGTTGTTGAGAGTGCAGCACCAGACAGCCATCTTTTTATCCTCATGAGTACATGAGTGCTGTCCCACACCCTCTCGCTACTGCGAATCCAGTCGTCGACTGCAGGTACTAGTGATGGTTCACCTGACCACGGGAACATGGGGGTTGGTATCCTAGCATGCATTGGAATGGTGTAAGACCAGCGGATGAATGCCTCAATGAGTTGTGTGTACTCTGCCCACGGAAGGAACTCTGAGCACCGATGCTGTTCACGTCCACAGTATGACCTGAGGTATCTGCCAATCTCCTGATTCAGCCTCTCCACTTGCCCGTTCGATTGTGGGTGGTAACCTGAAGTTAAACTGACATTAATGTCCAATTGTTTACAGAATGCTTTCCATACCTGGGATGTGAACTGGGTTTCACGGCCTGAAACAATGTCTTTGGGGATACCGTAAATCCTGAAGACATTGTGGAACATTGCTTGAACAGTATCCGTAGCTGTGGGAAGACCTTTCAGAGGTATGAGTCTACAAGCCTTGGAGAAGCAGTCAATAATTACTAGGATTGAGGTAAATCCGTCAGATGGGGGTAGATCGGTGACAAAGTCTACTGATAGGTGCGACCAAGGTCGTTGGGGTATGGGCAATGGTTGTAACAGACTAGATGGAAGTTATTTGGGGGTTTTTGACTGTGCACACACAAAACATGACTTGACGTAATTTGTTACATCTTTAATCATAGCTGGTCACCAGTTACTGCCAGGACAGTAGGTAGGAACCTGGTAAAAAACAAGGACCAGCGAGCCTGGCGTGGATTTAGTCTTTAAGCTCTCTTGATGTATTCAAGGTTTTTATGATCAGTGATTACCTGGAAGGGGTGTGTGGAACCCTTCAACCAGTGCCTCCATTCTTCAATGGCCGCCTTCATAGCCAATAGCTCCTTGTTTCCGACATCATAATTATGCTCAGCATCCATGAGTTTTCTAGAAAAGTAAGCACAGGGAAAAAGCTTGCCTGGTTGTCCGTGGCGTTGGGAGAGCACTGCACCTATTCCGCAGTCGGATGCATCAACCTCCAGAACGAATGGCAAGTTGGGATCAGGGTGTTTTAAGATTGGTGCAGTGGTAAAGCTGTGCTTGAGGTTAGTGAATGCTTGTATAGCTCGGTCAGTCCATTTCAACTTTGACGGTTTACCCTTCAATAGTGATGTCAGAGGTGCTATTATGCTATAGTTCCGTATAAAGCGTCAGTAGAAATTGGCAAATCCTAGAAAGCATTGAAGCTCCTTGACTGTGGTGGGTTGTGGCAATTCGGTGACTGCCGTGATCTTAGATTTGTCCATTTCCACACCTTGATGGGTGACGTTGTAGCCTAGGAAAGATGTTCATTGCACATGGAATTCACATTTTTCCGCCTTGACATAGAGTTGATTCTCTAACAGCCTGGTAAGTACCGTTCTGACATGGCCTTTGTGTTCCTCTTCAGACTTGGAATAGATCAATATATCATCTATATAAGCCACCACAAATTTGTTCAAGACGTCTCTGAAGATTTAATTAATGAAAGATTGGAATATCGCAGGTGCATTGGCCAGCCCATATGGCATAACCTGGTATTCATAGTGCCCCCTAGTGGTCAGAAAGGCAGTCTTCAATTCATCACCTTCCTTGATTGTAATGAGGTTATATGCACTTCTCAAATCTAGTTTGGTATAAATTTTAGCTTATCTGAGCTGTTCCAGTGCTGCAGGAACTAGTGGTAGTGGATAACAAAACTTGACTGTGACATTGTTCAAACCTACATAATTGATGCGTGGGCATAGTCCTCCATCCCTCTTCTCCATGAAGTAAAATCCTGCTGCAGCTGGGGAAGTGGATGGACGAATGAAACCAGAGCTGAGAGCTTCCTCAATGTATGCTTCCATAGTTTGACTTTCTGGATGTGACAGTGGATAGACTTTACTTTTAGGTGGCATGGCGTTTGGTAAGAGATCAATGGCGCAATCCCAAGGACGATGAGGTGGTAGTTGAGTGGCTTTTTTATTGCTGAATACTTCTTGAAGGTCTCGATAATGGGATGGTATGGTGAAGGGCTTGCACTCTGGACTTTCGATGCTGGTAGTGAGACAAGGCTTAGAAATGACGTTATTTAGACATTGAGAAAAACAGAATTGTGACCAATGTTTGATCTCACCACTCTGCCAAGAGATGACTGGGTCGTGAACAGATAACCAGCGGTATCCAAGGATGATTTCATGGCATGGAGAGTCAATGACAGAGAATGTGATGGTTTCTCGGTGAAATAGGCCTACTTGCATCTTCATGGGTTGAGTTTGTTGAGTTATGCCACTTCCAAAGGGTTTGTTGTTTACAGCGTTCACCTTGATAGGAGGATCACATTCTAGTACGGGAATGTTGAATGTTGTAACTAGGTCTGTCTGAATGAGGTTTAATGCTGAGCCAGAGTCAATCAGCACTGTGAATTCAAACGAGTCATTTTCAGTAGTAATCTCGACAATGGTAGTGAGAGATTTAGCGTTGGTAATGGAGATGTGATCAACACTCACCTGGCTGTTTTCAGCGAAGTCTCTCCAGGCCTTGAGTGGACACACTGCGTTGCGGTGGCCTGCACTACCGCAGTACAGACTGATAAACACTTCATACAGAGATCAGCTGTGAATATTTAACAACAGTTTTGACAGCTGCAGTTTATTAATTGTTGGACATTCAAAGCATTACAAACTTGTGTGAAATGGGCTTTACATTTATTGAAACACTAAATGTGTAGATATACAGTAGACAAAATAGACAAACTGCTTTTTTTATTTGAGTTTCAGACAACTATGAGAACTGAGATACACAAAGGTAGTGGAGAAACACTACACTCGGTTCAAGGTTAAACCTCCAGTCTAGACAAAGGTGACAGAAACTGTTTATCATTGGCTGTTAAATGCCCAAGTGACCAACCAGTGGAAAAAAAAAATGGTTTTGGCTTGAGCTTCAGTTAAACCACAGTCTGTGTAGTTACACTGTGTAGATTTCTGCTAAATACAAAAACTATATACCAAATACATATTGATATATAAGCATATCCTGAAATTCAGGGAAAAAAATACAAGTCCCAAATAAACAAAAAACAACCTTTTTGTTTGCCACACCAGCATCAGGCTCCGCTCATGTGTTCATTAAGGGTTTCTTCACCGGGGTTGAGGATGTGACCTACTTAGGTTCATACTGTATATTAACTTAAACTCTGTTCATATATATTAACTTAAACTCTGTTCATATATGTTTATATATATTTACTTAAAAGCTGTTCATATATATTAACTTAAACTCTGTTCATATATATTTACTTAAAATCTGTTCATATTTATTAACTTAAAATCTGTTCGTATATTTATTTACTTAAACTCTGTTCATATATATTTACTTAAACGATGTTCATATATATTTACTTAAACTCTGTTCATATATATTTACTTAAACTCTGTTCATATATGTTCATATATATTTACTTAAACGCTGTTCATATATATTAACTTAAACTCTGTTCATATATATTTACTTAAACTCTGTTCATATATGTTCATATATATTTACTTAAACTCTGTTGATATATATTTACTTAAACTCTGTTCATATATATTAATTTAAACTCTGTTCATATATGTTCATATATATTTACTTAAACACTGTTCATGTATATTTACTTAAACTCTGTTCATATATATTTACTTAAACTCTGTTCATATATATTTACTTAAACTCTGTTCATATTTATTAACTTAAAATGTGTTCATATATATTTACTTAAACGATGTTCATATATATTTACTTAAACGCTGTTCATATATATTTACTTAAACTCAGTACATATTTATTTATTAACTTAAATGCTGTTCTGTCAAAAGATACAAGTACAATGCATCGGTTAAATGTAACAGTATGCAAAATAAAATACATAAATAAATAGTCATGAATGACTTTTATCTCTGACCACTGAAATAAATATTTTCTTGGCATTTCACATGAAATCTTACTCTTTTTTTATTTAAATTTTTTATTTCATATCTGATCATTTTCCTTCTACTAAATCACAATCTAGCAGGTTTTTACAGAAATCTCACCCATAGAACATGAAAGAGTCAATAACATTATAACAGAAACTCATGCCAGGACAAATTCTGACTGAAACAAATCAAGAAATACACATCAACATGGCAAGATTAACTGAGGTTTAGTAATGTAAGGACCATTTACCAAAAAAAAAACATAATTAAACAATAATAATTTAGCCTTAGAAACTGAATTTACATTACAATTGGTACAGTTGGTTTGGTTCTTATGATTGATATATAACTTTTGTCTGGAGATCAGCATCATGAATGCATTTTTCCAACTGTCCTGTTTTTCCAGCAGCAGAAACTAAGAAAGAAACAGATAATTTAGAGTAGAAATTTACTAACAGGTATCATACATCATTTTTTGCCTCCAATGAAAAAAAAAAAAAAAAAAAAAAAAAAAAAAGCATATAGTCTAGGGCAAAAGTTTGCATCGCCCTTTATATATATATATATATATATATATATATATATATATATATATATATATATATATACACAAAAGAGAAATGTAGCTTCTGTAATAATTACATATAAATCCCTTACTGAGGAAAGCTAATTATATCAGCTTTCCTCAGTGTGAAAAGATTGATCTCAGATTATTCAGTCATTGTTGGAAAGGGTACAAATACACAAAAATGGTGGAAAATCTAATAATTTGTGGTACCTGAAATATTTTTCTGAAGAAAAGCACGCAGTTTAACAGTTTTGAGATGAACAAGGGACTCAATAACCAAAAAATAAAACCAAAAAAAAGAAATCAAAATACAATTTAAACGGCTCGGTTAACAACACAGTATTAAGAATCAAGTGTATATAAACTTCTGAAGTTTATATACACTTGATTCTTAATACTGTCTTGTTAACCGAGCCGTTTAAATTGTATTTTTTTTCTTTTTAAGGATCATAAAGATCATTATATATATATATATATATATATATATATATATATATATATATATATATATATATATATATATATATATATATATATATATATATATAAGGCAGTCCCACAAGATAATAATATGATATCATAATGTATGAAACCTCTGCTTAACCCTTGTGTGTTGTACAAATTCACTACCCTTTTGTTATGTTCGGGATGAAAACATCCACTAAATTAAACTGCTGTAAAAATGTATCAGATATATATCTTTTTTTTCACTTTTTTTTTTTTTTTTGCATAAATCTATTAATCAACCTCAGTCCTGATCAAAACTACCACTTCTTTTTTCAAAATCCAAGATTTTACCTCTATGATTTTAAATTATGTAACTGATTTGGGGGAAAACACAAAAAATTACTTATTTTCAATATAAAAAGTGATTGTGGCTGGATATATTTTTAACTTTTAAAGTTAAAAACCGTTTAAATTGTATTTTTTTTCTTTTTAAGGATCATAAAGATCATTATATATATATATATATATATATATATATATATATATATATATATATATATATATATATATATATATATATATATATATATATATATATATATAACTATTGAACTATTATTTTCTCTTGTGGACTATATGTAAACATCTTTTATGTTGAAATATTTTATTCAGGTCACTACAAAATAAATGATGAGATCCATTTTGTATGATCCCTCTTATTTTGGTAAAATAATTAACATTTTGCAGATTCTGAAACGGGGGTGTAAACTTTTAACCTCAACTGTTTTAAGTATGGAGACAATTTATAAATTTATAAATAATTAAATAAATAAATAAACAACCAAATAAAAGCTTCACCTTAAGAGAATTATAGCATTATATTTTTATTTTTTATTTTAAATTTGATACTATTGAGAACAATAAGAATAATTACTCACCAATCAGCAGAATGAGCAGGAGTCCGCTCATCAGAGCAGATATGATGATGATAATCTGATATTGTGTTTGATTCTGATTAATAAACTCATAAACTGTCTGATTGTGACACTCAGTTAGTTGAGCTGATTCTGTAAAGAAAGAGTTCAGTCTGTTACTGTCAGTCTTTTACTGGAGAACATTCATCTCTGGAACAAGAGAGAACTATGATGATGTGTATAAAAAATAATAAATAACAAATAATGAAAATCAAAAATAATCATAATAATTAATAAGTAAATGAACTCACGGGTGAAGTATATTCTGGTGCTGTTGCTGAGTTTTGGAGGTGTTTCTGTGTTCATACAGTAATAAACTCCTAATTCATCTGCAGTCACATTATTAATAACCAGACCATGTTTAAACAGCACTGAATATTTCTTTCTGAATGATTTATTAAAGTAATAAGGTGGTGTTGGTGTTGAGAAAGACTGTAGAATGACTGTTGGAGGATCTGCTGTTTTCAGTAAAATCCAATAAACATCATTTTCATCAAGATCACAGTTTATGATCACATTTGATCCCAGATCAGTTAATAGATCTGACACTGCATACTGACAACAGATTAATAAATCTATAAAAAACAAAAAAAAAAAAAAACAAAAAAAAAACATAAAGATCATTATTAAGCCTACCAGCTTTAAAACTGTGAACCTATAAAACAAAACAATTCATGACAAAGCACAATTAAATCCACATATCATAAACTCACAGAGTTGAAACTGAAGGATCTTCATGTTTGTTGCAGTGAATAAAACAGATAAAAATAATGAAGTCTTTTGTTCCTCCACACAACACTGAAAATGAAGTATGTTGCAGCTCTGAAGCAAAGACAAGAAGAAGAAGATAAAGAAAAAAACTTTTGACCCACATCAAAGTCAAGTTTGCTCTGACCACACTGTGCACACTTTTCTTCAAGACCTAATGGCCAACAACAACTTGGTTAATCAGTCGAATTTAATTTGTTAAACTTTACAACCAAAACTAGCAACTCATTCCCATTTTATCCTCCACCCTTTCTGAAAATTACTTTAATCAATCAATTTTGTCAATTTGAACATGTAGAATTCAGAAAGCCTTTAGTGAGACAACTGGCTGTTAACTGAACTGTAGTTCTTGTTCAAACTGGTACACATGTAAATAATGAATCTTTATAAAACACCTCGCTATGATCTTGTCCTGATGTAGCCTCACGCTGGCATTGATGACTAAAGCTGGGTCTTGTGTAGCAATGAAAGCACATTACATTTTCCCAGTGTTTAGGGGACAGTAATTATTGTTATAGATTACAGATAGACCTTTAACCATTACAGCCTCCTACAGAGACATTTTGGTTTGGGTTCGTCATGAAAACGTGACATGCTGGATATGTGCTTATTGTAAATTTTAATAATAATAATAATAATAAATACAATATTTTTGATATGCCATTTTTTTATATACATACATACATACATAAAGGTAGCCTACTGGCACACAGTTCAAGGTTTAACCTCACTCTAGACAAATGTGAAGTGATTGGCTGTCAGATGACCAACCATTGGAACAAATGTTTGGTTTTGGTGAAGCACTTCAGTTGAGTTTAACCGCACTGTGTCGTCTGTAGTTACACCATGCAGAGTTTTGTAAAAATGTTATGTCTACATGATACAGACTCAGAAACATTCAAGCGAAGATCCATTAGCAGCTTTATTTACACAGACAGACAGCGAGCAATCTTTAAACAGGGAAAACATTTCAAACAGAAACCAGAAACCAATCAGCATCGCCAGCCAAGGCAAGAACAAAACTAGACTCCAGATGCTGTGTAATCATGCAAGGAATTGTGGGAGGTTTTTTACAGACTTCACTGGAGTAAGAATTAACAAGTGTCCCAAATACTCATATTATTACTCTGTAAAAGAATATAGCACATGATAAGCACATGTTAAAGAGTCACAAAGGTGCTGTTTACTTGCTGAATATGAACTGAAAGAGTGAGAAGGAAACAATATTAACATCCAGCTGCAGGTGAGTTAAATAAATCAAACTAAAAGCTACTTTATTTTGTTGTGATAACATGAGAATCCTTAATAATTCAAACTTACAGTAATGACATTTAGCAATAAATAAAGACAGTCTTTCACTTACTTTACAATTGAAGAAATTGGTTTGGTTCTTGTGGTTGATATATAACTCGTGTTTGCAGATCAGTATTATGATTATGTTTTTCCAACTGTTCTGCTTTTCCAACAGCAAAAACTATGAATGAAACAGAGAATCCAGATTTAATATTTACTAACGGCTACAGTATATTATTTTTTTCCTAAATTTTAAAAATATACCAAGTAATAAAAAAATCACTTATGAAGAACAGCGTTATGATATTTATTAAACTATGTATTAAGATGTGATAATATTATTGAGAACCATAAGAAAATTATGGTTCGATAGAATATACAGTTTGTACAGTATATAAACCATTACAACTATGGGATGTCCCCACTTTTCACAAAAAAACAAACGTGTGTGTGTGAGTGTGAGTGTGTGTGTCTGTGTGTGTGTGTGTGTGTGAAAACATGCACAATAGGCTACTATATTAACAAAGTATGACAGAAGTCAATAATCTTATTAAATAAATAGACTCATTTTCAGTGTTCAGTAGTGTAACTGTTAAATGTGAAATGTTATAAACGTGTTAAATGTGTTGATGAAGTGTTTATAGTCTTAAATGTCTCTTTAGTTTGTTGACTGATCTGTGAACAGTGAGGAGGTGTTGTGGGTCTAGAGATCCTCTACTGGAGTAGTTTGATGTAGGTTAAGGTCGGGACAGTGATTAAAGGAGGGTGAGTTAGTTGTGCTCTCTAAACAAATGACTTCTATTTAATTTGATTTGATATTCCTTGTTAACCCTCACTGTATGAGTATATAAGTATATAAAAAATCAAACACAAAGTAATGAAGAGCAAATCTTCTTTAAATTATTTGATAATACTGTTTTTAAAAAGTGCCTTAACTACAGAGTAAATGAAATCATATTAGATATAATGTTATAAACAGACAGAACTGGAGCTGTGAGAGCCTGGTGTTGTTGTTGTGGATTAAATACTTCATTATTGATTGATCTGATTTCTGTGTTACAAAGCCTTGCAAGATCAAAACATACAGATCTCCATTTTACTTGACTTTAACAACACAAAGCTTTATTTGTCAGTGCAATAAAACAAACAGTAATTCTGAACTATCATGAGTGACCTGCAGAGGAGTTATTTCTGTTATTTTTATTTATTTTAAATGCAGCATGCAAAAATGTTATTTTAAAAATATGATTAAATAATATATTAGTCATAGTCTGTCTTTTATTGTAAATGTAAATTAACAATATTATTAAATGTGTTTCATTTTTACTTTGAAAACCTGATGTCAGTAATAATTTTTTTTTTCTTTTTTTTTTTTTATAAAGCAGAGCTTATTTCCGGTGTGAGACACTCGGGGTCGCTGTTTTTTCCACTACCCTTCACCACACACCTTTCAAATGAAGGTAAATATTTAACAATAGCTTTAAAAGCTTATTAACTGTATTAAAAGCAATATAAAACATGCACGAATGAAATGTTTAGATATAGTCTACTGCAGGCTACAGAAAATAAAGCAGACATACAGCAATGCTGCTTCATCTGTTTGAGTTTCAGATAAGTGTGAGAGCTGCTAGACACTGGTCCTCAGTTAAACCTCCACTCGAGACAAAGGTGACAGACCCTGTTTTTCGTTGACCAAACAAACATATTTATGGTTTGGTTAGAGCTTCAGTTGAGTTAACCACAATGTGTAGCCTAGTTAGACTGTGTAGATATTTGCTGAATACAAAACTAACAAATATACATTTACCCAAAAACAACTATTAATGAGTGCAACAGCAGCATAAGAGAAGACCTGACCTCACTCTGTTCTTCACACTGATGAAAATACAAGGACACAACCTAAAGAAATTACAACAGTGATATAACAAAAATAATTTGAAATAATTTGTGTATGCATAACTTAAAAATATGTGCCCATCTGGAGTAAGAATTGTGATAACTATTATCCCAAATACTCAATAATGTACACCATATAAAAATATGTTCTTGAGTTAAACACAACACTTTAATAACATGTTATGTAATCACACAGCTGTTGTTTGCTTGCAGATTATGTTCCACATTAATGAACTGAAAGAGAAATAATGGAAACAATATTAACATTCAGCTGCTTTTGATTTAAATTAATCCAGACAATAAAGCTACAATATTTTGTTTGGATGACAGTTTGTATCCTCAATAATTAAAACTTACAGTAATGACTTTCAGCTATAAATACATGAATATATTTCTTTACATTTACCTCATTGTGCCTACAATTGGTTTGGATCTTGAAGCCGATATGTAACTTTTGTCTGCAGATCATCATCATGAATGTGTTTTTCCAACCGCTCTGTTTTTCCAGCAACAGAAACTATTGAAACAGAAATTTATTTAATAACGGTTACCTTATTTGTAAAATGGTGTGTGTACATATATACATATATATATATATGTATGAAGACCACATTAAAAACTTCACCTACAGAAAACTGCATTATATTGATGTTTTTACACTAATGCGTATATCATTTGATAATTTTAGAACAATAGAACTCACAATAACTCACAGATCAGCAGAATGATCAGAAGTCCATTCATCAGAGCAGATATGATTATGATAATCTGATATTGTGTTTGATTCTGATCAGTGCAGTCAACTGCTGTATGATTGTGACACTCAGTTAGTTGAGTTGACTCTGTAAAGAAAATGTGATATGAAATTAATATATATATAACATCTCTGTCTGGAGAGGATAATTATCATTCAAATCACAATTATCATCCTAGGTGTTTAATAGTCTGAAGTAGTAAATAACACATAACAAACAAATAATCAATATGTATTGAGTATTTAATAAGTAAATGAACTCACCGTTGAAGTATATTCTGGTGCTGTTGCTGAGTTTTAAAGGTTTTTCTGTGTTCATACAGTAATAAACTCCTAATTCATCTGCAGTCACATTATTAATAACCAGACCATGTTTAAACTGCACTGAATATTTCTTTCTGAATGATTTATTGAAGTAAAACGGTGATGTTGTGGTTGACAAAGATTGTAGAATGACTGTTGGAGGATCTGCTGCTTTCAGTAAAATCCAGTAAACCTCAGTTTCATCAAGATCACAGTTAATGGTCACATTTGATCCCAGATCAGTTAATAGATCTGACACTGCAGACTGACAACAGATTAATACATCTATAAATAAAAAATAAATAAAAAAGATTAGCATTATAAAAAAAAAAAAGTAAAAAAAAAAAAATTCAAAATGTTGATAGTTGCTCAAATCACTGTGAAGCATGAAACAATTGATGACTGTTTCTGAAATGCTTGTAAATGTATTAATATAATGTAATGAACTCACAGAACTGAAGAAGAATGATCTTCATGTTGTTCTCATCATTAAAACACTCCATGATGAAATCTTCCTTCTACACAGCAGTTATTGAATTACTGCAGCAAGATGGAGGAAGAAAGAAAAAAAAACCTCCAACATCAAACAGAGGAAGTCAAAGACAAACTCACTCTGACCACATTCTTTTTTCAACATCTAATGCCCATCACCAACATCACCCATTCAAAACAAACAGCATTCTGCAACACATATACAAATTATATCTATATTTTTTTGGGGGGGGGTATTCTAGATTACCTGATGTCGTAAAGTAGACAGGATACTTTAAAATTGAACACACGGCTTTAACAATTGACGATCCTGAAGTGGTTCAGACGGTGTCTGAGTCCTCTCCTGCTCTACAGCGCCCCTCAATTCTCCTACTCTTAAATCTGTGGTGAAAAACGGTACTGCAGTGCACTCTAGTGAGAGCCACTGGGATAGATTCGAGACTGGTCTGCTTATTATCACATCTCAGTTCAGTCCGCTTCAGCTATGTGTATATAAGTCTGCTTCGGGTCAGGAACTACCAAATTTGCATATCTGTTCTTCCTATATGGAGTATTGTAATTAAATAAAATATTAAATATTTAGCCTTTAAAATATTTAGTGTTTGAGAATATACATGACTTCTTTTCCTCACTACAATTCATCAGCAACTTTAAGTGTTCCAAAATAGCATTTGGGGGGCAATAAATACATGCACACATGTGTGTCGTGTGTGCATCAACATTAGAGCGCCACCTTCAGACTGAATCATGTAAGGACACTATCTTCTCCCTAAAGTCTTCTGTGTGTGTTCTGTTCATTGATAGATATTGTTTGAAAATCTACATCAACACAGTTCCAATATGTTCAATTAAAGGTGAAATAGCAGTTTTCCTGGGTAACACCTACCTCCCTTGTTAAATGGTCTGGCTCTACATAAACCTCCGGCTGCCCAGAGTCCCAGATGCATAGTACCATTCACTATTATAAGGCAGATCAATCCTGTCACTTTATCTTCTGAAACCACCCTCAAATTTTAGATTTGCTACTACCTTCCATGTACCTCTGCTAAAACCTCACCAACCTTCTCTTCTCCCTGCTCCCACAGGGTCTGACGTGGCAGAGGTTCCTCCTTGTCCAGTCGAGGCTGATAGAGACCCTATCTACCCTGTATGCTCCATCCTGGCGACGACAAGGCAGACTCCAATATCTTATCAACTGGGAAGGTTTTGGCCATAAAGAGAGGCCCTGGATACTGCCTAAAGATGTTCTAGACCCTATCCTACTCCAGGAATTCCATGCCAAGCACCTCGATCGTCCTGCACCCAGAGAGAGAGGCCCTCCTCGTCTCCTGGTTTCCTGTTATCAGATCATCTTCTTCAGACGCTGGTCATTTGCCATTGATTCCTCTCCTCCCTGAAATACACAAGGACTGGTGATTTTGAAATAATTCTCTCTGATATTGGGAATTCACATCATAACAACTTACCAGTGTTTTCCCTGTGTGTTTCCCTTAAATACATTTCTGCCAGCATTCATCTTGTTTCCTGTGCTTCAATGGTTTTTGAGACTCGCATTCAAGGCATTATGTTGGTTAAGTATTTGTGGATATCAAATCCATTAACTTTCATGTACTTAGCACAATATTCTACTGTTTAACAGAATGAGATTTTGTAACACTGAAAAAAAATAATAAACTTTTTCTTTGCAAACGGACAAACAAGTTTGTCAGTATGATGCTGTGTGGACTTTTTTATACCACAAGTGTTTGTTTTTTTATTTTGTTTGTTTGTATTAAGACAATTTGCATGTTTTGCCATAAAAGACTAAAATACCATTAGCATTACTTTTCATATGTCTCCCACAAAATTATTATTTTTGCTTACAACAGCTCCTCATCTACTTCTTCCTTGGGTGCTGAACACTGTACCATTGGCACACAGTTTAATGTCTGCTTAAGAAGGGGACTGATATAGATTTTGTCAGCTATCAAAAGAACAGAACTCACCTGATGAGTGAAAAATGATCAGAACTTCCTACAGACATATAGTGTTCTTAGATCTTAACATCCACTGGGGCTCTTGATCACTCATGAGGGTCCATGTAATTCTGTAGAGAAATTGAGATGGACTCTTCTCACGCAGCATTTATAACTCCAGATTCCTCGAGCTACAGCAACACCACACTGCTAATAAAAAAAAACAATGACATCAAGTGATACACCTTTGCAGACTAAAAGAGATAAACTGAACGTCTGAACATCACTGTATTTAAGAACCAGTCTGATCACTATGAGAACAGGCTTAAGTCTCATTATGTCCATTCAATACAACGACACAAAAATACAACAATTCTACATATGCAATGCATACATTTTGAATTTGCACAAAAGGTAAATCTTGAAAAGTAGTAAATCTGTCGAAGCTGTTTGCCGTCTTTCTAATGGTATAAATGTTTCTAAAACCAAATGATTTCTCATAACTGACTCAAATACCATTAAGTACATATAACTCCTTTATGGTTTCTGGCAAGCACAAAAAAAAAAATATATATATTGCACAATTGATCCCCAAATAAATGTCCCCTCATCCTATTCAACTTCTCCCTTGTAGACACTGAATATAGAGTTTATTTCAAGGTTTGTTTGACCAGTATCTGAGGTCTTCAGCCAGTTTAGATGAGGAGGAACTATCAAATTGGAGGCAGCAGCACCTTCAGAGTTGCCAAGGCAAACACACACACACACACACACACACACACATCATCTAAATGGCATTAGGTCACACCTCTCATGATTACAAAAGGTATCTGAACCATTTTGTCCATACAGTAGGAAAACCAGTGTTGAGTACTCGAGACTCGGACTCGGTCTTGGACTCGGTCTCGAGACCGTATTTTAATTAGAGGTGGGCAGATCGATACTAATATCGATAATATCGATACCAACGTTGGTATCGGTATTGATCGATACCAACGGGAAAATATCGATACTTAAGTTTCAGTTTCACTCGGTTTGCCACCTGGCCGTGTTTGTCAAAATGCTGCTGCTGTCACAGAGCAGAGCAAGCTCTAAGAGTGCTGCTCGTGCTCGACACTGCTCTCCGCCCCCTCTCCTGTGTTGTACCGTCACGTGACTCACCACTAGCGCTACCACCAGCAGTCAGGCGCGCGCACCGCTCAGCCGCGCATTTCTAACAGCAGTCGGTCAGAGGCGGAGAGAAAGAAGAGCGTTGTATGGCTGTATTTTCAGGCCGATCTACCCTTTTTGTGTTAGCTGTGAAAGGGATACTAGTTTCTATATTTAAACTTCACCTAGATGTGCACCAGAATTAATTATTTTTTATTATTTTATCAATAACTGATTCTCCAAGAGCAGTGGATATTACAAGGCGCCTATCAGAAATGATTGTGAAGGACCTGCAGCCTCTTTCCATAGTGGAAGATGTCGGCTTCAGGAATTTTGTATAAGGAGAATTTGTTTTACATTGTGAAGTAAAACGTTGTGACTTTAAGAAAACAATCCTGAAAAGAAGTGCACAAGAGGAGAAACATTTTTTTATTAACATGCTACTTGAAAAGAGAATTTGTTTTTACATTTTTTATATTTGTGAAGTAATCATTTTGTAACTTTGTTTATTTAAATAAATCAGAAGTAACCAAAAGTTGTTTCTGAACAAAAGCTTTCGTAGTACTGATTAATAACCCAAAATGCAAATCACAAAAACAAATTAAAAGTCATGAAAATTCATTTAGATTTAGGTTGAAGACGCATCCACCTTAATTATTAAAAAGTATCGATATTGGTATCGGTATCGGCGATACTGGCCCTGTATTTACTTGGTATCGGATCGATACCAAATCTACCCAGCCGGCACATGACCGACCTTCAACGTTGAAATATGGTTGAAATAAGGTCAGTTGTGGTTTCAACGTTGAAACAACGTTGATTCAACGTTTAAAGCTGAATGGTTGAAAAACATCCAGCACATGACCAACTTTCAATGTTGAAATATGGTTGAAATAAGGTCAGTTGTGGTTTCAACGTTGAAACAACGTTGATTCAACGTTTAAAGATGAACTGTTGAAAAACTTCCAGCACATGACCAACTTTCAACATTGAAATATGGTTGAAATAAGGTCAGTTGTTTTAATGAAACAATGTTAAAAATGTTTAATGCTAAATGGTAGAAAAAGGTTAACAAGCTTTTAAATTATTTATATTAAATTATTTAAATTAATTATTATTTTAATAGCATTTAAAAATATTTTAGTCATGATACCTATTCTAAAATCTAAAGGTATATGTTAAATATTATCATCATTAACAACAATAAAACTATACATTTCGCTGCTTTATCACACTGAAACAACTCCCATTGGTAGTTTTATTTTATTACTTCTATCATGATTGGTTAATCCGGCTGTCATTCAGGAAACTGGACAATTAATCGGTTCGCGCTTTTCTACATTTAAAAATATGACCGTTGTTGTCGTCTTTCTGTGAGTGAGGCGGCTAACTGTGAGCTGCTGCTCGTTATAACTGACTGCTCTATCGGTCCCGAATTATTTCATATTTGCCTGTACATTTTTTATTTATTTTGAGCGAATTTGAGTCGTGACCTGTCAATGGAGAACAAAAACTGTGAACACAAGAAAGGTCAGGTGTTCTGCGAGGTCCTGAAAACATCCTGTCAAAATGAGGTAAGAAAATCGCTAACTTTATCTTTATTATCTTTTGAAAATAGTAAAGTATTACCAGAGTTTACAAATGGGTAGTTAAAAGGACATGTAACCTGCAGATAAATAAATACCCGTGTGTCTATTTTTGCATTGCTTTATCACAGCTGATCAAGTTAGATGCTCACCTAATGTGTTACTGGTGAGTTATGTGTTAATGTCTGTCTTTTAGAGATTTTCCCATATTTTCCTGATATGAATCCCATGCATTAGGTGTGTTATATATGTTTGTATTCTTATAATAGTTTCAAAGTGTTTTCTGCAACATATAAGTGCAAATGTCGGTATTTAAATAATATAATTTTAATGAATTAATGAAAATGAAAAAAGAAATAAAAAAGGATTGTTTAAAGCCATGGTTCTCAAAGTGTCAGGCCCCCTCTAGTTGTTTTGCAGGTGAATCACTAAATTAAACTAATTAATGTTAATACATTTTAACTTAATCTTTGAGTAAGTTTTTTTTTTTTGCACATTTAAGTATGTTACAGTTAAAGTACAGTACAGTTTTGTAACTTTTGTTACATAATTACATTTAAAATTAAATTTTAATTTAAACTTTTTTTTTTTCATTTACCTGTGTATGTAAGCACAGTTGTAGTGTTAATGTTCAAACTGTATTTACCATGGTAAAGTGTCTGACAATTAATTTTCTTATTAGAATAAAACTGCCTCATTTTTTAACTATAGACCTGTAGCTGAATAGTTTGGCCTACTACGCTGCTGAAATGTAATGTTGGTCATTATGGTGCAACTTAATATTTAATAACAAATATTTTCTGAAGTGGTACTTATAAAAAGTTTGAGAATCAATGGTTTAAAGCAGTGGTCTCAAACTCAATTCCTGGAGGGCCACAGCTCTGCAGAGTTTAGCTCCAACCAGCTCCAAATCACACCTGCTTGGAAGTTTCTAGTAATCCTGAAGACCTTGATTAGCTGAATCAGGTGTGTTTGATTATGGTTGGAGCAAACTGTGCAGAGCTGTGGCCCTCCAGGAATTGAGTTTGAGATCAATGGTTTAAAGAAATGGTATAATATGAAATCCTGCTTTTTAAGAACTTTTCAGTAAACTCTTTCTTCTTTCCCCTTGTAGAGTCATCAAGGATCCAGCTTGTTCTTGAAACATTGGTAAGAAATTGTTCATCTGCTACATTGCACTGTCACTTCTGCTAGAGATGCTTTGACCTTTTGTGATAGGTTTTGATTGTGCTTAGTTTAATAAAAATGTACTGAATTTGATTTGACTTGTTTTACTACACTGTAATGTTAGTGTTCTGATTAAAACAGTGTAACTGGGGGCTCTGAAAACACTGCTTGTGAATAATTTGTTAATATTGTACATTTTCATCTGAATACATTAAGTGTTTAATGAATAGTGTTGTCCACTTTGTTTCCAACCTCACTGTTACTGAACTGTAAAGTGAAAATATTGTGTGATTTATTTTGCATTCAGTTTTCAGTTAAATATATTTCACAATATCAAAGTTATTGTCAAACATTGTGAACATATCTAAACAAACTGGTTAAATCTTATGTTCCCTCCAGAAGTTTGCCCTCTGCAAGTGAACGACTCCTTGTGGTGCCATCCCAAAGAAGTTCACAATCACCCTCACGGATCTTTTCCTGGACTGTGCCCAGCTGGTGGAATCACCTCCCAATCTCAATCCGAACTGCTGAGTCTTTACTCATTTTCAAGAAACATCTTAAGACTCATCTTTTTCACCAGAACTTAACCAACTAATGCTAGCACTTTTCCTTCTTTTCTTGTCTTTCATATTGAAAAAAAAAAAAAAAAAAAAAACCTGGCTATGCGTTCTGAACTAGACTAACTGAGACTTGTCATGGCACTTGTATACTGTTGTTGTTCGCTTGTACACCTGACTGCTTCTGTTCTTCTCATTTGTAAGTCGCTTTGGATAAATTTGTCTGTTTAATGATTAAATGTAAATGTTTATACAGGACGGTACAGAAAGTGCACAAGTGGGAGAGAGTGGAGGGGACGGCGTCAGAAAGGACCTAGCGCTGGGACACTTTCAAGGATCACCCGAAGCACAACCACACTGTATACACTAAGGCTGCTGGTTCTAACATTTTAGAGTGCCCTGCGGTAGAAATCTCATTCTGCATGCCCCACGGTAAAGAAGACACAGTCCGGGGGGGTTCCCATTAGAAATCAACTGGTGGAAGGTTCCCTTCTCGAACTGTTCAACACATTTTCACTGCACAAATGTACACAACTCTTGTAATGAGACACATTACTAAAACATGTTTTTGACAGAAACTGTAGGTTTCCACCAAAATAAAAGATCCACTGGTTTCAGTCATAAAGGTACAAGGGTTTGTCTTGTAAGTGCTGCAAAAAAATATGCATTTATGTGCCAAATTATTTCACAAAAACCTTTAAATATTATTGTATTTGTATTGTTCTACTACATGTTTTTAGCATTACCTCCATGCATACTCTGCATAATAAAGTGTGGGATTATTTTCATCTGTTTTATACAGTATGTTTCCAAAATTAAACTGCTGTTTGACAATTTTGAGCATGTGGTAGTTTATTGAAGTTGTTTGTAAAGCCATTGCTGCCAGTCATTAGATTTTTAGCCTTGCATGTACCTTGTTGATCTAAATGCCCACTAGGATCTAGGTGTATTTACACACGGTGCAAGGTACGACGGGGAAACAACGTCGTGTTATCAACGTTGATTAACTTTTCAAAATCAACACCTCATTCAGCTTTCATCCCAGGGCTGCAGCACGACCCTAATTCACCCGTAATGCAGGTAAGACGGTGAAACAGCGTCGCGATTTCAACGGTGAATCCACGTCGTGATTTCAACGTTGATCCAATTTGCAAAATCGAAAGGTTTTTCAACGTTGATTCAACGTCGGGATTTCAACAGTGAATCAGCGTTGTGATTTCAACCATACATCAACGTCACGATTTCAACGGTGAATCAACGTCGTGATTTCAACGTTGATCCAATTTGCAAAATCGAAAGGTTTTTCAACGTTGATTCAACCATGGTACCTGACGTTGTTTCAACGTTGAATCAACGTTGAAATGCCGGCTGGGTAGCGGTATCGCACACCTCTAATTTTAATGGTCTCGGTCTTGTCATGGACTCGTGTGCATTTTGACTCGGTATTGACTCGGACTCGAACATATTAGGAATCGGACTTATGCCCGAGTCCACTCGAGTCCCAATCAAACTATTTCATGATTATTACTGTAATGTTTTATTAATGTTTATTTAAATTGATGTATGATTGACACATCCAATGACTGGTGATTTTCTTTTGACGTGAGACGTTAGGCCAGCGACACACTGGATGTGTGGCGCAAGCGTCTCAGCTGCGTAGCGTGTCTGTTTTTAATTCGGCTCCCATGTATGAGGTGTATCTTGTGCAAAATCTGCTACTCACTAAGCAAACTGAGAGGAGAACTAACGTGTATACGCTCGCCAGCCGTCTGGCCAAAATCCCATAGTATTCAGGCGTCAGACGTAAGATATGAGACGTCAGACGTCACGGTCACGTGTTGGAGCTGCGCTCAAACTACGCGGCGGCGTGGCGGCGGCGTAGCAAAAAAATGATTTTTTTAACTTTGCGTCTGGATAACGTACGCGTGGATAAGCGTCTGGATAACGTACGTGTGGATAAGCGTCTGGATAACGTACGTGTGGATAAGCATCTGGATAACGTACGCGTAGATAAGCGTCTGGATAAGCGTCTGGATAACGTACGCATGGATGACGTACGTGTGAATAAGTACATTAATAATAATTTGGCGTTGTCCTATTTTGCTCTAAGTAAGGCTTTAAGGTAATAATCATGATAACAGCACCAGTACACATCTGTCTCCTCAGTGGAATAGTCTGGGTCCAGGATATGCAGGTGCATATGAGCCCTGGCAGTTTTGGGACATAGCTGGGGGAGAACTTCTAATTAAAACAAGGGAACGAATAGAGAGCCCTGCATAGGCCCGGCCTTTGTCCAACAGCTTGTGTGAATTCTTTGCCCAAGTCGACTGGATACCGTGACTTTTTTTCTCTCTCTCTTCCCTATTACACAGCTATTAAAATAGTTCACTTTTGATTTTTAATAGAAAAGTTGTCATTTCTATTTGTTTCTTTAAGTTAATTTTTAAATATGTTTGGAAAATTTTGCGTTTGGTAAATTCGAGTTTTTGATTTTTAAAGGAACGAGCAAGCTGCAGCTCGTTCAGACAGTAAGTTGAGCATTAGATGTTTGATCAATTTATCCTTCTCAAACCAACAAGACTTGCCTAAAATAAACAGACATAATAGGCCTACACTTCATGCATTTCACAGTAGGCCTATTAATTTAAACATTTAACTTAGGAAAATGAGCACAGGCGCATATCCAATCGTTTGTGCGGAGAGTGAGCGCTTTGCAGGACATGGAGGAGCCAGCTTGCTTTTTTGTTTTAATGACAGTAAAAAATAAAAAATGCGCCGTCATTTTTGCTCATAAAGATAAGAGTATGCATCATTTGGAACTCCAAAGGGTCTACTTGTATGTGTGCACTCACAATATCAACAAAACCTTATGCTTTTGTAAAATAAGGAAAACAAACAGGATGCGATTTCTTCTTGGTCTTTAGCAGGAGCGCTTCACCAACATGATAAATATATCTATAGAATGCTTTTTGCGTTTTAAATTACTATTTTAAAACGTAATAATTCAAATCGAAAACAAAATCTCTTTCATCATGTAATTCTAAAGATGCATTTCTCTATAAAGGCATGTACAATGAGGAGATGGCAAGTCAGGTTCGTCAAATTCATTTTTGCAACATTGACTCTGAAGACATTATTTTATTAATTAATAATACAAATATCTCCACTGGTTTTACATTTTTCGTTTTTTTTTTTCGCTGTGCCAAAATTGTGTTTTCATTCAGCAGCCTAAGGCAGCATTTTGTGCCACGTTCAAAAATAACTGAATAAATAAGATTAACGTCATAATTTAAGAATAAAGTCAAGCTTAAGATAATAAAATTATGTTATATTGTGAAGTAAAAAAAAGTCTGTGGCATCCATCATTCTTTTAACTTTTTTTAACTAACTCTGATCGATTCACGAGACATTTGTTTGTATTATACTGTTCTGGGCCGGGTTTCCCGTTAACGTTTGATCTTATCGCTTAAGAGCGTTTTCTACGAGTAATTTTACGATCGTTCGTTATTGTTTCACGTGCATTTCCCAAATATGCACGTAAAGCAATCTCACGTAGCCGTGCTTTAAGTGTTACTTAGGAGTTGCTATCCGTTTGTCAAGTGCTGAAATCTCACCTTAGAATGGCTCGTAACAGTAGTGCACGATTGCTTATTGATGTTAACCTAATGCTGCGTTCCAGACAGACAACTTGGATATAATAATTATAATTAATTATAATACAGTACACTATTATATTATATTATAGTGTATTATACTTTACATAATCATATATACTGTACTTCCATATACATATATACTGTACATGTACTTTATATACAGTATAGAGAGAGAGAGAGACGTTATTGGTTTTATGAACTTCAGCAAGTCCCCCCCCCCCCAGTCTTTGAATCATTTCCCACATTATTTCTTTTATTCGTTTTTGTTATTATTATTTTCAGTCATTTAATTTAGATGTGCTTCTATTTTTTCCTCCCCCTTTTAATTAATTAATTTCTAAATGTATAAAAAAATAAAGAAACGAGTAATAAAGTGTACAATAAAGCATAATCAAATCCTTATAATTATAATTTTTAATGAGCCGAAAAGAATACACGTCACACCGCTGTTTATCAATTTGCACTGGCTTCCAATTGGTGCTCACATAAAATTGAAGGCATTGATGTTTGCCTAAAAAACTACCACTCTCTCCATCTCTCCATCTCTTCCATCTTATCTTTTCATGTATTATGCAATTATATGTATGTATGTATGTATGTATAAAGATATAAAGACCTCTAACACTACCTCTAACACTTCTTTTTATTTATTATATCATTTAAAAACCTATGCTACACAGCTATACTTTGTTAACCTAACTGAGTTATAGCACTTATCATTGCTCTTTTGTTGTTTTTGATTGCTTCCACTGTCCTGGTTTGTAAGTCGCTTTGGATAAAAGCGTCTGCTAAATGAATAATGTAAATGTAAATATAATCATATTTCGCTTGAATCAAGTTAAAGGTGTAATCTGCTGATTGTCCTGCAGGTAACCGCATAAATCTGTTTTCTTAAATACACTTAGGGCTTAACCATTACTCCAGAGCACCCGTAGATCGATGATTTTCAAGTGCTACTTAAGTTATGATGCTTTTGGGAAACAGACCGTGATATTAAGATCAGTAGTATGATCGTTTTTATGAACTTCTTAGGCTTACGAAGCTTTTGGGAAACTCAGCCCAGTTTTTTTTTCAACATTCATTCAAATAGTAATGTTTATTTCGTGCTGCAAATATTGAAGAGGAAAATATAATTGATTCATATCCAGTTACCAAATTATCTCACTAAATTAAGCATAAAAAGCGTAAAAAAAGACGTTTATTGTTGGTACGTAGTTTTTTGCATATATGTCCGGAACTGACTCGCTATGACAGACTCCCTGTGATCATAAGGCTTCAGTAGACATCAACACAAAAGTAGGCTACTATATACTATATAGTACCGACTTATTTTAATAGACATAAAACAGTTTTAAAAAATTTCAAATAGGCATATATAAACGTATTAATTAATTATCAATATATAGGCTATTAATTTGAACATGTAGAGTAGCCTACAAGAAACTGCTCTTGTAATAAGGAACTGGTGCTCTGCATTTAACCCATCCAAGTGCACACACACAGCAGTGAGAAGTGAACACACACCCGGAGCAGTGGGCAGCTACAGATCCAGCGCTGGGGAGCAACTGGGGTTTCAGTGCCAGGGTACTGAGTTCAGTCATGGGTACTGAGGGTGGAAGAGAGTGCTGTTCATTCACTCACTCCCACCTACAACTCCTGCCAGCACCAAGACTTGAACCGGATACCTTCTTGTAAGTAGTCCAAGTCTCTAAACATTAGGCCACAAACTTGTGCAAACTTCTGTCAAAATCAAATTCTCCAGTCAAAAACCCTTACATGATCTATCAATATCAAACTTTGGCCTCAGATGACAAAACCTACAGTACAAATACACACACTACAATTGTTTAGCTTACAATATCTTTACTTAGTTGTTATACTTACTAGGTTTTATTAAGTTACACAATTTGCAAATTTTAAGGCGAATAGAACAACATGCTGCAATGAGTAATTCTTTCTTAAAATATTCAAATAGCTACAACAAAACCGATGACATTAATTCACCAGTGAGAGGCAGCAGTGCGCTAATGTGCAACAGGAACAAAACAACAGAAGAAGAAATAAGGACGGTGAGCATGCGCAGCAAGCAAAGTTTTGAAGCTGCGTCGAATTTGCTTAAACTAAAAAGTAGAAAGACTGTTTACATTTCACCTCTGGACAAAGAATGATTGATTACTTCTACACAATAATAATAAGGTAAGTAAAAAAAAAAAAATAGTGTGGATGTATCTTTCTGTGTGCTGCTAATTTGAACTGACTAACATTTGCTCCTTGTCAGCACCAGTGTTAGCAACAGGGAGCAACGATCTTTGCTATTCTGCTATTAGAATAAAAACTATAGAAATACACAACTTGTGGCACATTTGGGTAAAGGTAAAAACTTTTAAAGACTTTTTTTTAATTTAATTTCTCAAATTGAAAAATGTTTTACTAGTTAAAAATGAAAGCATGTAAATTCCGAGAAACAATTCAAGAACATGCAAGAAGTCGTCAATATGATCTTTATATGCCACTTATAGTATTAATTGTTAACAGTAATCGTTTGCAAAATTTCCTCTATAATTTTATAACACTTGTGAGGCTATGGCCACTTTTTAGGTTAAAGTCATTTTTCAGTTTACCAATGTATTTTCATCATTTTAATACAATCATAGTCACCAGACTAAATCATAGTAACCAGACTAAAAGGTTTAAACTGAATGAGCTCGTTATTTTGCAGTAATTAATTCTTTGCTGTGTTAAAAACACGAGTACTGTAACAGAAGAAATGCTGCCTTTGAATTGGTTTTATTACTGATGCCTCAAATAGAGATGTATAGAAAATTTATTTCTATTGTTAAAAATGCAAATATCAAGAAATGAATGTGTCCTTGTTCTACAATTCACAACATTAGTGGAACTTGATTTTATATGAAGAATTATTTTTCATATTTAGGAAAAAAGCTTGTGTCAGCTGTCTTCTCTGAGCAGCGGTCTTGTGATCACCAGCCTCAGTATAATAAAGGTGAGATATTTCAACAGCAGTAGAGCCGTTTTTGACTCAATCATGTGCTATGTTTTATTTGCAATTTCAAATAATTTATTGCAGTTCCAGAATACCTGTAACCATATTTCCGTATTTGTAACTGTGTTTCTTTTCACATATCTAAGAGGACACTTCACATCCTAGAACCCATAAAATGTATGATGCTACCTTAAATGTTTAATAGTTTTATTATATTTATTAATAATATTTAAAATAAACAGCGCTTATTGACTTCAATGACTTCTTTATTGACACTTAGAAAAGATTTGACAGAACTACACACCCATCTGAGGCCTACCTGTTTTAATTCATGATCACCCCGGATACTTCTACAACTAACCTGCTTGGTAAGTTCTCATAGTTAGTAACACCATTTTAGAAAAAAAATGCCTGTGTATTTGCTGGTATATTACTGAGATACCTTTATAAAGATTAATGTTGATTACATACCTAGTTCAATCAAAAATGAAAAATGTGCCATTTAATCTCCCTCCTGTCAATCTATTCCATAAAAAACTGTGCATCTTCCTGACACGAATTAAGATATTTAACCCAAATCTCTGACACCCAAGATCCCATCAAATCAATCCATTTGAATGGAGCCGATTAATCTACTTTTTGGGCCAAACTGTTCAATGAATTGTAAGGAGCAGTTTCAGTTATATTTCCACTTGAACTCTGTTAGGCATGGACTGGTGAACTGTTCTTGATCCAGAACTCACTGAACGTGCTGTAGAAAGCCTAGATGGTAGTCACTGCTCAGGGTTGGTCATTTGTTTTTGCCTAGCCACCAGTTTCTCTGCAGCTGGGCAACATGCTATTTGAGTTAAGTAAACTAGGTAATATTAAAATTAAAAGTAATATTTAATCTTTCGTAACGTGGGTGCTTTTTACATCAGGTTCGATATCTTAACTATTGCATTACTAAGGCAACGACTGACACATTTATGTTGCATTCAAAAGAGCTCTGTTGACAGCCCAACAGTGAAAAATTAAACCATATCCGTATTAGCACAGAATGGAATGGTTAAGCATTGAGAATTAAGAATGGTTTGGCCTGACAGTGGAAAAGAGGCTCAAATCTTTGAAAGAGACGTAATTGCTATATGATCAAGTGTCTAATATTTTGGGTAAATAGACATTCAGTTAAAGGACAGAAATTTATTTCACTGAAAATGTCTTTATTTGTGTTCTGAAAATAACTTAAAGTCATGGGTGAGTAAATGATGACATGAATTTCAAGTTTGGGTGAACTAACCCAATGTTATGGCAGTGTAGGCAAGACAGAAAACACTGAAAACTGATCATCCACATTTCCATGCTAATATTGTTTTTATTTGGTTTTATACAGGTGTCTGATGCTGATGCAGTCTGGGCACTAGTATCTGTTGGCTGGCTGACTATCACTGACGATGAAGTACTTCTCCAAATCTTGACCCAGTGTCTTCTGCCATCATTGTTCAGGGTAGTACTGCAAAGAATAGTCTCCAGGGTCTGCCTCCAACATTTGCTTCCCGACCACCATGTGCTACGCTTGCATCACTACACGTGGGTTACTCTGATACTGTGAAGAAAACCTACAATATGATGCTTGACTTGGGACAGAAAAAAAAACATTGGCAACTTGTGTGGCCAACTCATTGCCGTATTTAAAATCATTGTACTGCTACCACCATTGTTTAACATAACTAAAAGCAGATTGTTTTTGCTTTGTTTCAAAATTTTTGTAATACGAGTTAAAACTACATTGAAAAAAATATATCATCTTTAACTTTGAACTGTCACTACATTTGATTTAGGGTAATTATGTGTGTGAAGAATAGAACATTGTTGTCATGAATTTGTAATAGATTTTTGAAGTATTTAAGTTACTAGAGTAATGGTAACTTTTTTTTTTTAAAGGCAATTGGTCAAAACTAGATTTCTGTTCAAGTAAATACAACTTAGAAATTCCAAGTTGCAGGAAATGTTACTTGATTTAGCTAAATATAAATGAGTTGTTTGAAATACGTACATAGTATAATGTACTTAATTTAGTTGTTGAAAATAGTAATTCTGAGTTACACGTTTACAACACTTATAAATAAACCTTTGTTAGTACAAATTACTATTCTTATTTCACTTTACTTGTTTTTTTTTCAAGGCAATCGGTTTGCATGCTTTTTTAAAATAAGGTTTACTCATTTTAATTTACAGTGCAGACAAGCTCCCTGCCCAGTGCACACTAGTGAGATAAATTCAAAACACTGTAATTGTAATAAAGTACTGTAACTATACTGTACTACACTGTGTGATTCTTTCAGCTCTCTCTCCAGTGCTAGGATGCATTTTTAAAGCAGTCACCTGTGCTCCTGTTCATAATTTCCTGAGATGCTACTGAATGCTTGCTTATGGATAATTGTGTGTTATTTGAGTTCATACTGTGACAATAGAGTTAACTATTTGATGTGTTTGTGTTTTATGAATGATACTTTGGAGAAATCATTAAAAAAAATTGTAATGTGTGTATATATGAATTATATATGAATATTATAGAATATTATAATTTCTAAACTACTAAATTATTAAAACATTACATGATTGAAGTGTTTACTCATGGCCCATGGTCCATTGTTAATTTCGAATTTGGCCTTTGGATTTAACTATTAGTGCATTAAGCCACTTTTCAATTTATGTTTTCTGGTGGACAAAACACTTGAACCTATACAAATGTTGTCTTTTTGGTTTATACTGTCCTTATCTTGGTGCCATTAGTTATATATGATGCTTACAAGAAAGCTGTGAATTGGTTGTTCCTGGTTGTTGTTTTACATGTGCACTTCTAAATAACATTGTACGTTCATTGATTAGATATACTGCAGTTTAATTTTAATTTTACTCATCATATTTTCGTCAGCATCCTGAAGATTATGAAATATTTGGGGATTTGGAGGAGCTAATTGTTATAACATGCAGGTTTTTCTTTCTTTTTGCTCCCAACAAAAAAAAAAAGGAAAAAAAAAAAACACTTAACTACAGCACTTAAGGCATTAGACAAAATCACACACACAAATGGAGAAAAAAAAAAAAGATATTAAAAAGGACAAGGCGCTTGACGTCACGTAGCTTCTCACGCGAGAAGGGGGGCGACGAAAGTGTCGCGCTTCTTATCACACGTCTTTGGTCACGGCAAGGTACGCGACGATCGACACGATGATTGCTTAGTTTGCAAATCAAATGCATAAACCACACCCCATACTCCTCACGTTCCAGCGACGTTCCACTATAACGTCGCCACGACGGATATGGGAATCACAAAGTTACGTCGCTGGAACGTTATTTGGGACGTCGCTGCAACGAATATGGTCTGGTCCAGTTACGTCGTCACGACGTAACTGTGTTAGCTGGGATGTTGGAAGCGTTTCCAGGCAAAATATACTAGAAAAATATGTTTATATGTCATTTTGTACACAAATACATATTAATTCATGACATTTTGATATTTGAAAGTCTATAGGTTGGCATACATTCAGATATAAATGTAATTTAAAAAATAAATTAATAATGATCGATTTTCAAATATTGCACCTGTCAAACATACTCTATTTTGCCGTCAATACTGTTGACGGTGTCCTATCAGTAGGTGTGTAAAAAAAGAAAAAGAAAAAAAAAAGTTGATATTGTTGTCATGAAGACAAGAGCCTGGTTTTTCGGCAGCCTCCCTTTATGTCACCTACAGCAGCGTGCCAGCGCCGAGTCGTCAGGCACGCTTCTGGTGTGTAAAGACACAGAAAACGCGAAGCAGCCACCACGCTTCTGGCACGCAGCAGAGACGCCACGCAGCCAGTGTGTCACCGGCCTTAAGTTACCCTCCTGCCATCCGCCTGTAGTGATCCCGCTTTCCAGAAAGCCACATTGCTACATTATTTCTCTCAACTGTGTTATTTTTACAAAGTAGGACAAAATGGTCACAGAAAAAAAAACAAATATCGTTTAATTAAATTATATAATGAATACAGACACAGACTGACTGTCTCAACACTAAACATCTCCCCCCCAAAAAATGTCTGACAGAAGGCATTGAAGTGATATGGCATTTCATTCAGCTTTCTTCCCCTGGCACATACACACTTTTGCATGAAATGTTCCTGGACAGTCAGTAACTAAAAAAAAACTTGGACTAGTGTGTATTTTACCCTGCATTAAAACGCACCATCCAGGGAAATTAGCATTAGATTATCCGTTGCTGTTACAGAAACTGATAAAATGGTAACTGTTGTCAGTCCCCGCTTCCTCTGCGCCGGTAGAGAGAGTTTTTAGTTGGGGTGGATTGATCATGTGACCACATCGTGCTTGGTTGGGTAGCAGGATGGTCTCCTCACTTATTTTTTTGAAAAGTAATTATGCCCATCTGTAATCTTCACAACATCTAAAGTGCACATAATCCAAGACATTGTAAGGATATTAGCAGTCATTAGTTAAGCTTCAAGGTTAAAAGTTATGTAAAAGCTGTTACAGTTGAACATTTACAGGTATAGTGGTACAGTAATGTTACTTGTACTAGAAGTGTTATGTGGAATTACAGTATAGAGTGATACACTAATGTTATGTGTACTAGAAAGGTTATATGGATGTGTATAGTGGTACAACGATGTTATGTGAAAATGACAGTGGTGTCAAAAGTATTGGCTTTCATTACTCAAGTAGAAGTATAGATACTAGGTCTTAAAAAGACTTTTGTAGAAGTTGAAGTATCAACTCACGCTTTTTACTCAAGTAAAAGTGTAAAAGTACTGGTTTAAAAAACTACTTAAAGTATAAAAGTAAAAGTAATGTAAGGGAACAAATGCCATTAAGAACAAAAGCTTAGGCCTCACCACAGGGGCCTATTGTGTACTACCCCACCGCCTCAAAAAACATTTTTCTAAAGGCCATAGTGAATATAATGTTATATTAAATGTTCATGTTGAAAAATTTGGGATGCACTAGGCTACATGTTTCAGCAACATATATGCCCATTGAAAATTAACTCATTTTAGTACAATGCAAATACATTAAAGGACTAGAGATATGATTACTAGTTGCCAATAAGTATTGTTATGGTGCAAAAAGTCAAACTTTAGAGGCATGTCATCAATAACCTTTAATGGAATGTAAATGTACATCCAAGCTTAGCTGCAGGAATCTGCCAGGGCAATGGACAAGAACATTGGTGCAGGCTTAGTAACAATTACTCTTGTCGTTCCAAACCTGTAAGACCTCCATTTATCTTCGGAACACAGTTTAAGATATTTTAGATTTAGTCTCAGTCCCTCCACTGAAGCTGTGTCAACGGTCTACTGTCCATGTCCAGAAAGATACGTCGTGGCTTTCTACCAACAACATTCCACTCCGTTCCGTTTCTAATAAGTTAGCTCCCAAATTTATTGGCCCGTTCCCTGTCACCAAGATTATTAGTCCGGTGACAGTCTGCCTCAAACTACCTTCGGTGTACAGGAGGATTCATCCCACCTTCCATGTGTCCAAAATTAAACCTGTGTTTTACTCACGGATTAACCCGCCCACCCCGGTTCCCCCAAGTTCAATTAATTTAACAATGTGTAATTGAAAATGCTTGTAACACTTATAATGTGTGCACACTACAGAGTGTTACCCCTGATTTACACTGCACACGTCTGCGGGGCATTACGTCTCTGATGCTGATCGCGGCCACTCTAGTCAATGTTTGTGATTACACCAGACTCAACTAGGCACTGTTCAAAAGTGTCCCAGAAGCGACTTTCCGGGTCACTTCTCTAAAGATAGGCGCCTAGTCTGTTTTTGACACACAGCGTCAAAACCGCACAACAAATACAAAATAGAAGTCAAAAAATTATGTACATTTCAAACTCCTGTGCAAACTCTCAATAGTATTTCACTAAATTATTGCTATGAGGCCAGAAATAGATGACGAGAGGTTCATTCTCAAAGTTGAAAACCTCACATTATTATATGACACCAAAGATAACTTTTACAAGTAAAATTAAAAAAAGGACGTGGTGTGAAGTTTAATTGCAGGAGATGTAGGAGTGGAATAAACAGAAATAAACCAGACAAAACATTAACATTTAGCCAACCATGTTGGAGCACACAAATATAAAAAAAACAACAATGTTGAACAAGCAAATCACGTGGTCTCATGAATCCTTAATTCACTTAATTGGCACCACGTGGAGGATGCAACAACACCTCCTCGGAGCATAGTGTGCTGCAGACACGTACAGTGTAAATCAGGGGTTAGAGGGACAGTGAATCAGTGAAGTTAATGAGATAGTTCTGTGATTAATTAAGTGATGATTGAGCATTAGTGATGAACACCTGCTATTAACAAGCAGAATCTCTACAACTGACTTCAGCTACAGTCTGATGGGGCTTTTACACTAGGCTCGTTTGCTGCGGTCCGAGCCCGAGCGCGATTGTTCCCGGTTCCGCCCGCAGCATTGGTCTGCTTTCACACTCAATAGTTGTATCGAACCCAGGTGCGTTTGCAGTCACCTTAGGTCATCACAAACGCACATGGAAAACGCATGGAGAACACAACGTGACTGAGCATAGTTGTAATTTTTTTGTTATTTTGGTGCTATTATGCACAGCATAGTGAATGACAACTGCGTTTATGTTCATTGCATGGTGCTCTTCAGTGTCCCACAATGTTTCCCTGCCACTCATGGTTCTCGTGTGTTGAAGAAACAATATAGACAGTGTTACGCATGCGCAGGATACCTTACTTCCTAAACAAGTGCGCACCCGAGTCCGTGTTGCTTGCACATTCACGCTAACCGTGCCGCAGTTCAGGATCAACCGAACTCAGACCACCTTCACCATAGTCTCGGGTTCGGTACCCCAGTGAGCACCAGGGTCCAATGATCTGGTGTTTTATTCGGACCCAGAAGGTAAGATGAACATCACGAAGCGCTAAACAGTGTGTGTTTCATTCATACTCAACGCCAGAGGGCGCTCTCGTGCAGTCATATCAGGAAACTCCTAATATGGACAACAGCATCCAGCGATCCCTGTATGAAAACAGTTGTTTTCACAGAAAAATAGAAACTTTTGGAAATGCGAAGACATTATACTACTACACAATATATGGTTTTTCAAGTAATCTCCAGCAGGTAATAAATAAATTATATGAACAATGCAGTGTGCTGATTGACATAGCATTTATTAAAGTATATAAGTAGTGTAATGTAATGTAGTAATGTGTGAAGCTGGTAAAGCTGTTTGTAGAGTTTTTTAAATCTTCAGTTGATTTCATTTAAGGCTGCAGTTGTAGTTTCTGTGTGTGTCTTGTTTTTCTTTCCGTCAGTGATTCTGCTGGTTAACAGCAACTATCAGTATCTGAATTCACTCATTAGTTTTCATTCTCTCTGTCAGATGGACTGTGTTAGTAAACTCGTATAGGGAACAATGAATGAGGGTGTGGAGTGTGATTTGAAACACAGCCTCTGAGCGTAGATTTTGAATGCTGTTAATTCACGATACATAGCAGACGGCTACTTTCTCAACAATGACAAATATTACCCAGAATGCATTTTTTAATGTTTTAATTAAATACAGAACGTTATTGTCAAAATGTGGCACTTTTTACAGCGAGCCAACTATTGTAAATTAAAAACTATAAAAAACTATTGTTTCTATTGAAAAAAAAAAAAAGACCTGAATGTACAGATACGGTGTTGGGTTCTTTGGATGAACCAGGGTACTTAAGTCTCTTTACAGCTCCTGGATACCCCAGCCATATCCAGTGTTGGGAGTAACGGCGTTTAAGTAGGCTATAACGGCGTTACTAACTGAGTTACATTTTCAGCAATGGAGTAATCTAATTAATTACTTTTCCCATCATTGCAATGCCGTTATCTTTACTGAGAATGTAAGTGTCGCGTTACTACAATTTGGTTGAATAAAGCGCGAGGTGTCATGCTTTGGCTAGTGCTTACACACATGAGCTGCGTGACACCCAGTGTTGCCAGATTGGACTAAAGATTTCCAGCCCAACTACAAAACCCGCCCATTAAAAAAAATACCAGCCCAAAATACATACTGTTATTAAAACTGTTATATAACTGTTATAAAACACACCATTTTTTTTCTTATTAAACAACCAGACTAACAAATCGCACATTGGAGAGCACGAGGCTCGCCCCAAGTATATCCAGTGCATTTTATATATATATATATATATATATATATATATATATATATATATATATATATATATATATATATTTATAAATGATAATTTTAATAAAACACAAGGTCTACATCGGAAACCTCAGAAGGGGACATCATTTTTTATTGTTCTTGTGCTACTATTGTCAGAACTACAGTTCTTTTCTAATAGGCCAATTCTCAAATCATTTCATTATACTTTTCCTTTTGTATTAGTAGGTTACTTACAAATTTGCGCTTAATTACCAACTAATTATTTTTTTATATTATCATTATTAAAATTATTATTATTATTTAACTTATAGACCACTGGGCGAATCAACATGAATTCTCGTTTTCCTTCTTTTAATTTTAAATAAAATAATGACTGAATGATACACTGAATCGTAATCAGCTATTACGTTTCAGAAACGATCAAACATCAGAATTGTACATCAAAATAAAACTGTAGGCTAATAGCATAAACACGCTTACCTTTTAATATGAAGTTAACGTAGATAATCCCCGCAGAACTGATGAAAACGTCTTTATTATAGAACAATTCTAGAACTATTTAAAGATAGGACCAACTTTGTACAGTCACAACCAGTTTGATTAATAGATCGTTGAGTCAAATCTCTCCAGCAACTGCCTGGGAGGTTTGAATGTTGCCGAGGTAAACCCATTCAGACCGGGCCAGTGCGCACATCCATGATGCTGGAGAGTAAAGGTAGATGCGATTCCTAGTGTCATCTTTTAAAAGCGAGACGAGGGAAAATGCCCGCTCAACATGGCCATTGGAAACAGGCAGAACAAGAAGTCTTATGGCACCTTGTGCCAATTCCTGGAAACACTTGTGCCAAAAAGCATGCTCTTTCAAATCATTTAACTGTGCTCTGATTTCTGATTGACAGTATTTACAAAATGCCTTTGTATCATCGCCTACCACAGGTGTAATCCATGTTTTTAAAGACTGGTCGCTCTCCCATTCCTTTCTGTAGGACTTTTTATATTTACCTCACTTTGGCATGATGATGATGATGAATGATGATCACAGTTTTGACTATATAACGAATTAGCCTACAACAACCCGCCAATCAAGCTTGAAGTCTGACTGGAAAGGATTCCCCTGAACCTTATTGGCTAAGCTGAACCATACCTAATTTAAACATCATCCTACATTAGCTATATAATTTATTTTATAGTTAGTTTTCATTAAAAAAAAATAAAGAACACTGTTTATAGTCAAAAATAAAAACCCGCCTGTTGTATCAAAAACCAGCCCAAATTTTAAAGACCCGCCCAATGCATTTTTTTCCGGTTGGACGTGACCAAAAGGAGCCCAATTGGGCGGGAACCCGCCCAATCTGGCAACACTGGTGACACCACCAGGGTGACACCGTTTCAAAAAAAAGAAGTACTGGGAATTAAAGGCAAGAATATTTCTGTAACATGCACGGTATGCCCAGGAAAAAAATACTTTATCCACGTCTGCCTCAAGCAACTCAAATCTTATGAACCACCTCACATCAACACATGCTAACATGTTACTGTATTTAATATTTAATGCTGTGTTCACATCAGACGCGACTTGCAAGAATGAATATAGTTTTAAATTTATTTCATGCGAGAATGTAGTTGTTTTAAACTCAAATATGCGGTTTATTTATAAAGACAGCGTCTATTAAGAATGTGTTTCGTTGATTTTCGGAGGTTGTCTATTCACGTCTTTGCTTTGACTTAACATTAAAATCACTCATGCCAGACGCTTTATTTGCATATCATATGGCAGGCTGCTATCTATTGAGTTCAAATAAATACAACATTTTCTAAAATACTTATAGTGTTTTTATTCTTCAATCAGTTGATATAATCATCTTATATATTAAAGATGTTATAGGACTTAATAGCATTATAGAACATAAAAAAATAATGTCACAGTTACTTTGCTGAGTAACTAATTGCATTTACAATGTGGTAACTGAGTTACTAACTCAGTTACATTTTAGAAGAAGTAATTTGTAACTGTAACTAATTACTTTTTTAAGTAAGATGACTAACACAGCAGCAAAAAATTATAGAGAAATGTGTTTGTGCTCTGTTGACTTGTGTTAGTGTTTATCTCTAGCATCCTGTTGTCGATTATCACCACATTAACTCCTTGGTGAAAGTGAAACATCAAATCAGCTGACATCCCAGTGCAAACTAAATAATACGTGTCTATGTATTTAACAACCAGTCTGATCCCTCTGAGAACAGGTTTCAATGCCATTATTTATTTTAATACAGAAACACAATACATAAATTATATAATACATACAAAACAAAATGCTCTGATTTGCATGCAAGGAATTTCATTGAAGAATAATATTTTATGTTAAATAAACAACTATCATTTACTGCCTCTTGGAGACAGCAGAGTAAACTGCAGTATCTCATCCACAAAATATGTTTTACTTTGGTTTGGCCACATAGACATACACTTTAACATTTATTTTAAAATATTTATTAATTATATATGAAGTTTCAGTGGTCAGAAAACATACCAAGCTTGCAAGAATCTTAAACTGTGTAAAAACGAAAGCTGGAGGTTCTTGGGGTAGTGGACTCAAACTCTTTGAGGGCTGCAAAGGTCTCCCATCATATCTACGGTATGAGGATATTATTGACAAACAGGGCTGGGCTACTTTTACTTGTGGCAGTACACACACACACACAGTGCACACAGAGTTCAGAAAAATCAAACTGAATGAAAACAAGCAACATAACCAGTACCACCCATTTGTTCAAAAGTAAGGTTTGAAAGAACAAGGCTCTGTTGGGGACTTTTGTTTTCTATCTCTTTAAGAAGATTGTTCTCCCAATTCCTCAGCATGAATGAGGATGTAACTGGAATCGCTTTTCATCCTTACATTGATGATAAACAAAACCAATGACATGACAGTGTGTTCACATCATACCAGCTCACACACTCACTCTTCTGCTCTGATAACTATCATCCTGAGTCTCTCCTCTCATCAGATTGAGAATATTACAGTCTCTTTACAGCACTTGAACAGTTTGTCAGAATAAAATTGAAAGAGAGCTATATGAGACAGATCTTGCTAAATTCAGAAAAGATATAAAAGCAAACAAAAAACTCTTGTTGTCAGCTGTTTGTTTTCATTGATGAATACCATTTGAAAGGCAAGTTTATGAAAAAGTGACTGTATGTCACAAATCAGGGTATGTATAACTAGAAGCTCTGTACTCTTGTTGTTTTTACAGTACATACATTATTATAAACACGATGACAACAGAAATGTGTGGGAGACAATTCAGAAAACTTCATATTGTAAAGAGCCAGAATGTACAGAGATACTATAACTGATAACTGTCTGAGTGTGTAATTGTATTAATGTATTAATTATATTTTGATCATCTATAAAAAAGTTCAGATTGACTGAATCTCAAAGGATCAGCTGCTGTCATTTGTTTCTTAATGAACATGTTCTCTCTGACCCGTCCCGTCTGAAAACTAACCACTGAAGTCTCTCCTCCCATCAGACTGAGTACATCACAGAGTCTCTTAACAGCACTCCTTCAGTCTGTCAGGAGGAAGAAGAGAGAGAGGAACTACGAGGAAGATCTTTCTCCACTGAGTCCAGATACGGAAACCAAAAAATAAAATAAACACCTTCAGTGCATGTATAAACTATCTTTAGCACATCTGTGTGAGTTGATAATAAGCTAAATCTGAAAGTCATTTCATGGAAAATCCAGGTTTTGGTCTTTTGGTTTCTCTGCAGCTCAATGAGGATGTTACTGGAAGCTCTGCGATCTTGTCCTGCTCTTTCAGTAAAGAAAAAAAAAACAAGAAAAATCATGATAATGTATTAAGACTCGATGGCAGGAATATATAAAACATCATGATTCAACAAATGATTCACTTGAGGACGAAAAATACAACATTTCTCAGAGGAGTTTACGAAAGGAAGCTTCACTTTCACACTCATGTAAGTTACTGATTACATTTTTAATCCTTTTCATTTCACTAATATGAAAACATAAGCACTGTTGAGACAGTTACTTTGGAAATGTAATAGATTAGAAATTACAAGTTCTCTATTTAAAATGTAAAAAATAGCGTAACCATTTCAATTATTTTATTGAAGTAATATAGCTGATTGGATTTAATATTTTTTATTAACTCTCTAAACAATGTTTTCATCTGTTAATCTTTTCAAACATGTAAATCAAGCAGGGTTAACCTTACAATAGCTCTCAAAACTGATTAGACTTTTGTCTCTTTCGAAAACTTTAAGAGTTTATCATTTTAAAGCACAGCCACCACAAAATCAGAAATACTTTGAGATTTTTCTGAGGTTAAATAAAGATTTAAAACCATAACAAGAAATAGTTTAGTAGCGATACTGTTTTTGAAATCAAATCATTACATAGTTATGTCAGGAAACACTGGCATCTAACCTTAATCTTAAAAAAAGAAGTATATAGACTACACTGTAAACCCTAATAAGTTCACAGAACTCAAAAAATATTTTGTAACAGATTACACAAAAACATTTAAGTGATGTTTTTAAATGTTTTAGGTTTACATAAAATAAAAATTACATTTCCAGTTGCCTTAAATTATCTCAATGTTATCTTATAAATATTGATATTTGTCAACTTATAATAAGGGAGTAATTCACTAAAAAATTTCACTATTTTTCAACTCATATAATGTGGGAAATACACTAAAATTTTTCAATATTTTTCAACTCATATAATGTGGGAAATACACTCAAATCAGTTGAAAATTAAATATAAAAACAGTCTCACAATGGCTCCTCACTTTGTTTTTATTTCACATATTAAAGTAAAAGTTTATTTAGTGGATAATTTAACTTGTAGCTTTTACCACCAACAGATGCTGTTTAACACATCTGTGTCCTAACATCCTCCTGAGTAGATGAACATGAAGTGGTGCTCACCTCCACCACATGCAACAGAGGCAGAGCAGCTGTTCCTGGGTTAGGGTTTCTCTCTGGAATGGATAACTCTGTTTCCCTCATCTCAGAGTTCACTCTGAGTTTTCACTTGCTTTCTGGAATACCACCCTGGTTCTCCTAGAGTTCTTTGAGTGATGTCATGTGTTTAAGCTTCAATATGTATATATGTTTAGTGCTTCAGTTCAAGCTGATTGAATAGCTAAGCAAAGGGATTGATAGTTAGGCCAGTACACTTACATTACAGGTCCTGAAGAACTTGAAGGCATCTTCACGCAGGTACACAGGAAGAGCACGAAGGACGAGTGCCCGTCTTATATTTACATTACGTTGTTCCTAGATGTACAAAAAATATCCATTACAATAGTAATTACACAAATGCAGAGCAAACACTTTATCAAAGTGTTAAATAGCTCCATATTCTGGTGGTGGTCATTGTTATATATGGTAGATTGAGTATTTGAGTCATCATTTCTTCAGTAAAACATTTTTAAAATTAAAACTTTCTATTGAAAATACTTTAACTCATAGGAAAAAACGTCAAATTGTAAATCAAATTTCACATAAACAGTAGTTATTTGGACTTCTTCAAATTAAAGCTGAAAAGTTATCTTTTTAAGGTTCCTCTTTCTGATAGAAAACATCTTGTGAAGACGTCTATCTCCTATGAGATGACAATGTTGTGTTCATGGCATAATCACTTAACCTCACAATTCGAGTCGGGGCAATTAACACGATGGCTTCTTACAGTTGTTTGCAAACAGTCTGTTAATAATCTGTTTCTGAATCATGCAAAGTTAAAAATTCACCTGAAGGTCATAAATCATCATGAGCCTGGCTAGCTCCTCCGCTATCTTGCCAGTCTTTGTGGCCTTGTCTCTGAACAAGGTAATGAGTTTAGGCGTGTGTCCATGCGCGTAATTTGCAGGGGGGTTAGGGGGGTCATGACCCCCCCCCCCCCCAAAATCAGATCCAACTAATATAACCCCCTCAATATCATCAAACCATTCAGATTAAAATAATATGAAATATTCAGAATAAACACTTTTGTTCGTTTTCTTTATTAATTCCATTTGCCAGCAAGAATGATAGTATCATATTTTAAATAATCTGTAATGTACCCCCCGCCCCCCGCACCGACTACTTGGTATTACCCAACCGGCTTTCTCTACCAAGTTTGTTCACTATTTTGCGCAGTCCCTGGGATGATTGGGTGGAAAAAGCTGACGGAAAGATGAAAAGGACACTGAAAGGCAGCCAGACAACAATTTTTTATTGTTTGTCGACACCAGCCAAAAAAAATGAAAAAAAAGAAAAGAAAATCCTGACCAAACGGAGGTACCCCGCTAAATTGGCTGTTAAGTTAGCTGAGCGTTTCTCAAAGTGTGGGGAGTAGATACATGACAAACATGTTTTGTGCCCATCTTTTTAATTACTTTATTTATTGACCATACACTCAAAACAAAACAAAGACACATTTAAATGTAAGCCTTACTTAACCTTTTCACACGTAAGTTTAAACGTTTTTCAAGGCGACCGTTATTGATCGTAGTATCGCTTTATGGTTCCCATGGAGACGAATCATTCATTGCTTGTCAGCGCTGATGACTGATGATCTGCTATTATTTCCTTTTTTATTCTAATTTCACAAATTTGTTAGCTATAGCAGGATATATCTGATATTCCGATTGTCAAATATGTGCAAGTGGATCGGTTTTGTTGTTCTAACACCTCTATAATGATCGCGTTAATTGAGTTGTATGCGCTACGTATTTTAGGTAAGTTATCTATCATATTAAAATACCTAAAAAATTACGTAACATTAAATTATTATTAGCAATTTACCACCTCCGGTTCAATTTGAGATGATTATAATATATTATAATTATAATATATATATATATATATATATATATATATATATATATATATATATATAATTATTATTATTATTATTATTATATATATATTTTTTTTTGCATGGAGTTTGCAAAGTGACAAAATGAATCAAAGCACAACTAAGGTTAATGTCAGTCCACACTTGTATTTTCTCAGTTTCTGAATTTGATGTTATCAGAGGCTAAATGCAAACACAATTATTATTATTTTTTTAATCTACTTTTGAGTCTTATTTCATGCAAAGTGATAGTATAATTGCACTTTAATTTTCTCTATTTGAAAGTTTTTAATGCTGTTATTTTTGTTTTTGTTATTATGCTGTTTTGTTGACTGGAGTTGGCTGGCTAGATGTTGGTTTGCCAGTGTCCTGTGAGGTAAAGCCAGAGGGTGCCAGGGACTGTGTAGAACCAATGTCACTGAATTGTAACTTAAGTTGCTGTTTGCTCCAATACAGTCACCAGTTTTTTTTTTTTTTTTTTGGCATAATTAAATTATGCAAATTAGCATGTTACCTTTTACACAAGAAAATTATTCAAAAATTAATTCATTAATAATTATGCCGCAAGTTTAACCCCCCCAATGTTAGACCCAAAGTTACGCCCTTGCGTGTGTCTGTCCAGCTCCTTGTAGAATTGATTGCGCAGGTTAACATTGTTGATTCGGTGGAACTCTGCAAACACCTGTACACGGACAGAATTACACAGAGATGCACAAAGATAAATTAGGAACAGAATTGTGAATGTATTTTAAAGAAGTTTTCTGTTGACAGGTAGCAAAACCAAGGGCAATTCTATTAGAGATGAGTCAGAACCAAGGTCAAAATAGAAAGTATTGTCATTCATTTAAAACAGGCTGTACAATGTTATCTAAAGGAAATTAATCTAATAAACCTCTGTATACTTGGTTTACTGTGAATGGCAAAAACTTGTCACAGCGTGATGTGTTGTCAACTTTTACATCTGCCATTTGCTTTTTGGGGAATTTATTGAAAATGTAGATTTTTAAAAACGGTCATTTAAATATTGGAAAAATCAATCATGTTCAAAGTGGACATGCTAAAGAGTCATTATGATTAATTGCTCTCAACAGGGAGAACCGTAAAATGATGTAGAAAGAATCTTTTTTTTTTTTTTTTTTTTACCTGTGACTCCATAAGTAGGGCTGGCCATCTATCCACGACGTCTCTCACCCGTGGAGCTACAAGAGCTCCAACGATTTCTTGGCGACGAAGGGCATAGGTTGTGTTCATGAGCTTGCCTATGACTAAATGGTTTCTCTCAGTCTTTTCGACTTAATGTATGATTTCTTCTCTCATTGTTTCCAGAGTGGCTGGGGTTTGATCCTTTGGTAGGTTGATGATGTAGTTGACCTCAGCTTTTCGAGCTTTCTTTATATTTTGATGGGGGTGATCATTGTTGGGGTTGTTTCGGCTCCGCCTCCCTGTGTTGATGGCTACTTCTGCAACCCCAACTTTGGCCAGATTGTTACGGTAAGACGCAACCTTGTACCCTATGTGACGTTTTCATCCCAACTCTGCGTCTTCACCAGCCGTCATTCTGAGACATGGATGAGCTGTAATCAAAGCTTTAGCAGCAATTGCCAATTCCTTTTCATGTGGGTATGGTTTAAAACTGTAGATCATTTCTGCCATTTTTTTAAGGATTTCACTCTTCTGTGACCTCTTTAACTTCAGCAATTTTCCTGATTCTTCATAAACACGATTTCCTTCTTCTAGTATATGCTACATTCCATAATCAAAACCAGGAACAACAAAGTGATCAGGCCAACTCTTTTGGCGCTGTAACGCAGATACACATGGGAGTAAGTATGTGTCAGAAGATGCAGTAGATGAGGTGTCACCTTCAGGCCTGATGACTCTCAATGTGCCCTTCTCTGGTAACTCCTGGATGTCCACAAGAAGACAAAGATCACCATCAAAGTCCGGATCCTCATAGTGCAGGCTAAAGTCCCCATCCAGTCTCGGCTTGAACCTCTCTTGTATTATTTCTTTCAGCTCCTCCACTGACTTTGGTCGCTCGAGTAGAGTAAGCTTCAGGGCGGTGTCTCGTGCAACATACACACGCAGCACATGCTTCTGGGCAGCAGCCATCTTTTGGTTCCTAAGACAAAAACACTGAAATTTTCATGGAGAGTGAAGGAGACATACACATGTCCACATACTCACCTGGTCAACACAAATACAGGGACACCACTTGAACGAAGGGATGTATGGAAGCCCAGCTGCTGTAGTGGGGCAGTTTATACATGGAGCCACTGGTCCGCACAGCTCCAAGAGAATGTTGCAGTCATCTGTTTACCTGCTTCAACCAATCTTCAGTTCAATAATATGAAACGTTTGGGTGTCAGGAGCAATCGTCCATCAATGTTGTAAGCGCAGAGAGGTGTTTTGTCATTTAGCTCTGATGGGGAGTGAACAGCCATATTGTTTGGGAAAAGTTCATAAGATCTCAGGTGTTCAATGTAGTGTGATGTGTGCTCTTGGCAAAGAAAGACAACACTACTATTAACCAGGAGAACCTGTTCAATTCTACAGTAATTAGGCAGTCCTCCCTCTTGTCCCACAGACAAAAACATTCCAACACCATAATCAGTTCCATCAATGCAGACCTTTGATGTGCTGTAAATAACATTGCTTGCTGTTATTTGTTCAATGTATGTCTTGGCAATATTTGGAAGCATTGATACCAGTACAGAAGAGACATTTGATGTCTGCTGGTGAGGTTTGAAGAATCCTGAGGCACTGAGATGGTATGCAACCATGTATTGATGCCTGTCTGCAAGTGTTTTCAGCACATTTTTAAAGTTTTGTGTGTCGTGTACAACTCTCTTGAAAAAACGGTGTTTACCCTCAAACCTCATTGTCCACAAGTTTACAAGGGGCCCAAAATGGCGTATAAGGTCAGGATAGTGTTCAATGTAGTGATGCTTAGGACAGAGTTTGAAATCAGGAAAGGCTTCTTTCAGCATCTCTCTATGATCCTGTATCTTGGACTGTAAATACTGGATGGACTCCTCTGTGAATTCTGAGCACAGCAATAACTCTACTACCTCTTTTAAGTCCATTAGCACAGTCCATGCTCCATCCTCTTCAGGAACTGCATTCCCAATAATCAAAGGGAGCAGTCTAAGCAATGTCGCATTTTCATGGCCATTACCACCTATGCTTTTCTTTACAGAGAAGTTCTGTGGTATTTTATGAGGTTTGTCAAGCTTGTCTGTGTGCTGGTATGGAAATGATAGAATTCTCTCATTCAAATATTCAAGGGTAAAGTATTTACGACGGATCATCTCACCGATACACAGGGCGAGCTCTACGGGCACAATGCCCTCAAAAAGATCGTGGAGGACATCAGGTGGAAAGCCAGCGACAGTATGAAAATGCTCAAGATACTGGCTCAGGACACAATCTGCCTGAACACCATTCTGACTCTGACTATCCCCATGCATTACAGCATGCACATCACTATTATGGCTGTCTTTTGTCCTAAGACTGAACTCGCCACTTGCAACTTCATGAGTCTGAAGTTTAGCTTGTGTTGCTGTGCAGAATCTGCAAAAATATTCTGCCCTAAAAGACTTTGAAAAGCCTGCCAAATCATGGGCTGCAAGATTGTCAGACACCACACACATGACTGTTCCTTGAAGTACCTTACCAATAGACTCAATGAATACCCCATCTTGTTCAAGGGTACGGAGGTCTCTCAACAAAGGAACTTGTGCTTTTTCATAGCCAAATTTCTTTATGTCATCCACTTTACATAAAGCTGCAAGCTGTATTACATGCATGGCTGATCGGTATTTTATGGGAAGATCAGCAAGCGTCCAGTATACTGAACAGATTTTGTGTATTTTGCGTGATGTTCCAAGTGGATTGGCTATTTCCAAATCATCAATGTACTAAATGAGTGTTATCTTTAACTCATCTGAAGACAAGAATGTGTTCTCTTTGAAGTACAAACCATCTTGGTGGCTTTCATAATGACTGTTTAGTGCCACTTTTGTTTCTTTAATTTTGTCCAGAATATCTGTATGATTGAAGATTTTTTGTATCATCTCAAGAATGGGAACATACACTGCAGTGTGTCCTGGCTGTAGCAGATACTGTACAGGCTTTACCACAGGGTAATTATGTTCGATGAAGGTTTTCCTTCTCTTAGTTGAAGATAACTGCTTCCCCTTAGCTGTGGCACTGACAATAACATTACTGTCCATAACAGTACTGACAACCTCATTTAGAAGTGTTTCACTGACAGTGATGTCATGATTCTGTAAGACCTCTCTAATGTCATGTTTGAGTATCGGTTGGGACAAGGAAAATATTTGAGTCAATTGTTCCACTATTTCCTGAGATGCCATGTCAGATACATGAAGAATAGATTGCATCTTCAAGAATAATGATGCCAAATTATGGTTCAACTGAGCTCTTAAAGTGTCAGTGTCACACTGACTGTTTACCTCATCGAGATCAAATGTGTCCGCAGACCCTGCACTGTGACTTTCAGCAGGTTCCCCAAGACTTTCTGCTGCAACTACAACTAGGGCACTAGCACTGTCTGCCAATACAACACATTCACCAAAGTCTGAATCACCACCATGTTTTCTACTTTTGTGTGCATTAAACGCCGAGCAGCTATTCGTTCTGTAATTACAGTTCTTGAGTGGGCATGCTACCATCTCATGACTTCGTAAATGACTTCTCAAGTGACCAAATAGAATTTCCTCAATAAAGGGCTGCTTGAAGTTACACAAAGGACACGTAAAAAAACCACACACTCCTTCAGTTGCATCTACTCTACATGAATCATTATGAGATCTTGACAGATGAGCTTTCATCGCTTCAAATGATGGAAAAGTACAAATGCAACTGTCATAGAGACATGGCAGGGGGGACACTCTTGAGTATTGGCTATGCAGTACAGTATAGTGCCAAAATAATTGTCCCCGGGTATTTGCAGTTGCAGAACACAACTTGCACTTCCACTCCATTGGGCCAACTTCAGCCTGCAATTTCAATATTTTCAATTAAAGTCCAAACCATTTCAGCCCTGGTTTGCACTTTTAAGTTAAAATGTGTGTAAAATTGTGAACAAGGGGGGAAATGATTATGCCAACCAGCCGACAACACATCAGTAGTTAAATTCTGTTCTGCTGAATAAAATCTAAACCTTGCGAATAATTTAAAATTCAAATTAGTACACAATTTACAAAACTCACCTATTGGCACCTGTCTGATAGTGGAACATTGACTCTCTGTAGCACTCTTTGTAGTCCGATATCTGTACACAACATGCGCACAAAGATGGTTTGTTAATGTTCAAATTTTTTTTTTAAATAATACATAATGCTAAATTAAATTTAAAAAAGTGAATATACAGATAAAAAAAGTCTCCAAATCTATCAAATACATTTATTGTACACTAATTATAGTAAAAATGAAAATGTTAAAAGATGAGCAAGTTAGTTATTAACAAAAAAATTAAAAAAATAAAGTTGTGTGCTTATAGATCTGCTATTTATTGCTAAGTATTGATAAAGGGTTCAAGTGATCAATTGAAATAAAAAGATTGAAATAAATAGCAAAATAATAACTGTGGAAACACAAAATAAACCAATTGTTAATAACACTCTTTCATAATGCATCCTACCTGAACTGTTAAAATTATTTCGAGAAGATCTCACAACCACACACTTGAGCCTACGAAATACAAACACAAGGCTGGTTAGCATCATGATAACACACTCACATTATGTTGTTTAGTTACACGCGATCACACACAGCTTGACCTAACCCAACGTAAAATATTTACTGCGTAACGCAGACATTTATTTAAATATGTATACTCAAAGTACGCACATGCATTAACGACGAACAGCGAAAACGGCGGGAATCAGGGATAACGTTATGCTTTCGGACTCCGCCAGAGAATTCAAAACTCATGGACCTTCCTCAACCGTCAATGTCCCGGGCAAACATGCATTATGGGTAATTTAGTTCATCCAGGAAACCCGCTGATAACGTTACACTGCTGTAAGATGAACTAAGTAAGGTAATTAACGTTAACGCATTTGTCACATTCAACAACTTTTAAAATTACAATTACTTGGATTTGTAATTATTTTATATATAATATATATATATATATATATATATATATATATATATATATATATATATATATATATATATATATATAAAAATGTTAGAGTTACTTACCAAATCAGGGCTGATGATAAGACAGCGCTTAAGAAAATGAGAGCAATAAGACTAATGAAAATAACTGAGGTGGTGGTGGTTTGAAGCGGGGGGATAAAAGTACGCATTCCAAACAGATATAAACAATTAAAAACAAATTAAACTGTGTTCCACATCCACATGGGCTTGCCAAAACTTCACCTGCATCAAGGCAAATTCAAGATGGCTGACTCAGCTTTCCTGAGGGAGCGATAAGACCCACCCACCAATACGTCATGACGTCGATAACGTCATGACGCTACTACATGGTTCCTAAACTTTTTGAGCGTTCCACAAAAATTAACTCTAAAATACTGAGCCCTATTCAATTAAAGTGACACAAATCTCAACAGAGCTCAAAACTTTATAGTTTGGTCAACTGCATAACGACATTTGACTGCTATGACCTTATTAGTTATGAGCTAGTACAACTGTTTGGGATTACAGTGTACATAAACCCAAACAGGAAATAAAACACTTGTTTAAAAAGCATGTGTTCTATTCTGTATCTCATATTTTAGAGCAGTCACTGCAATTTATCAAAGGAATCAATTAATCTGTATGTGGGTGTGAAAATAAATAAATTCAGATGTAACCCCTTTGTAATTGTTAACATTTTCATAAGTAACTGTAATTACACATTTGGTTCTCAGTAACTGTAACTGATTACAATTATATTTATTTTATAATTAAATTACATAGTTTAGTTACTTAACTATTCACTCCCCAACATATATACAAATATATTGATGCTATAGCTACCTGTTGATAATATCTATCCATCTAAGATCTAATGGAGCCAGAAATTGAATATGTTGGTCAGCTGTTGTATTAGAAACCCTCACACAGCAGCATTAACTGTTTTTCTGAAGTTTAACTCCTAAGTAATATAACACAGAGTATAGTGCATAAAGTAAATGTACATAAGAAATAAAAATAATATAAACAATTTGCTATATAAACAATGCTAATAACTGTGGAAACACATTCTGAAGTCTATGAAAAGGATCCATTATTTTACAGTTAAACTGCTACAATATTTGTAGTCTGATAAATGAAGATGAGAGACAAAACGAATCTTCTGAAGAACTGAAGTCGAGACATGACAGAGATACGATTGGAGACACAGTGACGGACAGCAGACACTAGTTCAGTATTACTGATGATGAAGACTGAGTCAAAGATCAAGAGTTGGCTACATGCGATGAAAATCTTGAGAAAGTCACCTTCTGTCGCAGGTGTCTGGAATATACTGAAGTAAATCTGAATACGTTTAACACATTTCTGTTGCGATTTTTATACCGTTAACATGGTGTTGACGTCACTTACGTCTGATGTCATTACGTGGCACACGTGACTTACTGATGTGGAAGTGCGTTCGATACTTTGTTATCTGAAAACAAACAAAAAAAGAGTATTTAATCTTAATTTAAGACATATTTGAATGCAATATATTAAAATAAAACATATCAATAATATTAGGGCACCATGAAGATCAGGTATGTTCGTTGAGTTCAAACGCTATGTAGACAAACACCTCTCCGTTTTATTTTATTTTTATTTTTGGTTTTGCGGATGCGTTATTGAAACTAGAATTAAAAGAGAAACTTTTTAATTTAGATTAGAAACTTTAGCACAATTAACACATTACACATAAATTGGTTGATTAATGATTATCTGGTTTATCTAGAATGGGAATAATTAACAATATTATTTAGTAATTTTCAATTAGCATTAGCAGTTAGCATTGTCTCTGGAGTGTTATCTTTGTATTATCTCATCGCGTTTGCATTATGTGTAAATAAAACCCAGTCGAGTCTCAGTATTTAACAGGATCTTGTTTCTGTCTGTTCCTACAGTTACAGCTTCATCTGTGTCTTCACATATATATTTGCAGTGCTGATAAATAAAAGTAAGCTTCTGAACAACACACTTACAGGAGCAGAAGGTGATTTCTGATAAACACTGCCTCAAACCCTAGTGAAAAATAAAAAATACTTAATTATATTTAAATATATATTTATTTAATGATAAGTATATTACATATATATTAAATATATATTAGTGCTGTCAATCGATTAAAAAGACAACAACTAATTAATCACAAATTTGTCCCATGACTGTTTAACACAAACACAAGATGTATCCACTATTTTGATTTTAAATCCAAACTAGTGTTGTCACGGTACCAAAATTATTGTTTCGATACCGATACCTAGTCGAGAATTGCGATTTTGATACTTTTTCAATACTTTTCCTGAAAAGGGAAAATATACTCTCAAATTTCATTGATGTGCTTTATTATAAAACCGGGACAACATTCTAATCATATAACACACTAATAAATGAACATATGAACAGCAGATATATTACACATTTGAACAAAATATGAAATATCAAAATATCAAAAATAAAATCGAGCAATGATATTCAAGGTAAAGAAAGAATAAATTTAGCAGCATTATCTCAGTTATCATAATAAACATAAGAGTAATGCATTTATCTTGATTCTGAACTTTGAATAAAAATATGAACAGCGATTACATTAAACAATGTTTCTGAACATAGAAGATTAAATGTCAAAAGATAAATAATATCAATTTAAGCAATGGCATTCAAGTAAAAAAAAAAAAGCAAATAAAATTTAGCAGCAATATCTCAGATATTGTAACTTATTCTGTCAGTTGTGCAACCTTTTCGTTCAGAGGAGAAAACTCAGCCAGTGAGCTTTAATGAGCTCTTTTTCGTGGCCCGGCGGCCACAGTATCACTTGTGCTCGCACATGCAGCCTAGTGATGCACGGGTCAGGTTTTTTTCCAACCCGCGGGTCCCGCTTTTATGAAATTATTTGACCCGCCCCAACCCGCAAATAAAGTAACATTTTTTACCCACCCCGACCCGCTCATCGGGGACATCACAGAAGTTTTTTTTTTTTTTTTTAATAACCAATGTGTAAGTCTTTGCAATATATTAAATGCTATATATTAATTACATTAGTTACTTGCTTTTTATGAAAAGTAATCCGTTACATTCCTTTTTTGTGTCACTTTCACGTTACTAAGAATCCCATATGTGGGACCGTACCGCTCAAAGGGTTAAGATGAACATCTAAAATGCTGCTGATAGTAAAAATAGAGATATACGAGAATCTCATCTAAGTCTCCTGGGCTTGGGAAGGGCAACCATTGAGCAAAATGTTTATTTCTTTATTTTTCCTCTGGGAAGCCAACCAGTATGGGAAAAAAAAAATCATAATAAAGAGCTAGCAAATATCCACAAAATTTTGTGAAGCTTTTTGTTTATCAGTAGTGTTTCTCAAGATCACTTTCTGCACCTTTAAACTATAAAATCTATGCCACAGGCTGTGTTTGTCCTTACAATTTCTGTTATTTCAGTCTCTCTGCAGGTCACAGTAGATGGTTTCATCAGTGGTTCGGTTGTCCTTCCGTGTTCTTCAACTGAACATGATCTTAAACTTCAAGACACTGATGTGCACTGGAGACACAATAAGAGCAAGTTTGTGTTTGATATAGTTCAGGGTAAAGATTCACTAGAAGATCAGGACCCTCGATACAAGAACAGAGCCAAAACTTTCCCAGAAGAGTATGTGAGAGGAAACTTCTCCATCAGACTCTCTGATCTCACTCACGCTGATGCAGGAAAATACATCTGTCTCATCACACCCTCATCTGAACACGAGACTGTAGAGCTGATCATCAACGGTGTGTGAAACTATCTGTAGTCCATGATGTTTTAATCTAAAGCTGTATTCTTTAAAATCTAAATAGACTAAATGATTGTTCCTCTATTAGGTCACTAGTGATGTTTCAGTCTGAAACTGCTGTGTATAAATGATACGGATCTGTTGTCTTCATCACAGTGCAGTAATCTTGTCTTCTCTCCTACAACAGAAGAAGGAAACACAAGAATTGAAGAAGAAACCAGACCAGACAGTGGAGAGAAATCATGGCTTTGGATCCTGGTTGTCCCTATGTTGCTGGTTATACTAATCATTGTAATTATCTTCAGAAGAAAGATCCCAAGCTGCCGTATGTCAGGTGAACACTGCATGGGTTCAGACGCTCTTGAGGATGTGAGCCCTGACGCACGTTATAAATCAGTAACTGCTGATGATCGTGATGAAAGAGCTAAAAGCAGGTGAATAACACAGATGTGCAGCTATTGTACTTCATGAGCTTTCACCTTTAACAATGAGTCAATTCAATTCAAGTTTATTTGTATAGCGCTTTTTGCAATACAAATCATTACAAAGTCAGAGGATGAGGTTGAAGCTTTCATTGTTTCTGCCGCTTACTACACACTTTAATGCTACCTAGCAGTCTGCTGGGATGGATTTTGTTGGGAAACTGAATACTGAACTATTATTTTTCTGTGTGTGTTTCATATCTGTAAATTAAGTCAATAAGGTCAGGGGATCACCATATGCAGATAGTGTCATACTAACCTGAAGCCACAACAAATTAACCTTGAATCGAAAAGAGTTTTCTAACAAAACCACCACCCATAGTAAAACACAAATCTATATTGTTTGGCTATTTCTAGAAATATGGTTAGTTTGTGGGAAAGTTGTGAAATTTGGCAGACTGATAAAGGAATGCTGATAACTGAAAATAAATCAATATACAGCTGCCTTAACAGTTATGTACTGCAAGTATTTGTGCAGTTTAATTAGACATATTTTGCATTGGTCCATTTGTTAGAGAACATATTCATACTGATTTTTTTTTTTTTTTTTAATTTACTTCAATATTCTCAGGTATGTAAAAAGCATTGTTTCATTTTATACTGATATAAACTTTATGACCAAATAAAATGTCTAAATGAAATGGCATCTATCACTGTTTTTTACTGAAATATATTACATTTATTTATTTAGTATACATCTGTATGCAAAGCAACATTTTCTCATAAATGTCTCAGCCAAACAATTCCATTGAGTTTACTTCTATATATAAATCCCTTAAACAAATGATTGTTTATTGTGTACTCTCCACAATCATTAAAATGTGGATGTTATTACATGTAAAAAGAACTGATCATGACAACAGCTTTATTGATATTTCATTTGAGGAAGCCAGTATTGGCTACTGTTTCTAGGTTTACTACCATCCTCATAGATCTTACTTTTAAGGGTGTCACAGTTTTTTTTTTTAAAGATTGAGGTCAGAGGATGATGGTGACCTCAACATGATTCTTTTTTAGGCTTATTGCAACCAAGGAGTCTATATATATATATATATATATATATATATATATATATATATATATATATATATATATATATATATATATATATATATACAGTACAGACCAAAAGTTTGGAAACATTACTATTGTTAATGTTTTTGAAAGAAGTTTCTTCTGCTCATCAAGCCTGCATTTATTTGATCAAAAATACAGAAAAAACAGTAACATTGTGAAATATTATTACAACTTAAAATAATAGTTTTCTATTTGAATATACTTAAAAAAAAAAAAAATTATTCCTGTGATGCAAAGCTGAATTTCAGCATCATTACTCCAGCCTTCAGTGTCACATGTAACATCAGTCTATCACATGATCATTTAGAAATCAATCTAATATTCTGATTTATTATGAGTGTTGGAAACAGTTCTGCTGTCTAATATATTTGATGAATAAAAGGTTAAAAAGAACTGCATTTATTCACAACAAAAAACAATTCTAATAATATATATTCTAATAATATATTTTCTTTACTATCACTTTTTATCAATTTAACACATCCTTGCTGAATAAAAGTATTGATTTTATTAAAAAAAAGAATATATATATATATATATATATATATATATATATATATATATATATATATATATATATATATATTTTTTTTTTTTTTTTTTTTTTTTTTTTATTATAATTTTTTTGCAGCAGCAGCAGCAGCATTCGACGATACATTGACCTTTGTAAAAATCAATGTCTTTCTGAAGGCATTATTATTTTTTATCACACCATAGCAGAAAATGGTCAGTTATGAACTCTACATATCTAGCAGACATCATTTTGACCCCCTCAGAGACTAAATAGACCTTTCATCTCACTTCTGAATATTGAAGCAGCACAAATCATCACCCGCTGCTTCTTTGATGATGTCACAGTCTTGTTTGAACAGGGCGGCCTTCACCAACCATCCAGAACTCCATTCATCTGGACCATCAGTGCAGCACAGCATTCATCTGTGAATAAAACTGAAAATCAGCATTTCTGAGCCCACTGAAAACATTTCTCTTGGTCAGTTTTGGTTGAAGGACCTGAAATGCAACTTTTTGCTCATCTGTCAGCTTCAGGTTGATCCTCTATCAAAAGGTTCTTGGGACTCCAGTGCACTAGTCATCTTCATAAATATCTTTCTTCCTCTGCATATTGCATGATAACTGTGACCTGCCTAAAAACTTCTTTTAAGGTTTCTCTTTAACTATCTCTGACCTTGACCGCCTATGGGTAAGATCTCTGTTCGTGCTGTAGGGTTGACTTCTGCTTTCCTGTCCCAAACCTGTCTTCAGAAACAGAAGGGCCTTTTGGGAGACCTGATGGCACAGAAGGGCTGATAGTGATAAAGACCTGTAGGCCAAATCTGTGTTCTGTCATATTGCATGGTTGAGATATGTACAGTTTTATACCATTGTGCTGATAAATGTTTCTTTGACCTTCAGCAATCCTACAACCTAAACCACCTTAGGGAGAAACCACCGTACAGTGCTCCCTTCTCTGGCCTCACAACTCAAACACTGTTTCTAAGGACTGATTTGTAAAAAAAAATCTGCAAATTATGTACATAAGCTGTCTCTTGAAAAGTAGTGAAATTATTCACCAACAGACTGTGGCTGAACTTCAGCTTGATGATCAAGTTTACTTGAATCCTATGATTACTGAATAGAAATAGAAGTTATAACATGTAACCGTGAGTTTTTATATTAGTTAAAAATGAATAAAAGGATGTTGTGGAGATGCGAGCTTAGATCGCTTTTACTAAAATGGTTCAGTTTGCAGGATTGCAGAATGACTAAATAAACCTTATCAGTATGATGTGAAACAAAAAGTATTTGGTCATAGTTAGACTTGACATGATTACAAAATAGATGAAGAAAATAGATGAAGAAAATGATACATACATTTACCTGTATGAGAAAACACACACTGTACCTGTGAGAGAGAGAGAGAGAGAGAGAGAGAGAGAGAGAGCAAGAGAGAGAAGGATCTTTGTCCATGAAAATATTTTTAGACCTTTGTGCGAATGAAAAGTTACTGCCTAGTGTCTATATCTTAGAATTTACTTCAGTTTTCTCAAGTACATACAGATAAGTAAAGAGCTTCAGTAAATGACTCAATCTCTGCTGTATATCAGCAGGAAATGGTTTTGGGTGGCAGTGTTTATCTCCAGCATTCTTGAGCCGAGGATCTCCAGAGATCTCCAAACCTCAGTGATTGTGAAACATTAAACATCAGCTGACATGTCATAGCAAACTAAATGACATGTGTCTATGTATCTGAGAACCAGTCTGAGCACTATGAGAACAAGCTTGAGTGTCATTATGTACATATAACACAGAAACACAATACAACAATGATATACTGCATGCAGTACAAATGTTCAGATTTTTGCATGCAAGGTATTTCTTGGAACAGCATGAAGAAACCCAAACAGTGCTGAAGTATCACCTAAAACAGATGTGAGGTCATATTTAACAGCATGTCAATAACTAATAATCATCATGTCATCTCATACCATGAGTTAATTTTGAGGTCCCTCTCAGATAGTTTTGTCTGTTTATTCTAGAAATGTCTGGTTTTTATTAGGTATGATTATGTCTCTGTTTATGAATTAAGCATAAATAACAACATGAACAACTGACCTTTCTAAAATTAACCATCCCTATTCATATAATAATATTAATTATCTGTTTTTATATCCATCTATAATTTATAAACATCTTAATTGAGACTGGAAGACTACTAGTGATTTTTTTTTTTTTTTTTTTAAACCATCAAGCATCTTTTGTAATTTTTTTTAATTTTTTTTCTTTGTAGCTGTTAGCTAATTTGTCTTTCATGGAAAAATTTTGGCATGAAGGTCTCAGCTGTGAACTCATTTATTATTATTATTATTATTATTATTATTCACTCGTGAATGAGTCAGTCTTTTGTTCGTTATCTGGCTCGGCTCGGTGTTCATCACAGCAATTCAGTCAATGTACTGTTTGATTACATGAATTACTCCGGGATATTGGTTTGTTTGAACTCAGAGGGAGTGTCAGCCTCATTAAAAAAGTTAACATCTTAAGTCATTTGTGGATTAATGCGTATTAGAGATGCGAACCGTTTAAAACGATTCAGTTCGATTTGGTGAACTGAATGATTAGTTCGCGAACCGGAAATCCAGCTGCTTTGATTTGTACTCTCTCTCACACAGACACGGAAGAGAAGACAATGCTGAATAAAGTCGTCGTTTTTGCTATTTTTGGACCAAAATGTATTTTCCATGCTTCAAAAATTTCCAACGGACCCTCTGATGTCACATGGACTACTTTGATGATGTTTTTCTTACCTTTCTGGACATGGACAGTATACCGTACACACAGTTTCAATGGAGGGACTGAGAGCTCTCGGACTAAATCTAAAATATCTTAAACTGTGTTCAGAAGATAAAAGGAGGCCTTACATGTTTGGAACAGCATAAGGGTGAGTTATTAATGACATAATTTTCATTTTTGGGCGAACTAACCCTTTAAAGTGTCAAAAATGTCATTAGGCACTATATGGCAATGTGCTGCGTATAGACTGAAATCTATAAACCCTTGTTATAACGAAGTCAAAAAAGAAAAAAAGAAAACATTTGTGTGGTCAGACTACAAAGATTCCAAAATATGCTAATAGAGAAATCTGAACATGCTATGAGGAAAAGGAAAAGTAGGAGATAGAGTAATTATTTATTCAAAAACATATAATTTCAATTACTCAAAAAAGTAAAATGGCATCAAACGGGGAGAATAGACAATAAACCTAGCAAGTAGCATGTTCCAGACATTTTAGTTTGGAATCATCAACAAATTGATCTGACTGTGAAGTGTGTGTGTGTGTTTTGTAGGCTAACCCATTCATCTATGTGTATGTATGATCTGCATTGTGTTGGATTTATTGAATGATATTTTTAAAAAAGAAGGAAAAATCCTTAATTTTGTTGAATTTAGTCCATTCTTTTAATGTGGCATTTCAAGTAGCAAATGTAGGAAAAGTAACCAAATCTTGTACAGCTCAGATTAAGGAAACTATAAATAAATTAATTAAATAATTTGCCCAAATTTGTTCTGAAGGATGTTTGAAGGTTAATTAAAAACATGATCTATTTATTTCACACACTCTTGACCAGGAAATCTCCTCTTGTTTATTTTGAGCAGTTTCTCATGTTGGGGGAGGGGCGATACACAGAGCGCGAAATAGAGAGAAGTCATCGCCATTTTGAGTTAATGCAAAGCAAACAAGCTTGTTGATCTCGTGCAGATTAACCACAAGAAGGGTAACGTTATAAGTTAACCTCATTAAATATTGTTGTGGACGAAATATTAAGATCCTTTACTTAAAATGAACATTCTCAGACACCTTGGTCCACGTATCACTTTTATTTTATTTTTTTTTATGTCCCTGTACGCAAACAGGGACACATCATAGATTATTGCAAATGCGAAACAGCAATAGGCCAAACAACCTGTCCTCCATTGTGCTTGGGAACTGTGGTCGGAGCGTTCTCTTGAATCCTCTCAAGCGGTGGACTTCTACGTTCCGACTGGTTGCTGCCCAACCGCATCATAGCTCATTACCATAAAGTTGCCTTGATTTGAACTCCCCTCGATGCTCTCAATGGCAAAGTCACACCACGCCGCTCCTCGACGCTGCTAGACGCCGGCTTACATTAAAAATGAATGACTTCCGGCCACTTTGACGCTCTCGACACTGGCGGTTTGAACGCACAGTCATTTCATATGCGCCCTCCAGAGTCCAAACAAGATTTTGACCACAGTGTCTGACCGAGTCCCAAAACACACTTGTAGCCAATCAGCGGTAAGGGGACATGTTTTGTCCTGATAGCGAGAAGAGATAGAGCGCTCAATTTGAGTGCACAGGACGCATATTACATTACATTTAGATTTAGTCATTTAGTAGAAGTTTTTTTTTTTTTTTTTAATTAGCATATGAGCAGATCGACTACAGATTGAGATAGATTTTTAAAAAAAGAGGGTTTACAAGCAGGCAAGAGGTAACGTTAGGACCCGCGTAAATATCGGAGCAGCTTTCCAGTGGTGGAGTGAAACTGAAGGATTGGGAAGGGCTCAAATCGGACACCGAGGTTTCTTTTTGATAGGTAAGTAACCTTGATTTTGCGTTGTTTCACACAACTTATCCATGTTGGAATTGTTTGAATATGCTTTTGTGTGTCATCTTTGCTTGTTTCCGCGATTGTCGTTGCCATGGTTGTGTATGTACGTTTGGAGTGATGATTTCAAGGGGCGAGGCAGGGTGGCTGCGAGAGCTCAACTTGCTGCAACTTCACAAACCACATTCAAATAGAAAAAGCACCAGCAAGTTAAGAAAACATCATCAGTTTGACAGCAAGTGCTGCAAATACTCGCAACACAACGAAATACAAAAACAAGCTGCACATGCTTACTACACAAACAAATACAGAAACGAGCTGCAAATACTCAACACAAACAAAATTACCCCAACAAAAATGATTACCATAAAGTTGCCTTGATTTCAACTCTCCTCGACGCTCTCACCGCCGGCGTCGAGAGCGTCAAAGCGGCCGGAAGTCATTCATTGGGATAAGCGTGTCCCAAAAAATGGCCAACTACCCAGAATGCAATGCGCAGTGACGTAGTTTCCCAAGCTCTATACGCGTCTGGTGTGAACAGGCAGGCGCCGGACCGCGGGTGATTTTCCGTTCCGCGCGGCGCGACTTGGCCCTTGAGAGCATCGAGGAGAGTTGAAATCAAGGCAACTTTATGGTAATGAGCTATGACGCGGTTGGGCAGCAACCAATCGGAACGTAGAAGTCCACCACTTGAGAGGATTCAAGAGAACGCTCCAACCACAGTTCCCAAGCACAATGGAGGACAGGTTGTTTGGCCTATTGCTGTTTCGCATTTGCAATAATCTATGATGTGTCCCTGTTTGCGTACAGGGACATAAAAAAAAAATTTAAAGTGATACGTGGACCAAGGTGTCTGAGATTGTTCATTTTAAGTAAAGGATCTTAATATTTAGTCCACAACAATATTTAATATTTAAAGTTCCTTGTGGTTAATCTGCACGAGATCAACATGCTGCTTTGCTTTGCCGCCGCTTTAAATACAAAATAAGCATTCGATCTACGTGAGAGCGTCTGAGCGCTCAGGAATCTTTTTGCAGCGTCGTGAGCAGAGCGGCAAGAGCGATTTTTGACGCTCTCGACGCTGGTGGTGTGAACGCACAGTTACGCGAATTCGTGTCAAGAAACACAAAGAATGAGAGGAAGGTGAGTTTTTGTTTTTTATTTGTAATGATAAATGAATAATGTTGCGATTTATTGCATGTTGGCCAATTTGACTGTGCTTCGCAAATGTAATACGACACCACAAGTTTTTCCCTCGTTAATTCACTGTTTTCCAGAGCCTCAAACGCTAAAATATTTATATAACTTTGGTTCACACAGTGCTTCTATTTTAGTTGGTCTTCGACCTGAAGTCTGCAGGTATTATTATTTATTGTGTGGCATTGGGGGGGGAAGTGGTAACGGAGCTCTAATTATCAGTAGTAGCGACTACGCCACCCCTGGCTAAACGCCTGGGGAAAATAACACTTAAAGAAAAGCACACCGGTTCGTTCGCTCCCACAGAGCATCCACCAATGAGGCGTGAATCAATATAAGAATACAGCTTTATTATCATAAAGGTAAAAATGACCAAAATGAACACAAGTAGTTCAGAATAAATGGCCAGAGCCACAAGCGATAAAACAACAGGACTAAATCAAAAGGGTTAACTCAAAAGGTTACATCATAGAACTGGGGTGTCTCAGAAAGTGGGTCGGCCACACATGGAGCATCACAACAGCCCAAATTAAAGCAGCCTTCCCTTGTGGATTTCAATCTCAAAAGACACTCTAGTGGAATTACACTACAAACATAAGTTACACCCCACACTTTTGACAAAAGACCACCTCCACACCCTAGATAGCCGCCACTCTGATACACCCCACTCCTAAGTCAAAAGGAAGAGGGAAGAGAAAGAATAAACATTTTTTCTTTAAACATAAAACACACAGCATTGGGCTGATTACTGCTCAATTAACAAACTAATAACAGAAAAAAAAACGATACAAAGCAAAATACCAAATAAATACCAGCAATAACCGCAGGAATAATAGTGGTAATAATAAATAATTATTATTTTTTAAAGATAAGGAAAAATGATAAGCAACAATAGGAATAATACACAATGACAAGAATGAAAAGAAACAAAATAAATGAAAATAAATCAATAAATGTTACAAGCAAACGAATTTAACCAAAAACATAACAATTCACACAAAAAACCGAAAGAAATCAAAAAATGAAATTAAAGCAAAACAGCAATGTCGCGGCTAGGCCATGCCGTCAAGCATGCCTCTTGAATGGCAGCTTCAGATATCACTAATTAAGCGTGCACCCAGATCGCCCTTATGCTGATCACGAATCCGGGGAGAAGCAAATCACCTACAGTCTGTTGTCCAACACACATATATGGTCGCTTTATTTCCAGTTGTCAAAATAACATCGCGAGGAAGATCAACCTTCTTTTTAGCGGTCATATAAACTCCCACGGGCCAACTCTAGCTCCAACTCAGAGCGGTGGAATCCCGGAAGCGGCAGCAACGCCGTGACGCAATCAAATGACGTGCCTCTATGCTTGGAAATGCCGCTTTTATACCAACTGAGGTACCGCTTAATTATCGGCGAACTGGTATTCACCACAATCGCATTGACCGTGCTCCGCGACCGTGGTCAGTTTAACCGCCGTCTGTGAACACCCGGTCAAGCCTGCCATCGCCTGGATTTTGTTGCACGTCTGTTTGTGGAATTAAAGTGTCGCGATACATTAAGCTTACAAAAAGCGTCTTTCTCAGCTTTTTGGCCACGCATTTGTACTGTAATTAAAAAATAGACATGTTCAATTCCAGGCAGCGGCTGCTTGACCGAGTGTAACGTTACACAGATGAAGATGCACTTGACTGGGGCAATACAAGGACACAGGGTTTTCCCTCGCTAATTTGACAGTTTCCTAGAGCCTCAAATGCTAAAATAGCTTAATATCAGTGCTTATATTTTAGTTACTTTTAAACGTTTCTGACAGCTGTTTGTCTATTTTTTGTATAGCACAATTACTGATATGCTACTGCTTTTTCACTCCTTTAGAGCTCTTCAAAGTTAATGTCAGCTCAAGATATAAGGTTGTCACCCTGCAGTTTTCAAAAAGCTGATTTTAAGGACATTCATGTTACAAGGAGGTACAGTTAACACATCCTTACTGATATTAAAATCGTTTGCTGTTTAACTTGTATATTTGTTGCAGGCCTAATGCAGTCACACAACATATTTAATGCAGACCATGCAATTCTGTTTGTACAATTTCAAATGCTTAGTCTATATTGCTTCTGCTGATATGCTACTGCTTTTCCACACCATTACAGCTGTTGATTCCTCTTCAAAGTTATTGTCACCTCAAGATATAAAGTGTCACCCTACAAAGTTTTCAAGAAGCTGTGTGAAGGATGTTTAATTTACAAAAAGGTAATTGTGAACTTGCTTATTTTTAAATCATTCTTTATTCTTGATTTTATTACTTGTGTCATGACCTCTAAATATGACCTCTTTAATCATGTATGTTATAAGATGCCATGTGATTTACATATGTGATTATTTTTTATCTGTATTTGCTGCCCACTACTAGTCTCTTTGGCTCCATTTTTTTCCTCCTGTTTTGTGTCTGTTTCAGATGAGCACAGATATGTTTCTGTTTTCATACAGTAATAAACTCCTAATTCATCAGCAGTCACATTATTAATAACTAGACCATGTTTAAACTGCACTAAATATTTATTTCTGAATGATTTTGACGTTGAGAATGACTGTAGAATGACTGCTGGAGGATCTGCTGTTTTCAGTAAAATCCAATAAACATAATTTTCATCAAGATCACAGTTTATTATCACATTTGATCCCAGATAAGTTAATAGATCTACCACTGCATACTGACAACAGAATAATACCACTGTGTGAAAATTTTAAAAATGATTATAAAAGTTTTAAATTTGAAGTTGGTGAGTTTATGATAAAAATATTCAGAATACATAAAAGTCACAGAGCTGAAGCTGAATGATCTTCATGTTTCTTGATCACTTCAGTATAAAATCTGTTTCCTTCCACAATCTGTGATCAAGTCAGGAGAAGACAAGAAATAAATACACATGAAGAAGAGGAAGTCAAGACTGACAACATTTTACAGACTTTTCAACACAGCGTGTTGTGTGATGGTGACATTAAGTGGAGAACTATCACTTGCAGCCTCCAGAGGGAAGCAGAGTCTATAAGTGAAGTGAAACTGAAAGTGAAGTGACATGTGGCCAAGTATGGTGTCCCATAGTGGGAATTTGTGTTCTGCATTTAACCCATCCAAGTGCACACAAACACACAGCAGTGAACACACACACACACACTGTGAACACATGTATAAAGTAACCAAATAAAAATCAGCACTAGATGAACTAGTTCTTCCAACAGTTCCTTTCATTTCGAGCTCCAGTTCTGTTTACATAAAATAGTCCTACACATAAGAGTAGACGGATGACATCTGATTTACTGCATATACGGTTGTCATAAAATTGCTGGTGTCTTTCACTGCACTCTTCCACTAGGCAACCACTTGGGTCCACTTTTGTTGTTTTATGATTGTTCACTCAAAACAGTAGAAAGTTAAGAACAGTTCACCCAAAAATAAAAATTATGTCATTAATTACTTACCCTCATGTCGTTCCAATCCAACAAGTTGTTATTTTTGTTTTCTTTGCACACAAAATGTATTCTCGTAGCTTCATAACATTATGGTTGAACCACTGATGTCACATGGACTATTTTAACAATGTCTTTACCACCTTTCTGAGTCTTGAACGTGGGAGTTGAGTTGCGGTCTATGGAGGGTTTAGTGACTTTAGATTTGAGGAAAACAGGGCAGGTCTTAAACAAGATCTATTCTGTCATTATAATATTTACAGTTTTACAGCTTAGCTTTCTACTGATTTTAGAGAATTCTGTTACAAGCTCATCCATGTCCAGTTCATGTGTTGTTGCTTTTTCATGAGCTAAAAGCACAAGGCTTTTTTTTTCCTCTCATGAAGCATTGTTCGGCTGAATGGTGTCAAAATTCTTGCCAGACATTTTGGTGAGGGCTCAACAGTAGACATGTCAGCGCAGTACTGCTGAAATTCAATGTCATTTTCTCTGAGATTTTTCAGTGCACCAAGACATCCCTGCACAACTTCAGCTGCACTGCACCAATCAACATGCTGAGACTGTAGGATGACATTAGCTGGTTTCAAAATGGCGAGAAGATTTAAAATAAATGGTGTTGCTTCAGCTGAGAGAGAAGCCCGGATGATTCTTTTGCAAGGTCAACTGATGCATTATCATCATTGGAAACCTTAAAAAGAATATCAAGAATGACTTCCTCATTATCCACCACACATTTTGTGACTTCATAATCACTTGTCCAGCGGATTTCCAACAGTCTTTTGAGATACGGGCAATTGTATCTCTGAGAGACAAAATTATGCCTGAAAAAAGGAGGGAGCCTGACAAGTCGAAGAATCTTTTAGCACAAGGTTCACTTTGAATCGCATACATGACAGTGAGGTATCCTGATTCAGACAAGTGTTGTAATATTTCAGTAGTGATGTAATCTGCATCAAGCTGCTGGAGTTCTACCAAGCCAATCAGATGTTCCTCTGGCACACCATTGCACACAAAACGAATTATAACTGACATATTTTCAGTGTTTCACCGATCCCTTGTGCAATCACTTTTCAAACAGAATGCAGCTGAATCAGCAGATGCCAAAATTTCAATCACTTCATTTTGGATGGTTTTGGAAGTGTACTTTGCATTTTGTGGGATACCTGATGTAATGTCAGCCAGGTATTTATCTTTTTCCAACGTGTATTTATACAACTTGGCAAAAAGCCCCGCAGCTATGCAATCTTTCTCACTGTCACATTTCACAGTCCCCGCGTAGTGGAAGCTCATTTACTGCTAAAACTTCACAACAGCTGCCATGCTTTTTATTATCTGTTTGAGGCCGAGCAAACATGCTATGGTCTCCCGACACCGATCGGCGGCAAAACTCTGTCCATGAGGTCGAGGCTTGTAAATGAGCTTGGCTGCACGCATGTTTTTGAAGACCACGGTCACCTTCTAATGCTGCTTTCCAGTTTTGAAAACCTGTCGAAATGAACGTGTCATTTTCAGAGAAAGCAACACCGAACACTCGACAGGGAAAACAAAAGCATGCATCGCGTTCTACAGAATATTCAAGCCACAGCCGTGACTGATACCAAGCAGCCGAAAAACATCTCTCTCTCCTTCCAAAAAGAGTTTGGGGGTATGATTTCAGAACCGGCTGGTAAGGATTCGCCCTGTTTAAATCTTTTGGGACAGAATTGCTGCATTTTTGAGCGGGTGTATTTGTGCTTTTGACACCATCGGAAGAACTCGACTCATCCATTTCTCCGACCTCATTGCCGCAAATGGATGAGGAGGTGGTAGCTGTGTCCTGGTGAGCTAAAATGGTTTTATTTTGTCCTTTTGTAACAAGAAATCTGTACATGTTACATCTTATTAGGCTACTATAGTGTGCTAATTGAGTTCACTAACAGTTCTAATAAAATGAATTGGCTGTTACTGTCGTTTATTGCTTTATTAGTCAGCAAGTAAAGTTACCTCGAAGGTTGTGAAGTGAATAAGCTAAGTCTGTCTGTCTTGGAGGGGAAAAAATAGGGGGATAGGCAGAAATGAACATATCTGGAGCACTGTCTATGATCTAGAGCTGAATCGAATATCGCACCAATTTTTGTGATTGGCTGTTATGTGGTGTGGGGCTAGGGTGGGCCAAGCCTCTGATTGGGGAAGATGCCTCTTGTGTGCCGTATCCAGCCCTGACATGATTCATCACCTTTATCACCACAGGCTAAATCCATAGCTTGTGTAGGGTTGTCTATCATGTCTTCCATCTCCAAGAGGAGAAAAACTCCTCATTTGGATTCAGGAAAGGCGAGTATGGAGGAAGGTACAGGTCCATAAACTGCCCTTTGATGTTAAACCATTCCCTTACCCGAGCAGCTCAGTGAAAACTGACATTGCCCCACACTATCACATAGGGGGTGAATGGGATTCTCATTTAGCTCTTGATCCTGCTGCTCAAATAAATTAGCTCTTAGATTTGCAATAAATCATAGAAGATGCTGGGTATCATATGACCCGAGTGTGACATGGTGATGCAGAACACCATAGTTGCTGACAGATTAGACAAACATTTTGATGGTGGTTTTAGCCACAGAACTATAATAGAACTCATACTGTTGAAAATGAAACCAACACATAATTTAGTTTCAAATAAACACAGTCTTCTATTTTAGCTCCAAAGGCTGTGTCTTGTTACAGATTTCTTTAAGAACATTTTGCAGTAGTTTTCATTGTCAAAAGTGATGCAGAAGTCACACTAGTGACTTTCAAGAATCAGTTTTTAAAACCTTCCAGGAGTCTCCAGTGTTATTTCCCCCTAGAGGGAGATGTTTTGAGTCAGTTTGACATTCAAAATATTTTAATAAATTGATTTAAAATGTATTTAGTTTTCCATCTCAACTTCAACAAGTGTGTCTTGTTACCTGGGTTTAAAATAACATTTCCTTGCAGGTTTTACTCGCATTTGTAATTCAGGATACATGCTATTGAACTAAATTCAAATCTGTTAATAAATTCATGTAAAATGCATTCAGTGTTCTTTCTCAAATCTAAAGGGTGTGTCTTGTTACTGGTTCCTAGAAGAACATTTTGATGGTGGTTTTAGCCAAAGAACTATAATAGAACTCATACTATTGAAAATTGAACCAACACATAATTTAGTTTTAAATAAACAGTCATCTATATCAGCTACAAAGGCTGTGTCTTGTTACAGATTTAATAAATGATATTTTGCAGTAGTTGTCATTGTCAAAAGTGATGCAGAAGTCACGCTATTGACTTTCAAAAATCTAATGCAAAGCCTTCCAAAGAGTCTCCAGTGTTACTGCCCCCTAGAGGAAGATACTGCAGGTGTTTTGACTGAGTTTGACATTCAAACGAACACAGTGCATTAATTTTAAATCAATAAAGCCTTTTATCTCAACTTCAACAAATGTGTCTTGTTACCTGGGCCTAAAAAAACATTTCCTTGCAGTTTTTACTCGCGTTTGTAACATTTCTGTAATCTATATAGCCTAACAATCAACTGTTTTTGAACTGTAAGATATTTTGTTTTTAAAGAAGTCTCTTCTGCTCACCAAGCCTGCATTTATTTGATCCAAAGTACAGCAAAAACAATAATATTGTGAAATATTTTTATATTTAAAATAACTTTTTTCCCTATTTGAATATATTTTAAAATGTAATTTATTTGTGTGATCAAAGCTGTATTTTCAGCATCATCTTCAGTGTCACATCCTTCAGAAATCATTCTAATATGCTGATTTGCTGATTATCAATAGTTTTTTTTTTTTTTTCAGTATTCTTTGATGAATATAAGGATCCAAAGATCAGCATTTATGTGAAATAAAAAGCTTTTGCAACATAATACACTATATCATTCAAAAGCTTAAAGTCAATATATAATTTTTGTTTTTGGAAAAAAAAAATATAGAAATTAACACTTATATTTAGCAAGGACCCTTTTGTGGGTTCGAGTCTCAGGCCAGCAACACCACTGCTCCCCGGGCACTGCAGCATAAATGATGACCACTGCTCCGGGTGTGTGTTCACTGTGTGTGCACTTTGGGTTAAATGCAGAGCACGGATTCTGAGTATGGGTCACCATACTTGGCTCTATGTCACTTCACTTCACTTCACTTTGAATTGATCAAAGGAAATCTACTCCGCTGGTTTCATGTGACTGGAGTAATGATACTAAAAATTCAGCTTTGAAATCTCAATAAATTACATTTTGAAATATATCCAAATAGAAAACAGTTAATTTAAATATGTTAGTAAAAATATTTCACAATTTTTTCTGTTTTGCTTTACTTTGGATCAAATAAATGCAGGCTTGGTGAACAGAAGAGACTTATTTAAAAAATATATTAACAAGTTTACTGTTCAAAAACTTTTGACTGGTAGTGGATACTATAGGCAACTCAAATATTATGTGAAGTGTTTACGCTCTGTGAAGTCCATCTCGCTCTATTCTGTGTCCGAATTAAATATCAAATCAAATGCAGACTATCCCATCTCCTTGAGTTTAAATCTATATTTATTCACACCAGCTCTTGAAAACCTCTATGAGAAAAACTTGACCGAAGTGCGGGGGACAAATTTCCATGATATTAAAAGTGGGGGTGGGACATCATTTAATACATGCTTTGTTTGCGGAAAAATATATTTATAAAATATTAATCTATCAATCTGCAACGCATGTTCACGTTTTCAACAAAGCACTCACATCACTTCATAAACTTGAGGTTAATCCACTGGAGTCATGTGGATTACTTAAAGGGGGGGTGAAATGCTCGTTTTCACTCAATATCCTGTTAATCTTGAGTACCTATAGAGTAGTACTGCATCCTTCATAACTCCAAAAAGTCTTTAGTTTTATTATATTCATAAGGGAAAGATAGTCTGTACTGATTTTTCCCGGAAAAACACGAGCCGCTGGAGGCGTGACGTGTGGGCGGAACTAAAGAATCACGAGCGCCATGAGGCTTTTGCGTTGAGAGCGTTTGGAAGCTGACATTACCTTGAGGAAAAAACCATCATCCAAATCAAACCATGGCTAACAGTCAGATTCAGCCGTTTATTTATGATCCAGAATCAGATCCAGAGGCTGAAACTGAACGAGAGCAGCAACAGCAACGACTCGCTCCGAGCGGGGCTCGAACCCGGGTCTCCGATGGGAGTCGGACGCACTAACAAGGAGTCAGAGATATTTGAAGCAGTTTTACTCACCGCCTGCGGTTCCAACACACGATCGTGACCTTTTTCGTTGGGATTGCATCATCCTTAAAAAATAAACGATACGCAAATCCGTCGTCAAACTGGGCCTTGTTTGTAAAACAAGCATCTTCGAAATGCAGGGAACAAACACAAACACTTGCACAATTCCGTTGATGCTCTGTAAAAATAAACTCCATCCACTGGTCCCTTAGTGCTGTTTCTCTTTTGGTAATCTGTGCAGGGTTGTCTTGCCCTGGCAACCAAAAACACACTCCTTTTGTGACATTTTGCGACGCTCTCGCTCTGATCAGTGATTGTCTGTGCTCAGCCTCTCAGTGGTCTGCTATACGGGAGCGCGCGCTCTTCTGGGAGAAGTGCCCTTAATAAAACCCATATAAGGAAATTCCGCTCCATCTAATGTCACACAGACCCATACTCGAAAAAAAATTTCCGAAACTTGTGACAAACCGGAAGGAGTATTTTTGTAACAGAAATACTCCTTCAAACGTACAACTTAATTTTTGAAACTTTGTCCATGTTTAGCATGGGAATCCAACTCATTAACAGTGTAAAAAACTCAGTATGCATGAAATAGCATTTCACCCCCCTTTAAATGATGTCTTTATTACCTTACTGGGGCTTGAAAGTGGTAGCTGCATAGGCTGTCAATGGATGAACAAAAAACTCTCAAATTTCATTAAAAATATCCTAATTTGTGTTCTACAGGCGAATTAATGTCTTGCAGGTTTTTAATGACGTGAGGGTGAGTAATGACAAATTTCATTTTGGGTTAACTTATAGAGAAATGCTTTTTAATAATAGTTGAGATTTGTTATGAATAGTGAAATGATATTTTATGGTTTGCTTTTGAACAGTTTTTTCATTACATTCACTCTATGAGGTTGTGCATACTCCATACTCATTTTTGTTCTGTTGAGCAGACAAAATATTGTTTTGAGAAAATTTTTCATGTATCATGTTCATGAATTGGATTTTTTCTATTGCACTTAATTCAAGCTGATGTTAATGTCATTACACTGACAAATTTTTATTCTCACGTTTGACATTTATCAAAAGCTTGTATCCTGTTCCTTATTATGTGTTTTAATGTTTTATTCAAGGAACAATTAATTCTACTCATTTATATAAAGCATAACTTAAATTCAATGAATTTATATTTTTGTAAATGTTATAATAAATGTTAAAGTTATGGTTTATTTGTCCTCCGTTATTTCAGAATAATTAGTTTTAACAAAGAAGCTTTTGTCATGTTAACTTGAGTTGAAGTTGATTTAACTAATAATTTTAAGGCAACCGTGTAAACTTATTGGCTAGTTGTTACAACAAACTATATGTATTTAAAATTATGTTGAGTCAACTTAAAAAAGTTTGTTCATATAATATTAAATTAAGCTGAGTGAACTTAAAATTGTTTGTTCATATAATATTAAATTAAGTTGAGTCAACTTAAAATAGTTTGTTCATATAATATTAAATTAAGTTGAGTCAACTTAAAATAGTTTGTTCATATAATATTAAATTAAGTTGAGTCAACTTAAAATAGTTTGTTCATATAATATTAAATTAAGTTGAGTCAACTTAAAATAGTTTGTTCATATAATATTAAATTAAGTTGAGTCAACTTAAAATAGTTTGTTCATATAATATTAAATTAAGTTGAGTCAACTTAAATTTGTAAATTAACTTAATCCCTCTGATTGCTTGAATAAGTTGATACAACATTTAATCTTAAATTAGGACAACAAAACAAAGTTATTCAAATAACAACAAAAAATAGTTGAAACAACAAAATGACTTGTTGTAAAAACACACATTTTTAACTTCAATGAACTCAAAATTTTAAGGCAACCAGGTAACTTACTTTTTTGACTAAAAACTAACAAATATTTTTTTTTACAGTGCACCGTCCGAATCCGTTCACGTATTTTTTTACTCCTTTCTGATATAGTGAACTCATCTGCTATACACTATATAGGGATTAGTGAATGAGTGACGAGTGATTGATTTCGTACACAGCATAGCTGTTGTTGTACACTCATTATTTCAGTGCATTATGGGATTGAATGAGTTTGCCAAATAACGCCACTATGGTTGCAGATATACTACAAAGGGCTATCCCCTCAAATAGTGCCCTGAATAATGGTTATTATGGACACAACCCAAAACCTGGGTGTGTGAGACATGCAAAATGTGCTGTGAGATATAGTATTTTACTTTTTTAAGGAATTCAACCCTATTCCTATTGTAATTCATCCCTATTCAACCCTATTGTAATTATTATTATTATTATTATTATTATTATTATTATTATTCCATCCTAAAATTGATCATGCAGACGAAACCATAAATATTAAAGACGTGAACCTTGGCCAAATGATAGACCTCAGTTTGGGGAGAACCATATCAAAGTCTCAGCTCAATTGGCCAATAGAGGGTGCTACAGTGATAAAAAAAAAAATTATTTCCTCATAGCTCTTGTCATAGACTCCTAAATAAAAAAAATGGAATCCTTGGATCAAGGCAAATTTGTGGTGGTCACTATAATTTGGGGTTTAGGAGGCTTTGTTTTTTCACAAATTTGACGTATGTTCAAAACCTACTTTTGCGAACTACTCCTAGGTTTTTCACCCAATTGGAAAAAAAACCACTGCAGAGATGTTCTCTGGACAGTGAATATCAATAATTATCAAAAAAGTTTTAATTTCAACTCACTATTGCAACTGGGCCCCAAAACATTCTAAATTCATGGATCAGTTTTTTAAAAAAAGGTTATAACTTGTAAACGAAATGAGATATCTTCACCAAACTTTGTACACTTTTGTACGGGCAAAAACTTTGTTAAAAATAAAATAAAAAAAATTGCAGGGTAACCGTTGGACCAATTGATTTAAATTTGGTGTGCTGTGTCTTTTTCCAAAGTGGCACAATGAGGACATTTGCATATCTCTAAAAACATGGCCGCCGAAAATGTGACCGTAGTACTGGTAGTACTGAGGTCCCGTTCAAACCCAGTTCTTGGCACATACAGCGATATGATAACCGCGAAGCAGAAGACGCGGACGGAATCTCAAAATCCAGTCATGAAAATGAAACTTACACTTTAATATGGACAGTCAAAGAATTTGTCAAAATTAGCATAAATTAATCAAATCAAATCTCCATATGGACCAGTATTTTTAAATGTTAAACCGCAAAAGTTTAAATCTGAATCCTGCATGTTCTGCGTGTCTCTGTGTGAATGAATGAATGAATGAATGGCAGAGACGTGCGGGTTTGTTTACAACATAGCAACCCTCTAAATTGCGAGTACACCACTCACACATGCTACTAAATCTTCCTTCTGGCGCCTAAATGATTTCTAATATTAGCCAATGGTTAATAAATTCTCAGATTTTACTCGCCATTGTGTGAGTTGGAGGCTACGTATGAGTTTAGCTCAGATATATGTTCACTCGCCGAACACTCTCTGACTGAGCGCTTTAAAGTTTCACTCTCAGTCAGGCGATCTGTATGATTCAGTTAATCTCAATTGGATGCACAGCGCACCTGTGTTTAATATCAGTGGTGGACAGTAACGGAGTAGCTTTACTTCGTTACTGTACTTAAGTACATTTTTCAAGTATCTGTACTTTACTGGAGTAGTTTTATTTTGAGCAACTTTTACTTTTACTTCACTACATTCCAAAGCATAAAATCGTACTTTTTACTTCACTACATTTCATAAAACATATCGTTACTCCCTATAATATCACGTGCTCCGACACTCAGAAGCGGTGTCTGATTCATCATGAACGAACTGAGTCTTTTCAAAATAAACTTTTAAATCGGATCGCGAATCACACCAAACGATTCGTTTACGATTTAGAATGATCCGATTGCAGCTGTTCTGGAGTCGACCACTCACTGATTCAAATGAACCGTTTAGTGCGAGTCTCCAGAAGTAAGAACCGGGAGATCTTGTGAGCGCGCGTGCGTCTGACGTTGCTAAAAGTAAGTTATTAATGTCGAAATTTTGGATTAATTATTGTAACTGAAAATCATATTTAGGTCAAAACTGTCAGTTGTTTGGAAACTAAATCCGTTGTAAAGAGTGATCTATTTAAGCCCACTCAAATGCTCGAGTGCAGACGATGCAGACACATCAATTCTAGGTAAAAAAAAAACAACAACAACAAAAAACCCATAAAATAACACAGTACAATAATACAATATTTATCAAATACAATAACTCGTGCACGTTCAAATTCCCCGCTGCCGTAATGTTAACAGTTTTATTAAAATGTCCTATGTTACGTCTGTTTTTATATTGTTTATCGACAGTAACGTTATACATATGTATATTGTTTGGATTAACTAGACGAGTAGACAGACATGAATGTTCATCGTACTGAAAATAAGTAAATATTGTTAGCTGATGCTAACTGTCTAGCTAACAAGCTTGTTGGTGCTAAATTGATGTAATTTTTATAAATAATGTCCAAATATTTTTATTCAGCCACCTATATATATATATAATATAGTTTACATCTGGTTAGAAAAGAAAGGATGTGATGTTCAGAACATGGTAACTACAGTAATTATCAGTGGGAAGAGATGCACCCCGTTTGGCCAGGGGTGTTTTTAAACCACAGACAAGATTTGAGAAGGAAAAAATCATTATCTTTATTTACATTTTTTTTTTTTTTTTTTTTCCGTAAAATGTTCTTCCTAACTTCAGGCCTTATTATCATGTCATATATACAGTACAGACCAAAAGTTTGGACACACCTTCTCATTTAAAGAGTTTTCTTTATTTTCATGACTATGAAAATTGTAGATTCACACTGAAGGCATCAAAACTATGAATTAACACATTTGGAATTATATATGGAATTATATACATTTCAAAAAAGTGTGAAACAACTGAAAATATGTCATATTGCAGGTTCTTCAAAAAAGCCACTTTTTGCTTTGATTACTGCTTTGCACACTCTTGGCATTCTCTTGATGAGCTTCAAGAGGTAGTCACCTGAAATGGTCTTCCAACAGTCTTGAAGGAGTTCCCCGAGAGATGCGTAGCACTTGTTGGTTCTTTTGCCTTCAGTCTGCGGTCCAGCTCACCCCTAAACCATCTCGATTGGGTTCAGGTTCGGTGACTGTGGAGGCCAGGTCATCTGGTGCAGCACCCCATCACTCTCCTTCTTGGTCAAATAGCCCTTGATGCCTTGAGTGAGACTCTACAATTTTCATAGTCATGAAAATAAAGAAAACTCTTTGTATGAGAAGATGTGTCCAAACTTTTGGTCTTTACTGTAACTTTGATATTCTGTAAAACAACAAACTTTAAAATACTTTTTTCTTACTGGTGAAAATCAGATGGTCATCTCTGTTTTCTCTCGGGTACATCACAGTGTAAGCTTCACAGTGAACATTACTCTCATCAGCGTAGTCCATATCAACAACAAAAATATATCTTGACTCCATATAGTGGTTATTTTGAAAAAATCCAAGGTATTTTGAGCAGTAGGATTATAAAAAGAATATATGCTAATATAAAATTAAATTAAGTAGCCTATATAAAATTGCAAACATCTATCTTGCAGTACTTTTTTACTTAAGTACATAAAAACTCGAGTACTTTTGTACTTTCATTTGAGTAAAATTGAAAAAGGAGTACTTTTACTTTTACTGGAGTAATATTTTACCATATGTATCTGTACTTTTACTCAAGTACTTGATTTGTGTACTTCGTCCACCACTGTTTAATATACCTCTAGTGTGAAGGCGCACAGATCACTGTCGCTTTCTCTCACACACACGCAGAGACTGAGAGGGAGAATTGACGAACTACATTTAAACTTTTCTTGGTTGTATTTTCCTGTCAAAATAGTGGCATATCTATGGAAATCTTCAGCTTTTAAAAATAGCTGGGTTTTCCGATAGCGTTAGAGTGTGGAGTTAATGCGCAAATGGCAATCTCATTGGCTGGCGCTCACCTATTATTGTTAGTTCTGATTTCAGCAAATCATGAATCCAGCAGCTCATTAATCCTTAGTAATCTTTAGTGTGTTTTTATAGTTCTTATTAGAATTCGAGACAATATTATCTTATCAGTATTCTTGTTAGTTTTTCTCACCTCCTTTTTTTTTCACGGCACATTTGGTAAATTCATATAATTTTAGTAATGGTTTTAAACTTTTAAAAATCCTAAAAGTGTTTTATTTTCTTGTTTAAATTATATTACAAATACCGGATTTTTGTGTGACCCTGCTCAGGTCCTGTCAGTTGTTTGTCAGAGCCGTTCTGTTGAATATAGCACTGTACTGTGGTGGGAATTTTGCATTAAAAAAAAGTTATGAGACAAAAGTCTTTTGAATATTTATTTTCTTTACAAATCGGAAACATCTAAACTCAACATTTATAACAAAAACGCTTTGATCTCATCCAATCATAATGCATATTCAACATAAATGTCCATTTAAGGCGTCCAACTTTGTCCTCCAGACGAGTTTCTGAGAATTTAATGCAACTCATTTTCTAAGTAGTCAGGAAACTAAAATAACATCTGTGTTTCACACTTGTCTCACACACACAAACATCAAATATATTTCCTGTTGTCTCTCAGCTCAGTGAAATCTCAAGCATACTGAAGCGCACAGAGACAGTCTAAAGAACATTCCTTAGTACAGTGAGCCAAACAATACTAATATGAATATTTTACATAAAAATAAAATTTCCTCCATATTCAATAACAGTATTTTCAATGCTTAATTTAATAAAACAGTCTGTAAACATTTTATGGTAAGTTACCACAGAATGTCGGCAGGTGCAAGGACTTCCATAGAATACATGCAGTGGATAGTGGATGTGACACTTTTTTAAAAATTAAATTCAAGGCTACAGATTTTTTTTTTTTTTTTTTTTTTTTGCCGGTTATGGTCTCTCTCTCTCTCTCTCTCTCTAGTGCCAATACCTTCACACACACAAAACTGCCACCCTCTGCCCTAGATTCACATGAAGCTGCTTTGACAGTTACAAGACAATTGTTAGATGCTCTTGTATTAAATGTGTGTCTTCAGTATTTACAGAAACAACAAGCATGATCTAGTACATACTGTAAATATAATGTCACCATTTATTGTATCATTCAGTGTAACAATATTTTATTGGCTTTATACACGTGTTTACATCAGAAAGTTTTAACCTGCTGTCACATGCCATTATATTGACTTCATGCTCTTCTCTGGAAGGAGAAGTTGTTCATCCTGAGGAAGCTTTAAGCTTCAGGATACAAACTTTCTTAAATTATGATTCTACAGCACTAGGTCAAAATCACTTTCACAGATTAATCATTGATTTACTAATTTATTCATTTTACTAAAGCAGTCATTTACAGTTATTGTTGATGTTGTTTCAGACTGTATATGTTTGACCAGAGAAAAATGATTATATATATATATATATATATATATATATATATATATATATATATATATATATATATATATATATATATATATATATATATATATATGTGTGTGTGTGTGTGTGTGTGTGTGTTTAGACTAGTTTATAGTTTAAAGGATTGGTTCATCCAAAAATGAAAATTTGACTGTTTTACTCACCCTCTTTTTTACGGAATAACTGTATAATAACCTTTTGAGCGGTACGGTCCCACATATGGGATTCTTATTTCCGTGCCCCTGGGAGTATGGTCCCACATATGGGATATAGAACATTCGGTGACATCACATAACTGTCAAATTCAAACTGCGGTTTCGCATGTTGGCTGGCGCTGGCCAGAGAGATATGTGCTCTGCTCTTGTCATACTATCACAACTATGCAGTGTTATTAACCACATAATGCATATTTTAGGTTACAGATATTTAAATACACATAAATGCTAGTAAAACAATACATTTAGAGTTTGAAAAATACACGCATATGTTTAAGGAAGCAACAATAACAATCCATTCGAATTTAATGTGCAGATGTGCTTTATTCATATTAGATACAAATAGTGTAAGTAACTATAAAGTTCACTCTATTCATCACCCAGTTCCCTTTCATAAGCTTCAGTCGATGCTATGCTGCTCAGCACATTGGGAAGTGTCTTATTCATGACCAGCTGTGAATAATGTGTGTAACACGTCGATAGAATTGACCCGGTGGTGATATAGCTTCGATTGATGACGTCATCGGGGCACGCGCCTGCAACACGGGGCTATGAATAGATACGCCACAGGTGCATCAACAGGTCTTTTATCTTCAGATCATTCTGTGCATGTGTGCATCAGGAAGATTCTTCTCGTCGGCTACAGGTTTTCTTAAGATGAGTCAACGAAATGGTAAGTGTTGTGTTCCTCCATACTCTCGTCCTATGTATGTGCTGGATACACATGTTTACTGATTTGTTTGTTTGGGGGAAGAGCACATGGTTCTGGCTTTAGAGATGGGTGAGTGCGATCATTGTGAACTGCTATCAGTGAAAATGCTTCCTGGTCATCTGAAATATTTTCAGACTGCACCCACCTTTTCATCGGAGGGCTCTTGTGCTGATTTGTGTGACGAACGAGCGACATACTCGTCCCTTTTGCTTGTGGTGTCACCAGATCTGTGCATCCACTCTCGTTATCTCGAAGCGCGGTCCGGTGCTTCTTCGGTTCAGGAGGAGGATGATATATCTCTTGGGTCTTCGGGCCATGAGAGGCCCACCTCTGAGCATTCCTCTCACAAGAGGAAATCAGTCGAGGAACTGCTCGAGGTGGTTACTCGTGCGGTGGACAGGTTGTAGCTTGACTGGCCACGGGAACAAGAGACCCACAAACGTAGTAATAAAAAAAAAAAAAAAAAAAAGAGGATAGGTTTCTATCAGGTGGTAGGAGAGAGACCACAACTTCAGTCTTTCCCCTTTTTCGAGGACCTCCATAATGAGCTATTGAAGTCATGGAGCAAACCGTATACTTCCCGCGTTTTTTGTGCCATTGACGTTGACTTGTTCAACTATCGTGGATGAGAAGTCGCGGAGTTATTCGGAGATGCGGCGTGCTGGTGCTGTGCTTTTAGACTCTCCTATTTCTCCATCGGGCCTGTTTGGCAATTCAGTTAATACGGTCAACAGGTTTAGGGAGGTGAAGAAACATGAAGAAGCATTCGTTCAGTTCCTTCCTCGCTGCACTCAAAGGGAGGGGCCGTCAGCCACCCAGCCTCGCTCCGGTCCTTCAAAAGCCAGGGAGGTTAAGAAGCAGTGCGTGTCGAACCGTGCTCCCCCTCGTAGGGATTGGGGACATTTAGGAGGCTTCGTTTTTTCACAAATTTGATGTATCTTCGAAACCTACTTTTGCGAACTAGTCCTAGGTTTTTCACCCAATCGGAAACAAACCACTGCAGAGATGTTCTCTGAGCAGTGAATATCAATAATTATAAAAAAGTTATAATTTCAACTCACTGTTGCAACTGGCCCCCAAAACCTTCTAAATTCATAGATCAGTTTTACAAAAAAAGGTTATAACTTGTAAACGAAATGAGATATCTTCACCAAACTTGGTACACTTTTGTACAGGCAAAAACTTTGTTAAAAATAAAAATAAAAAATTGCAGGGTAACCATTGGACAGATTGATTGAAATTTGGTGTGCTGTGTCTTTGTCCAAAGTGCCACAAGTGTGTATGAGGACATTTGCATATTTCTAAAAACATGGCCGCCATTGGCCAAACAAATTTAAACACCTATTATACAAGGTTAACAGACGTTAATCAGAATGAAACTCTATACGCATGTTCAAGTCATAGTCCTAAATGTCTGCAAGAATTTTGAAAGACAATCTCCACTAGTTGGTGCTAACAAGTTTTATGGATCTGTAATTACTTGGTGTTTCACATATCCACAAAATATGCATATACCTGTAATTTCATAAATCGCCTCATAATAAAGATTTTTGCCTCAAGAACCAATGCTATCAATCAAATTATTCATTAATTATTCACAAATATTCACAGTTTGGTTTTTCGTCTGATCGGAAACCAAATCAATGCAGTAATATTCTCTGGACTCTCTAGATCAACAATTTCAAAACAATGTTGAATTTTGTGCTTCGGTTACCTGTAACAGTGTAATTTATTAAAGGGGTGTGGCCAAATGTACCCCAAAGCCTAAAACTCTAAAAACTAAAACTCAAAACTTTACAAACCTTGGTGAAAACATAAAAAAAATACATTTGGATATTCAGAGGCTCTGTAGTGTATGTGATTACGTCATCACATTTTCACAACATTGATTCGTCAAAAGAAACCAATTAAGAATGAACAGTTACATGATATGTCTGTAACATTTACCACTCTCGTCTTTAAGTCAAAAGGCACTAGGTATATGTGTGTGTGACATTAATAAATAATTGTTTAAATATTGGAACATTATTATTATTTATTATGAGAATAATTAATACCAACTAGAACTTTAATGTTCTAGAATGGGAAGTTTTACATTTTAAGTAGTTGTACAGCTTGAAGTGTGAAGCTTCTTCTTGTACATGGATGTGGCATATTCATGGCAGTATACATTAAATTAATGTATTTATTTGTCATTTAAACTGATGTAAACAGAAATCCTGTTGCCCCCTCTAGTGGACATTAAGTGTTAAGGAATTATGTGGACATCAACATCTGTTTCAAATATTATGCTAATTAACAGTGAGTGGTGGTTTCAGACATTACAGTGCCGCACTCGTGCTGTCTCTTTTTCTACCTGAAAGAATGAAAAGACAGAGCTGAAGGCGGAGTGATTCGACCAATCAGATGAAAGCAGCGCTTCAGCCCACAAGTGTGAATGAAATATTGAAGCTACTAACCGATTTTTAAACCCCAAATGACAAAATGAGAAATTGAGCCAAGAAGTCTCGGGGTTATTCGGAGATGCCGCGGGTTGAAGAGACACTTGCGAGCTATCTCTCGCCCAAGTCTCCATCCTCGGTTATGAAACCTACTCTCCCCACTAAGCCTTTGTAAAATAACATCATCGCTGGTGGGTAAGGCTTACCAAGTTGCAGGTCAGGCTGATGCTGCGCTGAACACTACGGCAGTGTTACCAGGCATACCAAGCTGACCTGTTGAAGGACTTGAGTGTGGGCGGTACAATCGACGAGAAAGCGTTCGCTGAGCTTCATCGAGCCACAGATTTGTCTCTCCGTGCGACCAAGCAGATGGCTCGTGCCATTGGCTGATTGATGTCAGCTTTAGTCAGCACAGAGAGGCATCTGTGGCTTAATTTGACGGGCATTAAGGAGAGGGAACGTTTGCTTCTTTTAGACCCTCCTATTTCTCCATCGGGCCTGTTTGGTGATTCAGTTAATACGGTTGTCAACAGGTTTAGGGAGGTGAAGAAACATGAAGAAGCATTCGTTCAGTTCCTTCCTCGCTGCACTCAAAGGGAGGGGCCCGTCAGCCACCCAGCCCCCCTGTGGTCCTTCAAAAGCCAGGGAGGTTAAGAAGCTGAGTGTGGCGAACCGTGCTCCCCCTCATGGGGATTGGGGACAGGTTCGCCGTGCTCAGGAAACAGGATCCAATTTATTCGTCATCCTCCACGTTTCAACGGCGTGGTCTCCACTTCCGTAAAACCGGAGCTGATGCAGGTACTGTCTCAAGAGCTACAAACTCTTCTGGGAAAAGAGGCCATAGAACATGTTTCTCTTCCAAGAAGAGAGTCAGGCTATTACAGCAGATGCTTCCTGGTTCCCAAAAAGGGTGGGGAACTGCGTCCAATCTTGGATCTTCGAGGCTAAAACCGTACAGTCAAAGCGCTCAAGTTCAAGATGTTAACCGTCAAGACAGTCATGTCGCAAATTCGGCATCGCGATTGGTTCATCACGATCGATCTGAAGGACACATATTTTCAGATAGAAATTTTGCCACAACACAATAAATTCCTGAGATTCGCTTTAGAGGGTGAAGTGTACCAATTTTGGGCTCTTCCATTTGCCCTAGCCTTATCACCCCACACGTACACAAAATGCATGGATGCAGCCCTGGCTCCATTACGACTCCAGGGCATTCGCATTTTGAATTACATCGACGATTGGCTAATACTAGCACAATCACAAGAGACGGCGCTACAACACAGTGAAGTGAAGTGAAGTGACATTCAGCCAAGTATGGTGACCCATACTCAGAATTTGTGCTCTGCATTTAACCCATCCGAAATGCACACACACAGAGCAGTGAACACACACACACACACTGTGAGCACACACCCGGAGCAGTGGGCAGCCATTTATGCTGCGGCGCCCGGGGAGCAGTTGGGGGTCCGATGCCTTGCTCAAGGGCACCTAAGTCGTGGTATTGAAGGTGGAGAGAGAGCTGTTCATGCACTCCCCCCACCCACAATTCCGTCCGGCCCGAGACTAGAACTCACAACCCTTCGATTGGGAGTCCAACCCTCTAACCATTAGGCCACGACTTCCCCGAGACATCATGTTAGCTCATCTAGTTTCTCTGGGGTTGAGACTCAACACAGAGAAAAGTGTTCTCTGTCCAGCCCAGAGAATGACTCATCTCAGGATCGTTTGGGATTCGATCAAGATGTGGGTACAACTGTCTCCCACTGGGATCGAGACCATTCGGCAGACCGTGAGCAAGGTCAGGCTAGGGCAGGATAACACTGTTCATCAGTATCAAAAGATTTTAGGTTTCATGGCTTCAGCATCCTCGGTGATTCCTTTGTGGCTGTTGCACATGAGACCGTTTCAGCTGTGGCTAAAAGCCAGAGGATTTCATCCAAAGAGCCAATCCTCGAAGGCGAATAAAAGTGACGCGCCGCGGACTTCGTACACTATCTCTGTGGATCAGACCCCGGTTCCTTGCCTTGGGTCCCACTCTAGGGGCACCGTGTCGTCGCAGATTGCTAACGACAGATGCCTCCCTGGCTGGAGAGGAGACTTGGATGGCCACCCAGCTCAAAGGGAATGGGAGGGTGATCAGCACGATTGGCACATCAATTGCCTTGAGCTGATGGCCGTATTTCTGGCTCTGAAATATTTCCTCCATCATTTAAGGGGCTGTCATGTCCTAATACGGGTGGACAACACAGCGACGGGGGGTCTGCGCTCACACAATCTGAACAAGATAGTGAGGCAGATATTTCTTTGGGCCCAGGACAGGCTCCTGTAACTCAGGGCAGTTTACATTCCAGGGCGTTTTAATGTGGGAGCAGATTTACTGTCCAGACAATCACAACTGACGGGGGAAGGAAAACTCCACCCGGAGGTAGTGAAACAGATTTGAAGATAATTTTACGAAGCAGAGGTGGACCTCTTTTCCTCCCATCAGACAGTGCAATGTCCCCTCTACTTCTCTCTGAGTCACCCAGCCCCCCTGGGTCTGGATGCAATGGCGCACTCATGGCCCAAAATGCGCCTGTATGCGTTTCCTCCAGTCTCTCTGCTACTGGGAGTACTAGCCAGAGTTCGCCAATAAAGGTCTTGCCTCTTGCTGATAACTCTACATTGGCCGAACTGAGTATGGTTCTCGGAAATAATATCTCTCCTCGACGGCTCGCCATGGGCGATTCCGGAGAGGAGGGACCTTCTGTCTCAGGCAAGGGGCACAATATTCCATCCCAGGCCTGACCTGTGGAATCTTCATGCTTGGCCCCTGAAGGGTACCAACTGAGGAACACAGGGCTGACGCCGGAGGTTATTGATACAATTATTAGTGCTAGGGCTCCCTCCACCAGACATAGTTATGCCAGTAAATGGGGTGTCTTTGAAATGTGGTGTGTGGTACACAATGTTGATCCAGTTAACTGCCACATTGCTCCAGTTCTGGACTTCATGCAAGAGAAATTGTCAACAGGCACATGCCCTGCTACTCTCACTTACTTCGTGGGGCCAGACAACTGAGGCCTGCAATGGAAACCAGGATGCCTTCTTGGGACTTAGCTATAATTCTCGAGGGTCTGGTTGAAACCCCCTTTGAACATTTAGAGTCGGCGTCCGATAAACTTCTGAATTTGAAAATGGTTTTTATCATGAAGAGAATTGGGGATATGGAGGTTCTGTCTATCTCACCATCATGCTTAGACTTTGCCCCAGGGATTTTGCATCCTCATCCTGATTACCTGCCTAAGGTTCCGTTTTTGGCCTTTAGGTCTTAGAGCTCACTCCACAAGGGGGGTTGCTTCCTCTACTGCTTTAGGAAGGGGTGCCCCCTTACAACAGGTTTGTGATGCGGCAAGTTGGTCCTCTCCGCACACATTCATAAGATTTTATAGTTTGGATGTTCAAGATACTCCGGGCTCTCATGTCCTTGAGTCAACATCACAAGCTAATGTCTGAGGCCTTCTTGTGGTTTGATAGCACACCTGCATAATCTTAGGGGTCCAGACAATTTTCAAGCACGGCGGCATGGGTATTCTCGTTCCCAATGCGCTGAGCAGTGCAGCATCGACTGAAGCTTTCAAAGGGGAACGTTCCTGGTTACTTAACTGTAACCTTGTTCCCTGAGAAAGTGGAAAAAGATGCTGTGCTGCATTGAACTGAATATGTCTCAGGACTGCTCTTCAGACAAAATACCCTGTTGATGCACCTGTGGGGTATCTATTTATAGCCCCCTGCTGAGGGCGCGCACCCCAATGACCAGGGGCGAAAATTTCATCTAAATGTTGGGGGGGGGGAGTAAACATAACATTTCTCATGAGCAAGTTTTGAAGGGGACACCAATAAAACAAATAAAACAAAAGCAAAATTGTACTTAAGGATATGTGTACAGAGAGGAAAGCCTTACTACTTACTTACTTTGCCTTCCTTTGTTTAAAAAATGGATTCATTCAGTTAGGAAACACCTCCTCAGTGTGTTTCTCAAAGACACAATTACTGTTACTGCTGTAGCTTAGTTTTCAACTTTTTTCGTTGGTGAAAAAGAGCTAAAACAGGCAATATGGCGTCTAAAATGCACTTAATATTAACTTCTTGTTTATAAAATTTTTATAAAAATCAAAATCACATTTGTTATGCTTATATCTGGAGAACAACTGCACTCTTATGATATTATTTTAGATTAACTATATTAAATGAAATAAATGGCTCGTGGATTTTAAAATAGATGATGTTACTTTTCTCAGCACTCCTCAGCGCTGAAAGTGAACACTCGATGCTGTGTGAACACATCAGCAGATTCAGCACATTTGCGATAGAAAAGCGGAGCTTTCATGTAATGGTATTAAATGTAATGGTATTAACTGTGAAATTGCAAACAAAAATATACACATTCTGAGACATGAACTGAAATGAATAGTACATTTTATTTACATTAAATCTTGCTCATTTTCACCTCAAAATTTGGGGGAAACTGTGCCTCCTCTTGCCTCACCCGACGAGCCGCCACTGAAACTGACTAAACCATAGTGAACGCGGGAAAATCTAAATGCGCACCCACACTAGTCTAATCTAACGTACAAGACTTGTATATGCGTACATTATGGGTCTGTGTAAGATTGTATTAAACAAACTACAAAAACGCCTGAATAAAACATGGGTAAACGTTATAATCGCTAACAGCGCAGACTACATCGGTGACAAAAGTAAATTGGTACACAATAATATTTTTGGACACAATTTATTAATGACTCCGCATCATCTATATTAAAGAGAAAATAATCACGTCATCCGATATTTAATGTGAATAAAGTAAGCTTGAATGTGTGTGTGTGTCGGTGGTGGTGAGGTAAAAGGGGATCAGGCAGTGGACCAAAGCACTGTGAGGCAAAGCAGGGGGAACTCGAGATGTTTAAAACTTTTTTTGTTGTTGCTCCGTTTGCATTTGTATTGTTTTACTACTTGCACAGTTAGTTTAACTATAAATCATTATATTATTTACAATACACATATTTCAATTATATTTTTTTTTTGGGGGGGGGGGGGGGGCAACCCTCAGATAGCGGCCCCCACCCGACCCCCCCGTGATTTCCGCCTATGCCAATGACGTCATCAACTGAGGCTATATCACCACCGGGTAAATTCTATCGATGTGTTACACACATTATTCACAGCTGGTCACAAATAAGACGTTTCCCAATGTGCTGAACAGCGCAGCATCTCGTTCCGCTTTCTCAGGGAACAAGGTAACAGTTAAGTAACCGGGAACGTTCACTGGCCACTTATTACTTGTATTTCGGGAGAGATTGATTCATTCACATGCTGTAAATCCGACTGACAGGACTCTCTGAACTGCAGTGCAAACAAACATGGCGGGACCCATCTCACATTACAGATCATGATCAAGATAACTTAGAAAGGTTTTTAAATGACAAAACACACCAATTTACACATTTAGGAATCAGAATATCAGATTGTTCATGACATGATATGCACCACTGAAAAGGTTCAAAACTGTCCTGGCTCTTCCAAGCCCTAACATTGCAGTCAGTGGGTGTTGCAGTGGAACAGTCCACAAGTCTTCATAGGTGGACATTCTGCCTAAAAACTTTAATTTTACCCCCAAATTTAATTTTACAGGGGGAACCTTCTAGAAAAGTGATTGGGCTAGTTTTGGGCTAGTTTTGAGTAGCAATTAGGCCTTTGTTTGACAGATGATGCCAATGTATTTTTCAATGATTCCACTATTTCAGCAATAATAATGTTACCTACCTGACGGATAGTAATGTCTACAACGGACATGACCGCTATAGCGGTATGACCACAACAGCATAAAGCCATCTAATTTTGCACAGTCTCCCTGCTACAATAAAAGTAGTGAGGCTTCCCTTTGTGTATACGTATCCTTCCAAGTACAATTTTAGCTTTATTATTTGTGTCCTCTAAAAAATACTTTAAACAGTACTGTGGAGGTTTAGCTCATGGGCCCTTGTGAAACTGGAAGTAAGCCGCTGCTTGTATGATGGGTGGGAAGCAGGGGCTTCCCAGATCATAACCACAAGTTCTGTATGTTTGCAAAGACAGACTCACACTTTAAAGTATATGATTTTATAAACATGTACCATGATGTTCTATGGAAATGCAATGCACACGAATCATACAAACACTTCCATGTATTACATATGTATGTGAAATTAGATATTTATGTCTACTCTAGACAAAGTTGACCATTGGGTGTCAACTGACCAAACAAGGGGAACATATTTATGGTTTTGGTTTAGCACTTCAGTTTAGTTTAACCACACTGTGTAGCGCGTATTTTTGTATGCAGTGTGTATCATAGGGTCTATATGCACACACAAAACAATTTTATAAGTCTTTTATTAGGTTTGTTAATTATTATTATTTATTTAATATTTATTATTAATCATGTATTATACAACTTAGTGTGTTATATTCATAAACATCAATATAGTCTATTGACCTATTTCTATATTTATATACTTCATTTACATTTTAAAATGACTGTAAACCTAATTGTACATTTAATGTAGATCTAAGAAAATAAGTTATTAAAAGTCATATTTATATTGTTTAATAAAATGTTTTCTGTTCATTCAGAAAATATTTACAAAGGTAGAATTATACAAATGAATAATACAATATATATATATATATATATATATATATATATATATATATATATATATATATATATATATATATATATATATGTATATATATATATATATATATATATACATATATATATATATATATATATATATATATATATATATATATATATACAGTACAGACCAAAAGTTTGGAAACATTACTATTTTTAATGTTTTTGAAAGAAGTTTTTTCTGCTCATCAAGCCTGCATTTATTTGATCAAAAATACAGAAAAAAATATAATATTGTGATATATTATTACAATTTAAAATAATTTTTTAAAAATTTATTATACTTTAAATTATCATTTATTTCTGTGATGCAAAGCGGAATTTTTAGGATCATTATCACATGATCCTTTAGAAATCATTCTAATATGATGATTCATTATCAAAGTTGGAAACAGTTCTGCTGCTTTAATATTTTTTCAGAACATGTGATACTTTTGTTAGGATACTTTAATGAATAAAAAATTTATTTAAAAAAAGAAAAGAAGCTATGTTTTTAAAATATAAATATTATTTTATAACAATATACACTACTGGTCAGTAATTTGGGGTCAGTAATTTTTTTTTTTCTTTCTTCGTTTTTTTTTTTTTTTTTTTTTTTAAACCAATACTTTTATTCAGCAAGGATGTGTTAAATTGATAAAACGTGATAGTAAAGAAAATACTTTGAAATTTTTGAATAAATTCTGAATATAAAACAATTTTGAATAAATGCAGTTCTTTTTAACCTTTTATTCATCAAATATATTAGACAGCAGAACTGTTTCCAACACTCATAATAAATCAGAATATTAAAATGATTTCTAAATGATCATGTGATAGACTGATGTTACATCTGACCAATGGCGGCTCCAGACAATTTTGATTGGGGGGGCAACGGGGGGTCCTGGTCTTTTCAAGGGGGGTCTCATGAAAACCAACAAAAATACAGTGGACATGGCTAATAACTGCTTATTACCATAGACAGTAAAAGAAATGGACACAGCGACCCCATTGGAACTCAATTGAGACAAATGAAGCCCAGTTTTAGCGTTTTTTAGCACTTCCGTTTCTGACGCGCAGACTCAAACGAAGCTTGACGACGTCAGCAACCTGTCTGCCAGATGTAAATCTTCTAAGTGGCTGTGCGTGCAAACTGCCATCGTTAATCTTGCAGAGACGGCGAGCTTGAGCGGGGAGTTCTTTGTCGTGAGTGAGCAGGAGTAAGTATTCTGATTAATAAATTTGTATAGTATTTTAAAATGTAACGCCAGTACGCCATATTAAGTTAATTGCCTGCGAACTTCTCCTCCTTTCTGTACGGTAATGCGACAGAGAGCTGAGTGGTTATGATGCAATCGTTAGCCTATTTTTTACAAAAACTGTTTATATGGGGCCATAATGTAACATAGAAGGTAATGGAGCCCTTTATACATTGTCGTGTATCTTTAGAAATAAATAATGGACAAACAGAGTCTTTAAACGCCTCAGATGTAAAGTTATTCGCTGTCAAAATGACGCCAAAATGAATGGGAGTCAATGGGAATGCTAACGCAAGTGAAGTTCTGCTAAAAGATGGCAGCCCCCACCCGACTTCAACTTCCGGTCGACTTCCTTGCCCCTTGCTTATTACTGCTACTCAACAACAAAAACACCTAAACAAAAACAACAAAAAAAATTTTCCCTCAAACAGCACGCTAGTGTTACTTCTACACTACAGGCTACACACAGCAATATAAACAACATATCTGCATGTTCTCACATCACATCGTTCTTGTGAAACAATAATAAGTAAATAAACATCAAAATCACTTCGCTGAGAATGAAACACCACTTACCAGCTTCCACAGTGTTGAAAATATCCTCTAGCAATTAAAAAATGTGCGTGCAGCGTGAGGAATCTTCCCGGTTGGATGAGGTCTTTGTCAGGTGAACGGTCATCATATTGGTCATTTTATTTACGGCTAAATTATTATTAATAAATTGTACTAATATTATGATTGGGCGTGGGCAGGCATTCACAAAAGTTTATGTTATTACAAAAAAAATTCGAGGAAATTTTGCTTTTGACAAAAGGGCAATTAAGGGGCAAATGAGCAGGTGCTCAAGTGAACCGGTTCTTTCGGACAATTCGATCAAATATACCAGTTGAAAAAAAAAAAAAGGTTCACCGCTTCTTTTGCGCTCAATGTAATGCCGTCATTGGTGATGATTGCCCTTCATTCAAGCCTTTGGTTTACCCGCGCTTATAACACTGAAGGTTGGAGTAATAATGCTGAAAATTCAGCTTTGCATCACAGGAATAATAATTATTATTATTTTTTTTTAAGTATATTCAAATAGAAAACTATTATTTTAAGTTGTAATAATATTTCATAATATTACTGTTTTTTTATTAGTTTTGATAATAAAAAGGTAAGGCCACAAAATGTTTAATTTAACATGTTTAATTAAGTGTTTAATCAGTGATGACTTACTTTTTTATACAGATTGACTTATACAGGCACTTAAGCAATTTAAAAATATAAGCAGTTCACTCCAGACAATGATTATGAAATCATTCAGATATTGTTACTTCTTCAGGGAGCAATAACATGGGAAACTCAACTAAACATGCTCCACAAAAACAATAACAACAATTATGTTCACATTCACACTTTTAAGACTATTCCATTTTCCAAAGACAGAAAAAATATACTCATGTCAACAATTGATAACCAATGTTTCAACCAGTTTCTTTTTTTAAGACTCAAAATAAAGGTCTTACAGTTGATAAAAATAATAAATATATATATATATATATATATATATATATATATATATATATATATATATATATATAATTAAAATAAAAGTAAAATATTCATTACAGGATGGTATATATACCCATTATTACAACATATCTGTAGAGAAATACAAACCTATGGTTCTCAAAACATTAACATAATTATCATTAGGTACATGATTTCCAAACTTTTGCACCTTTTCCCAGAATTAAGCAATAATATTATAAATTATATCACATTCAATCAAATAAAGTGTTTAATAAAAAAGCTGGAAATAAGCTTTTTCTTTCTTTTCTTTAAAGGGTTAATGTTTTACTGGTTATATCGGTCTACCCAATAGTTTGTGAATAGACGTTAAGATTGTTCCACCTCGGCGGACTGAAAGAGAAATGAGAACAACAAATGTAACATTTCAGAAGCAGTTGTCTCTGAAGCTGAATAAATGTTATAGAAGATACTGTTTGACATATTTCACCTGTAATTGTTGTGGATCCTGATGCTGCTCTGCAACTTGTGTCTGTTGTAGATCAGTGTTGAGTTGTTTTGATTGATCTGTAGACCTTCTGTTCCCAAATACAAAAACTTTTAATAGTCCTGTAGAAAGAACAGTGATTTAGTTTCACTAAACGCTGTATACTGTTTCCTTATAACAATGTATACCTTGCACATAAATGTCAAAATATTTATATATATATATATATATATTTTTTTTTTTTTTTTACATGTCTACAAAATAACTAACCAATCAGCAGAATGAGCAGAAGTCCATTCATCAGAGCAGATATGATTGTGATCAGTGAATTCCACTCGTTTCTGATTGTAACACTCAGTTAGTTGAGCTGATTCTGTAAAGAAAGAGTTCAGTCTGTTAAAGTAAAGTAACTGTTAGCAATTGTTACAATGTCTGTTATTCTGTAAAAGAGGATATACTTCTGTTTTTCATAAGTATATAAAATAATGTAATATTAAATGTGATCATCAATGTCTTAATCGCTGAAGCAGTAAATGAACTCACCGTTGAAGTATATTCTGGTGCTGTTGCTGAGTTTTGGAGGTGTTTCTGTGTTCATACAGAAACACCTAATGGTCCCGGCCCTAATTCGGCCCTAATTCATCAGCAGTCACATTATTAATAACCAGACTATGTTTCAACTGCACTGAATATTTCTTTCTGAACGTTTTATTCAAGTAAAAAGGTGATGTTGTTTTTGAGAAAGACTGTAGAATGACTGTTGGAGGATCTGCTGCTTTCAGTAAAATCCAATAAACATGACTTCCGGTTATTCTCCAAGCAATACATTCAGTGAGAGTTGACATGACTTCTCAATTTGAAACCGTCCTTCCAGCTGTAAAAGATTTTAAAAATCAAGTTGAGGCAGACAGAGGAACGCATTTCACAGACCGAAGATTCGATTACTACACTTCAATCGACGACCAGCGCTCTCGAAAAGAAAGTTGCAGCACTTACCTGGAAAATAGATGACCTAGAAAATAGATAACATGAATAAATCATGTTTTTAGAGAAACTAGAACCGTGAGCCACACACGGTGTCATTGTTTTCTTTCTTCACTCACCAAGAACAAGTTCAGAAAAGTCGAGACAGACTGATAAACACTTCATACAGAGATCAGGTGTGACATTAGTAACATTATAACAAAAACACACCCCAGGACAAATTCTGACTGAAACAAATCAAGGAATACACATCAACACGGCAAGATTAACTGAGGTTTAATAATGTAAGGACCATTTACCAAAAAAATAAAAAAATAAAATAATAATAATAATAATAATAATAATAATAATAATAATAATAATAATAATTAAACAAAAATAATTTAGCCAAGACCTTAAAATGTACCCATATAGAAACTGACTTGACATTACAGTTGGTACAGTTGGTTTGGTTCTTATGATTGATAGATAACTTTTGTCTGGAGATCAGCATCATGAATGTATTTTTCCAACCGTTCGGTTTTTCCAGCAGCAGAAACTAAGAAAGAAACAGAGAACTTAGATTAGAAATTTACTAACAGGTATAATTTTTGCCTCCAATGGTAAAAAAAACATATAGTTTAGGTCAAAATTTTGCATATATATATATATATATATATATATATATATATATATATATATATATATATATATATATATGTATAGATGTGTGTGTGTGTGTGTGTGTGTGAGTGATATTTAGTCAAAATAAGAGAAATTTACACATCTCCATTCTGTTCAAAAGTTTTCACCCCCCCCCCCCCCACACTCTCTCTTTGTGGAGTTTAACTGTTTCGAGATGAACAAGGGACTCATGAACAATTATAAAAAAAAAAAAAAAATGAAAACTTACAAAATAAATGATAAGATCCATTTTCTTTGATCCCTTTTATTTTAGTAAAATAATTAACATTTTGCACATTCTGAAAGGGGGATGTAAACTTTTAACCTCATCTGTATAAAGTATGGACACAAAATTAATAAATAATTAAATAAATAAACAACCAAATAAAAGCTTCACCTAAAGAGAGCAGCATTATATTAATAAGTCTATATTTTAAATCGCATACTATTGAGAACAATAAGAATAATTACTCACCAATCAGCAGAATGAGCAGGAGTCCGATCATCAGAGCAGATATGATGATGATAATCTGATATTGTGTTTGATTCTGATTAATAAACTCATAAACTGTTTGATTGTGACACTCAGTTAGTTGAGCTGAATCTGTAAAGAAAGAGTTCAGTCTGTTACTGTCAGTCTTTTACTGGAGAACATTCATCTCCGGAACGAGAGAGAACTATGATGATGTGTATAAAAAAATAATAAATAACAAATAATGAACAGTAAATAATCATAATAATTAAGAAGTAAATGAACTCACCGTTGAAGTATATTCTGGTGCTGTTGCTGAGTTTTGGAGGTGTTTCTGTGTTCATACAGTAATAAACTCCTAATTCATCTGCAGTCACATTATTAATAACCAGACGATGTTTCAACTGCACTGAATATTTCTTTCTGAATGAATTATTATGGTAATAAGGTGTTGTTGTTTTTGAGAATGACTGTAGAATGACTGTTGGAGGATCTGCTGCTTTCAGTAAAATCCAATAAACATCTTTTCCATCAAGATCACAGTTTATGATCACATTTGATCCCAGATCAGTTATTAGATCTGACACTGCATACTGACAACATATTAATACATCTATTAAAAAAAAACAAGCATAAAGATCATGATTAAGCCTATATGCTTTAAAACTGTGAACATATAAAGCAAAACAATTCATGACAAAGCACAAGTAAATTCACATATCATAAACTCACAGAGCTGAAGCTGAAGGATCTTCATGTTTGTTGCAGTGAATAAAACATAAAAATAATGAAGTCTTTCGTTCCTCCACACAACACTGAAAATGAAATATGCTTTCTCATCCACACAGAGGTTAAAATGACATCAGTTCAGCTCTGAAGCAAGGCAGGAAGAAAGAAAACCATATCAGAGGAAGTCAAGCTTTTTCAGACCACATACTTTTTACTCTTTATTATTTTTTTTATTATTATTTTATTTTTTATTTTTTTTTATTTTTTTGTAATGCAACATCACCATTATCACATGAACTTTTTAATTTACTCTAATCTCTGATATGACTGACAGATGTGAACACAAAGCTTTAGGCTTGATTCTGAAACTTTGAGGCAAATACAGTATTGTTCAAAATAATAGCAGTACAATGTGACTAACCAGAATAATCAAGGTTTTTAGTATATTTTTTATTGCTACGTGGCAAACAAGTTACCAGTAGGTTCAGTAGATTCTCAGAAAACAAATGAGACCCAGCATTCATGATATGCACGCTCTTAAGGCTGTGCAATTGGGCAATTAGTTGAAAGGGGTGTGTTCAAAAAAATAGCAGTGTCTACCTTTGACTGTACAAACTCAAAACTATTTTGTACAAACATTTTTTTTTTTCTGGGATTTAGCAATCCTGTGAATCACTAAACTAATATTTAGTTGTATGACCACAGTTTTTTAAAACTGCTTGACATCTGTGTGGCATGGAGTCAACCAACTTGTGGCACCTCTCAGCTGTTATTCCACTCCATGATTCTTTAACAACATTCCACAATTCATTCACATTTCTTGGTTTTGCTTCAGAAACAGCATTTTTGATATCACCCCACAAGTTCTCAATTGGATTAAGGTCTGGAGATTGGGCTGGCCACTCCATAACATTAATTTTGTTGGTTTGGAACCAAGACTTTGCCCGTTTACTAGTGTGTTTTGGGTCATTGTCTTGTTGAAACAACCATTTCAAGGGCATGTCCTCTTCAGCATAGGGCAACATGACCTCTTCAAGTATTTTAACATATGCAAACTGATCCATGATCCCTGGTATGCGATAAATAGGCCCAACACCATAGTAGGAGAAACATGCCCATATCATGATGCTTGCACCTCCATGCTTCACTGTGTACTGTGGCTTGAATTCAGAGTTTGGGGGTCGTCTCACAAACTGCCTGTGGCCCTTGGACCCAAAAAGAACAATTTTACTCTCATCAGTCCACAAAATGTTCCTCCATTTCTCTTTAGGCCAGTTGATGTGTTCTTTGGCAAATTGTAACCTCTTCTGCACATGCCTTTTTTTTAACAGAGGGACTTTGCGGGGGATTCTTGAAAATAGATTACACTCTAAAAATGGCTGGGTTAAAAATAACCCAATTGGCAACCCAGCACTGGGTAAATATTGGACAGAACACATGCTGGGTTAAAGTAACCCAGCAAGCTGGTTTACACATTTTAACCCAGCATGCTGGGTTATTGAGAAAACCCAAGATAGAGTCATTTTTACCATTTGTGGGTTTGCATTTTTATGATTCTGGGTTATTCTTGCTGGGTTATTCTCATAATTTCACTTTTGCTTAACAAAGCAATCATGGATTAATAAATAATGAAGAATACAGGTTATTTAGATTTAGAAAAATATTTTTAATGCCATCTGACATTCAAAAATTTGTACCAATGACAAACAACATGGAATTTTCCCTTTTTTTGTTTCCAGCAAATGCAAAATAAATAAATAAAAATCACAGAAATACAGTTGCAATAAATAAGAAAATTATTTCTGAATGACCTGTGTCTAGCTGTTTAACTATTACATTTTGAGATTTTTAGCCATTTAAATACACAGTGAAATGACATTGACAATTAACATTCTTTAAATTTAAATGTAAAATCATTTAAAGATGTCCTTAAATTTATATCAAGTATATAAAGACTACTACGTAGGTAGATGTGCACTACTTAGGGTAGTTCAACATATAGTTCACTCAAAAATGAAAATTCTGTCATGTTATGTTATGTCGTTACAAACCCGTAAGCCCTTCGTTCATCTTCAGAACACAAGTTAAGATATTTTCGTTGATATTCGAGAGCTTTCAGACCAGGGTGAATAATTAGTGACAATTTTCATTTTTGGGTGAACTATTGTCAAACACTTAAGCTCTGAAGCAAAGATCTACACCTGAGAGCAGTGTAGTCTGCTATAGAGCCTGTCTATGGAAGGACAATTTTCAAAAGGAATTGCTAATCATATTTTCAATTGCGTTTTCCACATGTGACAAATTGTGACAATCCAAACACAATTGCAAATCTTGAACAAAAACACTGTTTCAAAAACACTGAACAAAAATTACGGTTTCAGTTTTCATGAATGCACAGTGACTGCCAAATTTCAAATGGAAAAACAAAGTCAGTTTGTAGCTGTATTTTCCATGTATTATGAGTAATAAGCCTGTCATATTGATCAAATACTGCATCATAGCAGCTTTACAGTATTAAATAGGAAAATAGTGTGTAATAATGCAAAGGGACAAAAGTAAACACTCAGTTTTCAGTTAAAGTCAATTCGTCATTGATTCAGTGATGTATCGTCCCTCTGTGCAATCAAGTGAATGATATCGCTTGATATTAATTGTCCCCAACTAAAGAAAAACAAGGAACCAAAACTCCATCGGTGACAGAATGGAGAAAAAACCTTGGGAGAAACCAGGCTCAGTTGGGGGTCAGTTCTCCTCTGACCGGACGAAACCAGTAGTTCAATTCCAGGCTGCAGCAAAGTCAGATTGTGCAGAAGAATCATCTGTTTCCTGTGGTCTTGTCCTGGTGCTCCTCTGAGACAAGGTCTTTACAGGGGATCTGTATCTGGGCTCTAGTTGTCCTGGTCTCCGCTGTCTTTCAGGGCAGTAGAGGTCCTTTCTAGGTGCTGATCCACCATCTGGTCTGGATACGTACTGGATACGGGTGGCTACGGTGACCTTGGAATAAGAGAGAAACAGACTAATGTTAGCATAGATGCAACATAAGAACAAGTACATGAGGTTTTATGAATTACCATGTCTGTTTTTTCACTGTGTCGCACATGTTACCTGCCAAAACTCAAATGGAATCTTTAGCATCTGAATTTCCAATGCCTCACATTGAAAACTGTCAATTTTTGTCAGAGGTGGGACCATACTATGGAGAGTGTTTGTATTGGGAGGTGACGTCACTCAAAGACAACTGTGCAAAATGCTTTGAACAATGGAGGTTAAGGCACTACTAAAGGCAGCTGCCACTCCGAGAGATGTGTGATAAAGAACAGACAGTGAAACCCGGATCTTCCTATATTCTTGGCACCTCACACAATAAATAATTCTGTCATTTTTACCCCAAATGCAGCTACTATCCCCTGCTAACCGTTAGAGCCACATGGTACTATTGGTCAATATTCACCATTAACCAAATGCTTTTCACCTGAGGTATAAAATATAGGGTAAGATGCAGCTAGGTAAATAAGAGTAGAACTGCAATGTTGTTTGCTGACGTGCATCAGAGTGCAAACAGTGAGAGATTTGGGGTAAAAACTACAAAATATCTCCCAATACAAACACGCCCCAAAGTATAGTCCCACCCTTGACACAAATTGACAGCTTTCTGTGTAAGGCATCTGAAATACAAATGCTTTTCAATTGAGTTTGGACTATTTCACAATGTATATGTCCACATGTGGAAAAATACAATTAAATATACAATTTGCAATTCCTTTTGAAAATAGTGCAGCATATCCTTACCTGTCCATTGATTATGATCAATGCCTGAGAGATCTGCTGACATTTTTAAATCGCCATGACAATTGGATGGGGTTTTGTGGACTCTGCTCAGTTAAGGAATTCCATGTTTGTTCCAACCTTTAAAATAAAGTTTAAAAAAAGAAAAAATACAAATTGTTTTAATAACAGTGATTCAGTTCAATTAACTGTGTGAAGTTAACCATGAAATTGACCCATCATGATTATGAGTTAAATTCACCTATGAGTTGGTCTACAGAAGCAGAATTTGCTCTAGTGATTGGCTGAAAGGTGTGCTTTCAAACTGTCTAATCAATGGGATGTTCCAGTCATTATAAATCACAGTTTTATGTTAATATGCTGGCTATATCAAACACACACAGTCACTGGCACAGATAAGGGAAATCACACTGCATGCACACACAGACATTTCTATGACAAGTCACGTAGGTAAAACAGTCCATATATAAAAACTTATAGATGTACCAAAGTGATGAGGACAAGTCAAAAACACGATCTGGAAAATTAATATATGATATTTACGCTCATAAATTAGGTACATTCTGGTGCAGCTTTAACTATAGCACGAAATAAAAATATATGTGCGTTTAAGTTACGTGAGGGTTAACGTTAGTTGATTATCACAGACAAACAATTATGTAAAATGTATAATAAACACGAACTTACCGTTAGACGCCTCAATAAGACTGCACTCGACGAGTTTTTCTCTCACAAATGTATCCATGCGCTTTTCTGACAGGAAAAAAACACATTTTTAATTATAATTTGTATGTAAAAAAGACTTTATGAACCACAAAAGCATCAAATCACTTCACTAACGCGGCCAGCGTCACTCGCTGTGCGTGCGCGCACTTTGAAATGCCCTGAGACGTCGATTCTTTTCCGGGAATCACTTTGTTCGAGAATTACTGAACCGGTTTACTTGAATTGGGTCGTCGGTTCTTTTAGACCTGCGGTCCGACTATATTGTACGTAATTTGTATGATTTAAATGTCGATATGGACAACTGCAGGCGTTTACATTAGAGCAGAAAGTCGTATTCACTTTTTGAACTCATTTGACTCACTTAAATATCAAATTCGCTTTTCAGTGTCAGAAACTACTTTTTCCTCTATTTTCACAGGTATTCGCATATTTCAGCCATCAGTCACTGTCTGAAACTTAATAAAACTTTATTAATCTGTCGTCTCAGATACCTTAACACGATTATGCGAGTCGCGCAACGTAGGTTGGCCGTTTGAGGTAAACAGTTCATCATTTAACGTAAATAATGTTGGCCTGTAGACGTTTAACAGTATTGTTGCTGCAAAAAAAAAGTTATAATTCTGCCAATTTAAAATAATTATTATTGAAAACATTAAATAAACTTACCTTAAAACAGTAGAAAGCCGTGGCTTTGCCCCGTTGTTCTTCCAAAGTGACAGTTGGGGAGCGATTTAAACATCTTCAAGGCGCGTTAAATAACCCAGCGCTGGCCTGAAACAACCCAGCGACGCAACCCAGCAGGTTTAACCCAACACCTGGTAAATTGAAACTACCCAAAAGTGTTTAAAAAGAAATTAAATAACCCAACAAAATGACCCAACAGACTCAACCCAGCATTTTGGGTTAAAAAATAACCCAGCCGTTTTTAGAGTGTAGTTTCACACAGACGTCTTCTAACTGTCACAGTACTTACAGGTAACTCCAGACTGTCTTTGATCATCCTGGAGGTGATCATTGGCTGAGCCTTTGCCATTCTGGTTATTCTTCTATCCATTTTGATGGTTGTTTTCCGTTTTCTTCCACGTCTCTCTGGTTTTGCTCTCCATTTTAAGGCATTGGAGATCATTTTAGCTGAACAGCCTATCATTTTTTGCACCTCTTTATAGGTTTTCCCCTCTCTAATCAACTTTTTAATCAAAGTACGCTGTTCTTCTGAACAATGTCTTGAACGACCCATTTTCCTCAGCTTTCAAATGCATGTTCAACAAGTGTTGGCTTCATCCTTAACCCCTTACTAGTAACCCCCCTTTTTTGGCATGGAGACAGAAATGACATACCCAAAATAAAAAGGTTTCTGCTCATGATTCTTTCTGACTAGATACATAATCAACCTTTGTTCACAAAGCTGACACTTTAAAGTTTACTGTTCAGGAATCAGAATCACTCAGACTGTTATGATAATAGAGATATATAAGCTCAAACATAAAAACAAAAATAAAAATATTAAAAACATTTGTTTTAAATGTATTTAAAAAAATGTTGATGTAGGAAATGAGTTTGAAAACACAGTGTAGCTAAGGCCACAAGTCTTCCAAAACTTCATAAGAAATGTCATAATCGAATCTGTAAAACTGTGAATTTTATGAAATATTTTCTAAGGCCATGTCATGTGTGTTTTTAGAGAAGGCTAATCAGATTGATTTATTGCCCTTGTCATCTCTGTAAGATCTCACATGTAAACACTGATGTGTGTTTTATATGTGTGTTTGGCTGTGAAAACTGCCCGTTTCATGATTGTATTGTTCTCACCAAACGAGTCTTTCACACCTCCGCCAAGTATGACACATTATCCGCATTATTCTTTATCATTATTCTTTTGTTTTTATTCCACCTTTATTAGCCTTGATTGTGGTTTTTCAGGCTTTACAAAGCAACAAAGCAGCGATCTCACTTCAGTCTCTCTTTGCATTTAGCCCTTATTTATCAAAAGTCTTACTATAAAAATACAACAAAACATTTTCTTACGACCTTACGTGAATTATTGAGACAAAAATGCATTATGAAGAAGAAAAGCACCTGCTATTAGTAGCATTGTAGCTAACGTTAGCATCTAGCTACAGCAGACAATTTATGAAATTATTAATACACTTTTACTCAAAACTCACTTTAAACCCCGATCGAGTGTTTATAATAACTTCCTTTAGCGATCAGGGATGGAATTTGGTCGTTTACTGTTGTAAAAATATGTTATTTGTAGCCTTTTTCATCGCTGCACAAGTTAGCATTTCCCATGTACATTTTTGATTTTTTTTATAAAAACGCCCCAGATCTCAAGAAATTCTCATACCAAGCTTTACTATCGTAATCGCGGGTTTATTATTTGGATATTTCGTGTGTACAGAGGTGTTTCAGTGTTGTTTTGGCCAGATAACTACCAGGAAGTGTGCAGGAAGCATGTGACACGATGTGGCGGTGTCCATATATGACACTGTAAGATTGACACTTGCAAGGCCCAATCAGAGTCTGAGTCACACACCGCACGAGCTGTGACTACTGCACGCACACACAGATCGCTGGGAGAGGCTGTTTATCATCTGATCGCGTAAATCCGTGGAAAATGAATAGAAATGACGATTCTGTCTGAAGAAATATGAAGTAAACATCAGTAAATATATCCATATATCTCCACAGATATGCATCTTTTGTCTATAAATCCTTATTGACGCTGTTCAGTGAGTCTATGTGAACACAAATAAACCGCTGCTGACCTGACTGAATATGAGTGATTAATTTCTATTCAAAATGTGGCATAATACGGATTTATTATTTTGCACTTCTGACATAAATCACTAAATATCTGTCACTGCAACAATGTTTTATCAAAATATTGGTCAAATATCGAAACTAGAGTCTTTAAACTTTCAATTGATGCACAGTTTGTCCAGATGAAGTAAGACAGTAATGCTTAATGTGCTGTGAAAGTGAAATAATAATAAACTGGGGCCGTCGGCGATGTTCGCACGTAAAGTTAAATAGGGGCCACCTGATTCACACCTGTTTCTTCACAAAATTGATGACCTCAGTGATTGAATGCCACACTGCTATTTTTTTGAACACACCCCTTTCAACTAATTCAACTAATTGCCCAATTGCACAGCCTTAAGAGCGTGCATATCATGAATGCTGGGTCTCATTTGTTTTCTGAGAATCTACTGAACCTACTGGTAACTTGTTTGCCACGTAGCAATAAAAAAAATATACGAAAAACCTTGATTATTCTGGTTAGTCACATTGTACTGCTATTATTTTGAACAATACTGTATGTTGAATCTGAACTCTGGATGATGTTGACCCTCAAGGAGAACGATTGGACACCCCTCCTGTGTGTGTGTGTGTGTGTGTGTGTGTGTGTGTGTGCGTGTGTGCGCGTGTGTGTGTGTGTGTGTGTGTGTGTGTGAAAACATGCACAATAGGCTACTGTATATTAACAAAGTATGACAATGTTAAATGTGTTGATGAAGTGTTTATAGTCTTAAATGTCTCTTTAGTTTGTTGACTGATCTGTGAACAGTGAGGAGGTGTTGTGGGTCTAGAGATCCTCTTGTGGAGTAGTTTGATGTAGGTTTAGGTCGGGACAGTGATTAAAGGAGGGTGAGTTGTCTGTGCTCTCTAAACAAATGACTTCTATTTAATTATAGTTGATATTCCCTGTTATCATCGCCTATATCTCCTCACTGTATGAGTATATAAGTATATAAAAAATCAAACACAAAGTAATGAAGAGCAAATCTTACATTTTTTTCATAATGCTGTTTTAAAAAGTGCCTTAACTACAGAGTAAATGTAATTTAATGTAACTTGGTTTTTAAGCTATAGTCTAACTCAGTGGTTTTCAACCTGTGGGCCGCGGCCCCCTAGTGGGTGGCGATGGTATTGTTATGTATGGTATATACTTTAAAGTGAAGAACTAGACGACACAGACACGAGGTGAGTTTTCTAGACGGGGCATCCTGTTTACTTAGCAGATCATGACGTCACTCTGGTACGGGTAACATAGACATACAAAATATATGACATCCCCCTTCTTAAGTTTGAAACTATTCAGTTTTGTAACTATTATTACATATCTGAATTAAACAGTTAAACCAATCTTATGAACATTGAGCTCATTCTTTTAACTGCACATTTTATTCAAACAAAAACAAAACTCTGGTTACTGCAGCATATTTCTATATTACAAACCACTGTTCAGTCCTTGTACCTTGAGGGTATTTTCACTTGTCTGCCTGACCTGGTAATGTATTCATGTGGCTAAGACCCGAGAAGGGTATTCCTGCACAACCGGAGGCTGCAGTTACAGGACCGCAATTCTGTGACCGCAGCTTTAGGACCCTAGTATTTTTGTGACAGCGCCACCTACTGTACTGAATCAACACTAATTAAAGATGGACGACGTGGACAGCAACTAGACGGTGAGTATTGATATTTAATTCAGTTTTATTTTATAACGTTTAAACGGTGCAAAGTTTACATAGTGAGAACTGCTACCTATGAATTAATAATTAATTCCCACCAAATTAAGAATTTGTGAGCTAGTTTTATTAATTACTACGATGTTAATTCGTGGCTATGATTTCATAAATCCTAATTGTGTTTTAATGACGAAGTATTATAAGTGAATCTAGCCTGCCTGCACATTAATTAAACTTTCAGATGACAAGAGCATGGTTGATGTAAAGTTTGTAAGATTTACCTGCAGCTTAATGTATTAGTGTGAATACTGGCTTAATAGTCGTTGTTTTACCATATTTATGTATAAAATATATTTCATAATTAAACTGCACTGACTGCCTAGATGCAGTATGTGTTAGCCTGTTGTTTTGGCATTGTTTTGCAATGATAAATGAGGCATTTGGCAATTTTAATAGTTTGTTACAATTTGGTCTAATCTGCAGGTCTACTCCACATACAGTTATACATTGCTATCATGTGTTAGTTTCTGTCATGTTCTGCATGGCCAATATGAAGTGATTTTATGGATTCGATTAGGCTCATTGTAGGACATATGATTAAAAAAGGCACTAGGGATATTTTCATGATCTCAAAATATTCTAACAAGTACACTCTCTCTTTTCCAAGATATAACAATCAAAAAAGGGAGATCCCTGCCCGAATTGAAGAGATGCACCACATGCTGCAAGGACTTTCACTTTTCATATATATATATATATATATATATATATATATATATATATATATATATATATATATATATATATATATATTCCAGTTCAGTTGAATATGTTAAACAAATGTTTCTTATTTATCTCTCTCTGTCTCTCGCTCTCTCTTTCTCTAGAGTTGAAGCCTACAGCCATTCTATCCATGCAGCAACTGATGGAAAAGGGGTTCACTTTGGTGCTGTTGTGATGTTGTCAGAAAAATAACATGTATATACTGTACAGACCAAGAGTTTGGACACACTTCTCATTCAAAGAGTTTTCTTTATTTTCATGACTATGAAAATTGTAGATTCACACTGAAGGCATCAAAACTATGAATTAACACGTGGTATTATATATGGAATTATATACATAACAAAAAAGTGTGAAACAACTGAAAATCTGTCATATTGCAGGTTCTTCAAAGTAGCCACCTTTTGCTTTGATTACTGCTTTGCACACTCTTGACATTCTCTTGATGAGCTTCAAGAGGTAGTCTCCTGAAATGGTCTTCCAACAGTCTTGAAGGAGTTCCCCGAGAGATGCTTCGCACTTGTTGGCCCTTTTGCCTTCTGTCTGAGGTCCAGCTCACCCCTAAACCATCTCGATTGGGTTCAGGTCCGGTGACTGTGGAGGCCAGGTCATCTGGCGCAGCATCCCATCACTCTCCTTCTTGGTCAAATAGCCCTTGATGCCTTCAGTGTGACTCTACAATTTCCATAGTCATGAAAATAAAGAAAACTCTTTGAATGAGAAGGTGTGTCCAAACTTTTGGTCATAACTATAATATATATATATATATATATATATATATATATATATATATATATATATATATATATATATAAATAAACATTCTTGAATCATTCTTGTGTCTTGTCTTGCCTCTCAACAACTTTTAAAATATTGGCAGTAATTTAGTGACTCCATACACTGATTCCAACTTTAACTTACCTGATAATGAGCTAATTCACCTTAAGGAAGTGAATCAATATACTGTATAATTCAAGAGACTTTTCAAGAGACAATTCAAGACTTTTAAGGTTCTTCATTTTTTACAATTGTTTTAACATTGATATACATCAATTTTACAAAATTGATATTTCATTTATATTTTGTGTTAATTCATGTTTAAATTTAAAATTGTGACTCAAAGCACACTTAGTAATTTAACTCTGCTGCTTTTTGAATCAAAAATCATATTTAAAAACATGCTACTGAGATTAATATATTGATGCTATATACAAAGTAACGTGACTGCAAACTAAACCAACAGGATACTAGAACTGCATTCCTGAAACTGCAGCCATCGCTATATTGGCCAGTACGATAGGTGGCGCTGTCAGGAAAAACTAGGGTCCTAGAACTGCGGCCCAGATCTGCGGTCCTGAATCTGCAGCCTCCGGTTGTGCAGGAACATACTATTGTAAGACCCAGGCATTTCTGTGTTTTGTTTGTCCTTGTCATTTGTAGACGACTGAGTGTCAGACTTTTTTCTCCAGTCTTTAGAAGATGTTTTCTGTTTCTCCTGTATGTTTTCCCATCTGTATTATTATGTTTGTTTGTATGATGATGGATCTTGGTTGCTCAAGTCTTTTTATAATTACTGCAGGTTTCCAGACATCTCCTTGTTGCACTCTCACTCTTTCTCCTATGTGGACATCTGGAAGCAGTCTTGTTTGTTCGTCAAAGTAGGCTTTTTGCTTGTCTTGTCTTAGTTTCAGGTTGTCTTGGATCTGTATGTTGCTCTCCTGACTGATGTAGGTTTTTTGGATTTCAACCGACATCCCATTAGTAACTGTACTCACTCAGATATGCTCATTCAGATATGCTCGACTTAGTGTATCAGCAATGTGCATTTCTTTACCTGGTTTGTAGGCTACCTTTAGGCTGTAACACTAATGAGCAGATAGTATTTCAAACATCTGTTCCATATTAATGAATCCTGACTCTCTAACACATTCTGCACTCAAAGACCAGAACGTGAGTAAACAAGGACCTTCGTTCTACAACATCTTCCAACATAATTCACCATTTGGGCACCGCATTGTCGGCAACCTCCTATGTGTCACACACCTGGACTCATTTAATGTGTTTTTGCCCGTGACCCAGTTTCTGTCTTTCCGTGTTTGATTAGTTCCCAGGTGTGTCCATTATCTTCCTCATGTGTTCCATGTCCCTGTTAATTTAATGATTCCATCCACCTGTGTTTCCCCAATTATCTGTTGTTCATAAGCCGTGTCCCTTCAGTTCTGTTTGGTCGGGTCTTCTCACTTGTTCTCACTTGTGACCATTTGCTACTTACGTGTGTCTACCTCTGTGCTCCATGTTGGATATCCCCTGTGTTGGATATATTAAAAGCCTTGTTCTGTTTATCCTCGACTCCGTATTCCTTCAGGCAGCGTAAAACCGTGACAGAAGACCCGACCTCAAATGAGAAAATAGAAAACCGCGTGTTTTTCCCTCCGTTTTGCTTTTGTTTTTTCACAGTCTTTTCTTTTCTTAGTGTCTATGGATCCCCTCTATCGTCCCGAATTCCTCATCCTCCTGCTGAAGCAGGAAGGACGTTCTCTCGAGGACCATACCAGACAGTTTTTCCTATTAGCTAATGCCACCAGCTACCCGGACGGCGCGCTCTGCACCTTCTACAACACCAGCCTGAACTCCAAATGCAGAGCGTTGTCGTCCGAAGATGGTCCTCGAGAGGATTTCGCCGCTTTTGTGGAGTGGACTCTGGCGAGAAATGGGTCACCTCTCACCGTCTGCCCCATAGAGGACCTCGCCAGCCCCACTCCCGACCCAGAGACCAGCCAGCCACCATCACGCCACACGGAGCCAGAGCCCACCGCAGCCGCAGAGCCCGAGCCATCCACTGACAGGGAGCCGGATCTCGAGAGCGCGACTGACCAGGTGTGTGAGCCGGCAACACCGTGCATCGTGGGAGTCCTCGTGGAGATCGAGGGCGTGGAGGAAAGCCCTGCCCACACTCCTGCGACTGAGGGTGAGCTATATGCAGTCTCTGAAGATCATATGGAGCAAGTTCTGGATCTGATGGACTGGTCTATGGAGGTAATCCCTAATTTTCCTGTTTCCCCGCTGGTTCCGTCCAGCCCTGATTCCCCTGTAAACCCTCTCAGTCTCCCACTCCTACCTCCTCCAGTCATTTCCTCTGCTCCATTTCCGCTGGTTCCGCCCAGCCCTGAGTTTTCTGTTTCTCCGCTGGTTCCGCCCAGCCCTGAGTTTTCTGTTTCTCCGCTGGTTACGCCCAGCCCTGAGTTTTCTGTTTCTCCGCTGGTTACGCCCAGCCCTGAGTTTTCTGTTTCTCCGCTGGTTCCGCCCAGCCCTGAGTTTTCTGTTTCTCCGCTGGTTCCGCCCAGCCCTGAGTTTTCTGTTTCTCCGCTGGTTCCGCCCAGCTCTGAATCTTCTGTGTCTCCGCTGGTTCCGCCCAGCTCTGAATCTTCTGTGTCTCCGCTGGTTCCGCCCAGCTCTGAATCTTCTGTGTCTCCGCTGGTTCCGCCCAGCTCTGAATCTTCTATGTCTCCGCTGGTTCCGCCCAGCCATGATTTTTCTGTTTCACCGCTGGTTCCGCCCAGCCCTGAATCATCTGTGTCTCCGCTGGTTCCACCCAGCCCTGAATCTTCTGTGTCTCCTGTATTCCCTCCCAGCCTCCCTCTCCCGCCTCCTCCCAAACCTGCTGGTCCCTCTACTCCTCTTTCGCTGGTTCCGTCCAGTCCTGATCCTCCTGTCCTTCCTCCCATCCTTCCTCTCTCTCCTCCTCCTAGACCAGCCAGTTCCTCGTCATCCCTGCTGGTGCCAGTCAGTCCCGCAGCTCACCCTCAGTCCGCGCCATCGGGGCGCGGTGGTTCGCCGCTGGACTGCCAGTCTCCAGCTCCGCCTTGGCGTGTTAAGGCCCTGTCTCCGCCTCCAGCCTCCGAGCCCTGGACTCCTCCTCGGTCCTTCGACCCAGCGGCTCCGCCTTGGCTCTTAGCTCCCTCGTCTCCACCGTGGCCTGTCATCCCACCTGCTCCACCGGGCTCCCTCGTCCCTCCGGCTCCACCTTGGTCAGTCGTCGACCATCCGCCGCCTCGGGACTCCACTCCTCTGGTTCCACCTCGTCACTCCATCCCTCCGGCTCTGTCAGGCTCCTTCTTCCCTCCGGTTCCACCTCCATCCTCGGTCGCTCCGGCTCCACAGCGGTCTGCCAGGACCCTGCCTCCGCCTTGGTCGCCTGAGCCTTCTGCTCCACCTAGGCCCTCCGGAACCTCGACGTCCCCCTGGCTCTGCGGCTGTGCTGCTCCATCTTGGGCTCCTCACCCACCGGTGCAGTCTCCGCCTGTCGGCCCCCTGGTGTCGTCGACCCTTCCTTCACCATGGCTCCTCCCGCCGTCGACCCCACCTTGGATCTCCGTCCTGGCTGGTCTCTGGTGGACCATCTGGCTCCTCCTGCTCCTGTCTCCTCCCTGGCTCCTTCCTCCGTCGTCTCCTCCCTGGCTCCTCCTTCTGTGGTCCCTGTCTGCTGGCCCCCTCCTGGAAGTCCGTCCTCCACCGGAACCTCCTCCCAAGTTCCTACCTACGCCTCCCCCTGTTGTTTCTACGGTGCGAGGACGCACCTACCGGGAGGGGGGAGTACTGTCACACACCTGGACTCATTTAATGTGTTTTTGCCCGTGACCCAGTTTCTGTCTTTCCGTGTTTGATTAGTTCCCAGGTGTGTCCATTATCTTCCTCATGTGTTCCATGTCCCTGTTAATTTAATGATTCCATCCACCTGTGTTTCCCCAATTATCTGTTGTTCATAAGCCGTGTCCCTTCAGTTCTGTTTGGTCGGGTCTTCTCACTTGTTCTCACTTGTTCTCACTTGTGACCATTTGCTACTTACGTGTGTCTACCTCTGTGCTCCATGTTGGATATCCCCTGTGTTGGATATATTAAAAGCCTTGTTCTGTTTATCCTCGACTCCGTATTCCTTCAGGCAGCGTAAAACCGTGACACTATGGGGGTGACATTTATTACGCCTTCGAGAGAGTCCAGAGATACCCATATGAGCAGCCTCAAAGGAGAAACGAAACACCCACATTCCTAAACACACACACACAAACTTTTCTTTACGCTCTATATGGAAGTCCTTAATAAGATGTATTTTAATAGGTTTGTGCTGGGTTAACAGAGTTAACCAGTTATTCGATGGTTATGATTTTCTGATTTATAACTTGGAAATGTTTCTCCTAATTAATGTTCTCAAATAGAGTCATGATTCTGTAACCATACCCCTTGACCAGGTCATAAAACTTTATGACCAAACTCACAGAACAGCAAAGCCCAACACAGTCAAAGAGTATAGAAGTAACAAGAGGCGAAACTCGATAGAACGTTCCATAGCAACAAACGCACGCATGTGCAGAGCTGCAGCTCCGCCATCTTGGACTGAACGCAACACAGCTGTCATAGAATTGAATGATACCGGTCCCATTTCAAAAGCGGTTGAGGGAATTAAATAGTAGTTTATTGTTTTTAATATCTCTATAGCAGACATCCCATGTCTCTAAAATGTGAAACACAACTTGTTCAGATTTTTTGCTTTCATTTTCTTGCAGTTATAGAGTAAAATATATTTTGTAATATATATATATATATATATATATATATATATATATATATATATATATATATAAATAATTATATTTTTTAATTTGTACATTTTAATAAACTCAAACTTATATAACTTTTTTTCTGTTTCACTTTCATAATTTATTTCACTTCAACAATAACCTAGCAAATGTCTTCTTTAAAACAAGACCAACCATACAGTAAGTCTATATTCCAAAGCATTCTTGAATTACAACCATTTAAATCACATATTTTCAGAGATATATGAACACCTGACCTGGCAAATGACCGCTTTATTAATTCATTGTTATCACTAAATTAACCCTTTTATCTGTCACCCTTTTTTTGCATAAACATGAAAATCACTATCCAAACTTAAAGACCATTTCAAGTCTTGACCCAATTTTGACCAAATACATAACGTTAGCTGTTATTCAGCAGTAAGTCTGTGTTAGTTTTACCTTTTTATCAAACTGCTGTTATAAAATGCCCAGCATTTGTTGTTTCTTAAACTGTTGCACTGTCCAAATACCCACACTTGCCTTCTTTGCACTTGACCAATTTATTATTTATTTGACGTATTTGCTATGTTTAGGCCAAGTGTTCGAGTGAGCATGGTGACCACAAGTGTGTGTAGAACTTTTCATGACCTGATGACTGTGTTTCCCAATCCTGATCGTGGAGAACCCCAGCACTGCACAGTTTTGATGTCTCTCTTATCTGACAAACACACTTTTGAGGTCTTGGAGTCTTCACTGATGAGTTGAATCAGGTGTGTTTGATCTGGGACACATCTCAAATGTGCAGTGTTGGGCTTCTCCAGGACCAGGATTGGGGGCCACTGCCTTATGGGACACACTTAAGTGTTTACAGAGATTTTTAGTTTTTATTTTATTTTGATTATTATTCAACTTTGCATTTTAAAATAAATTAAGTGAAAAAATTATTTTCAATATCTAATTATTATTATTATTATTATTATTATTATTATTTCACATACATTGTGAGGTTTCCGTGACCCCTTGTGAGATCTCGACAAAAAGTCTCACAATTTATTCCAAAAAATGATGCATGATGGGATACACTAAGCCTGGTATAGAGCTCCGGAGCGGTATTGGAGATAGTGTGGGTTTAGTGTGCATTAAGGGCACTGCGCTCTGGCATTATTAAGACTTGCGCACTACTGATAACAGTCCTATTAGCTTGTAATAATTTTTTAAATAATTCATATGAATATAGCTTGTTATCAATGACTTGCTTTTATTAATGGATGAATTTAACATTTAATTATACAGCATCTTTACAGAGGCTGTATGATTACACACACACACACACAGTAATGTATAAGATGCATGTAATGTAGTAATATTTTTCTTTCTTTCTGTCTTACAGGATTGTTTGCAGATAATGCTGTACTTCTTTTTCAGAAGTTTTTTGTGAGCCAACCCTTACAAACCTTCCTAAAAACTAAAAGAGCTATTACTGCTGTCTTATGTGTTACAGCACTTTATGATTTTATCTCACAGGACTGTTCATCTCAGCCGTAATTATTCTTTCTATGTTTTTATTCTTAATTATTATTATTTTTTTTTTATACAGCTATTACAATTATAGCATGTTGGCAAAGTGTGACTGGAACATTTTTACATTTTAAGTTAAAAAAAAAAAAACACCTTTGTCTTAAATAAAAGAATACAAGTTTTATAAAAGTGGTTTACATTATTTCAATGTTTCATAAATGTTTTGTTATAAATTGTGAATTGATAGTTGATTGGTTTGAAGCCAGGCCTTACACTGCACAGACTAAAACACATTTATGAGAGAAGTCAGGAACTTTGGAGAAAGATTCTAGAGGAAGAAAACACATTTACTGCAACAATAGATGAATTCTAGAGGCAAAAATTTCTGTCACATGCTAAGGGGTGTCTCATGAGCAAGTCCTTTGCCTTAATTCTTGCAGAATGAAATTTGTATTGCAGTATTTTAATTTGTACGGATGATCTCATCAGCCAAATGAGGGGTTTTGACCAAGTGATGCTCTTGAAAGGAGTTAAAGAAGAGGATGTGGTAAATTATCTTCAAAGAAAAAGCTTCTCAAAAGGTCTCAAAACAGCTTGAAGGATGGTAAGTGTACAGTACTACAAGGGTCATAGTTGCTCACCCTGCTAAAATCACACAGAACATTTGAGATGAGCTCTCTGTCCATTAAACAACTTCATCTGGATTGTTTGTTTCACTTTGACCAGGTCTGGGATCTTAGGACTGAGAGATCCTCTGGCTGAGAGAAGCTACACCACATCAGTGCTGGATATCAACCACAAACTGTTTCCAGACACGAGAGAAGAAGAACACGATGGGGAGATGAAACCAGTTTAGATGTGATGATGGGAATCATTATTTTCTGAAACTGTATCACATGTCTTATAAGTATCACATGATCTGTATCACAGTTGACTGGATGGATTCTTTTTACTTTTAAGGACATTTCATCACTCATCTGGGTGAACTGATTAATTTATGATATTAATACATTTTGATCCATTATTATTTTCCTTGAATCGTGTTTGTCTTGAAGCTACTTTATCAACTTCATAGTCTATGCTTCAATAAAATTAATATGGTGAATTTCTTGGTAAATTCATAATTTTACTAGATACTGTAGGCTATACTATGTGTTTATTCTACACTTGAAAAACTACATATTATGAATTACCAGGATAATTTTTTGCTTAAACATTAATGACATCTGGAACAACAATACACCAGAAAGTTATTATTGTATATATTTAATCACAAATATGCCTTTATGTATGTATATATATATATATATATATATATATATATATATATATATATATATATATATATATATATATATATATATATATATATATATATACACACACTGCATTAAAACCAAGAGCAGGCACATTACTGATGTTTAGCATCTGAAGACCAAGATAAGGGGTTGAGGAGGACATTTTTACACTGATTGTTGCTAATTAGTTAATATATATAGTATTCTGAGTACTCCATGAATTCTTCCTTGCATAATAGTGAAGTATCACAATGTGTATGCATTGTCCTTGATTACTGCTTAACAGTGGGGAATAGATAATGGCAAGTTGTTGCAGGTTTATTCATTATATTTATTACTGTTAACTTCAGAAATAAAATAAATAATCTGTAATTTTTATTATTAAATTATTTCTTTCTAATTTTGCCATGTTTCATCAGATGGCCTCACCATGTCCTGTCAAAAGCTTTACTGCTCATGACGTAAGAATAAAAAAGGTTGTTCTGTGAAAACTGTCAGATATAAATGTGACTCAGCTCAGTTTGTTGTCCATGATGAGGAGAATACATACATGTAGGTTTTACTGCCCTTCTACCGCCAGGGGCCCAGTAGCACCCCCCGGAAGAGCCCCAAACTGTAAATTTCAAATGGCTGTAAATCAGAGTCCAATTAACGAATCAAAGAGAAAACCGGAAGGATTATTACTTATGCTATGCTGATAAAATAATGTCGGGCACAGTTTTCAGAAATAAATGGAAATGTTCCATAAAGCCATTTTAAATATTGCTCACTCTAAAATACCAAATTTCACTCTGTCTTTCAATTATATCATAAAGGTTTACTCAATGAAACTATTTATATATCCAGTTTTCCATTAAATATATTATTTATTTCATTTCGTCAATAAAACGATTTAAAGGGACTGTAAGTAGGAATTACTCCCATCTAGTGGTGAAATTGTATTTTGCATTCAAACTAATTTTTGCTCTCCAGCGCCTGGCTTTTTCAAATGCACGTTGCATCTACGGTACACTGTAAAAAATCAAAAGTTGGGCCAACTTAAAATTTTAAGGCAACAAACTTCAGCAGATTTTCAATTTTGTGTTTAGTTGACTTAAAATTTTAAGTTGGCCCAACTTATGACTAAGTTAACTAAACACAAAATTGAAAGTTTAACTAAAAGTTAACTTAACTTAATATATTATGTTGATTAAACATGCACAAAAGTTTGTACAACTAATAGACCTTTAAGTTGAGCAAACTCTGTTGCCTTAAAATTTTAAGTTTGCCCAACTTATGATTGAGGCTACCAGCTTCAACAGATTTTTGAGTTTACTCAACTTAAAGGTCAATTAGTTGTTTACAAAACCTGATATTTGAAGTTGCTTTAAAAAAAAAAAAAGTTGAAAAAACTTCAAAAAGGGTTTTGAGCTCTCAACTTTTTTTTTTTTTTTTTTTTTGGTTTTTACAGTGCAGCTTCAGAACTTTAGGTTTTACTCAAGCAGTTTAAAGTTCAGCACAAAACTGCCAATCCAATATGAGTTAATTAATTTATTAAATGCTACTCAGTACAACATTGGTCTTCAAAAAAATCTTTAAATGGAGAGAATCACAATTTTTTTTATTTCATCAATATGATTTTTTTTTTTTTTTTTTTTTGTAGAACAGCAAGTTTAAATCACAAACCAAATCAAGTCATTTCATTCGCAATAAAATTAATTACAATAGAAAGGGTTTTTTTTTCAAGTTAAGAGCTTATTTGTCACATTCGTGTTGCAAAATTAAAAACTTCTAAACAGTTTTTATTTGATGCTTTCCCAATTAAATTAACTATCACAAAATTCAAGTCCAAAATAATGTGCAAAAATAACAATGGGTCCAGTCAAAAATGTATTGGCTTCCATATCTGTCCACAAGCAATATAAAATTAACTGCAATGGTGAAAAGTGTGTGCATAACAAAAGTTTGTGGCTCGCTGTCTTTCGGTTCTGCATTTTGAATTATGATATTTGCTTTTAAGTCTGTAATGGAAAAGCTGCAATGATTTTGACTTCTGTGACCACTGGATGATGAAATCAGATGTGTTTCAAAAACCACACTGGCTAAAAGGGCACCTTAAAGTTTCATGATTTTTTAAAAATGGCTCCTTATATGTTTGGAGTAATAGGGTGTTTTACAAATTTCCTTGAAGTCACACAATACACCATTCAATGTTAAGTGACTCTCACGTGAAGATAAGCACTTGTGTGATCTTAAAAGGTGAGACGTCAACCAGTGGTTTTAGGGTGTACTCACAATAGGCACGGTTGCCATGAACCGGGCCAAAGTACGATTGTCCCCCCTCCCCACTCCCCCTCTGGCCTGCACTCACATATAGGGTTTCAGCATTCGTGCTGGAGCACACTTACGTCATTATGGTGCGACGGTTTCGGGATAAACAGGAAGAGCAGCGCTCTCTGAACACAATGGAGTCCATCACTCTGTTTTCTTTGTGGATAATTTTGTGTCGTTTGGTCCACAGCCCTCTCACAGCCTGTTGTTAAACAGATGTGTCGCCTTAGTGGCGCGAAAATTTTCACGTAATCGTGCTGCTCGTATGAGGATTCAACTGAACCGTGCCCTGGCCCACCTCTTCCAAGCGGGCCAGGGCCGGCTAATCGAGCCGCACCCGGGCACGGTTTGGAGCACTCACACTAGTCAAACGAACCGCGCTTTGGTGGTCAAACGCACTCGGGCACGGTTCAAACTGGCTAGTGTGAATACACCCTTAAAGGAGCAAATGCAATCTGTGTAGAGGCAGGGTAGTTGGCAGTATCTTCCCTGGTAGTGGCACAATTGGTCATGTTTCAAAAGGACCTCCTGGGCAGGGTGTTCAAATCTGCATATCTTACACTGCCAGGCACGTGCACACATAGACATCAAAGGGGGCTTGAGCACCTGCCCTTTTTATTCCTGGAGAGAAAGTGCCCTTTTTTCTGGGGTGCTTTTTTTTTTTTTTTTTTTTTTTTAAATAATATATATTCCTGTTTGCGCACAGCTTCCCTGTCAAACAAATATATTTATTGAAGAATAGTATAAACATCAGGTCAGGAGTTCTGAAGCGCTCATTGACTACCAACTACACTCTAAAAAATGTAGTAAATCTGAGTAACTGCATCTGTACATTAATAAATAAAACTGAGTAGAAATAAGTTAACATTAAAAATAACAATATTTATAAATTAACTTTTTAATTATGAACTTTTTATTATTTCCTCTAAACCTTTATAAAATAGTATTCCATACAACCACAAATACATACATGACATTGGCTTTTATTTAATTTTATTTAATTTTTACTCAATTATTTTGGTAAGTTTAATTCAAACAATCAAGTAAGATTTTCAGAGATTTTATTAAGTTAATTAAGTTAAATATTTACTAAGCCACAGAATATTTTTTGAGTATAGTAGGTTTAAAACAAACTCCATCTAAATGTGGATTTTGAAGGTTTTATTTGATGATGGTGATGATACAGTCCTCCCTCAAATGTGAAACTAAGTCCTTGTCAGTCACCATCAGTTATTGTGTATGTGTACATGCATAGCAATAATAATATTAATGTATTTGATTAAAACATTAAGGCAATTCAGTATTCTGATGCTTAGTTGTGTGAAGCTAAAAAGTTATTTTGCTTGTGAAACAAAAAGTATTTAAACAATTAATTTTAATCATGCTAGCAGTGCAGGGCCAGGCAGGCAGCATAATGCAAAGTTAACAAAATAGCAGCAACAACCCTCTTCAGTTTAGAGTGAATATTTGTGTTGATTTAAAAGTGTAATGTGTTCTGATAAAACCAAAATAACTAAAATGATGTAGTGCCTTGTGCAAAAATAAAAAAATAAATAAACAAATTATTAGTAAAACACACCCCTCTGCTTGATGCAGTTATTTTGGTTATTCTAAATATATACTTGAAGCTAGTAGCATAGAAAATGTTTTCAAAACATGCACATTGTGGGATGGTTTCCTTTGCTGCTCTATAAACCTAGTGAATACTAAGGAGACCATGGTTTCTGTGTGAACTGGTTATTTTGTAGACATCTTTTGAAAATTAGAGTTTGAGGGACATAAAATTAATTAACTTTTTTTAATTATTTTTTTTAAAAAAGGAAGTCAGTGTTGCGTTAATATATATACTTTTTTGTTTAAAAAAAGAAAAAGAAATACGTAATTATGAGAAGTGCCCTTTATTTCACTTGAGCCCCTGCCCCTCAAAATGTCTGTGCACGTCCCTGTGCACTGCATCAACCTAATAAAAAAAACACACACAAAATAACGTTAGAACTAATTATTTTGGTAACAACATATGATTTTATTTTATTTTTACCACCAGTGATACATTAATTAATTGCTGGAGAACAATATAAAATAACAACTTAAAGGGTTAGTTCACCCAAAAATCATAATTATGTTATTAATAACTCACCCTCATGTCGTTCCAAACCAGCAAGCCCTCTATTTATCTTCAGAACACAGTTTAAGATATTTTAGATTTAGATTCCATGTGACATCAGAGGGTCAGTTAGAATTTTTAAAGCATCAAGAATACATTTTGGTCCAAAAATAGCAAAAACTACGACTTTATTCAGGATTGTCTTCTCTTCCGTGTCTGTTGTGAGAGAGAGTTAAAAACAAAGCAGTTTGTGATATCCGGTTCGCGAATGAATCATTCAATGTAACCGGATCTTTTTGAACCAGTTAACCAAATCGAACTGAATCATTTGAAACTGTTCGCGTCTCCAATAAGCATTAATCCACAGATGACTTAAGCTGTTAACTTTTTAATGTGGCTGACACTCCCTCTGAGTTAAAACAAACCAATATCCCGGAGTAATTCATGTACTCAAACAGTACACTGACTGACTATTTTTGGACCAAAATGTATTTTCAATGCTTCAAAAAATTCTAACTGACCCTCTGATGTCACATGGATTACTTTTATGATGTTTTTCTTACCTTTCTGGACATGGACAGTAGACCGTACACACAGCTTCAATGGAGGGACTGAGAGCTCTCGGACTAAATCTAAAATATCTTAAATGGAGGTCTCACGGGTTTGGAACGACATGAGAGTGAGTTATTAATGACATAATTATGATTTTTGGGTGAACTATCCCTTTAAAGTACTATCTAAAAGCAAGCAAGTTGGTTAAACGAATATCAAAAAAAAAAAACTATGAATTTAAGCTTTAAAATAGCTCTTAAGTTATTTGCATTTTTAAAACATACAGATTTATAGCATGCCAAGCAAACATAAGCACAAATTTAAAATAAGTTAAAAGAAGAAAATACATCTTTGAGACGAAAACACACAAGCTTATCTTATACGGTTACATTTGTTTAAAAAAAAAATATTTATACACTTATAAATTAAATAACCTTATTCAAAACTCAAAGGCACCCACACAACTGTACAAAATGAACATATTATAAACAAATAAAGAAAACTCTATATCCTTAACAATAATTAAATCCCTTTACTTAATATGATATAAAACAGTGCTTACCTAAGTCATGATACTGTCTGGGAAAAAAAAAGCCACCGAATGACTAAAAGACTTCTCGAAGACGAAGCAGGAGAGGTTGAACTGACCAGTTTGGAGCCACCTAAGCAGCTGTACAGAAGCACATATTGTAAACAAATACCATTCAGACCTTACTGTTAATTATTCTCATAGCCTGCATAGAACATTACCTGCCAGAGTGATTGCACTGTCGAGAGAAAAAAAACAAAACCTTGCGCTCGTCTGACACTTCTTATGCAACTCGAAGACGAAGCAGGAAAACTGAACTGACCAGTTTGGAGCCACCTAAGCAGCTGTACAGAAGCACATATTGTGAACAAATACATTCAGACCCTACTGTTAATTATTATCACAGCCTGCATATAACATTAAGTTAACTTACCTGCCAGAGCGATTGCACTGTCGAGGAAAAAAAAAACCTCGCGCTCGTCTGACACTTCTCATGCAACTCGAAGACGAAGTATGACATCTGAAATGACCAGTTTGGAGCCACCTAAGCAGCTGTACAGAAGCACATATTGTGAACAAATACCATTCAGACCTTACTGTTAATTATTCTCATAGCCCGCATAGAACATTACCTGCCAGAGCGATTGCACTGTAGAGAGAAAAAAAAAACTTGCGCTCGTCTGACACTTCTCAGGCAACTCGAAGACAAAGCATGAAAAAGATGTGCATATTGTGAACAAATTTCATTTAAATCATGGCTTAAATTGATACACAAAGAACCACCGCTTACCGGAGTGATAACAATGACGGACCAACGTTAACTGGGCGCCGCCTGAGGCAACTCTAAAACGGCGTACAAAATCACATATTTAGAACAAACTCATTTAAACTCTTATGGTAAATATTATATAAAGAACAGCACCTACCGGAGAGATTAATTTACACTGTCAGGCAGAAAAAATAGGCGATGTCTGACCTGAGGCAACAATAAGACCAGGCGGGAAAATTTAACTGACTAACTTGCTGCCACCTATGTTGTACAAAAGCGCATATTGTGAATAAACTTCATTTAAATCATATCGTGAATTGATACACATAGAACTACACTTACCAGAGCGATCACAATGAGGGAATAAACAGAGGCCGCTTAAGGTGACTCGAAAATGAAACAGGAGAAAGTAAAATGTTGTTGTTTAAAAAAGCATTCGAACTGCGCATACTCATCAGCCTTTGTTGGCAATACTAATAACCAACTTAACGTTGTTAGTTGTTCTAACTTGAAATATTAATTTGCTGTAACAAATTGATCTAAATTCCTATTCAACTTACATTTCTGTGTTATCTCAACTCTTTTAGTGTTAAATTGTTGAATTAACTTTAAAAACTGAGTTTGCAAAACAAAATGTAAGTTGGATTTTTTACAGTGTAGGCGATATGTACCAAAAAGCTTTGACAGGATGTCTTCTAATAGCACTTCGTCGAGTTTTCCTTCAGGTGAACAGGTGTGTTATTTCAAACAAACTGCAACATGACAACTAACAAACGAATGTTACAGTATGAATTGCTGACTGTGGAAAACATTAAATATTGTAATTAGTAGTTATGTCTTCTTTATTCGTTATATTTTCTGAATTATGTGCATTGTTAGATATCATCATCAAACACTGACTTACCTGTCGAGAAGAAAACAGGCCACTTCAGCGTCTCTTTTGAAATCTTTATCCAGCATTAGCTCTTTCCACCTAGAAAAAGCTTCCCCGACATTAACTCTTGTTTTCAGTAATCTACGGTCATGTTTCCTTTTACGTTCTATTTTTGACTGTTTTGGCGACGATGTTTTCTTCTCCTGTGGCGCGGCATATGTATGGTCCATAATAAGAATGCAATCCAGACTTTTAAACTTGCCGGTGCAGTTTCAAGTGCCTCTCACTGCTCTGCACCTGCGTTTCTGGCTCTGACCGAAAAAGTTACTTATTGTCCCTTTAAACTACATTACCCACAAGCCTCCGTTGTTCTATATATGGAAAGGCGAAACTAGGGGCTGTTTTTTGTAGTTCATTGAAGTTATGCTTAGGGTTAGGGTTAGGATCTCGCTAAAGAGGTTATTTTTCTCAACATAGCAACCTTAATTGTTGACTTAATATATTACTAATGTGATAATAGTAGCAAAACGTACTTTTGTAACACGATGCACTGTTTAATATGGGGTAAAGGATAGTCCAAGCACAGACAACAAGGGACATTGACAGCCAATGATATCAAAGCTGAGCAGCGGCGTCACGCTTCCTTATCCATTCATGACCGATGTCTTTCGTTTTTCGGCTGAAGGGATAGATTCGTTAACAATCAATAACATTTGCTACCTATTAGATTGTGTTTTATTAACGTCCACACCTTCCTCCAACAATAATGCAAATGCTCTAATTATTGTTTTCAGCTTGACAAAAATTGGGCAATATTGATGAGCACATGGTCAGCATTCGCAGTTCTATCTAACCGATTCCTCTCATTAAATCAAAATATTTTTTTTCAAAGACAGGTGCATTTTCTAATCAAATGATTAGCTTCTAACATTTACATTGTATGTTATGTTTTGTTTTAAAGTTATAAAAATTATTCACTTTTGTTTTTCTGTGATTTGCCATTCTTTACCATTTGAACTCTAGCAATAAAAACAGAGTTAAAAAAACTGATTCAAAGACAAAGTGCCCTTATAACTGCACTGCATCCTCTGTCAATAAGCTTGTTTTTGCCACTATGAAGAATAAAAATACTTATATTTTTTTATTAAGAAAAAAAAAAAAAAGTAAATACAGATAGTCTTTCAAGGAACACTGGAGAATTTAATTGACCAAACAGTGGTACAACACACGGTTTTAAACTCAGAAAATAAAAACCATGAAGACATGCATGTCAAGTGTGCAATATCATCTATAAAACTCCATCAGCACAGCATCAAATAAACACTGATTGTCCGAACAATGGAAGAAAGATAACGTTCAGGAAAACAAACACCTGCTACATAAAAATGCAGAAATACAATAACATCATTCACTTCATGACTGGAACTAGGGGATGGCTGTGCATGAATACGTCCTTAACGAAAACTCCTGATGAGAACTGATGTTTGTTTTTTTATGATAAAAGTACCAGAAGTAAAGTTACCGTATGAAGCTTGAAAAAGAGAACACAATGCTTTATCAATACGAAAATACTATGTTCAACCATTGTTTTGATCACTGGTTCTGTATACAATATATGGGTTGCTGGAAGGTCACAATGTATTAATTATAAGCTTAGAACTAAAACAAAATTGCACTGCAAAGTCTAATCACTGATCCAGGGGCCATTTCTGTGTGTGTTGGGGAGATAAAGAGTTAAAGAGGTGAGTCCTTGTGCATGATCGAGAAGAACAGCATTATCTGCAAGGAATCCTGAAAGACTGAAAGGAAGGAAATATTATTACATGCTACTTTTTTTTAGATCATAAAAGCCTCTGTAAAGATGCTGTATAATTATATGTTAAATGCATCTATTATTAAAAGCTAGTCAATAATAGCAAGCTATATTCATATGAATTATTTAAAAAAATATATTACATGCTTAAAGGAATGTTATCAGTAGTGTAATTGATCTGCTCATGGAAACCTTTCCAATGTATGTGAAATATTATTATTAATAATAATAATAATAATAATAATAATAATAATAATAATAATAATTAGATACTGAGAATAATTTCGTAGTAAAACAAAGTGTTGCATGTTTTCTTGGTGTACAGAAAAGTATATTTATTTTGTACATCATTTGCAACTGCTTTTTTCACTTAATTAGAAGTAGAGCTGTAGTCAAGTCCGGCTTTGTCGAGTCCAAGTCAAGTCCAAGTCCAGGACTAGTCGAGACCGAGTCAAGACCGAGTCCAAAGAGGTTCGAGTCCAAGTCAAGTCCAAGTCCAAAAGTTTCGAGTCCAAGTCTAAGACCGAGTCCAAATGAAAGAAAAAAGGGTCCTCTTCAAGACCACATACTTAACTACTGATAATGTTTGTGATGCGAGAGAAAGCATATCTTCTATTCTAAGAAAATCATTTTACATTATTATTTGTAATGATCTCTGTAGGACAGGGGTCTCCAAACTACATCCTGGATGGCCAATGTCCTGAAAAGTTTAGCTCCAACTGGCCTTAAAACACCTGGAAGATTAGTGTGTCTAGTAAGAGCTTGATTAGGTTCAAGTGTGTATAATAATAATAATAATTATATAATAATTAGGGTTAAAGCTAACAGGGGCGTTAAACAAGATCCTGGGCCCTATGCATAGGCAGTCCTGATGGGCCCCCATGGCCCCTACCCATGAAAATATCCAGGTAAAAAATATATATTTCAGATTCATACTTTTCAAGGGCCCTCTCTTCCTTAGGGACCTTGCTAATGAGTGGTTTTACCCCCAGTCCGACCCTGGGAGCTAAACTTGGATAAACAAACAAAGTTTGGAACTGTAAGGTCAAATAATTTTTATGTACTTTATTTTTTGTTGACATTATATCTGTGGTCAAAAATGTATATGACTATGCCTAATTGGCACAGTGCACAGACACACGCAAAGCTCGGGATATGACAAATGCGCGCAGCAAGGCTAGAATGGATACGTTTGGCTCTACTGGACATGCGCACATAAATACAGCGACATTTTTGTCATACTGTGCTAGTGCTTGCATAGACTAGTCGAGCTCTGTCGGAAACAATCGACTACTCCAGCATGTATTAACCATAATGCATACAAAGTGTTTGCAAGTAGCCTACGACGTGAATTTTAGAATTACAATATTGCGTGGAGCTGTTACTATATGACCTTATCTATGTTGCATGTAAAAATAAAATATGTAATGTAATAATTAGGGTTGTGCCTGAAGCCGAATACCTTATTCGGAATGGCACGGATAATGGCTTAAAAAACGAAAAACGCACAAGGAATAATTCTGCCTGAATACTCGGCTAAAGCTGACAGAGTCTGGTGTTTGCTAGATAACAGGTGAGCCAGGGCATCAGCGCCAGAATGAATGTAAACTTTATGAGTGAAAAGAGCGCAAATCAAACACAACATTGTTGTCGCCTCTCTGTTTATCTCTCAGAAATCAGACCGTTGCAAGAGTAATTTTACCTATAATAATACATCATAGCTACACGTTATATTATTTGTATATATTTAAAAGGCAAATATTGAAAGCTTAGGCTACCATGATACGAATGAATGGAATAAGCATAGCGCGCTCACCAATCAAACAGCCGCGCTGCACGTCTCAGTCTCTCAAAAACCAAATCAGTTCTCTCTCAAGAGTAGGCTAATAATCAGCTTCGATACGGATACATTGTCTACTTGTCCTACATGTTTGCATATTTACCTTTTGCTGGTTTGCGCGGAACACACACATCTGTTTAGTGAAGTTCATTAACGTTAAGACTTGCTCAAAGTGTTCTGCGTAATGAGAATGTGTGCATTGAATGGATTCAGTCGTGTTCAAATGATCACTATGACACGTTTGTCATGACATCTCTCTGCTTGCATGATAAATATTATTTTAGAAATTAATAATTATTTCAGTTTAACACGACATATTTGTTCAGTGATAACTACGAAAAAATATATAAAAAGTCATAACAGTCTTATCAAGTAACTGTACGATGTTGTATCCGAATGCAGATAGGAAATTTTTTGTGATTGTTACAGATACAAATACTGGCTGTTACATGAAAATGTAAATATGTAATGTCATAAATAAAGTTTTTAAAATGTACATATGTAATTGTTGCATAAGGCTATACATTAATACGCGTTTATTGATAAAAAAAAAAGGCTATCTAGGTGTAGACGTAAATAAAACACAATCTAACAGGTAGAAAATTAAATTAGAAACATCTAAACTTTTCAGGTCGCAGTAAGTGCACCACTGGTCATGCACATCCTTTCCCGGAACAATACTGAAAGCTAAGGCAAGATGGAGAAACAGATGATCATAGTTGTACAAGGATAGCCATTTTTTAAATGAATCTATTAGCAGAGCTACTGCAAGTGGTTTTAAGTGCTGGAATTCCATTTATTCTTTGCTGAAACTTCTGCGTCATCATGGAGAGCGGGTCATGGTTGCCCAGCAACAGCAGACGCCACTGGAGCGCGAGCGCAGGCTACAGAGTGCTTTGGAAATAAGGAGAGCGGCGCGCCTAGCGTTTTCCACACGTTTTCAGTCGCGACATCATGCAAATGTGGTTTTGTTTTGAAGGATAAATTTTTTATTTTATTTTTTTGCTGGACTCGGTCGAGACCAACTAGAAGACTTGGCGAGTCCAATGGCCAAGTCCGAGACAAGTCCGAGTGCAAATTCAACGAGTCCGAGACGACAGAAAAATGTCTCGAGTCCGGACTCGAGTCCAAGACCGGACTCGAGTACTACAGCCCTAATTAGAAGCCCCAAAAATTAAATTGTCTTCTGTAATAGGGACTAATGAAAATATAATTAGAATTTATTTTAAAATGCAAAGTTGAATAATAATAATAAAAAAAAAACTAAAAATCTTCTCGATCATGCACAAGCCCAACACTGCACATTTGAGATTCAACTCATCAGCTCATCAGTGAAGACTCCAAGACCTCAAAAGTGTGTGTGTTAGATAAGAGAGACACCAAAACCATGCAGTGTTGGGGTTCTCCACGATCAGGATTGGGAAACACAGTCATCAGGTCATGATTAGTTCGACACACACTTGTGGTCACCATGCTCACTCGAACACTTGGCCTAAACATAGGAAATATGTCAAATAAATAATCAATTGGTCAAGTGCAAAGAAGGCAAGTGTGGGTATTTGGATAGTGCAAAAGTTTAAGAAACAACAAATGCTTTGCAATTTATAACAGCAGTTTGATAAAAAGGTAAAAACTAACACAGACTTACTGCTGCAAACGTCTGCCTCCGCAGCTTTCTGTCTTCTACATTTCTGAAGGAATACCTCTCCACAAACACCACAGGGATGACTGCTTCCTTTACATATTTTTAGCTAAAACAAATACATAACAATAAAAATAAGAAAGGGGGAGAGGGGTAGAATAAAATAGAAATATAAACAGAATTTTAATAATGTTTTGTGAGCAAAATATTTAAAATATAAACTGATATGAATGAACTGCAGGAAGGGAAAAATGTGTCCTTTTATTTACTTTTTTTTGTATTTACATAAAAAAAGGTATCAAAAGCATGGTACAGTAAATGTGTGACATCTCTGTCATATAAAAGCACATCAAAAATGACCATTACAGTTGTACAACCGTAGTTATTTTGATGATTATTGTATTGTTGTATTGATTATTAATATACCATAGTAAACTACAGTTACTGTGGTAAAAACATGGTATATGTCCCGTTCCTGGGTTTTAACTTCAAATTTAATTTGTTTACTATTGTACGTGTCGTGGTTACCATTATTTTACTACAAATTGACATATTTGAACCTGAAATGAAATATATTGAAAGTCTATGGCACGTCACGTGACCGACAGAGTTTAATCACACTATAGCTGTGTCCAAATTCAGGGTCTGCATCCTCCTTAGGATCCTTCCTACCCGGTTGAAGGAGGATGGGTCCTCCAACGACCGCAAAAACCGGAAGTCGGTGTTTGTGAATTTGGACAGCCTACCCTTCTTTCAGTTCCCTCCCTTACCCGTTGCTCATATCCTGTCGCCTAGCAACCGTGACAGCGCTAAGCAAGACGCGGGTGAAGAGTTCATCGTTCTCTCCCCGGAGCTTTATAAACACTTCTGTTTGCTCTTTCGTCCTTAGAAGCGTTAAACACAGCTTCAATCACTAACAAATAAGCTGTGTGTAAGGGGATATTCACACAGGCAGTAAGGAAGAAGCTAGTTTACGAAAGTAAACTTTTTTTTAATTACATATTAGTTACACGTACAAATGTAAAAAAAATGCCTAACTAGAAAACCACTGAAATATATATTTTTGAAAAGCCAGTTTTTAAAAAACATCGAAAATAATACTCCTCCCCCACTCCGCTACCGCTCGCTTCGTCCTGCCAAAAAGAATTATGGGATAGGTAGGACGCGAAAGGATCCATCACACCCATCCTTCCAATTCGGGGAAAAGGAGGACGCATTTGTGGGCCGCATTTGAAGGATCCTACGAATTTGGACAGCCTTCGTTGCGGCGCTGTGACGTAACATCCTTCAAATGAGTCCTCCAAAGGATGTAGACCCTGAATTTGGACACAGCATATAGCAGGTGTGTTAATTTAGTTAAACGCAATGAAACTTAAAGACAGCCTCGGATGACTGATATAATACAGCGAGTAAACAATACAGCGCTAATCTGATTAATAAACAAGACCGAATACATTTCATAACAGGCATTAAAAGAGCGTAATTATATCTACTCACCGATGTGTGCTGAATGAGACTTCTTGAACGTGATTTCATAGTGATGAACTATGAATAAGCGATAAGCGAGAATGGGTTGTAAGAAAATTGTTAAACTGCTTACTTGCACCCGCCTTGGAGCATTGTTAAACTCACCTTTTTATGCCGTTTTCCCTGCAGTTGAGCGTTGCTTTGCTCAAACTCACCGCTGAATGCTGTTTTACCTGCAGTTGAGTGTTGTTAAACTCACCACTGATGAACGCGCTAAGCCTTTGCAGAGAGACCACTTTGATATCAGATTGCGAGAATATTTAAACCTCAAAAACAAGTTGGAGGGCCAGATAAAAACGATCTCTGTCATGTATAATTTTTTGTAGCCTATTATTTATTTTTATTTATTCAGTGTCATTGCGGTGTGCTGAACCAAGACGTCAAATTTAAACGCTGCTGAGTTCTATAGAAGTCTATCGGAGTAACCTGCACGTTGAAAAATAACGCCAAAGGCGTCAAAAAAGTGACGCCAGATCCCTTGACCATGCGTCAGACATTTGACGAGTAGGGAGTGAGACTGTGTTGCAAAGCCAGCTCACTGGTACCTTTTTTAAAAAAACGTATTTCTAAACATATTGACTGTGTTGCCTTTTTGGTGCATTAGATGTTTTCTATAATCAAATTGGAGTATAACGTTTATCATGTGTTAATCAAACTTTAAGTGTGTGTAATTCTGCATATGAATTTAAATTCATGTTTCTATCAATTAAATATGTAATTTTTGGTATCTGTGTAATCGTCATTGTGACTGAACTATCCACCTATAGGAAAGGTTTGTAAAATATATTAATCTGGAATTACCGACTTGCTAGAATATTATTAGAGTGGGTGTTTAACCAGAGACAAAGGAACGTTTTTTTTCCGCTTTAGATCGCGGACGTTTATTGGTTGTTCGTGCAAACAGAGGCGTAAACCAGCCATAACCAGCCATAAGAACTGAAACCAGAAAGTTCATCCGGCTCTTGGTCCTCTTCTCTTGTCCTTTTGTTCCACTCTTCTATCGTCTCTGATCTCAGTACGGCAGCTGAGAGAACAGCCTGTTCTCATGGCTCCTTCAGGAGCTTTCATCTCCGTTTTCTTTTGTTTTCTGTACTAAGTTCCTCTCAAAACGAGGAAGACGAACTCTGAATCATTACGTTCGTTGGACCTTTCAAATATCGCGCGAGTCTGCAGCAGCCCGGAAGACACGAAAGAACACGCCTAGCTACAAAGAACCACGCACGCACGCACGCTGGTCTGGTAAATCACAAAGAGACCCCATGCAAGTATTTCTTTTCTATGGAGATTTAAATGCTGCTTAAAAGTTGTCAATCTGATTCCTTGTTGTCTTTAAAAAGGTTACTGTCTGTGAGTTTACCACACTGTGAGATCATTCTATGATCGCGACCGTGTCTCTCTCATTCTCTCACGCTCACTTTCTCTCTCGTTCTCTTTTTCTCGGACTCTCTCTATCTCTCTCTGTCTCATTTGGATTCTGTTATGTCTTGTACAAAGTTTACTGTCTGTATTGTCATACGCATATTTACTCTGTGTGAATCGTAGTTTGATGTATTATTAGTTCAATTATTAAAATCCAATATATTTTCATGATTCCTTCTGTCTAAAATGCTCACATCACGAGTCAATGAAATGTTTGATCTTAGCTACAAGCTCGTTACTTTTCAGTTACCGAAATTCAGAGATGTATAAAGTACTAGAGACCCGAACTTGAGTAAAAGTACAAGTGCTCTTTTAAAAAGGTGACTTGAGTAGAAGTTGACGTGGTCTTTAAGCACCACACTTAAGTAGAAGTACAAAAGTATTCAAACATTTTTGTACTTAAGTATTGCAAGTAGTCTATTTTAAAATGTACTACTCAAGTACTGAAAGTAAAAGTATTGTGTTATGTAGTTATTAAAGAAAGTAGTCAAAAGTTTGAACATATTGTTTTTACTATTTCAAATGATTAACCTAAAGGACAATCACAATTCCTTTGACTAACTTTTTGTAAACAAAAAACGGTTACAGGGTTAGTTCACCCAATTTGCTAAATTATTTCATTAATAACTTACTCTCATGTTGTTTCAAACCCGTAAGACCTCCGTTTATTTTTGGAACACGGTTTAAGATATTTTAGACTTAGTCTGAGAGCTCTCAGTCCCTCCATTGAAGCTGTGTGTACGCTATACTGTCCATGTCCAGAAAGGTAAGAAAAACATCATCAAAGTAGTGTGACATCAGAGGGTCCGTTAGAATATTTTGAAGTATCAAAAATACATTTTGGTCCAAAAATAGCAAAAACTACGACTTTATTCAGCATTGTCTTTTCTTCCGTTTCTGTTGTAAGACAGTTAAAAACAAAGCAGTTTTTGATATCTGATACGCGAACGAATCATTCGATGTAACCGGATCTTTTTGAACCAGTTCACCAAATCGAACTGAATCGTTTTAAACGGTTCACGTCTCCAATACGCATTAATCCATAAATGACTTAAGTTGTTAACTATTTTAATGTGTCTGACACTCCCTTTGAGTTAAAACAAACCAATATCCCGGAGTAATTAATTTACTCACACAGTACACTGACTGAACTAATGTGAACAGAGAACTGAAGATGAACACTGAGCCGAGCCAGATAACGAACAACAGACTGACTCGTTCACGAGTCAAGAACCGTTTCTGTCAGACGCGTCCGATTCGTGAACCGAATTCTGTGCTAATGTTATGAGCAGGGTTCTAAATTAACTTTTTTGATCACCAGCCAATGTGGCTGGTAACTTTCTAAAGTTACCAGCCAATCAGAATTTCCACTAGCCATTTTTTTTTCCGGTAAAAATAACAAATTATGAGTGCCACTAAATGCATTTGATCATTTTATTAACATTGTTGGCATGAAAAACATCAGTTTATAAACCGTACTCACGAATTCATAAACTGTTACCTTGGTTTAACAAATTGTGCCCACGAATTTCCAATCCGTGCGCTCAGTTTTTGTAAACCGTACCCTCGGTTTTTGAATCCGTACCCACAAATTCATAATCCGTGCGCACACTTTCGCAATACGTTCCCACGGATCTGTAAACCGTACTCACGGATTCATGCAGAAAGCTCCTGTTAACATACAGTTTTATTGACTATTATTATGTGGAATAGGTTTAATAATAATAAAGGAATAATCTTATAATAGCAACTGATTATTATTGTACAATAAACCTGGCATTGTGACTAACTCTGGAGTCAATTTTTCCTGTTTTTTCCTGTTCCTGTTGTAAATTGTTTTGGATAAAAGATTCTTATGCATAACCTGTATAATAATATATAATAATGATAAAAATAAAAATAAAGTTATTTTTATCATTTTAATTTGTAGGCTAAATAAATGATTACAAGAAAATAATTCATGAATTACTTTATTTCTAAATAAACTTTGACAGTTTTGTAAATGCTTGTCTACAATTCTTTCTTAACATGCATGAAGACTTATTTTTCTGATTTTATTATACTAAGCTCCATCCACCCCACCTGCACACTGTTAATGTTTTTAATAAATAATGAGGCCTAAAATAACATTGCATTCAGTTAGAGAGAAAAGGAATGAAAACATAACCGGCATATTATTTGTTTTGTATTGCTTTTTTCCCTTATTTTCTTTTTCTTTTTAGTGTTTTTTTTTTGGTCATAAAACACAGGCGGCTGTGTCTTATCCTATTGGTGATTAATATAATAATCACTATTAAAATAAACGCTAAAAAGAAGACTATTTGTGAATGCTGATCGTGGACTCATTGGATACTATGAAAAATAATGTTTAATAAACAGAAATGAATCTGCCGGTGGGGGCGGAGCTACAAATGCGTGTCAGTTTACAAATACAAATCCGAGGGAACGGATTGTGAAAGTGTGCACACGGATTATGAATTTGTGGGTACAGATTTAAAAAAACCGAGGGTACGGTTTACAAAATCTGAGCGCACGGATTGGGAATTCGTGGGCACGGTTTGTTAATCCGTGGGTACAATTTGTTAAACCGAGGGAACAGTTTATGGATTTGTGAGTACGGTTTATAAACTGAGGGGACGGATTGCAAAACCGTCGTCACGGATTGTTTTTTTTTCTCCTACAGGTGACGTGCGGGGCTCTCCGTAATATCCTCATCCCCTGACTCGTTCCTCTTTTCGCCCCCAGAAATCTGTCCCAACCACCGCCACATTTAGTTTAATCTTAATTTTTTTTCTTTAATAGCTAACTCCCTCCTCTTTCAGTCTATGCTCCCTGCTCTGGCTCCATTCATTCTTCTTCCTTGTGTTTTCTGATGGACGCTATTCGTTTCCATGTTTTTTGCTCTGGTTTCACTGCAAACTGCGTGCAGCCAATGAGCATATGAAACGTCATCATGTAGCATTACAGCACAGTGTTCGTGGGAAATGTAGGAAGTGCTGCCAGGGGGATAAATGACCGAGAACAGAACCTCATGTCATGCATCACCAGCCAAACTGGCTAGTAAGTTTTAATTAACACCCGCCAACATGAATTTTAACCCGCATTTGGCGTTAATTTATGTTAATTTAGAACCCTGGTTATGAGCCCAGGTAAACCGAAGGCTTGGAGGCTTGCAGTCAATGCCAATGACGCCGTCGAGCGCAAAAGAATCGGTGAACTGTTTTCTTCAACTGGTTTATTGAATCGAACTGTCAGAAATAACTAGGCTACTGGTGATCCCGAGAACCGATGCAACCAGTTCTTGACTCGTGAACGAGTCATTATCTGGCTCGGCTCGGTGTTCATCTCTCTCTTCACAGCAGTTCAGTCAGCACGCGCAGTCTCGCTTGATTCGCTCAATGATGTGCCAGCTTCATCAAACCTGCCATCTTCAGTTCTGGCAGTGGTAATGTGGGTTTGTAATGGAATGATTCGTAACATTTTTATAATTGTAACAAGTAATGATGCAGCACATAAAAAAAATATCGGAGTAAAAGTATTAAACTCAGCGAAAATATGTACTGAAGTAAAAGTAGTAAAAATAATACTCTAGTAAAGTACAGATACCGCCTTTTAGTACTTAAGTACAGTAGTGAAGTAGTTCTACTTCGTTACTATACATCTCTGCCGAAATTTCGTTATGATTGGAGAATAGTTTCATGGCCAGAAACAATTTTTCCTGGAATTATAAGTGAAAACTTTATTGAAAGTTGATAAGTTAATCTTATGGCCGTTTGCTGGACAAACCATTGTTTGATTTGCGGTAATTCACAGTAAGGGATATCACAATTGATATGAAGAATAGAATATTGACATATTAATGAGTTTTTTTTATCTTGCAGAAAGACTGCTCCGATGCCTTCTGAGCTGGCGTCAACTGAAAGTGTCACTGGTTTCTGTAAATAAAAGAATTTCAGTGTTGGAGCATTTGTCAGCAAATTCTTAATTTTTATGAAGCTTTCTCTTTGCTCTTCCTCTCAGCGCCACTGAACGTCATCTCCTAGCAGCTTTCGAAAAGGAGCACTGACATCAGATAAATTTGGAATGCATTTGGATAGGTATTGCACCATATCCATGAATCTCATGAGTGCTTGTTTGTTTTCAGGAGGTGGCATTTGCACGATTGCTCTCATCTTTTCATCATCTGGCTTAAGACCTTATTCTGAGATGATGTGTCCAAGATATCTTATATTTGATGTTCTTATCTGACACTTGCTTTTGTTTAATTTTAGATTCCATTCTCTTGCTCTTTCCAGCAGCTTGATGAGTCTTTAATCATGTTCTTCAGTTTTTTTCTCCCCATACTAGGATATCATCAATGACGATGACCACACCTTCAAGACCTTCTAACATCTGCGCGACCGCACGCTGGAAGACTTCACTGGCTGAAGACACACCAAATTTTAAGTGAATAAATCTATACCTTCCTACTGGCGTGTTGAACGTACAGAGTTTTGAGCTCTCTCCATCCAGTTTTATTTGCCAGAAGCCTTGATAAGCGTCTAGAACTGAGAATACCTTTGCTTTTGGCATACTGGATACCACTTCGACTACTGTCAGTACCCGGTAATGTTCAAGTTTTAAGGTCTTGTGGATCTATAGATATGCGTATCTTGTTTGGTTTCACCAGTGTTACTATGCTGTTACTATGCTGTTCACCCACTCGGTCGGTTCGGTTTGCTCTACAATTTCAATTACTCCCATGCTTTCCATCTTGTGTAGCTCTTCAACCATCTTGTCCTTGAGTGCCACCTGAACTTTTCTTGGTGGATGAATCACTGGAGAAATTGGGGTCTATTTTGATGTGATGGTCAATTGGTAAACAACCAAGGCCAGGGAACAGTTCATCAAAGTTTTTCAACAGGTCATCTTTGATCTTTATTTCATATATTCTTCTCACCATCCCTAATTTTTCACAGGTTATGCATCCAAGAAGTGCAGGTACGTTACCATTGACTACTTGAAATGTAATATTGTGCTTTTGGTTTCTGTAGGTGAAGGTAAGATTAACTTGTCCCACAGGTGACATCTTGTGGCCAAAATATGTGATTTAGTGACAGGTGGATTTTTGTAGTTTTCTTTGTGTTTCCAGTGACTTGAACACATTGTTGGGTATTATATTACATGCTGCCCCTGTGTCTAATTTAAATGTAACGTTCTTGTTGTTTATTTTCAGGCTTTCAGTCCATTTGTCATTTTCATTCCGTGTTTCAGTGATGACTGTGTGCACATTTTCCATTGTTTGTATTGTCTGCACATCAATGGTTCCAACAAAGAAATCATCTTGCTCATCACTTTGTTCTACTGTCTGTATTTTCCTGGTGGAGACTTGCATTCTGCACAATTTACTTTGCACATTTGTCCATAAGCTGGGCATTTTTTGTATTCATGTTGGTAACCACATCTTCCCTGTTCACTTTGCAGTGTATTTCCTTCTTTTGTCTTTATGTTTTTGACACTGCTTATTTAGTTCACGTCTATTTCTTCAACTAGCATTTTCATCTGATTTGACGTTAGCTTGTTGGCCTGTTGGCATGTGTCTATTGCTTTTTCCAACGTGAGGTCTGCCTCACGCAACAATCTTGCATGCACATTGTCGTCTCTTATCCCGCATACAATTATATCCCTGATCAGTGAATCAGTCAGATCGCCAAATTCACAGTCTTTCACCATGTGTTTAAGATCTGTGACGTATGCATCAATTGTTTCTTCTGAACTTTGCGATCTCGTGAAAAACATGTGGCGAATGCATGGCAGATTCTTTCTGGGCTCACAATATTCTTTGAATTTCATTTTTAGTGCAGCTATTTTATTCATCTCTCCCTCCGTGAACTGGAATGTGTTGTACACTTTAATGGCTTCTTCACCCGCACTTTAAGAAAGGTAGCACAATGCACGGTCTCTGATTTCTCTGCCAAGCCACTCACAATGAGGTACAACTCGAATTTCTGAAGCCATACCTTCCAATTCTCTGCCAGATTGCCGTGAAGAGACAAAGCTGATGGTGGCTGCAGTAGCGACATCTTATATATATTTTTGATCCGTCTTCTGACACCATGTTATGAATGTTATATACTTTAAAGTGAAGAACCAGACGACACAGACACAAGGTGAGTTTTCTAGATGGGGCTTCCTGTTTTTACTTAGCAGATCATGATGTCAGGTACGGGTAACATAGCCATACAAAATACATGACAGATGCAGGTGGACCGCCAATTACTATTAAAATAAACAATAATATTGTTAATATATGTTAATAAAAAAAAGTCATAACATAATAACATTATTTAATAAAAAATTAACTGTAACTATGCTTCCACTATTCAAGCTCGCTGATTGGTTTAAGAATAAACTGCCAATTTATCTTATATTTTTGCTTCATATGCTACAGAACAACAGATTCAAACATGCATAAATGGCTGTCAATGTGTTTCCTCCTGACTGTTTGCTCCGCTGACTGTCTACTGCTGCCGAGTTCTGCCTGGATTTGTTTTTCCCCGTTTTTCTGAGTGGTGCCAGTCCGAGTTATTTTCTGTTCATTGCCAGTTCATTCAGTAAAGACAGCTAACAATCTAGCTTCTGAGTACTAAACAATTAACCCAACAATAGCGGGGTCAGTTAATTTTTTTGCAGTGGGCCGCGCAAACATATGTGTTTGATTGTGTGGGCCGTTAAGTTGCATATGCTTCCCTGTTTGTGGTCACGGCATAGACAATATTCAGTCAGAGAATCTGAATAATATTTGAGCATCACTTTAGATTTAAATAAACCATATGATTAAATACTTCCTGTAAAATCACTTTTTGATTTTTCACTGAACAACAACACACAGACAAGAGACCAGACCCAAGGCTGTCAGACAGAGCTTTATTTAAAAAAAAAAAAAACATTTTTAAGAAACAGAAAAGGGGTTTTTCCTTGTTTCTTAAAAATATATTTTACATTTCTGAAACAGTTAGCAAAGTGATGTAATAAGTATATTGGATGTTAAGCATTGGAACACAATGCAACTTTTTGTTTCTCACAAAATAACTTTTTTCCCACTTATCCTCAAATAGCAACATTCTAAAGTGAATTTAAATGTAATGTTTTACTTTACTAGTAACACTACCTTCCTGGGCCTTGAACAGTTGTGTCAATTGTGTTACTGTCTATTTAAGGTCAGAAAGCTCTCGGATTTAATAAAAAATATCTTGATTTGTGTTCTGAAGATGAACTAAAGTCTTACTGGTTTTAAAAACATGAGGCTGTGTCATTAATGACAAAATTTTCTTTTTATGGTGAGCTATCCCTTTAAGGATCTGTATTAAGTATAACGCATTTCACTGTAACGCATTACTGTTTTTAAATTACTTTTCCTGGTAATGCAATAATGTAATGCATTACATTTTAAATTCATGTTTCAAATTTTGTTTGCATTCTTCTTCTGAGGTAAATTCAAGATATATTCCTCACAGCGTGTCTTCTTCCAAAAATGAAAAGTAGCTGAGATTAGAGCTGAAGATCTTTGCCCGAACCCGATGGGGGTTCGGTCGGGTTCGGGCTTAATTTCTTTCATCTTACGCGGGCTCGGGCCGGGCTCGGGCTTGCGCTCCGGTTTGCGAGGTAAACGAGCGGTCATGTGATGTGTTTCGATTAGCGCGGGAAAGATGCGAAAATGAATGCTGAGCAGGTGTAACGGAGGCTTGCCTCTGGTTATTACGTTTTGGTTGCACTAGCAACTAAAGCAAACTCTGAGGTGTGGAGAAGTTTTGACCGTGTTTATAATGAGAATAAGTGAATAATGACGCACCATCAGTGAGCGCAGGAACGCGCTGAAGACATCTACAGTGGATTCAATCATTTTCCTCCACAAAAACATGTAGACCTAGCCTAATCTCTGTGAGTAAAGGTTTTTCAAATGATAACTAAATATTCATTGAGTCTTAAATGCATAATGCTGACAGAGTGTTTACGCTAATGTTGGCATTATTCTTTTATTAAATAAAGCAAATCCGGCGGAGCCTTTATCTTAATTTCGTTATTGCCAAATACCCGTCTTAATTTAAAATTTATCTTAATTTAATTTTTTTTTTTTATGACTCGTTTTTATTGGTGCGTTGGTCTATTTATAGGTTAAATGAGCCTATGTCTAGAATGCTGAGATGTTACGATGTGACACAGGACTTATTTTATTTCTTTATTCCAACTTCCAAGTGGTCTAGTCTACGTTAGTTATGAGTAGATTATGTTAAAACATGAATAAATTGCTCATTGTTGGCAAAAGGCAAAAGAGCTGTGTGCGTGCGCACATTTGAATAATGTCGGGCTGTAAACGGGTTCGGGCTTTAAAAAAGCTGCCAATCAAAATGTAACTTTTAAGGCCCGATTACAGCTCTAGCTGAGATGAACTTAATGAATCTTTCTTCGTTTACAGTGGTGACGCAGAACTTAACATATTCACGTATCTCAAGCCTGATTTCACGTGGATGATTATTTTATAACATGTGATGGGCCTGATGATATTATACCTGAGCTCAAATGGGAGTAAGCTACACATTGATCATCACAGACAGACAGAGAGCCGCAGAAGTGAAAAATTCAAGATATTGGGGACAGAAATGTATATATTTATTGCTAATAGTTAATCAGTATCACACAAATGTAGTATTAATTTAATAAAGCAGTTCAATAACTAAGAATTTAATATTAAGACAAAATGTGTCTGTTTTTGCTCCATTTCACCAACAAATATAATTCCCATTTGCATCTCTGAGCAACATTTCCTTTCTGAATGAATCCACGGTTTAAATGATTGGTTCAATCACAATGACTCACTTATTAACAGTGACCTGCTGTCACCTACTGGCAGTTTTAATTTAACATTTAAAGTATATTTCAATTAAAATAATTATAATAATAATTTCAAATATCAGTATTTTATGTTTAAAATATCAAAACAGAATTAATGCATTTGTAACGGCAGGTTAGAACATCAATGTCCTGCATCAAACAGTGTGTAAATGCATCTAAATGCCACTTCTGATGCAGCTTCCTTGTTTTCTCTGCATTGTAAAGATTAATTTTGTCAATACTGATTTAATTTGCTTGTTAACAGCCCAAATGACTTATTATTGTAATTGACTGATTCAGTTTAAGAATTTGACTGAAAAGATGATGCACAATTTTAGAAAAAAAAAGGCTTAAAAAAGGTATAAAAATGCCTATAAAAGATAAAAATCTATTTAAACTTATTGGAAAAGATTCATTTCTGTCATTGCTGTGAACTAATCACCACAAAGAATACACAGAATATCAAAAACTTTAGGAGTCACCTGTCCACGGTAGTCCCTAATATATTTAACATTTTGTTCAGAAATAGTTTTTTTTTTTTATAAATATGGGAAGTGCCCTTTTTTCCACTTGAGCCTGTTACAAAATACCCAGGAGGCTAAGGAGTAAATGGAAAGAATGTTTATTAAAGGCACAAGCAGAGGAGCGTGCAGTGCTGGGTGGGTAGAGTGACGAAGGGATCCGGTATGGCTGGGTGAAGACGTCAGAGGAGGGAGGTGAACCACACGGACTATGGAGACTTGGATCTTCGGGGAATCGCTTGAGAGAGGTAAGTAGAGGAAGAGTTAGTTCTTAGAGTTAGCATACAGGTAATACCTTGTTGAGGATGCTGACTGAGTTCGTGTGTGTTGTATTTATAGTGCTGATGTGATAGGGTCATGATGAGGGTCAGGTGGAAGTGATCAGTATTCCGGTGAGGGTGTGCATTGCGAGTGAGTCGAGGTGGAACCTGGCGTGTTTGTAACAGTACCCCTCTCCCCACGGCCCGCTCGTGAGGGCCGAGGACCCCGACGACATGGTGGACGTCCTCTTCCCCTGGGAGCTGGTCGGTCAGGATGATTGGAGTGGAAGGTGTTAAGTAAGTTAGGATCCAGGATGGACCCAGGATTGCGTGGGACCCATGAACATTCCTCTGGACCATATCCTTCACAGTCCACTAGATATTCAAGTTGTCCACCATGCCACCGGGAGTCCAGGATGTCTCTAACTTCATAGGCAGCACCGTCTTCTAGGAGGAGTGGAGGGGGGGCCTTATGTTTCGCCAGGTTCTGTGGAAGGAGAGACAGAGGGATGGTGAGGTTTCAGGAGAGACACATGGAAAGTGGTTTGAATCCAGTACTCAGGAGGTAATTGTAGTTTGTAAGTGACCGGATTGATCTGCTGAAGGATGGTGAATGGGCCAATGAATCTGGGACTTAGCTTGCCATGTTGGGCCACCAGGATTGTTTTTTAAGCAACGAGAGGGTTTCATTGACCCCCGGGTGACTAGTGCCAAGAGATGCAGCTCTTGAAACAGGAATCGCCCCACTTCAGGACTCCGCCCGTTTTTCAAGAGAAAACCAGCAGATGGATCTCCTCATGGTGGAGTAGTACGGTTTGGAGGGAAATGGGACCCACACTATGACGTACACATCTTCTACTCAACTGCCTGCTGGTAATTGTGTGGACTTGGTAGGCTGACGGCGTTGCCGTGGTAGCGAGTTTGAGTTGAGGGCAGAGGGCGCCAGATATTAAGTTGCCGGCTGACCCAGAATCGAGGATGGCGGAAACTGGAAGAGAGATGTCAGCGGCAGTAAGTGTCACAACAGTGATGAGTGGTTTCATTTGGTATTTGGAAGGGAGAATGGCACTCACCATGGGACAAAGAGGTTTCAAGTATAACTCATTTAAAGTAATGGTGCTTCGTATAACATTATCCAGAGAAACACTTGTGAATGATAAATCCCCTGTGATGTTTGTACTGACTACTGTATATGTAACCAAGGTTACTATTACTCATGTCGAACCTATGAAACAAAAAGAAAAGAACGATTTTCATATAAATATTTAATTACTTTATCTTAATTATTAAGAAATTAAATATTGCTCAATAAATAACAATAAATGTAACAGACTAGAAAAATAAATAAATTGAACCATTCGGATTAGCTCCGCCCTGAGTGGGTTGCGTCATCATTCTAGCGCGGGTTAGGAAAGTGAGTCTCGTCACGGAAAAAAAAGTGAAATGGCTGCTGAAGCAGTGATGCAGATTCATTTGCAGTTGTGAAGTTAAAGATTAAACGAGAAGTTGAGCTGATTCATCCGACGAAAACGGCGTTCGAAAAGATTTTCTTGATTCATCTGAGATTATTTCTAATCATTAGCACTTTATTCTTGGTAAGTGAGTTCATAAACTACCTTAATTCATCATAGTTGTGTATTGTTCAGTCTTTTGTGGTCTTAAATGGTACTGATCTGTATAATTCTTGTGAAATATACTTAGAAAATGTGATTTAAGTGGTAAATTAAGAGTTTATTTGCTGCTAAAAATGTTTTATGCACATTTGTTGACGTCATCAGGCCCGTCGCAACAAGGCAGGCAAACCAAGCAATTGCTTGGGGCCCCGAGCTGACCTGGGGCCCCAAGACAACGACTGGTTAAGAATAAAATGCAACGACACTGTGTGAGCGCCCCTTTGATCGTCAATGCAGTAACGTGTAATGACACTGTTATCGGGATCCCCCTCAAGGGGGGCCCTCTCAGTAGTCGCTGAAAGCAGCCAGCCAACCAAGTCAAGTGATCTCTGCTTTTTTTTTTTCGAAAGGAAGGAATATGGTTACTGTAATATGTTTTTTTAACGGGATAAGGAAAACGCAGATCAGAAATCGCGAATGCAAGGAGTCAGCAGTGTTTTGATTTGAGGGCTCAGGAAAACATAAAGAGAACGTTGTGGCGTGTTTCGATTGCAAGAATCGCGGAATCCAGTCATAAAAACGGAATTTACAGTTTGACGCAGAATGACACGTAATTTGCCAAATTTTGAATGAATTAATTAAAAATAGGTCATTGCGCTTACATCAAACCACGATACGGACTAATATCTGTAAATATTAAGCAGGAACAGTCTGTTTAAATATGAATCCTGCATGTTCTGCGTGTCTCTGTTAATGAAAGGAGCAGAAGCGCGTCTTCCTTGAAGACGCACTGAAGCGCGCGTGACGCTCGCGGTGATTTCAGTCTCGCGTCTGATGTCTCACTAAATAAGGATGTGAACACATGAACAACATCTACAGAACTGCTCTTAACAAAAACTTTAGTTTGCTTAATTTTCAATAATTAAAAGATAAATTAATGTTTGGTGTTTAATGTGCATCTCAGAAAATGCTTTATTTAAAAACCCACCCTAATGGCACTTAAATGCACTTAATTCATCTGTCAACTTTATTGTCATTGTTCAAAGTACAAGTACAGACAGAGAAACAATTATTAATAATTAATTTTTTTATGTATGCATTGCATTCTATGCATTTAAAAAAAATCTAAAAAAGGAAACTTAGTTGTTCATTTAACGCACCCCTGAGCTGGTAATAGTGACCTCTTTCAATATGCTAACAGTGAAATGGTAAAACGTACTTCACAGGTAATTTCAGATTTTTGTCGGGGGGCCTCTATGTCCATTTTGCTTGGGGCCCCCAAATTCCTTCAAACGGCCCTGGACGTCATGAGTGTAATGTGTGTAACACAGCTCATGTGGAGTTTTGCTAGCCATGTGGAACGAGCTATAAAAGCTAATTGAGTGCACGTCATTTTAAGACGTAATTTTCTTCATTTTTAGCCCATAGTTGTTTCTATTAGGGTTGAAAAGGGTGATAAGCACTAGTAAATGTGTGTATATATATTAATTTTGAAGAATTTGTTGTGATAATTGCCTTTGGAAGTGTTAATGCTGTTTAAAGAGAATTAATTGTAATTAATTATTTTTTTCTGCCTTGTCTTTGCAAGGTTGGGTTTTTTTTTTTCCTTCTCTCTATTTTCTGTGTGTCCGGTCCTTGATATCTCTCTTTGAAAGTGAACGAGGAGTTCTGAGTTAGAACTGTTTCTGCCATCAACGAGGAGTGCTCAACATTGGTGGAAACTGGCGAGCCAACCTGGTTTTCCTGAACTTGGACAATTTCATGTTTCATCAAAGTGGTAGGACAACACGTATCATTTTTTTTTTCCTTCCCTGGACGTTATTGCAACTGTGAAGGTTTTTTTTTTTCCTTCCTCTCACTCGTTTCATCTCGGAGTTGCATATCTGAAATTCTTTAACTGAACATCAAAAACAGGACGGACACTGAACTGAGCTAAAGTCCTATTTAATTGTTTGAGTCATTTCTGATTTGGTGTGTCATTCATTGGACGGTTTATCTGAAATTATCTCTATTGCTGTTTTATTTGTTTATTTTTTTTTCCATCTTTTATTGAAATTTTCCTAAAAAAAAAAGTGAATACAAAGGGTATTGAGTTGAACAATTTAACATTTTGGTATTGAACATACACTTCGTTTATCATTTATGTGAAAATAAGAAGCAGGGTTGTTTGAAATTGGATAGCTATCCAGCTAAGGAATTAGAGCAGCTAAATTGAGTGAACTAGAATTAATTAACTAAATATCTAATTATAGAAATAACACACAAGGAGTCATATTTGAGTAAAAATATCTTTAATTCCAAGGAATTTATTTCAAGAGGTTTCTTTTTTTTGAATTTGTTATCGAAGCAGTCATTTTTATTGTTTTTGTTTGTTTTTCTCCTTTGTTTGTTGGTTTTATCCAACGTTACACAAATTAATACAAGTATATAAAAAATACTTACTTTTTGAGTATAAAAGAAAAACTACTTACCTTTCAACTACAAACCTGTCTTTTGTGATTATTTCCCTTGTCTTGCTGCAACACTGGCTCAAGAGCGAGCATAGATTCTGATCTGGTCCGAGACATAGTGAACATGTAGGCTGTAGGACGAGTGTTACATGAAAGTTGGCGAGCCAGCCAGGAGTCGGTTCTTGCAGCAAGGGTAACTGTTAAAGAAACAGAGAAGGGAAATTAGTAAAACAAGAGAAATGAGTTATTGAAATTTTCAATCGTTAGGATGGATATTGTGAAGCGAGAAAACGTTAACGTAGCAAATGCTCTCATAGTCGAAGGCCCTACGTTAACTGAAGTAGACAATGAGCTGGAAAAGTACCTGGAGAGATATGGTTCAATTAGCCGCACTATTATCATTGACAACCAAGATTCAGAGTTTCACAGAAATGCCATCATAGAATATAACCATAACTCAGCAATTAAAAATTTGTGTCCCTTCTTACCCTTAACTTTGGGGAGTCTCTCTGACCCAGGTGTTACCTTCCGAGTGCGTGCCTTAGCTACTGTCTACACTCAACCTTCTATCTGCACTGCCACTGAAGGGTATCTTGAGGAATTGAAGGCCATTGCTGAAGAAAGTGGACTGTCTTTCCAGAGTGTGCTTCAAGAGGAACTGGAGAAACTCAGAGAAACCCATTCTGAAAAGCAAGCTCCAGCAGAATCTCAGCAAACTAGCTGTCATGGTTCTAGCAGTGACTCCCAGAGTGCAGAAGCCACCACCCCATCGTCAATAAGTAGCCCCCTGACTAATTCAAAAGTGACACCAACTCAATGCTCAGAAACTAAAAACCCAACCAAGAATAAAACGACATCTGTGTCTCCCCCTTCTCCAGAAACTACCACTGATAACATTACTGTGACAAGCTGCCCTGCTTTCACAAATATTGTGGACCCACCCAGTGTCCAGAGAATGGTGGTTGAACACATTGTGAAGACAAGCGAAGCTACTCTGTCACAGCAAACCTCAGTCCGTTTGAGGGTTTTCTCAGGGAGGTCTCCTCGTCCCCCCAATGAACCAGATTTCGACACCTGGCGTGCAAGTGTCGACTTCTTGATAAATGACCCTTCCATCTCTGACCTGCACAGAACGCGAAAAATCCTTGACAGTCTCTTACCTCCAGCTGCTGATATTGTAAAGCTTGTGCGCCCTCCAGCCCTGCCTGCTGTGTATCTTGAGCTGTTAGAGTCCGTATATGGTTCAGTCGAGGACGGAGACGAGTTGTTGGCCAAACTCATGAGCCCTCTACAAAATCAGAGTGAAAAACCATCAGACTACCTGCACCGCCTACAGGTCATTTTGAGTGCAGCAATCAGACGAGGTGGCATAGCAGAAAGTGAACGTGACCATTACCTTTTGAAACAATTCTGCAGAGGGTGTTGGGACAATGGTCTCATTGCTGATCTTCAGCTTGGAAAAAGAGAAATCTGACTCCCCACTTTTGCCGAATTAGCAGTGCTCATTGGAACTCAAGGAGACAAACACGCCTCTAAAGAGGAAGCATCTTGGGATGACTAAGCCCCATAATGCCTACCCGAAGTCACGAGCAGCCTCCAACCAAGTGTCAGTCTGTTCATGTGATGTGCCCAGCTCTGATAGTTTCGAACTAAAGAAACAAGTTGCTGATATCCAAGCCCAAGTCACTGCCTTAAAGCAGTCTCCTGACCAGAAGTGTCCAAAGAGTCATTCCAAAAAGGCTGAGTTGACCGCTTTAAAGAAGATGGTGGAGGAATTATGCACCCAAGTAGCGGCAGTGAAAGCATCGGCCACCCAGGGGCTGAAACAAAACAATGCAGAAGAGTTGGAAATCTCTAGGCTCCAACGTCAGATTGCGGAGCTGCAAACTCAAAATGTCACTCGTAGGATGCCTCAGACTTCTAACATGCAGAGACCTCTTAGAACAGACACAAACAGAAGCCCCAGGACGGGCCGGCTGAGAGTTAACAGGCCACGACCCTGGTACTGTTTCCAGTGTGGAGAGGATGGGCACCTGGCCGTTGATTGTGAGAATGCTGCAAATCCTTCCAAAGTCGAGGAGAACCGCCTTAAGTTGAGAGAGCAACAAAGCCAATGGGACTCTCTGCATGGAAGGCCTGCCCAGCCTTTAAACTGAAAAGGGTCTCTGTAGCAGGGCATATGGAGACCAGACGTTCAGACTGTCGCCCTGGATGTTACAAACAAATATCTGATATGAGCAGCCATGAAGCACCACCATTGAAACTCTTGCCAAAGGGGCTAGTGGGGATAAGATGCACAGCCAAGGTCACTATTGGAGCAAGGGAAGTAGATTGCCTTTTAGACACAGGGTCACAGGTGACCACAATTCCGCAGTCGATTTATGAAGCCAATTTGTCAGACTACCCCTTGAAGCCATTGGAAAACTTGCTGGAGGTAGAAGGAGCTAACGGACAGTCTGTGCCGTATCTGGGGTACATTGAGCTAATGCTGAAATTTCCCAAGGTGCTCATTGGTACTGAAGTTGAGGTCCCCACCCTGGCCCTTGTGGTGCCAGATCTAACAAGTCTTTCCCAAATTCTAGTCGGGACAAATTCTTTAGATGTGCTTTACAGCAAGTGTGCTAAAGAGAATGCGGCGAGCTTCCAGTCAAGCTTCCATGGTTATCAAGCAGTACTTAAAGTCTTGGAAGCTAGGTGGAGACAAGCCAGCAGTGAGACTCTGGGGTATGTGAAGTTGAGGGGAAACTCCCCTGAAGTTGTGCCTGCAGGAAGCACAGTGGTCTTGGACGGCTTTGTCCACCTACATAGTCCCCACACAGAAAAGTGGGTGACTCTCGAGCCTCCATCTGTCCCTTTACCAAGTGGCCTGCTGATTGCAAACTGTTTGCACACTTTACCTAGAAAACGTCTCTCCAAATTGTCAGTTTTGCTGAGAAATGGAACGCAAACCGACATAAAAGTCCCTCCTAAAGTTGTGCTGGCAGAGATTCATGCAGTCCAGCAGCACCAGAGTTCAGATGTCAAAGCTGATGAAGCATCACTTAACTGTGCTAACCTTACCTTCGAATTTGGTGACTCCCCCTTGCCCACGAGCTGGAAAGAGAGGATATCAAAATTGTTGAACTCCATGCCTGAGGTCTTCTCCCTGCACGACCTTGATTACGGCAGCACTGAAAAGGTCAAACATCAGATAAAGTTGAGTGACGGCACACCGTTCAAGCACAGAGCCCGACCCATCCATCCCCAAGACATTGACGCTGTGAGAAAGCACCTCCAAGAACTACTAGAGGCCGGTGTCATCCGCGAGTCTGAGTCCCCATTTGCATCACCCATAGTAGTAGTCCGTAAGAAGGATGGTACCGTGCGGCTATGCATTGACTTCCGGAAGCTCAACTCACAAACGATTAAGGATGCATACGCTTTACCAAACCTAGAGGAGGTCTTTTCAACACTAACCGGCTCTAAGTGGTTCTCGGTGCTCGATTTGATCCCCACCCAGATTCTGACTGACCAGAATCACTCGTTGAGCGCTTCAATCAGACCCTTAAACAGATGTTGCGCAGAGTGACAGCCAAAGATAAGCGGGACTGGGACCAGATGCTCCCCTACGTGCTCTTCGGGATTCGAGAGATCCCTCAGGCCTCCACCACCTTTACCCTGTTCGAGCTGCTCTTCGGCCGACCCCGCGGTCTATGGACCGAGTTATGCCCATCGTAGCGGCCCTACCGTGTCCCGGAGGCTCGGTGACACGCCATCGAGGAAAAGGTGCAGGAGATGCTGAGGTTAGGGGTAATTGAACCATCACGCAGCCCATGGTCCAGCCCCATCACCATGGTTCCAAAGCCCGACGGCACCCTCCGCTTCTGTAATGACTTCCACCAACTGAACGAAGTCTCTGAATTTTACTGTTACCCAATGCCCCACGTCGACGAGTTATTGGACCATTTGGGAAGGGCCCGGTTCATCTCAACCCTTGACCTCACCAAGGGCTACTGGCAGGTCCCCTTAACGGAACAGGCCAAACCGAAGACGGCCTTCTCTACCCCAAGTGGCCACTGGCAGTACATGGTCCTTCCCTTCAGCCTACACGGGCTGAACGCTCTATTCAGATTCTAATGTTTTTCTGAAGCACGTGGATTGAATACACCCATAACAGAAGAAGACAACGCAGAGAGTCTGTTCTTCAAGTTCTTTTATTTTACTGTTTGCTTCGCGATGTGAGGAATAAGACATAATTATAATTATGTTACTATTGTTATGTTATCATATTACATAAAAATAAAACCCCAAAAAGATGTGATGTGGTTGAGAATTTGAGATGTGGATATCCTCAGAAAAAAAGGATGAAGTGCTTTTTTCAACAGAGATCATAAACATGAGTACGTCTCTTTTTATTTATTTATATACTTGTGCTAGTTTTCACATAACGCAAACATGTAAACATTTTAGTTAGACTTTTTCCAAAGACTTTTTCCAAACTATAATTACTGACTAAATGTATAATCAAGTGAAATATTATGAAGTTTCAATAACAATATACAATACTATACCATTCAATAGCTTGATGTAAATAATATAAATGTAACAAATAAATCTAACTGTAACAAATGTAACAAACAATGCTGTTCTTTAAATTTATTCCCCCCCCCAAAAAACTGAAAACATATTCTCAGCTCTTTTCAACATTAATAATAATAATAATAATATTGATGATAATAATAACAATAAAAGTTTTTTTTTTTTTTTTTTTGAAGGAGGTGGACCCGTGGGGTCGGGGAGGGACGGAGGGCCAGGTTCAAGAGGGAAACAGAAAGAAAGACACAGACAAGAAATCCAGGAGGGTGGTAGACCGGCGGAGGATCAGGGGGAAGGACGGAGGGCCAGGTCCAAGAGGGAAACAGAAAGAAAGACACAGACAAGAAATCCAGGAGTGAGGTGGACTGGCAGAGGATCAGGGGGAGGGACGGAGGGCCAGGTCCATAGGTGGAAAACAGACAGAAGAACAAAAAAAAAAAAAAAAACAAGTCCAGGAAGGACATAACGTAACGCCCACCAGGGTGGAGCAGAAGACCACCACATCCGTGTGGTCGAGGCAGCAGCCCCCCAGGGCGGAGCAGAAGACCACCACAACCGTGTGGTCAGGACGGAAACCCCCCAGGGCGAAGCAGAAGACCACCACAATCGTTCATGAAGATCATTGGTGACTTGTATTTGTTCATGAAAATCAATGGTGACTTGCCTCTGTTCATGAAGATCAATGGTGACTTGCCTTTGTTCATGAAAATCCCTGGTGACTTGAATTATCCCATGAAGAACCACGGTGACTTGACTCTGTCCTTGAAGATCACCGGTGACTTGACTCTGTCCCTGAAGATCACCAGTGACTTGACTCTGTCCTTGAAGATCACCAGTGACCTGTCTCGACTCTGGAGGGTCAACTGGAACCTGACTCGACTCTGGAGGGTCAACTGGAACCTGACTTGACTCTGGAGGGTCAACTGGAACCTGACTCGACTCTGGAGGGTCAACTGGAACCTGACTCGACTCTAGAGGGTCAACTGGAACCTGAATCGACTCTGGAGTGTCAACTGGAACCTGACTCGACTCTGGAGGGTCAACTGGAAACTGACTCGACTCTGGAGGAACAACCGGAAACTGACTCAATTCTGGAGGGTCAACGCGAACCTGACTTGACTCTGGAGGATCCATGGGAATCTGACTCAACTCTGGAAGGTCAGCTGTGGCTGTTATCCTGTGCAGAGGTGCTGGACCAGCAGCCATCTTGTGCCATGACTCTGGACCGGCGGCCATCTTGGGCAGTGGCGCTGGGCTGGCGGTAATCTTGTATTGTGGCGCCAGCTCAGCAGACGTAACGTGAACAGTCTCTGGATCAGCAGACATGACGTGAACACTCCTGAGAATTTCTTGTTCAGCAAGGAAAAATAATCCAAGAATGTCTTAGCGGTCATCTTGGGCGGTGGCGCTGGACTGGCGGCCGTCTTGCATCATGGCGCGGGGCTGGCGACCACTTTGTGCTGTGGCGCTGGGCTGGCGTACAGCTTGCCTCGTGACACCGAGTTGGCGGCCATCTTGTGCCATGGTGTTGGGCTGGTGGCAGGGGCGGAGCCAGAGGGGTGGCTTGGGGTGGCCCAAGCCACCCCTGAGATTCGATTGGCCAGCCCAGGTGCCACCCCAAAATCCACGCCAAAATCCTACTCTACGATTGGCCTTTAAAGGGTTAGTTCGCCCAAAAATGAAATTATGTCATTAATAACTCAACCTTATGCTGTTCCAAACATGTAAGGCCTCCTTTTATCTTCGGAACACAGTTTAAGATATTTTAGATTTAGTCCGAGAGCTCTCAGTCCCTCCATTGAAGCTGTGTTTACGGTATACTGTCCATGTCCAGAAAGGTAAGAAAAACTTCATCAAAGTAGTCCATGTGACATCAGAGAGTCCGTTGGAATTTTTTGAAGCATCGAAAATACATTTTGGTCCAAAAATAGCAAAAACGACAACTTTATTCAGCATTGTCTTCTCCTCCGTGTCTGTGTGAGAGAGTGTTCAAATCAAATCAGTCAGAACTAACCCTTTGACGTGGTCAAAGGCGGAACCTTTGTTGACGCACTTTGCTGCCTTTAAATCAGCGCGGGAGCTTGGACAGTCAGACACCAGAGCTCAGAAATGTAAGTAGTAAGTGTTTGATATAAGCTAACAAACGATACACAACTTATTGTTTTTTAGCATGTGAGTTTACAGCACGCAAAGATATCTATTTACCTATCACATCTGCCTTGATATCTAATCACACACACAGCCCAGTATCATGTCTGTCGAATCACGTCATGTAGGCCAATTTATCTACTGTAAGTTACTTCCCTATTCTGCCTACTCAGTCGACATTTGCTAGGTCATTAACTGTTAACTGTAGGTTACTTTTGTAAAAAGCATTTAAAGATTTATCATTAGCAGATTAGCAGACGCAATTTTGTGCAAAAAAAAAAAAAAAACGTAGCCTACATTATATTTTAACAAAATTAAACACGCCATAGCTCGCCCCTACCTTCAGTAAGTTAGGCTTTATTCCCAGATAAATTCCACGCAGGGTTTCATTTTTGTTCGTTCTAATGTTTTCAAGCCCTGTGTTGCTAACATACCTATGCTGTGAAATTAAGGTCTAGCCTACTGTTGGGTTTAGTTGAATTTGAGTAATAGGATATGCAACCATTTACATCTGGAGATAGTTATTTGTGCTCGCCAAAATCATAGAAATTATCATTACAAAGACACTTACAGTATCTCCTGTAATCCAAGACAGATTTTCTTCGAGTTGTTAGGCTTTAGAGCATTTATTTTAACAAATGACATGGAAAACATAATTCATTTCATCCACATATCCTTATGCGCACAATGCACAACAACAATTTAGCTTAAACCGTGAGAATCAAGCAAACCTCACGGCCGTCAGGGCCTTAAAGTGACAGGCACTGAATTCGACTTGCACATCACCAATGCAGAAATGACATGAAAGAGTAGTCTATATCGTTTAAATATAGACTACTATACTCGCATGTCAGATGTGGCCTTTGATTAAGCTTTAATTTTGTGTAATTAATTGTAAATAATACGTTCTTTGTTGTGCATTGTGCCATTTCATGTTTGTTTCATTTCGATTTCTAATAATAATGTAAGTAATAATTGCTAATAATGTAAATGAGGAAAAAAGTATTTAATTGGTGTTTATGTAGCCTAGGGGTTGGTTGGACTGTTCTGAAGGAAATCTGACTTCATTGCAGTATGAAAAGCAACCAGTTCTTCGTTTGTAAGAAAAGCAAACCTGATGAAGACAGTGAACTGATCAGAGCAGCTGAAGTTAGCAGTACCAGCACTGGTTCAGATAATGTTAGTGAGTCAGATCAGGATGATGACAGGCAGGGTGAAGCGACTGAGCTAGCAGCTTCACCTGATGACCTGGGTATGTAAAATCTAGAATTCAATTTTATGGTATCATTGATTTAATAGGCTATGTATTTCGGAAAAAAAAACAGCATTTTTATTTAGCCTACACAAAATAAAAATGTGTAGGCATCTAAGTGAAATCATGTGAAATCATTCTAAATGCTATTTCAGATTCAGACAAGGGTGCTGGAGACACTTCAGATCCTTATAAGGGTATGACATCTCTGCTATATCTGATTGAATTGCACTTGTTTTAGTTAATACAACAAAATGTATTTTACATTTAAATTTAGGTCCATCATCATCATCTTGTCTCACTGGTTGTCCACGCGCAGCTACAAACCCAACCCCTGGACCTCATGGTGTGTACTGTATGTTGTATCCTGGTTAAAATGTATACAGAAAACACATGTTTGTATGATTTGCTGAATTGCTTTTGTTCTTTCCAGACATCTCCCAATCAAGGGCAGCAGATCCAACTCAACCTGTGCTGAAGATGTTTCCCAAGACCACACAAGGTCAGAAAAGAAGGGTATTTAACCTGCAGTGAAATTTGATGTAAGAGTACGGCCTTTGTCCTTCCATTTATGAGTATGGTGTTTGATGCATGATTTTATGATGCCACCCTTGAATTAATCAGTGCTCCACTAAGGCCACCCCTGTTAAAAAAGTCTAGAATCGCCACTGGCTGGTGGCCATCTTGTGCCGTGGCGCTGGACTTGCGGCCATCAAGGGCAGTGGCGCTGGGCTGGCAGCCATCCTGGGCAGCGGCGCTGAGTCCGGCGGCCATTCTGTGCAGTGGCGCTGGGCTGGCGGCCATCTCGTGCAGTGGTGTTGGATCGGCAGACGTACGCTTCCTCTCTCCTCTCCTTCCGCCATTGGTGAGACGGTGGCTCCGATCCGTTCCACACGAGCCCAGGGTCGAAGGGGGGCCATGGTGGAGAGTGATGCCGAACCTCCTCTCTACCACTAACTCCTTTGCGACCTCCCCTGGTCCCACGGAAAACCACCAGGTGGGTTCCCTAAAAACCATTCCTTCCCCACTTGGTGGCTGGGGAGGAAAGATGAAAAGACATACCGGTGGATCTCAGTGATGGAGTCCTTCTGTGACAATCGCAACCAATTGCACAGAGATCCAATTGCAGGTATTTATTGAGGGGTAATCCAAATCGTTGTCAACACAAGCCAAGGTCAAAACCAAAAAGGCAGTCCAAAACAAACAAACAAAGGAAAGGGACAGGAAGGGGAACTCGGAAAACGAGGGGTCTCGGAGGACGAGAAGACAATGAAGAATCTCGGAGGACGAGGAGACTGGAAACACGAAAGGTAAGGACTCCATCCAGACAACATGAAAAGACTGGTAAATATATGGAGGCTAATGACAATTAAGTGAATGCACCTGGTGCAATTAGCAGGAGTGCAATTACTGTGATGAACGGACAAGACTAGTGGAATTCTAGTGCCTATGGTGAAGTGCCTAAGGAGAAGTGAGCCCACTAGTGGACACCCAAGGAAAAAGAGACTAGACAGTGTGACATTTGTCTTCTCAGGTGTAAATCACAATGATATTCATTATAGTTGATGCCTACTCGCATATGACTTTTACCAACAAAAACGTTTCTTTCAGTTTCAAATTTTTTTAAATCAATATATCGTTTTCTGTAAGTGAGTAAACAAGATTATTTTCACATAGTTTAGAAAGAAAAATTCTAGGCTACAAGCTCCAGTTCTCAAAAATCCCGGGAACCAATGTTCTGTATGTGTTTTATTGCCTTATTCAAGTGATTTAACATTTTTAGTTTTTCACTAACCAAGCATAACATTTTTTCTCAAAAACACAATCATGTACATACATGATTACAGTGAGACTAGACTTTAGCCATTTAGATGTGTATAAGAAACTGAAAAAAGCACAAATGTCAGGGCATGAAAAAACTTCTCCAAGGCCCAAAAATACCCTTAGACTCCAGAGGGTTAAAGCGCTATATAAATAAAGGTGACTTGACTTGACAGTGCTGCGTGACCTCAACCAATAAGCATGTTTACTGCCCAAGTCCCGACCCCAAAAGTTCCAGATCTCTGAAAAAGTACTACCTTGCCAGTAGGCAGTGTTGGTCATATTACTTGAAAAAAGTAATTAGTTACAGTTACAAATTACTTCTCCCAAAATGTAATTGAGTTAGTAACTCAGTTACCACATTGTAAAAGTAATTAGTTACTCAGCAAAGTAACTGTGATGTTATTGTTTATGTTCTATAACACTATTATGTCCTATAACATCTTTAATATATGTTTATATTAACTGATTGGAGAATAAAAACACTATACATATTTTATATAAAAAATAAATATTGAAAATAAAATTCAAGTACAAAATTAAGACAAACAAATTTAAACTTGGGGAAAAAGAAACAAAGGGAAACCTGGCCATTAGTGCAAATCTCTTTAACTCTATATTAGGCCTAAAGTTACTGCACAATAAACAGAACAATATCAAACTCTTATGGTGCATTCACACCAGATGCAAATAGAGTGTCTGGCGCAAGCGATTCCAATGTTAAGTAAATGCAAAGGCACAAATAGACAACTTCCGAAAATCGGTGAAACACATTTTTAAATAAACCGCATATTTGAGTTTAAAACAACTACATTCTAGCATGAAATACTTTTAAAACTACATTTCATGACACTATAACAGTAATATTTAGAAAATTATCTGAATAAAAATGCTGGTTGAAAATGCTGTGTGAACTCAACTGTCAGAAGCTCCCCCATGATGCGAATTTGCATCTGTTGTGAAGTTAATTTCACGCACCAATGAAGCTTATGACCTCAAAGTGTTCAAGCATACAGATACGTCCAATTAGCGCGAGTTATTCGTACAAGTCGCGTCTGGTTTGAACACAGCATTAAATATTCAGTACAGTAACATGTTAGCATGTGTTGATGTGAGGTGGTTCATAAGATTTGAGTTGCTTGAGGCAGACGTGGATAAAGTCTTTTTTCCTGGGCATACCGTGCATGTTACAGAAACATTCTCGCCTTTAATTTCCCGTACTTCCAGTTCGATAACGCCATTATCGCTTACGCCGTCTTGTGTTTAGTGGTTGTCAGAGCATGCAGTGAGACAGCTTGAGCAGGACACCGCCCACCCAGCCAATCATCATCGGATTTGCAACGGTGTCAGGCAGCTGATGTGTAGCCACTAGCCAAAGCATGACACCTCGCGCTTTATTCTACCAAATTGTAGTAACGCGACACTTTACATTCTCAGTAAAGATAACGGTGTTGCACCGATGGGAAAAGTAATTAATTAGATTACTCCGTAACTGAAAATTAAACTCCGTTAGTAACGTTGTTATACTTAAACACCTTTACTCCCAACACTGCCAGCAGGGACTTTCTTAGGGATATTTTTTTTACCCAGTTACTGGTTCCTGCTGTGGAAACACACCTAGTACCAGCCGAAAGTTCCTAGTTCCTGGGTGAAGCTCCTGCGGTGGAAACTTGGCTATAGTGGTCATAGTCTCTTATTATTTCTCTTTGGGTTTGCTGAAATAGTTTTGTTGAATCGTCTGAGTGGAAGCAACTCTTGTCAGACTGTAAAGCTTGTCTTTACAGTCAGAGGAAGTTACAGAACATTACAAATTAACAATGCTATTAAATGTATTTCATTTTTGCTTTGAAAACCCGATGTCACATGATTCGACACCAGCTTAGCGCGCGCTACCCTCCTGGAAATGCGATTGGGCGATTGAGTGGGCATGATTTGTTTAGAAAACCTGACAATGCTGATCTGAACGCACGTGCTGGAGATGTACTTATAATCACAGGAGCGTTTTTACTGACGAGATGTCTTGAAGGAGTTCCCCGAGAGATGCTTAGCACTTGTTGGCCCTTTTGCCTTTTGACTGCGGTCCAGCTCACCCCTAAACCATCTCGATTGGGTTTAGGTCCGGTGACTGTGGAGGCCAGGTCATCTGGAACAATACCCCATCACTCTCCTTCTTGGTCAAATAGCCCTTGATGCCTTTAGTGTCACTCTACAATTTTCATAGTCACGAAAATAAAGGAAACTCTTTGAATGAGAAGGTGTGTCCAAAATTTTGGTCTGTACTGTATATATATAATTTCTGTCCCCCTCACTTCTGAAAAGATGGCTATGCCCCTGCCAAGTATGGTAACCCACACTCGGAATTGGTGCTCTGCATTTAACCCATCCAAGTGCACACACACAGCAGTGAGAAGTGAACACACCGTGAACACACACCCAAAGCAGTGGGCAGCTATATATCCAGCTCCCGGGGAGCAACTGGGGATTCAGTGCCTTGCTCAAGGGCACTTCAGCAATGGGTATTGAGGATACAAGAGAGCAGTGTTCATTAACTCACTCCACCTACAACTCCTGCCAGCACCAAGACTCGAACCAGATGGAGTGCCATTTAGAGTACATTTAAGACCAGTCAGACTGCTGCGTTCTGAATAATTTTCAGAGGTTTGATTGCACATGATGAAAGTCCAGCCAGAAGTCCAGCATAGAAATGACAAAAGTCAGGGAAAAGAAGTTGCTCGACTTCTCTGTTAGGAAGGGCCTGATCCTCTGAAGTTATAAGCTGTTGTGAGTTCGTGTGGGTAAGGAAGAGGACAAGGGGTCGGCTGGACTGCTGACGTCAATTTATTAATGAAAATAAAACAAAGGTTTTCTAACACCATATGGTGACTTCTATTTTGCTGCGTTCACTCGGAGCTTTCGCTTTCCGGCTTCCGGTTTCCGGTCTCGGCTGCCAGCAGTCCGACTCTCTCTCTCTTGCTTCCGTCTCCCCTGGCGTTTTATACCCTCTCCACGCCAATTACTAGAACAAGAAACAGGTGATAATAATTTCTGCCCAAACCACTCACTTACCGCTCGTCTCCTGATCCTCTCTCCCGCTGCAGACTTCGCTAAACCACGCCCCCCCCTGCCACATAAGCAAATCTATTTTGTAGATAGTCTTTAAAGATAACACCAAGATTTCTGACTTAATAAGGTAATTGTTGATGAACCTTGCTAGATGGTGAAAGAAAGAAACATGTTTGTAGCTGTAAGTAAGTGAAGTGATTAATGTAGGTTTTTTTAAGCAGTTTGGTTACTTGAGCCTGATTGAATGCGGTGGGGACAATGCCTGTGAGAAGAAATGTGTTGATGGTGTTTGTGAGTGCTGGAAAGAGTGTAGGGGAGATTGCTTGAAGAAGGTGTGAGGGGACTGTGTTTAGAGGACAGGTTGTACAGTAAGATGGCTGGAAAGGATTGCATGTGGTTAGTTTGAGATCCTGTGTGTTTGGAGCTGAGAACAGACTACTGATCATTTTAGTTTTGTGTGTGAAGAATATAACACCCCACATAGCAAACGGACTTGGCCCAAATGTGGCCTCAAGCTAGCACTGCTAGCCTCCTGTCGGCAATGGCTTGTACCCTTTCAGCCAGAGCTGGGCCATTTGTGGCAATGGATTCGGAAAACAATAATCCGGGCCGATTGTTGGTGGGAGGTGTGTTGCCCAGATCAGTCAGGTGACATGTGGCCCAAATCAGGCCAAGATCTGGCAGCATATTATGTGACCCATGATAGAAAAGATAAATACAATATTCCATGATAATGGTTAAATGATCACATGATTTTTTTAATGAAATGTAGTATTGTTTTTATTTACAACAAATATCCTGGGGATCCTTCTTAAGAGTGACACTGAATGGACCTGGGGTGTGGCACAGACACAGGCATTTTGACCACAGCACCAGCACTAGTGTTCTATGTTGTAAACAGGAGCACAGTAGTCAGTGCAAACACAAGCAGTTATGGCCTAGGGGCTGCCCTGTACAAAATTAATTGACACAAAATTAATAAATATTTAAATAAATAAACAGCCAAATAAAAACTTCACCTAAAGAGAACAACATTATATTAATATTTATATTAACATTTATATTTTTTAAATTTAAATTTGATTATTTTTAGAACAATAAGAATAATTACTCACCAATCAGCAGAATGAGCAGAAGTCTGTTCATCAGAGCAGATATGATGATGATAATCTGATATTGTGTTTGATTCTGCTTAATAAACTCATAAACTGTCTGATTGTGACACTCAGTTAGTTGAGCTGATTCTGTAAAGAAAGAGTTCAGTCTGTTACTGTCAGTCTTTTACTGGAGCACATTCATCTCTGGAACGAGAGAGAACTATGATGACATGTATAAAAAATAAATAAATAACAAATAATGAACAGTAAATAATCATAATAATTAAGAAGTAAATGAACTCACCGTTGAAGTATATTCTGGTTCTGTTGCTGAGTTTTGGAGGTGTTTCTGTGTAAATACAGTAATAAACTCCTAATTCATCAGGAGTCACATTATTAATAGGGGATAGGAGTCGGACTTGCAATCAAAGGGTTGTGAGTTCGAGTCTCGGGCCGGCAGGAATTGTAGGTGGAGGGAGTGCATGTACAGTTCTCTCTCCACCGTTAATACCACGACTGAGGTGCCCTTGAGCAAAGCACCGAACCCCCAACTACTCCCCGGGCTCCGCAGAATAAATGGCTGCCCACTGCTCCGGGTGAGTGTTCACGGTGTGTGTGTGTGTTCACTGCTGTGTATGTGCACTTTGGATGGGTTAAAAGCAGAGCACGGATTCTGAGTATGGGTCACCATACTTCGCTGAATGTCTTGTCACTTTCACTTTCACTTTCAATAACCAGACCATGTTTAAACTGCACTGAATGTTTTATTGAAGTAAAAGAATTATGTTGTGGTTGACAAAGATCGTAGAATGACTGTTGGAGGATCTGCTGTTTTCAGTAAAATCCAATAAACATCATTTTCATCAAGATCACAGTTTATGATCACATTTGATCCCAAATCAGTTAATAGATCTGACACTGCACACTGACAACAGATTAATACATCTTTCTCTCTCTCTCTCTCTCTCTCTCTCTATATATATATATATATATATATATATATATATATATATATATATATATCGATCAAAAATAGATCAGCCTAACTTATTAAACACTTTGAAACTTTAACATAAAACAATTTATGAACAAGTGTATGTAAAAACATTTGTAACATGTATAAACTCACAGAGCTAAAACTGAATTATATATTCATGCTGTTGTGAATACATTTTCAATAGTTAAGATGAAGACAGTGTAGCTCTGAAGCAAAAACAGGAAGAAAATAACTTCCCACATCAAGTTTGTGGTCGGATCTGGGTGACTCGGGTGGAAAAACCACACACTATTCACAGCCTCTCGAGGGCAGCACAGAACAACACTGCAGTATCTCATCTGTGCTCCCAACCGCTCATACTCCAGTGTTGTGTTCGAAATCACTCCCTGTACCCTCATTCACTTTTCCCTACAGTAGTCCACTAATAGTGTAGCTGATGGAGAGAATTAAAACGAGTGAATTCAGATTTATCTTGAAGTCTGTCATGCAAACTATTATGTACTGTATAAACATCTATTAAACTATTAATCATTTTAAACAAAATGTATACATGTACAGTATACTATTATACTGTACCAACAATCGTCTAGTGGTTTGGGAAATGGACGAATGGTATCCCAAATAATGCCACCAATAAAACCACAATCTGGTTGCAGATTCACTGTGAAGGGCCTTCAGGAACGTGATTGGGAACCAATGAACTGACAGAGTGTTTTCCTTTAACTTTTACTAAATATGTTGGGAGCATTTTTATTTTAATAAGTTGCAAACAAGATTGCTTTAACAGTGTTAAAACAGCAATTTTTGTACATTAACTTTTTCATATATCTTAATTTGTAAATTCTGTAAAAAATCCTAAAAGTGTTTTATTTTCTTGATTAAATGATATTGTGAATAGCAGATTTTCAGTGTGACCCTGTTCAAGTCCTGTCAGTCGTTTGTCTGAGCCGTTCTGTTGAATATAGCACTATTTATAAACAGTATTCTCATTGAATAATTTAATAAAACAGTCTGTGAAACATTGATGGTTACTTACCACAAAAAGTCCACAGTCATAGTAGTAGATTCATTACTTCAGTTTTAGGGCTGCTTGTGATAAAGACCTGTAGGCCAAACCTGTGTAAAAGAGTCTGCTATTATAATTTTTGCGTGGTTGAGAAATTTACAGTTTTACCAAATTGTGCTGATAAATGTGTTTCTTTGACCTTCAGCAATCCTACAACCTGAACTGTAAAAACCACCGTACAGTGCTCCCTTCCCTGGCCTCACAACTCAAAAACTCCAAAATGATTCATGTTTCTAACGATTGATTTGATATGTTTTCTAAAGATTAAGCTGTCTCTTGATAAGTAGTGAAATTATTCAGCAACAGACTGTGGCTGAACTTCAGCTTGATGATCAAGTTTACTTGAATCCTATGATTCCTGAATAGAAATAGAAGTTATAACATGTAACCGTGAGTTTTTATATTAGTTAAAAATGAATAAAAGGATGTTGTGCAGATGCGAGCTAAGAGCTTTTACTAAAATGGTTCAGTTTGCAGGATTGCAGAATGACTAAATAAACCTTATCAGTATGATGTGAAACAAAAAGTATTTGGTCATAGTTAGACTTGACATGATTACAAAATAGATGAAGAAAATAGATGAAGAAAATGATACATACATTTACCTGTTTGAGAAAACATACACTGTGCCTGAGAGAGAGAGAGATAGAGAAAGAGAGAGAGAGAGAGAGAGAGAGAAAAGGAGGGGGAGATCTTTGTCCGTGAAAACTGTTCTGTCTTGGATTGAATGAACGGCACCTTTATACAAATATGAAACTTGCACAATTGCAGTGATTTTTGTGACTGCTCTCTTTACTGGTTTTTATGTATATATCCTTTTACAAGAACACTTCCGGTTACAACATAACACTACATTCTGGGGAATGTAGGCTAGTGAAATAAACGTTAACAAATACACAACAAAAACAGTTTTAGAGCTTTGTGAGAATGTGAAAAGTTGTTGCCTAATGTTTATATCTTAGAATTTACTTCAGTTTTCTCAAGTGCATACAGATAAGTAAAGAGCTTCAGTAAATGACTCACTCTCTGCTGTATATCAGAAGGAAATGGGTTTGGGGGGCAGTGTTTATCTCCAGCATTCTTGAGCGGAGGATCTCCAGAGATCTCCAAACCTCAGTGATTGTGAAACATTAAACATCAGCTGACATGCCATAGCAAACTAAATGACGTGTCTATGTATCTGAGAACCAGTCTGAGTATGAGAACAAGCTTCAGTGTCATTATGTACATATAACACAGAAACACAATACAACAATGATATAATGCATGCAGTACCAATGTTTAGATTTGTGCTTGCAAGATATTTCTTTGAGGAATAATGCTTATGATAAATAATGTGTTTCTGAATAACTGTTCAGGGATTGTGGTCCCTTTAAATCTTCAGTTGATTTAATCTTATGCCGCGTTTCCACCGAAATTACCCGGAACATTTGTACCAGGAACTTTTTTTCCCAGGAACTTTTTTCCCCCCAGACCTGTTGCTTTCTGCGTTTCCACCGCGGTGTAAAGTACCGGGTAGATTAGGCAAATAGACTGGTGACGTAGGTCTGCGCGCGTTTCTCAATACAAAGTACCGCTGATAAAAAAAAAATTAAAAAAAGTACGCTGATTTTGGACGTGCATCCTCGGTAGTTGGTTCAGACTTTGTGCATTCGTCTCAGGAGTGTGATATCCGCGACGACGCAAGTCTGGTAAATCTATAAACAGCAGCGTACTTGATAACTTCAGTCAGCTCGTCTTGGCTACTGCAATTTTCCTTACTGTATATTTACAATAAAACGAAATATGATATCAAATACCACTGCCTCCTTTCGTTTTCATTTAAGCATAATAACAGCTGCAGAAATGTACTTAGTTCAGGGAAATGTGTATATACAGCCATTACAATGAAACGAAATATTATATAAATTTGCCTTTTTTATTTTCATTTTAACATATAGATACATTGAATACAGACCAAAGAAAACCTGTTAGATTTACCCCGCAGCTGAATTATATGTTATGTTTAACCACTAAAGACACATCAGAGCCAGCGGCACATATCAGAAGGTCTATGCCAGGAGAGGCTGCTCTCTGTGGATACATGAGGACTGAGCTTCCGCTGATCGAGTGGAGCTCACCGTCTCAGAGATCGGCGAAACACATTTTTTAAATAGGCATGATCTTTATAAATAAACCATAGATTTGAGTTTTAAACAACTACTTCTCGCCTGAAATACTTTTAAAATTACATTTCATGACACAATAACAGTAATATTTGAAAATTATCCGAATAAATGGTGGTTGAACTCAACCAATGCTGCGTGAACTCAGATGGCTTTGGCTACTGCAATTTTCCCCTCAGTATATTTACAATAAAACGAAATAGGATATAAAATACCACTGCCTCCTTTCATTTTCATTTAAACATAATAACAGCTGTAGAAACCCAGATAGCACACGTACGTCGCGGAGACGTCTGTGCGATGTCGTCTTTTGCATCTGGCAGATGTATATTTTAGGGCGTTTGCTCATCTGGCATACGTCGCCGAGACGTCCCTGCCAGCTGTTAAGACGACGCCTAGTCTATGTATTCCAGACGTAAATAAATTAGAACGTCTAGGATCCGCTCTTTAAACGATGTTAATCAGATGTTCATACGTCTGCAAGATGTCTGATTGATGTAGGATAGACATCGCTTTATCAAAACTTCCCCCTCCCATTATTTTAATAAAATACCTTTGCAATGTTTTAAGTAATCCTCCCTCATGCACGTTACAATTACCAAACATAATAATTAATAAATAAACCACACGATCAACTAAAGAACATACATTTGTAGATTTTATTTATATATATAAAAAAAATAACAGGCAAAAAAAAAAAAATTGATTTATACAAAACAAGATAACAGTTTATGCCAACAACAATACACTATTTGTAACATATATACAGGCATTCCAAAAAAACAAAAAAACAAAAAAAAAAAACATAAATTAAATCCTCCCTGGGGCCAAGCGTAGGAAATCTTTAATACATTTTTCCGCGTCTGCTTCGGTTGGAGACAGAAGGACGGGGTTCCTCATAGCTGAAGCTGTATGTTAAAAGAAACAATTACAAAAATGTAAAAAGATCGAGCAACCTGCTTTCACTTATATTGCAATGAACGTCAGATATATTTTTCTTTATCTGGTTCTTCTGAATAAATTGGACAAAGTTATCTAAATAGCATAAAGAACAAATAATATTAGCTGCTGGTTCGACGCCAACAGCCAAACAAGAAGAAGAAGCACGTGAACTATGCACGTGAGTTAGGGTGCATGCTTCAAAGCTCTTCCCGCGTTATTCAACTTAACCATGTGCCCTGCTGTGCAGAATACACGTCTAGATTAGTTGTAAGGGAGGATTTGCTTAAGGTACGTGTATATTTTAAAACTAATTGTTGTGTCAGCGATCGGTTTTATAATAGCTTCCAAATTAAGTTGTGTATGATGACTATCACCTGTTTGTTAATTAGCGAGTAACGTTAACGTTATACCATAAGTTGTTTCGCGTGCGTTTTGGTTGGGCAAATGGATTTCTAAAGGGGTTAACTGATGTTTTAAGTCTAATTTAAGTTTTTCACAAGTAATTTTTTCTAAATATTTTTGATAATGGTTGATGCCACGTCAGGTTATGTTTAACCAATTTGAAACATGTTATACATTATTTTAGTTGTACTGATTAATGTTGTAATGACAGCTCCGCCATTAATTCTATTGCTTGTATTTGTACAACTTTATTGAACTTGCCTACTAGGAGCGCTCCGATGTGTGATTTTCGGATGCCTCTCTTGTCTCCCCTCCCGCACCAGTTCAACTGTCGGGCGACGTCAGTGGAGAACACCTTGGAGCAAATCCTCCATACAGTTTTCTTCATGCTCGGCCCGCCACTGATGGATAATCTGTTCACCTTCAACAGGTACATTTTGAAGTAATATTTTAGCATTAAATTGACTTGTATTCTATACACATCCAATTAAAAGATTGGAACAATTAAGATTTAGTAATTTTTTTGTTTTGTTTTGTTGAAAGAAGCCTCTCATGTTCACAAAAGATGCATTTATTTTATTGAAAATGCAGTATAATTTAATATTATGAAACTATTTATAGGAACTATATTTAACTATTTTAAAATATAACTTATTTTTGAGATGCAAAGCTGAATTTTCTCAGCAGGATATGATCAAATCTATATGCTGATTTGCTGCTCAAGAAACATTTATTATTATTATCAAAGGTGAAAATGGTTGTACTGCTTCAAGTTTTTGTGTAAACCATGGTGCACTGCTAGAACAGTGTTATATATTTTGCTGACTTGTGTACTTACATTATCCGATTCCCAAATGTTTCGAAGAATGTTTAAATCCAGAGAAATAAGCAATTTTAACTAGTGACACAAACCGTGTCCATATGTTTTAATAGACCGGTGATGACCACACAGAGTAGGATTATAATAGAACTTTCAAATACATCTAGTATGATACGCCAACATAACATCTGATTTTAACCACTGCAAATCAGCGTTATTTCTAATTTTCAAAGATTCCTTGAAAAAATAATTAATTATGGTTCCCATAAAATATAATGAGTAGCAAAAACTGGTTTTGATGATAATTGACACTGATAAGATGAACCATTATTAATAACTGCCATTAATAATTGCTATTAACTGATCAGCATATTCTAATGATTTTTGAAGGGTCATGTGACACTGGAGGCTGGATTAATGAGTATATAAAAATATTTTAAAATAGCTTATTATTGGAATGTTTCAGAGTATTACTGTTTCTGTTATATTTTTCATAAATTTTATACATTAGCAAGTAAATGCAGTGCGCATTAGAGACTTCTTTCAGCAACATTTCAACTTAATCATTCCATGCTTTTGACTGGTAGTGTGTAAACATGCACACACATGTTAGCACACAAACAGTTTGTTTACATTTTGTTAGTAGTTGTAGGTTTGACGGTTTCAGTGATTCTTACCATTCTCTGCATAAACCCTCTGTCTACCAATCTTTGTTCCAGCCTATCTAGGTCTGCAGTAGATGCTAGAGGAAAGACACCACCCTCTTCCTCTTCAGCCATCAGCATTTGGGGTACAACACGCCTGTTCCCCACTAGAGACTGGACCAGTAAAGTCAGATGGTTGATCTTCATGTCCATTTTCTCTAGTGTTTCCAGAATTGCCCTTTCTACAGCTGCAATACATAAGATAATTTAACTTGGTATGTAGCTTTGATGAATGAAATGATGCATTTTGCAACTTATTTAAATTAATAAATAACGTACGTGTACATTGACTTGGTACAGTACTCAAGACTGGATTTTCCTGTCTCCCACCAGAAGTACCTGTAAGTATAAATTTACTGTAAGGTTTTAAATGTTAGATGTAGTGTTACATGCATCTGCCTTGATGTTATCAAAAGAATGTCACATTATTTAGAGTAAAATGTTTACCATTTTCAAAAAAATTTTATCCTGACCCTTATATACATTTCAGTGTTTTCTGGTTTGCTAAAGAGCCTCACTGGAGCTCAAAATGGAGTTGGTAAGTAAAAACTTAAAGTAAGCTAATGATGATGGTTTTAACATCAATAATAAAAAAAAAAATGGGTAACTGGGTAATGGGTAAAAAATGGGTAACTGGCTAATGGGTAAAACACAATAGCTCTAGGACGTCGTGCTAGCGATTTTGCGAGCTCTGGGAATGTTTTCTGTAGTCCATATCTTAGTTTGATTTGTTCTTGTGCACAGTTACATTAAACCTTAAAGTTAAGATAATCTTTCTCTTGTGTAGCCAGGCCTTCAGGCTGACAACAGAAGGTCTGAACCCCTTGGATTGGCCAAGGACTACCAGGTAAAGCAACCAATGATGATTCATTGTGTGTAGCATCATCTTTAGGGGCATGCGGATCAAAAGTTGATGCCACTCCAGTAACTGACTTAGTTTAGTTTATCATGGTACGCACTTATTGTCAAAGTTATAAATATATATAGAGTTTGATACTTTTTAGGCACCAACCGAAATGCCACAATACCATCGAGTATCGATAAAACGTCTTGTCATTCGATACCAAACTTCGATACCTAAGGGGTTAATCTTGTCAACATCAGTGAGCCAATAAGCCTGCAGCACTAGGTGTGTTCGACAAGAAGCGGCAATGCGCAGATCGATTGGTGTTGACATCCGCGAGAGCAATTCAAAAACCTAAAAAGCAGTCTGCTCTAACTCTCTTGGTCCTGCAAGGAGCTGCATCAAATCGAACACACCTACTTGTTTACACCGTTTACACTCAGAGAGATGTGGCTCACATGTAAGGCTGTAGCGTGAAAGTGTCCCAACCCCCTTATATAACCTAAAAATTTATTGGAATTTAATACTTTGGGTTTCGTTAAATTAAACCTACAATATAGTAATGTACAACTAACTGGACTCCCTGTGTAATTTATGGCACTAGCTGAAATGTTTTATCCATTAAATAATTTTGGTTATAGTTCATTTAAGAGAGACCAAATTTGTTCAGTCAACCACTGTTTACTAAAGAAAGCAATTTTGATTATTTTTTTTCTCCTGCTATACTAAAATCATACCTACCATGACTTCAAAACCAATGGTATGTACCAAATATTATTATTTATTTTTTTTGGTGTAACTTCATTTAAATTATTTTTGGAACGTGATTAAAATAAACAATAATGCTGTCATGTCCTATTATACCCTAAATTTTTATATAACATTAAATCCATAACAATATTTAATATGATTTGAAATGGTGTGCAGTTTGATTTAGTTCAATTCTACTAAAACGTGCAGATTATTGTACTTTCAGAACAAACTGCTTCCTGTGAATGTTGCAGTCCATCATGTCTGTATTCCTGGATATTGTTCAAGTTATCAGACATTGTGTTTTTCCTCTTCTTAACTTACTCGGTGTTCTTCCTTGGTGGGCCCCTGAGGGTCTCAGGACAGAAAAGGTGTGCTCTATGGATTAAACAGATCATGCATCTTATATTATCTGGTTTTAAATGCTGTAAATGAAGTTTTTCTCATTTTCATCTCCTTATGCTAATTAATGCTCTTGTACCTTGTGTGTCAGGTGGATGAGCACTCCAGCCGTCACCATGATGGTCTGCCTGAGAGACGCCCACTGGAGCTGAGAAAGATGGACTTGGTGAGATTTGCTTTTTACTCAGACAAGTAAATGCACATTAAAATTCTAGCTAATTGAATTTCAGAAAATTAAGCACACCTGAACAAGCTAATGAAGGTCTGAAGGGTTACTAGAAATTTACAGGAAGGTTAGTTTTAATTAGGATTGGAGCAGAACTCTGCTGCGGCTCTCCAGGACCATAGTTAGCCACACCTGTCCTAAACCCTTCTTACCCAGCTATTCATGGTAGATATCCATTTTATCATGTGTTCATTTGTGTCATTTCAGATTACAACACCTTTATAGCGATTAAATGTAACTTACTCAGTGTTCTTCCTTGGTAGTCACCTGTGGGTCTCAGGACAGTAAAGGTGTGCTCTACGGATTAAACACAAAATATTATTCCATTTTAGATTGTGTGAAGGGCTGTGAATGCTGCGGTCACAAGACTTTGAGCATGCAAAGTTTCCTTGGACGCTGCAACAATTGTGATATGATGTCATGCTCTGCAGTGTTTTAAAAACTAAAAAAAAACTTAAATTCAACACACAACGCATAATAATACATTTAAAATGTAAAAACACAGAATCTACTCCACTTTCCTGCAGCGCTGCAGTTTTACATACATGTTCTTTTAATTCAGCTATTATGCTGTGATGTATCAAACTGCTATTGGTCATACAGTTTCACGTGATGTGAATTCGCAGATCAAGAGTTCAGCAAGCTTGAACTTTAAAATGCAGCGAAATGCGAACCTTTTCACAAAAGCTTGCGTTTCCGATTTGATGCATTCGCATGCATATTAATGGAAATCAATGGAAAGAAAAGTGCAGTGTGATCGCCCCTTTATTCTATTTAATGCTCTTGTACCTTGTGTGTCAGGTGGATGAGCACTCCAGCTGTCACCATGATGGTCTGCCTGAGAGACGCCCACTGGAGCTGAGAAAGATGGAGTGGGTGAGATTTGCTTGTTACATTTTGCAAATTAACAAACTAAGGCCTGCAACACACTCAGCAGCCAGAATTCCGTTTTATACATTTTTGGCGTCTAAAATCATGCAGATCAGTATAAGAGAATTTGAGGGGAGTGGGGTTGGTGGTCATGATGTTCGAAATCCAGGGTTTTTCCTGGGTCAAAAATGGTCTTCGGTTGTGGCTGACGGTCATCCACACAGTAAAAAGAACTCTACCCATGTGATTTGCAAAATACTACAATACATTTTAAATAAATGCAGTGAAACAGTATGTGAATTTTGCTTATCCTATTAATTAATGAAATATAAAAATAATCACTGTCAAGTAGGGCTGGACCAGAATATTCGATTATTTGAATATTCGTTTGGTGGGTTGGCATTAGATTTTCAATTTTGAGACTCGAATATTCTTTTGATAACCTTGAATATGAATTGCCCATGAGTGAACGTCATGATCAACGTGAGGCGTGCCGCTTCTAGCTACAGGGTTCGTACAAGGTGCTTAAAGTGCTTGAAGTACTTGAATTTCACTTTTTGAAATTTAAGTCCTGGAAAACCCTTGAAAACAACCATATTTTTGAGAGGGTACTTGAAAAATACTTGGATTTTTAAAGGGCAGTATATAAGAAATAAGTGTTGAATTAACGTGGAAGTCGTGGCCTAGTGGTTAGAGAGGCTGACTCCTAACCCTAAGGTTGTGGGTTCGAGTCTCGGGCCGGCAACACCACGATTGAGGTGCCCTTGAGCAAGGCATCGAACCCCCAACTGCTCCCCGGGCGCCGCAGCATAAATGATACCCACTGCTGGGTGTGTGTTCACGGTGTGTGTGTGTTCACTGCTGTGTGTGTGCACTTTGGATGGGTTAAATGCAGAGCACGAATTGTGAGTATGGGTCACCATACTTGGCTGTATGTAACTTTCACTTCACTTCATTCTTTTTTTCAGTTGGTGCAATCCAACATGCTTTTTGTTTCAAAGACATTTGTCATTAATTTTTTTCCATATGTGTGTGTGTGTGTATTCATTTATTTTTATGTGCAGCCTCAGTACATTGTATCGTTAGACACTTGATCGATGTATCTATCCATATCGATGGGTCCTTAATAACTTTGCATTTATTTTGCAGTTATTATTCACAAAAAAGATCAAGCACAGATTTATGTGCAATTAACTTACTCTGGGCTCTTCCTAGGTGGTCCTCTGAGGGTCTCAGGACAGCAAAGTTGTGCTCTATGGATTGAACACAAAATGTTGTTCAGTTTTTAAGATTTATTTAAATGCTGTGAATATGTTTCAGATTTCCTTTATCCATGATTATGGTCTTTTACCTTGTGTGTTAGGTTGATCAACACACCAGCCGTCTCCGTGATGGTCTGCCTGAGACATACGCAGTGGAGCTGAGAAAGGTAGAGTAGGTAAGTTGAATCAAGCAGTTTAAGTCGGTTTACAATGGTTCATAATCTTAAAGGGACAGTTGCTTACAAATAAAAAATGTGTTTATTGTATAAAGTGATTATGACTCTTCAGAAGATTGGAATTAAACCACTCATATTGTATCCGTTATTTCTACAATCTCTGTATGGACTATGGAAATGTAGGAACAGAAATCCCTGAGTTCATTGAAGACATTTTTATTTGTGTTTTTGAAAATAAAGTTTGTGCGTCATTTCCGATTCTTCTTCCTGTATCCAAAGACTCAAAAGACCAAGATTCCTTGCGAATAGAACATGCGCAGAACACACATTTTGATGGGGATATGCCGAAACGCGTTTACAAGACCAAATATTCAGGTTAGAAAAGGGGTACCCCAGGTATAATATCCTGTTTTTTAAAAATGAAGGCTTTTTGTTCCTGAATGAATCAACTGTTTTAATTACTCACTTATTAACAGTTACCTGCTGTCACCTACTGGTGGTTTTTAATGTCAGATTTAAAGTATCTTTTTAATTCAATTAAATTCAAGTTTATTTGTATAGCGCTTTTTAAGATACAAATCATTACAAAGCAGCTTTACAGAAAATTAAGTTTCTAAAATATTTAGTAGTAGCTTATAAGTGGTGAATGTCAGTTTATGTGCATATGACAGGATTTTTCAGAAAAATTAATCAAAGACGTAGTCAACCAGACAATGAACATTATTAACAGCAATTATTATATAATGCAGTCACACTTGTAGCAATATTTGTTAGTTCTGTTGTTGTCTCTGGGTTAGCATCATCTGAGGTCCTCTGAAGGTCAGCATCATCTCTTCTCAGGTGTTCTGGATCCAGACTGGAGCTTGTGTAAATCATAGTTACCACGGGATGAAGATCCCAGCAGAAACAGAGAAACAAATAGAGACATCATAAGCATAGCTGGTAATGTTCCAACACAGTAAAATTAATTAGTTTAACCCAAACTAAAGAATAATAATGTGTTTTATATGATGTGATGCTCTTTTTGTGAACATTGTTACATAAAATGCTCTTACTCTGTTTCTTTTCTTCACCCAATACCTTAGGACAGACCAGCCTGTTATCTCCTAAGACACCCAGATTCACCCCTGGTCACGATCTGTCCCTCACCTGTGTCTCATCACAGTCCATCACCAGTGTCTGCACCCTGCATACTGCCAATATTATGGATTTCTGTTCTGGAGAAAGATGCCATTCACAACATAATCTCTACACAATATCAAACTCAAATAATTTAGTCTTGCCAAACAGTTTCCCTGATTTGTTACTGTTCACAATGTAGCATGGTCTTGCCTACCTTTTGTCCATTCAGTTATTAAAATGTTTTTAATATTTGTATTGAATATATCTCAAGTTTATTATTTAAAAGCAACTTAACTTAATCTTTCCCTAGAAGAGATAATAGGTGTGTTTGACTTGAAGCAGTGCTGTGCAGACCGATCGAAGTATGACATCACAGTACCATGAGAGCAATAAGACGGCTTCATATATAGGCCCTTCTCAAAAAATTAGCATATTGTGATAAAAGTTCATTATTTTCCATAATGTAATGATAAAAATTAAACTTTCATATATTTTAGATTAATTGCACACCAACTGAAATATTTCAGGTCTTTTATTGTTTTAATACTGATGATTTTGGAGTACAGCTCATGAAAACCCAAAATTCCTATCTCAAAAAATTAGCATATTTCATCCGACCAATAGCAGAAAAGTGTTTTTAATACAAAAAAAGTCAACCTTCAAATAATTGTTCAGTTATGCTCTCAATACTTGGTGGGGAATCCTTTTGCAGAAATGACAGCTTCAGTGCGGCGTGGCATGGAGGCAATCAGCCTGTGGCACTGCTGAGGTGTTATGGAGGCCCAGGATGCTTCGATAGCGGCCTTACGCTCATCCAGAGTGTTGGGTCTTGCGTCTCTCAACTTTCTCTTCACAATATCCCACAGATTCTCTATGGCTTTCAGGTCAGGAGAGTTGGCAGGCCAATTGAGCACAGTAATACCATGGTCAGTAAAACATTTACCAGTGGTTTTGGCACTGTGAGCAGGTGCCAGGTCGTGCTGAAAAACGAAATCTTCATCTCCATAAAACTTTTCAGCAGATGGAAGCATGAAGTGCTCCAAAAACTCCTGATAGCTAGCTGCATTGACCCTGCCCTTGATAAAACACAGTGGACCAACACCAGCAGCTGACATGGCACCCCAGACCATCACTGACTGTGGGTACTTGACACTGGACTTCAGGCATTTTGTCATTTCCTTCTCCCCAGTCTTCCTCCAGACTCTGGCACCTTGATTTCCAAATGACATGCAAAATTTGCTTTCATCCGAAAAAAGTACTTTGGACCACTGAGCAACAGTCCAGCGCTGCTTCTCTGTAGCCCATTTCCTGCAAACGCCTGTGCACGGTGGCTCTGGATGTTTCTACTCCAGACTCAGTCCACTGCTTCCGCAGGTCCCCCAAGGTCTGGAATCGTTCCTTCTCCACAATCTTCCTCAGGGTCCGGTCACCTCTTCTCGTTGTGCAGTGTTTTTTGCCACACTTTTTCCTTCCCACAGACTTCCCAGTGAGGTGCCTTGATACAGCACTCTAGGAACAGCCTAATCGTTCAGAAATTTCTTTCTGTGTCTTACCCTCTCGCTTGAGGATGTTAATGATGGCCTTCTGGACAGCAGTCAGGTCGGCAGTCTTACCCATGATTGCGGTTTTGAGTAATGAACCAGGCTGGGAGTTTTTAAAAGCCTCAGGAATCTTTTGCAGGTGTTCAGAGTTAATTAGTTGATTCAGATGATTAGGTTAATAGCTCGTTTAGAGAACCTTTTCATGATATGCTAATATTTTGAGATAGGAATTTTGGGTTTTCATGAGCTGTATGCCAAAATCATCAGTATTAAAACGATAAAAGACCTGAAATATTTCAGTTGGTGTGCAATAAATCTAAAATATATGAAAGTTGAATTTTTATCATTACATTATGGAAAATAATGAACTTTATCACAATGTGCTAATTTTTTGAGAAGGACCTGTACTTTTGAATTGCTCTCACCATACTTTGTCATAATTTAAGCGGTGCTGCGCAGAATGAGTGTCTTTGTAACCATTCTCAGTAGATACTGAAACCATATTAATGGTGCTTTTAAGTAAAATATTAAATGTAATATGTAAGGTAAGCCATGGCTGGGTGTACATTCCACATTTTTAATGCTGTGGAGGTAAAGAACTACATGAACTAAAGCCATGAATCACCCCTTAATTATAATAATCAGGGTGATCAATTCTGTCAAATTCAACATTGCTCCAACAGCCCTGCCAGTAGTTAACCAGTGAATAGTGAATTTAACAAACATCTCAAGTTTAACATTTACAAGTGTGTAAATAGTACAGTAATGTTATTACACTTGAAGTACAAAATAATCATACTGTAGTTTATTTGGAGTAACTTGCTCAACATGTGTATATATATATATATATATGTGTGTGTGTGTGTGTGTGTTAAGTACAATCACTAATCTTGAAATGTTGAACACTTAAAACCTACAAATAGTCAATGATCTTAACGCGCTGTACAAAATAACTTCCACACGCGTTTATCTTCATTAACAGGCACAGTTGGACAAACCGATTTAAAAGTGCATGATGGATTACGTTGTTAAAACATTTTTTTTTGTGCTTTTGTTCTTGTTTGTTTCCAGTAAAGTATGTCACCTTTTGTCTGATCATTTAGACATTAATGTTAACGAAAGCGCACAGTGTAATTCTGTGCACATAAGTAAAGAAAAAGTGTTTGTGTCTCCTTGAAAACATCAATGGAATATAATACATTTAATAAATGTATGTCTACAAAATAATGTGATGTTTGCTTTTAAACATGCTATATTCGTTATTGTACTAAGAGCAAATCACAGAACATGGATTTTAAATGATCGTTATTTCTTCAAGTATTTCCCTTTAAATTAATCAAGTATAGCAGCTTCCAGTTCTCGACGGACATGCCGGCATATTTCGGGTGATAAAGATGCGTCGGATAGATGTCATTTAGAGGTAGGGAAGACGTTTCATTTAACAGCTCAAACAGACGATCTACAGACGATCAAAATACGACTATGAAAAAGGAATCCGATGTTTATCAGATGATGCGCTCTTCAGCAGACGTCTCCGCGACGTATGTGTGCTATCTGGGAATGTACTTAGTTCAGGGATAAGTGTAACGTTATATACAGCCATTACAATGAAAGAAATATTATATAGACTTGCCTTTTTATTTTCATTTTAACATATAGATAAATTGAATACAGACCAAAGAAAACCTGTTAGATTTACCCCGCAGCTGAATTATATTTTATGTTTAACCACTAAAGACACATCAGAGCCAGCGGCACTTATCAGAAGGTCTATCCCAGGTGAGGCTGCTTCTCGGCGGATACATGAGGACTGAGCTCCCGCTGATCGAGTGGAGCTCACCGTCTACGAGATCGGCGAAACACATTTTTAAATAGGCGCTGTCTTTATAAATAAACAACAGATTTGAGTTTCAAAAAACTACATTCTCGCCTGAAATACTTTTAAAATTACATTTCATGACACAATAACAGTAATATTTTGAAAATGTTGATCCGAATAAATGGTGGTTGAACTCAACCAATGCTGCGTGAACTCAACCAATCAGAATGTTTGCGCCAAAGTCCCGCCCCCGAAAGTTCCTGGACTTTAAAAAAGTACCACCTCGCCAGCAGGGACTTTCTGGGGGGCATTTTTTTATCCGGAACTTTTATTTAGTTCCTGGTTCCTGCGGTGGAAACACACCAAGTACCGGACCAAGTCCCTAGTTCCTGGGTAAAGTTCCTGCGGTGGAAACGCGGCTTAAGACTGTAGCTGAATTCAGTTGTAGTTTCTGTGTGTGTCTCGTTTCTCTTTCCATCAGTTATTCTGCTGGTTAACAGCAGCTGTTCATCAGTATCTGAATTCACTCATTAGTTTTCAATCTCTCTGTAAGATGGACTGTGTTAGTAAACTCGTATAGGGAACAGTGAATGAGGGTGTAGAGTGTGATTTGAAACCAGTGGTGGACAAAGTACACAAATCAAGTACTTGAGTAAAAGTACAGATATCTATAATAAAATAATATTCCAGTAAAAGTACTCCTTTTTCAATTTTACTCGAGTGAAAGTAAAGTACTTGATTTTTTATGTACTTAAGTAAAAAAGTAATGATAAATTTATTTAGTAATTTTATATAGGCTACTAAATTTTGTTATATTAGCACATATATTTTTTTATAATCCTACACTGCTCAAAATACCTGGAATTTTCTCAAAATAACCACTATATAAATAAATAAATAAATAAATATTTGTTGTTCATATGGACCACGCTGACAAGAGTGATGTAGTAAAGAAAACTGATTTGTGACCCTGGACCACAAAACCAGTCATAAGGGACAATTTTTCTGAAGCTGAAGCTGAATAAATAACCTGTTAGGAAAGGATGATATATGGCTGAGATACAACTATTTAAAAATCTGTAAAAAGGTGCAAAAAAATTTAAACATTGAGAAAATCACCTATAAATTTGTCTAAATGAGGTTCTTAGCAATGCATATTACTAATCAAAAAATTTGTTTTGATATATTTACGGTAGGAAATTTTCAAAATATCTTCATGGAACATGATCTTTACTTAATATCCTTATAATATTTGCCATAAAATAAAAAAAAATGATTATTTTGACACATACTGTACAGTGTATTTTTGGCTTTTGCTACAAATATACCCCAGTGAATCACGACTGCTTTTGTGCTCTAGGGACACATCTGACCATCAGATTTTCACCAGTAAGAAAAAAAAATGTTTTAATGTTTGTTGTTTTGCAGAACATCACAGTTGACATGAGAATAAGGCCTGAAGTTAGGAAGAACATTTTAAGGAAAAATATATTCTATTTTCATAATGATTATTTTCTTCTCAAACCTTGTCTGTGGTGTAAAAACAGCCCTGGCCAAATGCCCCCAGAGGGTATCACTTCCCACTTTGATAATTATTGTAGTTATCATGTTCTGAACATCACATCTTGCCTTTTCCCTCAGATGTAATCTACCTAGGTGGTTTAACACAAATGTCACGGGCCGAGCAGGGGGTGTGGAGGCACTCCCTGTCAGCCAACACCCCCACTTCCACCCTTCTTGAGGAGCTACCCCGCACCGGAGAAGAAGGCAGACCACCAGAATTCAAAGTTAACACATTTATTAATTTATTTAAAAGAAATGTCTCTAAAAGCAGTACGAGCTTCCTCCCTCGAGATTGATTGACGGTGTGTGTGGCAGATCCACACAACTACTTCCCGGCCTATAGTTCTGGCCTTTGTCACCCCGTGACACAAATATTTGGACTTTATTATTTCTTTTTTAATTACCTCAACTTAGCACCAGCAAGCTTGTTAGCTAGACAGTTCACATCAGTTAACAATATTTACTTGTTTTCAGTATGGTTATGAATAATACTCATATCTGTGTACATATCTGTGGCTAGTTAATTCAAACAATATAAACATTTATACTGTTGATAAACAATATATAAACAGATGTCACACAGTGCGTAGCATCTTAATAGAACTGTTAATGTTATGGCAGCGGGAATTTGAATGTACATTAGTTATTTTATTTAATCTGTGTTATTTTAATGTTTAGTTTTTTGACCTAAGAGGCACTGATGCTGATGTGTTTGCATTCAAGTGGGCTTAAATAGATCACCCTTTACAGCTGATTTAGTACAAAAGACAGTTTTGACCTAAATATGATTTTCAGTTACAATAATAAGTCCTAAAATTCGACATTAGTAACCTACTTTAAGCAGCATCAGTCGCCTCCTGATTCTTACTTGTGAATTGATTTCACTATAGATTTGTCTATTGTCTTTCTGTCTATGAACGATTCATTCATTTTGAACGAATTTTTAATGTGACTCGGGAAGAGCGATTCGTCTTGGGGGGTGATTCGTTCAGTCATGCATGCGCAATATTCTATAGGTTCTGTTCCGCTAGTAGTAATTCACCTGTGTCAGTCAATGCCGTCTTAAGCCGGAAAGAGAATTGATTAGTTCATAGTTCTGGTCTATCGGGTTTTTGACTCGTTCCTTAATCACGTGACAGCCCTATGCACTAACCCAATGAAGTCTGAGCCGGAAAGAGAATTGATTAGTTCTTCTAATGAGTCTTCGGGTCGAGTCGTTCCTTAATCATGAGAAAGACCTATACTGTCGGCATCTACTCATAGCTGAGCTGGGGGCGTGGTGAGGGCGGAGTCGGCGTGGGGGAAATATCCATGTCGGGTGAATTTATGAATGAAAGTGTAAAAGTTCTGACAAAAAACTAAGTTGTTATCCTCACGCTTTTTTAAGTGGGCATACGGAAATCCTTGGCCTTTTCTAGTGGGAATATGGCACAACTCTTAGCAGATGCGTTTTCATGCGAGTTTAGGTCCGAAATTAGGCTATCGTTTCATAGCATTGCTTCAGGTAGAATGATAAGGCTAATTATATATGCATTCCACTTTTCTGAAATAACCTTACACAGTTTTGATAACGTTAATAATGAACACAATGTTAAACTGTGATGATATGCCGACTGCACACATACACATTAGTCTTGGGATTTCCACAACTTCCCTTGAACATCCTCAAAATGTATTGCTTGTAGCCATTTTGTCATCCTTTCTGCTTCTGTATGTTTATTAGGAAGGATGTAGATCTTCAATTCATAATTTGTTAGTTTATTGGAGGTACAGAAAATGACACAACAACTGTTCGGCATGATTGTCCCAAGTATTTCAATTGGTGCAAAGGCAATGTTTTCCCCCATGGGCTAAATTAACATCACGTGACGGGGCGTTCCCGGGGGCGTTCCTAGACCAACCGTCTGTATGTATACGCTAAAACCATAGACAGTAAAAGAATGCAGTATTGAGCCGGAAAGAGAATTGATTAGTTCATCTTTGGGGTCGTCATGTTGTTCGTGCTTTTGTCACGTGACGTGACAACATTGGCTAGAAAAAGGCATTGGCTTCCTTACAAATGGGTGCATAGTACTTATTATTATTTTTTATAATAATCATTGGTTATTCTTTAAATGTTTTCCATATGATGGTGAAATCACTTTGATGAAGTGATTTTTGTTTTCAGTGTATTCTAATCTCTAAAAATGACCTTGTTTTATGATTTATGTCTTTTGACTTCACCCTTCAGATTAGACTATAGAACTGTAGTGTTACTTGTCTAGGATTCAAAATGATTGTACATATATTAGACCAAAATGTCAAGTTTGCCTAGGGAAAGAAATTATTATACGAGCAAACTCAAAATTGGATTAAAAATGAACAGACTAGGCTATTAATACTTTGTATTGTAGGCTTGGATTATAATATTATTATATAGTGTTTATTTACTGATAGACAGTCAAAAAGACAAATTAATCAATATTTTATTTATAACAGGGTTTTATTTATTTATAAAAGAAACACACCACAGATCCTGAAGAAAGGTAACAAAAACACAGTGACAGAAATAGCATATGGGTTTGTCACGTGATTAGGAACGACTCGACCCAAAAGACTCAAGAGATGAACTAATCAATTCTCTTTCCGGCTCGAACTGCATTGGTTTAGCGTATGGGGCTGTCACGTGATTAAGGAACGACTTGAACCCGAAGACTTGTCAGACAAGAGGTGAGGTGAGCTAATCACAGACTGAAGACCCAGGTGAAAAATCAATTAATCTTTTCTGTATCTTATAGCATTTTAGTTTTGTATTCTTTGTAGTGTGATTAACGTTTGTGTAAGTACTAGATGTGTTGGGGAAGTAACACGTAACACATTTTAACTACATTTTGTTAAAATGAATGAAATGAATGAAATGACTCGAAAAAAGATTCGTTCATTTTGCTGAACGTGACTCAAAAGTCTGAGTCTGTAAAATGATCCGAACTTCCCATCACTTTTCACTAGAGACTCGCACCAAATGGTTCATTTGAATCAGTGAGTTGTTGACTCTAGAACAGCTGCAATCGGATCATTCTAGTTCGTCAATGAATCGTTTGGTGTGAGTTGCAAACCGATTTAAAAGGTTAATTGAAAAGTTCGTTCTTGAAACCGCTTCTGCATGTCGGAGCACGTGATATAGCCTATTATAAGGAGTAACGATATGTTGTATGAAATGTAGTAAAGTAAAAAGTACGATATTATGCTATGGAATGTAGTAATGTAAAAGTTACTAAAAATAAAACTACTCCAGGAAAGTACAGATACTTGAAAAATGCACTTTAGTACAGTAATGAAGTAAAGCTACTCCGTTACTGTCCAACACAGCCTCTGAGTGTCGATTTTGAATGTTGTTAATTCACGATACATAGCAGCAGGCTACTTTCTCAACAATGACGAATATTACTCTGAATGCACGTTTAATGTTTTAATGAAATACAGAAGGTTACTGTCAAACTTTGGCACTTTTTACAGCACCATCTAAAAAATGACCAGAATGCACAGACATGGTGTTGGGTTCTTTAGATGAACCTGGGCACTTAAGGCTTTTTACGGCTCCTGACTACCCCAGCCATATCACAGAAGCAAAAAAAAATAATAATTACAGAGAAAGGTGTTTGTGCTCTTTTGACTTGTGTCGGTGTTTATCTCCAGCATCCTGGTATCGAGTATCACCACAGTAACTCATTGGTGAATGTGAAACATCAAATCAGCTGACATCCCATTGCAAACTAAATGATACATGTCTATGTAACAACCAGTCTGATCCCTCTGAGAACAGGTTTCAATGCCATTATGATTATTTAACACAGAAACACAATACATCAATGATTTAATATTCAATACAAAATGCTCTGATTTGCATGCAAGGAATTTCTTTGAAGAATAATATCTGATGTTAAATAATGTTATTGCTGGTTCTATTTACAGTGATGTTTTTACACTGAACATGATCCTAAACTTCAAGACATTCACTGATGTGAGCTGGAGACACAATGAAAGCAAGATTGTATCTAATAAAAATATAATTTACTACATAACTTGTCTCACAATTCTTTGTAATTATCATTGTGTATGAAATGTTATGTATACATATGCTTGCCTTATAGGTTAATAAATTACTGAATTAGCTGAATTACTGTAGTTCAGTATTCATCAATTCTTTCTGTTGCAGGAGACAGTTTTGTGTTGTTATGCTCTCGCTGTTTTACAGATACAGAGAAATCATATATATATATATACACACACACACACACACACAAACAATATCAGTAAATAAGCATATGCTCTCCTAATATCAGTCTATATAATACAAAAACAATGAAGTTCAGAAGAATCAAACTGAATGAAAACAAATCAGCAACATAACCACCCATTTGCTCAAAAGTAAGGTCCGAAAGGACAAGGCTCTAAAATCAGACTTTAAGAAGAAGAGTGTTCTCCTAATTCCTCAGCATGAATGAGGATGTAACTGGAATCTCTGTATTCTTTTCATCCTTACATTGACGATAAACAAAACCAATGACATGACAGTGTGTTCACATCATACCAGCTCACACACTCACTCTTCTGCTCCAATAACTATCATCCTGAGTCTCTCCTCTCATCAGATTGAGAATATTACAGTCTCTTTACAGCACTTGAACAGTTTGTCAGAATAAAAGTGAAAGAGAGCTATATGATACAGATCTTGATAAATTCAGAAAAGATATAAAAACAAACAAAAAACTCTTGTTGTCAGCTGTTTGTTTTCATTGATGAAAATCATTTGAAAGGCAAGTTTATGTTAAAGTGACTGTATGTCACAAATCAGGGTATGTATAACTGGAAGCTCTGTATTCTTGTTGTTTTTACAGTACATACATTATTATAAACACGATGACAACAGAAATGTGTGGGAGACATAATTCAGAAAACTTCATATTGTAAAGAGACAGAATGTACAGAGATACTGTAACTGATAACTGAGTGTGTAATACTATCATTTATATTTTGATAATCTTAGAGGGAGATCAGATAGACTGAATCTCAAAGGAAGCTCCCGTCATTTGTTTCTCAGTAAACACATGATCTCTCTCACCCTCCTATCTGACAACTAACCACTGAAGTAACAGCACTCCTTCAGTCTGTCAGGAGGAAGAAGAGAGAGAGGAACTATGAGGAAGATCTTTCTCCACTGAGCCCAGATACAGAAACCAAAAAATAAAATAAATGCCTTCAATGCAGGTATAGACTATCTACAGTATAGCTGTGTGAGTTGATATGAAAGGCATTTCATAATCCAGGTTTTCAGTTCTCTGTCTTTTGGTTTCAAAGACGAAGATAATCCATGATGACAGGAATATATTAAACATCATTAAGAGAAATGATACAATTGAGGACCAAAAATTCTACATTTCAGTTTATGAAAGGATGCTTCACTTTCACACTCATGTAAGTTACTGATTCAATTTACTCATTATTTTTTATGATCCTTTTCATTTCACTAATATGAAAACATAAGCAGTGTTGAGACAGTTACTTTAGAAATGTAATAGGTTAGAAATTACAAGTTCTATCTAAAATGTAATAAATAGCATAACCATTTCAATTATTTTATTAAAGTAATATAGCTGATTGTATTTAATATTTTTTTTTATTAACTTTCTAAATAATGTTTTCATCTGTTAATCTTTTCAAACATGTAAATCAAGCACGGTTAACCTTACAATAGCTCTCAACACTGATTAGACTTTTTTCTCTTTCGAAAACTTTAAGAGTTTATCATTTTAAAGCACAGCCACCACAAAATCAGAAATACTTTGAGATTATTCTGAGGTTAAATACAGATTTAAAACCATAACAAGAAATAGTTTAGTAGTGATACTGTTTTTGAAATCAAATCATTGCATAGTTATGTCATGAAACACTGGCATCTAACCTTAATCTTAAAAAAAAGAAGTATATAGACTACATAAACCCAAACAGGAAATAAAACACTTGTTTAAAAAAAATGTCTCCTATTCTGTATCTCATATTTTAGAGCAGTCACTGCAATTTATCAAAGAAATCAATTAATCTGTATGTGGGGGAGTGTGAAAATAAATAAATTCAGATGTAACCCCTTTGTAATTGTTAACATTTTCATAAGTAAATATAATTACACATTTTTGTCTCAGTAACTGTAACTGATTATAATTATATTTATTTTATAATTAAATTACATAGTTTAGTTACTTAACTATTCACTCCCCAACATATATACAAATATATTGATGCTTTAGCTACCTGTTGATAATATCTATCCATCTAAGATCTAATGGAGCCAGAAATTGAATATGTTGGTCAGCTGTTGTATTAGAAACCCTCACACAGCAGCATTAACTGTTTTTCTGAAGTTTAACTCCTAAGTAATATAACACAGAGTATAGTGCATAAAATAAATGTACATAAGAAATAAAAATAATATATAATCGATTTGCTATATAAACAATGCTAATAACTGTGGAAACACATCATTACAGTCTATGAAAAGGATCCATAATTTTACAGTGAAATTGGCACAGTTGTAGTCTGATAAATGAAGATGAGAAACAAAATGAGTCCTCTGAAGAACTGAAGTCGAGACATGACAGAGATATGATTGGAGACACAGTAACGGACAGCAGAGACTTGTTCAGTATTACTGATGATGAAGACTGAGTCAAAGATCAAGAGTTGGCTACATGCGATGAAAATCTTGAGAAAGTCACCTTCTGTCGCAGATGTCTGGAATATACTCAAGTAAATCTGAATACGTATAACAAATTTCTGGTGCGCGTTTCTTATCGTTAACACGGTTAGTGTTGATGTCACTTATGTCTGATGTCATTACGTAGCACACGTGACTTACTGATGTGGAAGCGTGTTCAATACTTTGTTATCTGAAAACAAAAATAGTATTTAATCTTAATTGAAGACATATTTGAATGCAATATATTAAAATAAAACATATTAATGATATTAGGGGACCATGATGAACAGGTACGTTCAATGAGTTCAGAACACGTCTTCCTCTATTTTCGGTCATTTCTGTTGTGTTGTGGGTTTGCTGATGCGTTATTGAAACTAGAATTAAAAGAGAAACTTTTTAGTTTAGATTAGAAACTTTAGCACAATTAACACATTAGACATGAAGTGGTTGATTAATGGTTATCTGGTTTATATAGAGTGGGAATAATTAACAACATTATTAGTAATTAGTAATTTTATTTTAGCATTGTCTCTGGAGTGTTATCTTTGTATTATCTCATCGCGTTTGTGTATGTGTAAACAAAACCCAGTCGAGTCTCAGTATTTAACAGGATCTTGTTTCTTTCTGTTCCTACAGCTTCATCTGTGTGTACACATATATATTTGCAGTGCTGATAAATAAAGGTAAGCTTCTGAACAACACACTTACAGGAGCAGAAGGTGATTTCTGACAAACACTGCCTCAAACCCTAGTGAAAAATAAAAAAAATACTTAATTATATTTAAAATATATTTATTTAATGATAAGTATATTAAATATATATTAGTGCTGTCAATCAAATAAAAAAGACAACAACTAATTAATCACAAATTTGTCCCATGACTGTTTAACAAAAACACAAAATGTATCCACTATTTTGATTTTAAATCCAAACTAGTGTTGTCACGGTACCAAAATTATTGTTTCGATACCGATACCTAGTCAAGAATTGTGATTTTGATACTTTTCCTGAAAAGGGAAAATATACTCTCAAATTTCATTGCTGTGCTTTATTTTAAAACCAGGACAACATTCTAATCATATAACACACTAATAAATGAACATATGAACAGCAGATATATTACACATTTGAACAAAATATGAAATATCAAAATATCAAAAATAAAATCGAGCAATGATATTCAAGGTAAAGAAAGAATAAATTTAGCAGCATTATCTCAGTTATCATAATAAACATAAGAGTAATACATTTCTCTTGATTCTGAACTTTGAATAAAAATATGCACAGCGATTATATTAAACAATGTTTCTGAATTTAGAAGATTAAATGTCAAAAGATAAATATCAATTTAAGCAATGGCATTCAAGTAAAAAAAAACAAAAAAGCAAATAAATTTAGCAGCAATATCTCAGATATTAACTTATTCTGTCAGTTGTGCAACCTTTTCGTTCAGAGGAGAAAACTCAGCCAGTGAGCTTTATTGAGCGTTATCTTTTTCTAGCAGTCGTGGATCGGCGGCCACAGGATCACTTGTGCTCGCACATGCAGCCTAGTGATGCATGGGTCAGGTTTTTTTCCAACCCGCGGGTCCCGCTTTTATGAAATTATTTGACCCGCCCCAACCCGCAAATAAAGTAAAATTTCTTTACCCACCCCGACCCGCTCATCGGGGATATCACGGAATGTGTAAGTCTTTGCAATATATTAAATGCTATATATTAATTACATTAGTTAGTTATTTTTTATCAAAAGTAATCCGTTATATTACTTGTTTGTGTCACTTTCACGTTACTCTTTAAATGTAAGCTGGATTTGATTGTTTTTAATATAACAAGTTCTATTCATAGCAAATGTAAAAGCCCTTTCACACCAAAAAGTGTAATAAATAAACCTCAGGCTGAAGGAATAGTAAATTCACGTCTGTAGAGTAGAACACAGGAGAAGAAGGTTCAACACTCTTCAGCAATAAAAAAAACAAAACAATGAAGCACAATTCAGTGATTTCTGCTTATTAATATGGTTGAACTGGACCATCAAAGGTCAGCAGCAAAGACACTGGTTAATAAAACCATTTGTGTTATTTAATATATTTAATTATTGCAGGTTTGCGTCATATTCTGAGTTTAACTGCATTTAAGTGTTTTAATTAATGTTGATGAATACTAAATCTGTTTTGTGTGTGTGTGTGAGTGGGATGGATTAATGCAATTTCACATTTAGTCTAGAACTACATCATGTTCACACAACGCACACAGCACCTCTGTACTTCTGATTTCTCCCAATATGAGGACAAGAGACTTGTCAGTCAATAAATGGGAAAACTAAATAACTGCCGTTACTTCTTTGTTAAAATAACTGGCGTCAAAATATAATGACAAAAAGTATGGCTAAGAACTAAAACTAAAAGCAGGCTTTTGTAATAGCAAAAGCTAAAAGCAAAATTTGATGGTGTCCTGTGTAGCATTTGGACCAATCAGACACAGCTATTTGTTATACTTAACAAAATAATATCTAGCTAGTCATGGATCACTAGTTAATTTAACCTATGATGTTTGGTATCTATGAGTTTGTATTTCATGATCTAAATGAGAGGGTATATTGTATGTTGATGCTTATGCAACACAATAGTTTTATAAGAATATTAAAGATTCTTCTCTTGAACCCCCAATCTAATTTCATATGCAAGACACAAGACTAGAGACAGAGAGTTGTAAAACTTCCCTCCAAAAGGTACCATTCCTCATTAGCTCACTCAAATCCTGATGGTGTGACATCTTCACCCTACGTATGTAGATCACTGATCACCAGATCACGACGGTTCTTCTAGATTCAGGAATTCCAGGAGAAGATGCTGAGCTAAGAGCCTTAAAAAACCACCCTAAGCTTGCGCCAGGCCCTCGGCCTTAACTTTCTGAACCTTCTAAATCCCATTTGTGGGACCATACTCCTAGGGTCACGGAAATAATAATCCCATATGTGGGACCGTACCGCTCAAATGGTTAAGATGAACATCTAAAATGCTGCTGATAGTAAAATGAGAGATATACGAGAATCTCATCTTAGTTTCCTGGGCTTAGGAAGAGCAACCATAGAGCAAAAGTTTTATTTATTGATTTATTTTTCCTCTGGGTAGCCAGCCAGAATGAAAAAAATAAAATAAAATCATAATAGAGAGCTAGCAAATATCCACAAAATTTTGTGAAGCTTTTTGTTTATCAGTAGTGTTTCTTAGAATCACTTACTGCACCTTTAAAAGATAAAATGTATAACACAGGCTGTGTTTGTCCTGACAATTTCTGTTATTTCAGTGTCTCTGCAGCTCACAGTAAAGGGTTTTGTTGGTGGTTCTGTTGTCCTGCCGTGTTCTTCAGCTGAACATGATCTTAAACTTCAAAACACTGATGTGCACTGGAGACACAATGGCAGCAAGATTGTGTATGATATAGTTCAGGGTGAAGATTCAATAGAAGATCAGGACCCACGATACAAGAACAGAACCAAAACTTTCCCTGAAGAGTATGTGAGAAGAAATTTCTCCATCAGTCTCTCTGATCTCTCTCACGCTGATGCAGGAAAATACATCTGTCTCATCACACACTCATCTGAACAGGAGACTGTAGAGCTGAACATCAACGGTGTGTGAAACTATCTGTAGTCCATGATGTTTTAATCTAAAGATGTATTCTTTAAAATCTAAATAGACTAAATGATTGTTCCACTATTAGGTCACTAGTAATGTTTCAGTCTAAAACTGCTGTGTATAAATGATACGGATCTGTTGTCTTCATCACAGTGCAGTAATCTTGTCTTCTCTCCTACAACAGAAGAAGGAAACACAAGAATTGAAGAAGAAACCAGACCAGACAGTGGCGAGAAATCATGGCTTTGGATCCTGGTTGTCCCTCTATTAACACTGGTTATACTAATCATTGTAATTATCTTCAGAAAAAAGATCCCAAGCTGCCGTATGTCAGGGGAACACTGCATGGGTTCAGACGCTCTTGAGGTTGTGAACCCTGGCTCACGTTATAAATCAGTAACTGATGATCGTGATGAAGAAGCAGGCAAATGAGACAGATGTACAGCTTAGCAACAATTGTGCAAGCTTTTGTGCTAAACAAGGAGATAGAGGAGGAGGTTGGTGCTTTCAATGTTGCTGCCACAACTGTTGGGAAACTGAATACTGAACCGTTATTTGTCTGTGTATGTCATATTCATAGTTTCCATAACATAGTACTGTAGCTTGAAGCAACAACAAATAAACCTTAAACTGAAAAGAGTTTTCAAACAAAGGGAAAGTTACAGTGTAAACTGTATAAAACACAAATGCGTGTCACTTTACCATTTAAAAATATCCTTTATTTGCATAGCATAAAATTTCCTGTTAAATTGACTTGAAAGATTTATAAATCAATGTACTGTATGTTGGTCTATGCCGAATTGATCTTCTTGCCTTTAAATAGCCTACTGTAAGTTAAACCAACAGTGGCATTAAAAAAAAAAAAAAAAAACTTACCTGCTCATGTAACAAAAAAGTTTTTTTTTTTTTTCACTCCCAACTTCATTTTATTTTGTAGATATGAACAAATTTTAATTTTGATGGCTACAATGCACTGTACAATTTGGGACAGAGGCATGTTTTACATCAACTTTTCTTTTAAATACAATGTTTAATTAATTAGGGAATTGAGGATTCTACTTTTGCAAGCAGATTTTTAGTCCAATCCCGCTTGATACACAGCATCACATGATCAAGATGCTTGTATTTATTGAAGCAGGGGCAGACTGTGGTAAATGACCACAGATTTCCAAAGTAATTCTGAACACATGTGGCTATATTTAAATGGATAGTTCACCCAAAAAAGAAATTTTTGTCATTAATTACTAACCCTCATCAAGAAATCTGAGAACTTTCTGACTCTGCATAGACAGCATTGTGACTTCTACATTCAAGGCCCAGAAAGGTAGTTGGGACTGAAAAGTCCATGTGACATCAGTGGAACAACCATAATTTTTTGAATATGCGGAAAAAATTTGGGGCAAAAAAAAAAAAAAAAAAAAAATCTACAATTTCTATTCCCCCCCTGTCAGTCTCCAATGCACAATGCTCACAACAGTACCACACGTGTTGTTAAATGCTAAATGCTTTGCTTGGAAAGACCCAGAAATGATCCCCTCAACTATTACCAATTTACCTTCTTACAGTTTAATTTGGATATTCTTGAAACTTTTCCATTTTATTTTGTTTCTGTCCCAACGTTTTTGGAGTGTTTTGTAACAAATCAAACTTTAGATTTAATTTGGTTTATATTTACAAAATGTGTTTAAGTTGGGTCACTGAAAACTTTGCTTAATTCTTAATGTATAACAGAATGAGATCTTAAAATATGGAAGTGAGAACATTTTTTCCTTTTTAACCAACCTGGTCTCACAGAATTCCGTGAAATGTCCACGGGTCCTTAACTCAAAATCCGTGAAGCCATCACGGAATTGTCCCAAATTCCGTGACCCGGCCACGGATATTTCTCCAACGCAAGTCAATGACACTGACCTCCCGTGATCCACACACGGATACCAGTTTCAATGACGGAGTACAGAACTCGCTGAACGGACGTGCTTTCTCATTTGGAAACGCAACATTTGAAGTATTTGTTTCTTTTCCAATATCAAATGCCATAATGACATTAACCAGACAGCTGAATCAGGGTAGGTCCGTGTATCATCCGATCATTCAATTATTCCATTTAATCTGGCAAACCAAAAACGAAATAACGAATCAATATTTAGTTTTTCTGTTTTTCTGTATGAACCAAATATGAAAAACTGACGTTTGTTTCATGGCTTTCAGCTCGAAACGGGAAATATAATAAACAAGGAAACCAAAACGAAATAATGGATCAAATTTACTTTGTCTCAATTTTTTTATTTGTGTAGTAGGTCTAACTATTTCCCACGGTGGCGTCCTGGCCTGCTTGCTTTGCGCATGCGCAGTGGATAGTTTCAAAGGAGTAGGTCGCTGAGCGCCCAACATACGATGGGTAACTCGCGAAGCACAAAGTTCCTCCGTGTTTTCTCAGCATTATATCTTAGAAAATACGAGGTTTGAGAAGTAAAAGGCGGGGCAACATTTAAAATATTTCAAAGTTAAATTTCATGCAAACAGATTTTAAAAGACCAGTTTCAGTCAAATATTTTATGCCTATTACAAAACCCAGTGTTAAAACAGAGCGCAAACAATTATATCTGGAACATTATATACTGTAGACTAACCAATATGCGCTCACTTCCGCGTATTCATCCCGGGGATAAAGAACACGTTTTTGTTTAAGGATCACAGGCATAGTTACAGTATGTCCAATAACAATACAACAATGTAAGTAGCCTAGATAGAAAACGAACAGAGAGCAAGTAGAGGGTCAAGTGTTTTCTTTATTTAAATGCAAACATGTAAACAAATATGTACAGAATTATGTGAAGTTACATATTTACATTATTTTTACAGTTACATTGTGTGACATAGGTAAGTAGTAGTTTTCAGATGTGAATGGGTGGGGGGTATTTTCTTGACGTCATCAAACCAAAGTCACAGTAATCCTATAGTGATGTCTCATTCCTGAATCCTGAAATGAATCAGTCTTTGAAAGACCTATTATTATAAACAGTTCAGTGACAAATTATTAAACACAGACACTTGAATTTATTCCTGAAAGAATCTGAATCTTGGATGAATAGATTGAATAAAATGCTTCTTTATTAACACAGTGACTTACCGACACCTAGTGGCGATATTACTTTCAGAAATATCATAAAGTAGGCCTATCATTTCATTTTGTCATTACATATTTCTGTGTTAAAAATGTTGTATAAACATTAATCTCATTTCATTATACAGTTGTAATTGCTATGTAAAGGCATGTCTGATCAGCATTAAACTGTAAACAGGCCTAATAAATCAACTTCAGACGCAGCTATCTCTGAAGGCTTAATTAATACTGATTTAATTATTACATGTATTCCAATTTAACATTATCATTTAAGAATTTAACATTAAGGATGACATAAATACAAACCCGATTCTCAAAATGTTGGGACGCTGTACAAATTGTGAGTAAAAAGGGAATGGAATAATTTACAAATCTGATAAACTTATATTTTATTCACAGTAGAATCTAGATAATATATGTTGAAAGTGAGACATTTTGAAATGTCATGCCCAATATTGGCTGATTTTGGTTTCATGAGAGCTACACATTCCAAAAATGTTGGGACAGGTAGCAATAATAGGCCGGAAAAGTTAAATGGACCGATTAGCAACTTATTAGGTCAATTGGCAACATGATTGGGTTTAAAAATATCCTCTCAGAGTGGCAGTGTCTCTCAGAAGTCAACATGGGCAGAGGATCACCAATTCCCCCAATGCTGCGGTGAAAAATAGTGGAGCAATATCAGAAAGGAGTTTCCCAGAGAAAAATTGCAAAGAGTTTGAAGTTATCATCATCTACAGTGCATAATATCATCCAAAGATTCAGAGAATCTGGAATCATTTCTGTGTATAAGGGTCAAGGCCAGAAAATCACACTGGATGCCGTGATCTCCGGGCCCGTAGACGGCACTGCATCACATACAGGAATGCTACTGTAATGGAAATCACAACATGGGCTCAGGAATACTTCCAGAAAACATTGTCAGTGAACACAATACACCGTGCCATTTACCGCTGCCGGCTAAAGGTCTATTGGTCAAAAAAGAAGCGATATCTAAACATGATCTAGAAGCGCAGGTGTTTTCTCTGGGCCAAGGCTCTTTTAAAATGGACTGTGGCAAAGTGGAAAACTGTTCTGTGGTCAGACGAATCAAAATTTTAAGTTATTTTTGGAAAACTGGGACGCCATGACATCCAGATTAAAGAGGACAAGGACAACCCAAGTTGTTATCAGCGCTCAGTTCAGAAGCCTGCATCTCTGTTGGTATGGGGTTGCATGAGTGTGTGTGGCATGGGCAGCTTACACATCTGGAAAGGCTCCATCAATGCTGAAAGGTAAATCCAAGTTCTAGAACAACATATGCTCTCATCCAGACATAGTCTCTTTCAGGGAAGACCTTGCATTTTCCAACATGACAATGCCAGACCACATACTGCATCAATTACAACATCATGGCTGTGTAGAAGAAGGATCCGGGTACTGAAATGACCAGCCTGCAGTCCAGATCTTTTTTGTCGCATCATAAAGAGGAAGACCTAATTGAGCAACTAAAAGCCTGTATTAGACAAGAATGGGACAACATTCCTGTTCCTAAACTTGACCAACTTGTCTTCAGTCCCCAGACGTTTGCAGACTGTTATAAAAAGAAGAGGGGATGCCACACAGTAGTAAACATGGCCTTGTCCCAACTTTTTTTGAGATGTGTTGATGCCATGAAATTTAAAATCAACTTATTTTTCCCTTAAATTGATACCTTTTCTCAGTTTAAACATTTGATATGTCATCTATGTTGTATTCTGTTTTTATTCACAATTTCAAAAAATTTTGGGAATCGGGTTTTATATTTAGGCCTAATACGACCTTCTGTTTAAATGGTTAATAAAAATGATTTGTGATAGAAAATGACACTGATAGAATAATTTCTGGTGAGTGCAGGTTTGAAGTAAATTAATTTCATTTTTCAGATTTCAAAATTAAATAAAAAAAGATTTGGATGAAACCCTGATTTTATGCTTCACAAAAACAAAAAAGGCTTATTTAGGCTATTCATTTATTTTAGGTGAGAATTAAGAATAAAAATATTCTGCTGGCAGAATTTGGAAGAATACAAATCATTAAAGCACAAAGATCTGCATTTATCTTAAAGTAATTAGTTATTTTCCTACATAGCTGCTAAATATAATTTTTCACTTGCTGCCTTTCCAACCTAAGGAAATAGGCAGCAGAACTCTGCTCACTTGTCGCCAATTCAGACGAGATCTGATAAAGCCATGGATTTACAGTAGGTACTAAGTGTATAGTTATTTCAACCCTGATACTACATCAATAATTTGATAACTGAAGAACGGCACACAGCAGTAGGTAAGCTAATGCTAGTTTAGACATAACACAAGGAATAAATTAATTTGTTTTATTTGTACAGATTGCAATGTAACTGTAAAATAATTTAAATATTTAACTTCGTAGTTCTGTGCATACAGTATTTGTTTACATGTGCACTAGAACTGTTTGTAAGTGTGTATTGCTACTAGAACTTACATTTCAAAGTACATCTGTGCAATAAAGGTGTTCTTTTCTATAAATTCAGTATAATAAAAGGGTGTAATATATTTAACTGATACAGTAATTGTCAGGTAAAATACTATTACAAACATTATTACAGTAAATCAACCATTACCTTTTTAATTACATTGTTATCTTTAAATTTTGTAAATTTTTATATTGCAAAGCTAAATATATATTACATGCAGTACACGCATCTTCAAGAAACATCTAAAAATGCATCTCTTTCATCTTTGACCCTCGAACTCTAGCGCTGTCTATTCTAATTATATTTTATCTCATTTTTATTTATTTTTTCTAATTGCTAGTTTTTCATTCAACACTAGCTTTCTGTATTCTTTTTCAATTATTTTTTTATTATTTGTATTGTATGTGTGTATGTAGATAGATAGATAGATAGATAGATAGATAGATAGATAGATAGATAGATAGATAGATAGATAGATAGATAGATAGATAGTATTTAATAATTAATTATCTACTTAAAATGCCCCACATACCAAAACAAGTGGTTAGTGTGATTTCAAAGGACATTTAAACCATCTCTGATTTTTATTATAGCGTGTTGTATTGTTATTGGACATACTGTAACTATGCCTGTGATCGTTAAAAAAAAAAAAAAAAAAACGTGTTCTTTATCCCCGCGAGGAATATGCGGAAGTGAGCGCATATTCCTTTGAAACTATCCACTGCGCATGCGCAAAGCAAGCAGGACGGCACCGTGGGAAATAGTTAGACCTACTACAACAAATAAAGAACAATTGATAAAACGTAAATTTGATCCATTATTTCGTTTTGGTTTCCTTGTTTATTATATTTCCCGTTTCGAGCTGAAAGCAATGAAACAAACGTCAGTTTTTCATATTTGGTTCATACAGAAAAACAGAAAAACAAAATATTGATTCGTTATTTCGTTTTTGGTTTGCCAGATTAAATGGAATAATTGAATGATCGGATGATACACGGGTCCGTGTACGTTTTGATAGTTTGTTTTCCAATTTGAAATGAAATAAGAAGAAACGAGAAAACGGCCCATTTATTCGTTTTTCGTTTTTTTGAAAAAAACGAAAAAACGAGATTTCGGCTTGAGTTTTCGTTTTTTAGTTCAGAGGCATAAAACGAATAAATGACTTCAAAATCCGTTTTCCACATGTGGGCGGTCCTAAGACGCCCCCTTCCGCCAATTGGTCAAGCAAATCTGAGCATGTGACGTCATCAGTTGTCGCTCAGGTCTGTTCAACAAAATAATAGTCCTCTAACGTTACTATGGCTACCGATTCTTAAACTGTGCAGGGCAGGTCCTGTTGGGCTTTCTTCTGTGCAACTTTACGCGTTTCACAGAAATCTTTACATCAGAAATATTAAATATTAGTCTGCCCCCAGCCCGTTTTAATTAGCGGTGCGGAGTTAAATCTGTGTGGTGAAGCTGCGCTAGACAGCGCCGAGCGGGAGAGGATCAATGACCAGTGTTCGGTCAGCAGTCAGAACTTGGGTACCGATGATGGGGAAATACATTTTTACTGAAAATGACCACGCGAGTATGATTGACAGGACGATAGCGGAGACAATTAAAAGCGCAATATAACGTCTGTTAACAAAAAAAAAAAAAAAAAATATATATATATATATATATATATATATATATATATATATATATATATATATATATATATATATATATATATATATATATAATATATATAATATATTATATAAAATATAATTAATATATTATATAAAATATAAAAAATATATTAATATAAGCGAATTTGTCTTTGTTTTTAATAAAATAATTGTGAACCACAAACCGAGCCTTCGTTTTAAAGGGCGATTTCCAAATATATTTTATTTATTTGTTATAATATGGGTATTTTATGTCACCCGTCTTATTAGTTTGATTATAGTAGGCTATACGCGATTTTTTTTTAAATTATTGTACTATTTTACTGTTGTTGTTTTTAATTAACAATATATCATAACAACTTAAAAAGATAAAAATCTACAGAAGAGATTAACAAATAACATTGGTGTTGTCATAAGTTAACTAATCAATGGGAAATTTTCCTCACCGGCACAACCCTATTCTTAATGTTGGCTACATGTTACAGATTTAATGTTGAGCACATAATGTTAAAGGCTTCTTAAATACCATCACATTCAGTTGAAGAGTCAAGAAGGATGTGTTAATTTATTCAATCTTTCATTAGTTGGTGACCCGGTGTGATTATAATAGCATAAATAAAAAAAACACGTAATAGGCTATGTATGCCAATAGACAAAACACATCTGCTTTTCCTCTAGATCACTTTACAGTGTGATGGAAATAAACTTTTCTTAAAGCGTGATGAGGTTTGGTAAATTTAAATCAACAACGTAAGAGGCTTCAGGCTGTCTGATGAACTCTGTATGGACAAACACCCAGCTTTGCAGTATAGGTGGCACAGAAACAGCATCTGACCTGGCATTTAGATGTACTTTACACACTGTCTATTGCAGCTCAAAGGAGGCACTGTGAATTTGCATTACAATTTCATTCTAAGAGGCTATTAAATGTGAAGTGACAACATGAAACACTACTTTTAATATATATATATATATATATATATATATATAAACACCAGCAGTTGGTGGCAAGTCACCCTGATAATGATTAAATACCAATTTACTCATTTAGGCTCACAATAAGCGGATTACATAATTATACCATGAAAAAAAAAAAATATATATATATATATATATATATATATGTGTGTGTGTGTGTGTGTGTGTAAAAGCAGGAAGTCCAGTCCTGGCTGTATAATCAAACAATAAAACGAGAAACAATGCATGCCATCAAGAACATTTTTTATTCCACAGGAACTTGATCCAGTTCACTTGTTAAAGGATACTCCACTTTAAAATAAATTCTGTCATCATATACTCACTCTCATGTTTTTTCAATCCTTTATGAATTTCTTTCTACTCTCAGTCCAGCCTCTCTCATTGTTAAACCATGGTTTATCACATGATCGACTACTGTAGCCTTGTTTCCATTTCTGACTCATCCTCTTCCTCCCCTTCCTCCTCTTAGTCGAACTCGTCCTCTGGCTCTCCCTCCAACTCCTCTTACTCTGTCTGCAGTGTTTGCATCCATTATCCAAAACCTATTACTTGACCTTTGGCCTATTTATAGGCCACTACTAAAGTTATGTTTGGTTGTTGTTAAGTAAAGCAACAAGTGTTTGCACATGTGAGGAGTTAGTGTGAGGCACGGATGAATTAGTGTGGCATTTTGATTGGTTGTGTGTATAAAAGGAAATCAAGAAACTTCCTGTCAGATTCTGGTGTGTTGTATAGAAAATTGTGTGTTGTGTTTTGCAAAAAGTGTTTAACGAAATTGAAAACTGAGTAAAAGGCCAAACATTTGTGTATGGTTTTGCAGATTTAGTGTGTGGTTCTGTTGTCTGAGTGTCTTTAGAAATTGGTTTTAGAAATTGTGTGACAAGTAATAATTTGTGTGTAAGCAGTTGAAAAAAAAAACTGTAAGCATTTTAGAATATTCCCTTGCTTTGATAATAAATTCTTTGCTGAAATTTATTAGCTTGTGGCTGATCTGATTGATCATAAATGGGCAAGCAACCACAATTTTATATTTTTTAAAAGTGTTGTTTTCATTTAATGTTTGCATTAGGGTTATTTAAATTAGTATTTAGCTTATTTAGGTTAATTTTGTTTCTTAAATCTGAAACTTATACTTTTTTTTGCCATATTGCATGATATTTTAATATACATCACAAAAATTGAAACTTGTCATTAACAAAGCAAATTTTTTTAAAACCTGTTCTTTATTGCAATACTATTAAAAAACTTGAACCTTATAAGTAATTACTGTGATATGAAATGTTGATACTTGCACATGCCTATTACATAATTCACACTTAAACTTTGTTTTACCTGGAATCCGGTGAGCATACCAGGACTGCACCACACGGTCAAGACCAACTGTAGTAACCTGACAAGATAGTGCAGACGCACAATAACGTTTCAGGTCATCTTCCATGTCCAGTTCCTCCTGGTTCACTAATTGCATCAGTGCCCCTTTCACTGGATAATTCACTCTGTTATTTACTTCAGGCCATATTCTTTCAATTGTGTGATTCTTTTTATTTAAAAGGAAAAAAAGGAAAACAATTAGACTAGCACAACAGCTACATACAGTTAAGGAAGTTAGTTTATTACAATCTTGCACCTCTAGAGCAGTGGATCTTAAATCTGGTTGCTTTAAGGAGGTATTTCTACCTGATTCTACGTAGAAATTCTAATGTCGTCGTTGTGACCTACTTCAATCAGTTCGTTGAAACATAAAACGGGAAAGCCGTTATAACCTAATTGAGTTACATTGACTTAACATACAATTTCCATTAATGCTTGCTCAGGATGGACACATTCGGCACGTGCACCTGCTCATGAGTTCAATCAAAGTGAAAATCGCAATTGACAGCAATACTCTTCAGCACAATGGTAACCACAAAATTTTATGACAGAAAAAATTGACAGAGTTGACACCCAATTAGATGTACAGTATCTGGAGTTGACCCTTTTCATTAACCATTTATGACAGTTAATGTGTCTGTCTCCCTTTTGCTATTTTTAGTTCAAGAACGTTTCCTCTAAAAATTGTAATGTTGAAAATCTTTGGATGTAAATTATTCTACAGCGCATTCAGGAAAATTGAACACTTTTGGAAAATTATATTTTATCATAGGCCCTGTTAATTATCGCAGTAAATCTTACAGAGTACAGGCATATGTAATTGAATCAATCGACTGCCAATGTAAATGCCACAGGCCGTGACTGTGTCAGAGTCAAGAATGCCTCCGATTTTGTAAATTACCTTCTATCATCTGTTAAAAGTCCCTTTCCTTATCAAATTACTGAAATTATGTTGATAAGATACATATTCTTTTGTCTAATTATTATTATTCTTATTATTATTAGAAAAGGGGGTTCCTAATGTTTTGGCTCATGGAGGATGCCAAAAGAGAGTGTCTGTGGATCTTTTCCCAAATGCAGTGGAGGCTGCAGGCTGGTATGACCGTGAAGCAAGATCTTCATTGACACCAGTTTCAACTTTTGGGCAGAATCCATGTCAGTCAACAGAGGACCAGGTTGCTGTGGAGAGGCAGTTCTCTATGCAGTGTCCTGACATTGCGTCTCTTTTTGAACGATGAGGTGGTGGTGTTGGCGCAGTAGATAAGACACATGCCTTTGGTGTGAGAGACCCGGGTTTGAATCCACTGTGAGGCACCAATGTGTCCCTGAGCAAGACACTTAACCCCTAGTTGCTCCAGAGGCGTGCGACCTCTGACATATATAGCAATTGTAAGTCGCTTTGAATAAAAGCGTCAGCTAAATGAATAAATGTAAATGTAAATGAACGTGTTGTCAATTTCCAACAAGAAGAGTTCCAAAATGCTTTGAAAATACTAATTGATCTTGTTCGAATTCATGCTTAAGAAAGAAATTCATAAAGGATTGAAAAAACATGAGAGTGAGTATATGATGACAGAATTTATTTTAAAGTGGAGTATCCTTTAACAAGTGAACTGGATCAAGTTCCTGTGGAATAAAAAATGTTCTTGATGGCATGCATTGTTTCTCGTTTTATTGTTTGATTATACAGCCAGGACTGGACTTCTTGCTTTTACACACACACACACACACACACACACATATATATATTTTTTTTTTTTTCATGGTATAATTATGTAATCTGCTTATTGTGAGCCTAAATGAGTAAATTGGTATTTAAACATTATCAGGGTTACTTGCCACCAACTGCTGGTGTTTTATATATATATATATATATATATATATATATATATATATATATATATATATATATATATATATATTAAAAGTAGTGTTTCATGTTGTCACTTCACATTTAATAGCCTTAGAATGAAATTGTAATGCAAATTCACAGTGCCTCCTTTGAGCTGCAATAGACAGTGTGTAAAGTACATCTAAATGCCAGGTCAGATGCTGTTTCTGTGCCACCTATACTGCAAAGCTGGGTGTTTGTCCATACAGAGTTCATCAGACAGCCTGAAGCCTCTTACGTTGTTGATTTAAATTTACCAAACCTCATCACGCTTTAAGAAAAGTTTATTTCCATCACACTGTAAAGTGATCTAGAGGAAAAGCAGATGTGTTTTGTCTATTGGCATACATAGCCTATTACGTGTTTTTTTTATTTATGCTATTATAATCACACCGGGTCACCAACTAATGAAAGATTGAATAAATTAACACATCCTTCTTGACTCTTCAACTGAATGTGATGGTATTTAAGAAGCCTTTAACATTATGTGCTCAACATTAAATCTGTAACATGTAGCCAACATTAAGAATAGGGTTGTGCCGGTGAGGAAAATTTCCCATTGATTAGTTAACTTATGACAACACCAATGTTATTTGTTAATCTCTTCTGTAGATTTTTATCTTTTTAAGTTGTTATGATATATTGTTAATTAAAAACAACAACAGTAAAATAGTACAATAATTTAAAAAAAAAATCGCGTATAGCCTACTATAATCAAACTAATAAGACGGGTGACATAAAATACCCATATTATAACAAATAAATAAAATATATTTGGAAATCGCCCTTTAAAACGAAGGCTCGGTTTGTGGTTCACAATTATTTTATTAAAAACAAAGACAAATTCGCTTATATTAATATATTTTTTATATTTTATATAATATATTTTTTATATTTTATATAATATATTAATTATATTTTATATAATATATTATATATATATATATACATATATATATATATATATATATATTTTTTTTTTTTTTTTTTTTTTTTTTTTTTTGTTAACAGACGTTATATTGCGCTTTTAATTGTCTCCGCTATCGTCCTGTCAATCATACTCGCGTGGTCATTTTCAGTAAAAATGTATTTCCCCATCATCGGTACCCAAGTTCTGACTGCTGACCGAACACTGGTCATTGATCCTCTCCCGCTCGGCGCTGTCTAGCGCAGCTTCACCACACAGATTTAACTCCGCACCGCTAATTAAAACGGGCTGGGGGCAGACTAATATTTAATATTTCTGATGTAAAGATTTCTGTGAAACGCGTAAAGTTGCACAGAAGAAAGCCCAACAGGACCTGCCCTGCCCGTTTAAGAATCGGTAGCCATAGTAACGTTAGAGGACTATTATTTTGTTGAACAGACCTGAGCGACAACTGATGACGTCACATGCTCAGATTTGCTTGACCAATCGGCGGAAGGGGGCGTCTTAGGACCGCCCACATGTGGAAAACGGATTTTGAAGTCATTTATTCGTTTTATGCCTCTGAACTAAAAAACAAAAACTCAAGCCGAAATCTCGTTTCTGCTTATTTCATTTCAAATTGGAAAACAAACTATCAAAACGTACACGGACCTACACGGACCAGGGTATCTTCCGTCCATTCCAAATCCGTTTCAAATTAAAAAACAGAAAACGAAAAACTCAAGAGGATTCAAGTGAGAGAACATGAATTAAATAACGAGAAATGGAAAGATGGCTCGTTCATTCGTTATTCCATCTAGATTAACAAACGGAAAATGAGTTTTTGACTTGATTTCTCATTTTGTCGTTTTGGGTTTAAAAAACGGCTTATGGCTTCAATATTTCATTCGCACTTGTGGGCGGAGCTGAAACGCTCCTTTCATCTGATTGGTCGGATCGCTCCGCCTTCAACTCGGGCTCCTCAGTCTTTCAGAATAAGAGTCTTACAAGAGCAATATCTGAAACCAGATGTAGACACATAATTAGCGTTGTTTGACTTGCAAGTCACCCCTTTAAATTATTTCTAGGTTATAGTATTGTATGAATATTGTCCCACTGTAAATACAGTGCAAATAGTTCTGTCTCCTGGGATAAAAGTGAAGTGGAAATAAAAATCAATAATAGACTGAACATTTCCATGATAATGTCTGTAACATTTACCACTCTCATCTTTTAAGTCTAATGGCACTAGGTAGGTGTGTGTGACATTAATAATTAATTGTGGAAATTAATATAGTTAAATTTATTAAATAAATTAGAATTATTAGTTTTATTACAGACAAAATTGAATGATGTTTCTCTTTTAGTCTTCTTTGTTGGCCTTGACAACGACTGAAATTTTATTGTTTCACCAAATTCAGCTCAGATCTTCAGACTCGTTTGAATCGTTGCTGTAACTGGTCAGACTTTTTCCTTCTCAAAAAATCCTAGTGACTTTCATTATCTGAGCAATGAAGGTCTTACACTTAAGGTCCACTAGAGGGGGAGACAGGATTTCTGTTTATGTAAGTTTAAATGACAGATAAATACATTAATTTCATGTGTACTACCATGAATATGCCATATCTGTTTAACACAGGTTCTTCAATGATAGATGGGGTGGTAGGGGGGGTATACCTTAGCTCAATGATAGCTGTATAATATAAAACAACATTAACTACTGCAGCTGGTACCAAATAAAAATGATTAAGTTTTGGAAAAACTGCAAGTCAAATGTACTTGCACAAATGACTTGCTGTTACATAATACCCCATATGCGTTGTTGGGGACGTTTTCGTCCACTAGGGGGCAGAGATGGGGACTCGAGTTTGAGACTCGGACTCGAGTGCGACTTAAGTCGCACACACAGTGACTTCAGACTCGACTTGAGACTCGTCCTCGAAAGACTTCAGACTCGACTCGGACTCGAGCTCCGGGACTCGTGAACAATGTTAATTTTTAGTAAACGTCAGATGAGCTCGCTGTTAGAGTTGTGACGTTCGCGAACGAACCGATTCTTTTGAACGGCTCATAAACATGAACGATGGGAGCCGAGTCACGGCTGGAGGGGAGCCGTTCTTTCTGTCGCTCTTTTTTCCTATGCGTGTTTCTGAGCGCGTGTTTCATACAGATGCACACAAATGAGCTCCTCCGCGAGACAGAACAGTTATAGGGGGAGGGGCGCACCCAGCGCAGGCCAACCCTTTATAGCGTGATGATATTAGTTATTAGTTGTGCACGCATCCTTCACGTGAGTACTCCAGTGGAAAAAAAACCTGCGTGCCTCTGTCATTGGGTAGGAGCGGAGCCATGACGTTTTGCACAGATATTCATTGCAGCCCACTTTGTTATTGTTCATTGACTTGAAGGGGCTGATGTCCTATTTACAAAGTTTACAGTAGTAATAGTATGTAGACATTTCCATTTTATTTATTCTAATTTTATCTACTTTAAATATTTTTGGTTCTCTATCAAAATATTCTTGTGTGATAACAATGTTCTTGTGTTGAAGTGTTTGTAGTAAAAGCTGTTTTGCACAGAAATTCATTGCAGCCGGCTTTGTTTTTGATGTTTATTTTTGAGTAGGTATTGTATGAATAACATAAGTCAGCGTAGCTTTGTTCATTCTTAAGCCAGACAAGAGGTGTGCAGCTATACAGCCAGGACAGACAGAAGGCCATTACTGAATCCATAAATGCAAAATACAGATATTAACTTAAAAGTAAAGCATTCTTGGTGTTTTTGTCATGTTGCAATAGCCTGTTTACACTGATTATATACCAAAATCAAAGTTGATATTGTATGCTAATAAATAGAGTTGTCATAATAACATATTACATGCTTTGAATTCCTTATATATAGCTATGCAGTGTTCTAAGCAGCTTGGATGGGTCGCTGTACGTGATGCAACATTTATTATAACCAGAGACTTAATATAATAAAGAGACTTGAGACTTGACTTGGACTCTAGCTCAGAGACTTGAGACTTGACTTGGACTCTAGCTCAGAGACTTGAGACTTGACTTGGACTCTAGCTCAGAGACTTGAGACTTGACTTGGACTCTAGCTCAGAGACTTGTGAGCATCTCTGCTAGGGGGTAAAGTTGAGTCTTATTTTGGCCACAACTTTCTCTGTGTTGCAGCTAATGGAATGATTGGTGACAAATCTTATTTTGACACTTATTTTGGGAAAATGCTTGAAATTTTTCAAAAACTCAACAGTATACTGTGGGTAAATTCACTACCCTTTTGTTATGTTTGGGATGAAAACACCCACTAAATTAAAATGCTGTAAAAATGTCTCAGATAAAGATTTTTTTTTTTTTTTTTTGCATAAATCTATTAATCACCCTCAGTCCTGATCAAAACTACCAAATGTTTAAAAAGAAAATCCAAGATTTTAACTCTTTAATTACCAAGTTCATAAATTATGTCACTGATTTGGGAAGAAAAAACACACACAAAATGACATATTTTCAATATAAAAAGTAATTGTGGACTGGATATTTTTTTTTACCTTTTATGACAGTCTTGGGCATGTCAAAGATTAGTAACTGTAGATTAAATTTGATGTATTGTTAGTTTTGTGCAGCATTAGATTTAAATTTTTTCTCCCTCATTTATTGTTGGTGGCTGTTTTTGTCCCATTGACTTCCATTATAACGACATTTTTTGATTGCAAAGCCATGACACCATATAATCATGCACTCTTGATTGTTGGTGGTTTTCCCTGTTGGGAAGAGGTAACATTTGTTATTTTTACAGTTGATCACTAGGTGGGACCATTAACCCTTTAGGCCTGTGCAAAAAAAAGGCTTAGTTTCTGGCCTGTATATAGAGTTATATGGAGTTTAACAGCAAATTATAGTGTGTGTGTGTGTGTGTGTGTGTGTGTGTGTGTGTGTGTGTGTGTGTTTGAGAGAGAGAGAGAGAGAGAGAGAGTGTGTGGGAGAGACCTTTGTTTACTGCATAATCATTTCTAAAACTCTGGTTCAAGTCAAGCCCTTTCTCGTATTGCTTGCTGCTCTTCTCACCATCAAATGACCAGAAGGATGGCATGCAAGTGTTTAAATCCATGTACTGTTTTTGTTTAGTCTATACTTATCACCACCATTAAAAGGCAGCAGGTGCATAAATACACTTTTGTTTACTCCATGTAGTTCTGAGAGCTGAGGTGTACATTTAGATTTTCTCAAATACATCAAGGTAAGTGCGCAAAAGTCTCTCTCTCTCTCTCTCTCTCTCTCTCTCTCTCTCTCTCTCTCTCTCCTACACACATACACACAATATAATTTGCTGTTATACTCCACATAACTCTATATACAAGTCAGAAACTAAGCTTTTTTTTGCACAGGCCTATCTAAAGGGTTGATGGTCCCACCTAGTGATCAACTGTAAAAAATAACAAATTTTACCTCTTCCCAACAGGGAAAACCACAAACAATCAAGAATGCATGATTATGTTTCATGGCTTTGCAATCAAAAATGTAATTATAATGGAAGTCAGTGAAAAAAAAAACATCCACCAACAATAAATTAGGGGAAAAATGTTTTATCTAATGCTTATAGCAGTTTAATTGAGTGAATGTTTTCATCCCGAACATAACGAAAGGGTAGTGAATTTGAACAATGCACAAAGGATACATAATAATTTTTATTTGGCACCAGCCGCAATTAATGTTGACAGCTAGCAGGAGTGTGGTGGGGTGCGAGGTCTGTTTTGACCAATGGATGGAGACCTCAAGGCAGTGGCCTTAATGCTTATCTGAAGATTTGTCTTTATAGATTACAGTTTACATTGTACTTACTGAAGTACACCTCTGCATGCAGACACCCAACTGTACAAATTCATTTATAGATTTAAAACCCAGTCCTGAACCGGGAGAACCATGTTCTGCAGAGTTCAGTTCCAACACACTTGCTTGGACATTGCTACTGATCCTGAAGACCTTGCTTAGCTTAGGTGTGTTTATTTGGGGTAGCTAAACTTTGCAGGACACTGGCCATCCAAGAGGAGGACTGAGAGTCCTGACATTAGCATTTACATTCAGTGCATGTGATTTATCAACACTGAGTACATCTTAAAATGTACAGCTCATGAAAAATAAAAGTTCTAGATGGACAAACATTAAATGAATAAACCAGTGTGAATAAAAATATATTAAAATACATTTGGAGGTAGGTTGAAAAAGCCAGAATGGGAAGTTTTAAAGTACAGCTTGAAGTGTGAAGTTTATTCTTGTACACAGATATGGCATATTCATGGTAGTACACATGAAATTAATGTATTTATTTGCCATTTTACGTAAATAGAAATCCTGTCTCCCCCTCTAGTGGACATTATGTGTAAGACCTTAATTGCTCAGATAATGAAAGTCACTAGGATTTTTTGAGAAGGAAATTTGGTGAAACATTAAAATTTTAGTCGTTGTCAATTACTCTCATAATAAATGATAATAATGTTCAAATATATGTTGGCTTTCTCAAGGCCAACAAAGAAGACTAAAAGAAAAACCATTCAATTTAGTATGTAATTAAACGAATATTACTAATATATTTCATAAATTTAACTATAGTAATTTTCCCAATTAATTATTAATGTCACACACACCTACCTAGTGCCTTTTGACTTAAAAGATGAGAGTGGTAAATGTTACAGACATATTATCATGGAACTGTTCAGTCTATTATTGATTTTTATTTCCTCTTCACTTTTATCCAAGGAGACAAAACTATTTGCACTGTATTTACAGTGGGACAATATTCATACAATACTATAACCTAGAAATAATTTAAAGGCGTGACTTGCAAGTCACAGCAGCACGAATTATGTGCGCAGTAACATCTGACTCAAATATTATGTTAATTAACAGTGAGCGGTGGTTTCAGACACTACTCTTATAAGACTCTTATTCTGAAAGAATGTAAGATCGAGTTGAAGGCGGAGCGATCCGACCAATCAGATGAAAGGAGCGTTTCAGCTCCGCCCACAAGTGCGAATGAAATATTGAAGCCATAAGCCGTTTTTTAAACCCAAAACGACAAAATGAGAAATCAAGTCAAAAACTCATTTTCCGTTTGTTAACCTAGATGGAATAACGAATAAACGAGCCATTTTTCCATTTCTCGTTATTTAATTCATGTTCTCTCACTTGAATCCTCTTGAGTTTTTCGTTTTCTGTTTTTTAATTTGAAACGGATATGGAATGGACGGAAGATACCCTGATTCAGCTGTTGTAGTTATTGCATTGTCCTGTCATCATAAAAATTACGTTTGTTTCAGTTACAAAAGTCCCGTGATGGCACGGACCTCCACAACCTGACCTCACTCACTTGTTTAGGAACTTACAAGCTTTTCGTCGACACTGTTGCAATTGCATGTAATTAACTTGCCATTTTTTCTCTTCCTGTCATCATAAAATCCAGTTTGATGGCGTTTTACACACATTTTGGCTATAGTCAGAACTAAAATCTGTGATAGGAGCACGGAGTGAGTCTGTGCTTAGATCACGGATAACTCTAACGCAAGTCAATGACACTCATCTTCCGTGGTCCGTACACGGATCGTTTCAGTGATGGAGTACAGACCTCACTCAATGGACGTGCTATCTCATCTGGAAAGGCAACATTGGAAGTATTTATTTTTTTCAACACCAAATACCATGACCAACCTGACTGTTATTGTAACTATTGCATTGTCCTGCCATCATACAGATTCACTTTGATTCTGTTAGCCTAACTAAAATCTGTGATAGGAGCACGGAGTGAGTCTGTGCTGAGATCACGGATAACTCTAACGCAAGTCAATGACACTCTTCTTCCGTGGTCCACACACGGAAACCCAGTCTCACGGCAGTTCGTGATTTTGTCACGTAATTTAATCTATTTATTCGTAGCAGGCACACGTTTATTTCCTTATTTTCATGATTGCAGCACGTTTTTTTAAACTAATGCATTTCAACTGGAGGCATCTTTCGTGCATCAGCACAATATTTTCTGATTAATTATTATTATTATTATTTAATTTTTCACAGGACAACAGAAGAAACTCACTGAAACTTGAAAAAAAAAAATCGGAGCTTAACTTACTGTACAAAACTGAGCAACATACTGTATTGCTGGTGACAAAAACACATTAAAACTTTTTTAGCTGTAAAATGCGCAATATGGTTCTTTTTTTTACTTTTTCATTGATTTTTATTTTTTTCATAGGCCTAGATTTATTTATTTTTTATTACAGAATTCAATATCAAGTCCTTGACACATAACTGTAACACATTTTTACATTAATAAACAATTTAGTTTAAATAAAAAGAACAAAAATAAAAATAAATAAATAAATAAATTATTTATTAGCGATAGGCCTACAGATTTATTAAAAGTTTTTATTAAGGCTATTGTAAAGGCTTCTTAAAAATGCTGTCGCTGATGAGCCTCTGATCGCTGTCAGATTCTGTGATATGAATGTCCGCTAATGGGTTTAGAATGAGCCCCGCTCGGCCCGTGTTCTGGCTTACTGTAATATTTCACCTGTAATAAGACCGAAATAATATAATTAAAATAAAGAAATGAATGAATACATGATAACATCTAAATAAATGTTGATAGATTTAGCGTTATAGTTTTAAAAAAAATATTAATAAACAGCAAATCAACACAGCTTCGAAATAATAACCGAGAAAGACCTAAATAATAATAATACATAATTAATAAACAGCGCCGCCCCTCCCACCACGCGCATCACGCGCTGTGCGTCAACCCCAAAGCGTCAAAAACTGAAGCGTGGTCAAGCGCCTCTAGCGTCACTGACATGAGATGTTTATCGCTTTGAAATCACGTTCAAGAAGTCTCATTCAGCACACATTGCGATACTTTTCATTAGTTTGCAAGAGCCGCAGGTTGGGTGAGTTATACAGTCTATGGTGAGTAGTAGTAAATATGCTCTTTTAATGCCTGTCATAAAACGTATTCTGTCTTCTTTATTAATCAGATGAGCGCCTTATGTTTACTCTCTGTATTACATCGGTCATCCGAGGCTGTCTTTGAGTTTCATTGTGTTTAACTAAATGAACACAGCTGCTAACTGGTTAAACTCTATCGGTCACGTGACGTGACGTGCCACAGACCTGGGATCCGTTTTATATTCATTTCAGGTTCAAAGATGTAAGTTGTATTTGTAGTAAAATCATGGTAACCATGACACCTACAAAAGTAGGTAAAATCCAGTAAACAAGACATTTACCATGTTTTTTTTATTTATTTATTTATTTTTTTTTACCACAGTAACTGTAGTTTTTCTGTGGTATAGTAATAGCACATTAATCACCAAATTAACTATAGTTGTACCACTGTAATGGTAGTGTTTTAATGTGCTTTTATATGACTTATTTCACAGTAATCACATTTACTGTACCATGCTTGTAATACCTTTTTAATGTAAAAAAAAAAACAATTTTTCCCATATTGCAGTTCAATTCATATTGGTTTATATCTTAAATATTTTGCTCACAGATCACTATTAACATTCTGTAAATAATTCTGTTTTATTTTCTTTCCCCTTGTATTAATTTTTTAGCTGAAAAGACGTAAAGGCAGTCACCCCAGTGGTGTTTGTGGAGAGGTATTCCTTCAGAAATGGAGAAGACAGAAAGCTGCAGAGGCAGGTTGGTCTGTGATAGTTTGTCCCTTTTATCAAACATTCCTGTTGTTATCATTTGCACAGCATTTTGTTGTTTCTTAAACTGTTGTACGGTCCAAATACCCACACTTGCCATCTTTGCACATTTCCTTTATTTGGCCCAAGTGAGCATGAAGATCACAATGTGTGTCGATCTTAACATGACAAAGTTCGTTTCAACTTTGTATTTTAAAATAAACTTCTAAATGTCTTTTCAATAGTCCCTAATAATACATTTTAATTCGCTTTTCTAGAACCCAAAGTGCTAAAATTAGCGCCCTATTAACCCTATTAAAGATGACAATTTATTTTGTGGTGCTTCTAATTAAGTGATAAAAAGAAGTTACAAATGATGTACAAAATAAATATACTTTTCTGTGCACCAAGAAAACATGCAACACTTTGTTTTACTACTAAATTAGTCTCAATTTCTAATTATTATAATTAATATTTCACAAACATTGGAAAGTTGCGTGACCTCCTGTGAGATCTCTGCAAAAAGTCTCACATTAATTCTAAAACATGATGCATGATGGGATACACTAAGCGTTGTATAGCGCTCCGGAGCAGTATTGGAGAGGTTTAGTGTGTGTTAAGGACACCGTGCTTTGGCATTATTAAGACCGCGGACAGTCTCATAGTCACGTACACACACTCTCAAGTGAATAAGACCTCAAGTGTGGGTATCTGGAAAGGGGAAAAGTCTTTAAAATGATCCCTAAATACAGTCCCACATCAAAGTCTTAATAATTCACTAATGCTTTCATGGTCTAAAAAATATTGTATGTAAGTAATGTATAAGTTAAAGTATATAGTAATGTATAAGTTGCATGTAATGAAATGATATTTCCTTTCTTTCTGTCTTACAGGATTGTTTGCAGATAATGCTGTTCTTCTTTTTCAGAAGTTTTTTGGGAGCCAACCCTCACAAACCTTCCTAAAAACTAAAAGAGCTATTACTGAGTCTCAGCGACTCTTGCCACGATCAGCTCTTCCCAGGTACATTTGTTTACTCATCAAATGCTCTGGTCTGAATCTTACTTTAAATTAACTTAATTATTTGTTTAATGAGCAATATTGCTCATTGCACACAGAGTAAGATTATCATGTTTCACAGAAGAGAAGGAAGACCAAGGAAATGATTTGCTCAGGATGAGAAATGAAGATGGTCATCTTGTGCTCAAGCAAACAGAAGTCCCCTGGTATGTGTGTGTTGAAGCAATGCTGTGTTACAGGACTTTATGATGATCTCTCACAGGACTGGTCATGTCAGCCGTAATTATTCTTTCCAATGTTTTTATATTTATTTTATTTTATTTGATACAGCTATAATAATTATAGCATGTTAGCAAAGTTTGACTGGAACATTTTTAATCTAAAGTTTTAAAAAAAACACCACCTGTTATTCTTAAAAGAATACAAGTGTCATAAAAGTGGTTTAATTGACATAAACACCAATTGACATTATCTCACTGTTTTGTGAATGTTGTGTTATAAATTGTGAATTGATAGTTGATTGGTTTGAGCAAAGCCTTACACTGCACAGACTAAAACACATTTGTGAGAGAAGTCATTAGCTCTGGAGAAAGACTCTAGAGGAAGAAAACACATTTACTGCAACAATAGATGAATTCTACAGTCTCTGAGAACTACACATGCTAATGGAGTCTCATGAGCAAGTCCTTTGCCTCTGTAACTTTTTCTAAATTCTTGCATAATGAAATTGTTTATTGCAGTATTTTAGCAATTTTACTTTGTACAGATGATCTCATCAACCAAATGAGGGGTTTTGACCAAGTGATGCTCTTGAAAGGACTGAAAGAAGAGGATGTGGTAAATTGTCTTCAGAGAAAAAGCTTCTCAAAAGATCTTAAAACAGCTTGAAGAATGGTAAGTGTACAGTACTACAAGGGTCATAGTTACTCACCCTGCTAAAATCACACAGAACATAAGATGAGCTCTATGTCCATTAAACAACTTCATCTGGATTGTTTGTTTCACTTTGACCAGGTCTGGGATCTTAGGACTGGGAGATCTCACTGGCACCCAGTTAACCTCCATAGAGAACATTTATCAGAAGCGCTGTCTGGGTAGGGCAAGAAACATCATCAAGGATGCTTCTCACCCTAACCATGGACTTTTTACCCTCCTTCCATCCGGCAGGCGTTACAGGAGCCTACGCTCTCGAACTAGTAGACTCAGGAAGAGCTTCTTCCCCGAGGCTGTGACACTCCTGAACACCACACCACCAACCTAACCTGCACCTGCTCTTTTACTGCACTGATCACAGTACTTTACATACATGTATTGCACTACTCATATTTTGCACAGACTGCACATGGTTAAATCCATTACACTATAAACTGTCTAAAGCTGTTACTGTACAAGCACAGTAAACTATTTCTACAAAAAATATCATTGCACTACTATTATTTTGCATATAATAAATTGTTAAACTATACTTTTGCACACTCATTCAACTGTATTTATTACCACTGTTCTCAAGTTCCTGCTATTCATAATGTATATATAATCCTTCTTTGCTCTGTTCATAATGTACATACAATCCCTACATTACATTCATATTTATATTCTGTATATACTCTGATCAATATTGTATATAGCAACTCCACTGTAAATTCTGTATATCATAGCTTTACTTACTCTGCACTTTTATGTATATAAAACACTATATTCTTGCACTTCTGGTTAGATGCTAACTGCATTTCATTAGCTCTGTACTTGTACTCTGCATAATGACAATAAAGTTGAATCTAATCTAATCTAATCTAATCTTCTGGCTGAGAACAAGCTACACCACATCAGTGCTGGATATCAACCAAAAGCTGTTTCCAGACACGAGAGAAGATCACGATGAAACCAGTTTAGATGTGTTGATAAGGAATCATTATTTTCTGAAACAGTATCAAATGTCTTATATGTATCACATGATCTGTATCACAGTTGACTGGATGGGACTGTGACTTTTAAGGACATTTCAGCACTCATCTGTGTGAACTGATTAATATATGAGTTTAATGTATTTTTGATTATGAATAATTATTTTCCTTGAATCTTATTTGTCTTGATGCTACTTTATCATCTTTATAGTCTATGCTTCAATAAAATGAATATGACGAATATTGTGTTCTGAAGATTCTTGTTAAATACATCATTTTACTAGGTAGGCTCATATGTGTTTATTTTAGACTTGGAAAAACTACATAATCATTATTGGGATTATTTTTTACTTAAGACATAAAAATATTTGATCAGATTAATGACATCTGGGACATCAGTACACCAGAAAGTTATTATTGTTTATATTTAGTAACAAATGCCAATTGTTTTGTGAAAGAAAGGGAGTTACGAGATTAATTATTTTGCATTACAAGATGGTGCCATGGGCTTTATAGTTACAAACACTTGAGGGATAACTGAGAATGTAGCAGGAATGATCAACGTTGATCTTGTACTGCATTAAAACCAAGAGCACACACATTACTGATGTCCAGCACATGAGGAGCAAGATACAGGGGTGAGAGGACATTTTTACACTGATTTTTGCTAATTAGTTATTAGTAATATATATATATATATATATATATATATTAGTGCTGTCAATCGATTAAAAAAAATTAACTAATTAATCGCACAATTTTTTAAAATTAATCGCGATTAATCGCGATTAATCGCAATTAAAAGACTGAAACTTTTTGGATATGTAAATGTAAAATGTAAATAATTAATGTAAACTCAAGACAAAGAAACTATTTAAATTCAAAATATGATTGTTTATTGGAATTTTTGTTTAACTTGTAACACAGATTTTCTCATGTAAACAACATACCTGCAATAAACCATCAATATCCTCCAAATTAACTGTTGGCTTGAAAGCCATATTTATTACAGAAATAAAAGCACAGGCATGTAAGTACCATTTGAATTTCAAAACAATCAATGCCAATAAAAAACAAAAATTATTTCTGTTATGTTGAATTCTAAGTGGACTGCAAAAAAATTCCAAAGTATAGTCATTGCCAGTGCTTTAAGTGGGCCAGTACACACCGGTACTCAGTACCACCACTTCCAAATATAGCTCTTGAGCGTACTGCCACCTCTCCGTGCGCCCAGAACGTGCTTGTAGCGTACCGGTACGCTCATCTGGACATCTGTTTTAATAGAGGTTTTAATCTTTTACCTGCACTGCCGATTTTCAGAGCGCCCTTCACAATGCAAGCTTCCTAATTCATCCCACCCAGAGCAGAAACTACATTACCCATTCACCCTTAAGTTATACAAGTGAATAGCGCATGTGTCGCTTTCCCACTGTTAAGTGTCAACAACTCAACGTGGCCGGAGAAGGTGTGTGAAACTCGTTGTGAGTTATACTAAAGCAAAATCTTGAGTATTTATTGTCTGATAAACATTAAAAACTGTCTGCGGAGGCTGAGTCGTCCTGCAGCCCCCCGCTGGCTGTTCATTGGCTGCAGCATCTTTTTTCTAAGTTCTAAAAAAATACCGTAGACGACAAGGCACAAATTTAGATATTCATTTATCTAATTAATCTATAGCCTATGCACAAAGACAATATGATCTTTTTGTCCCCTTTTTGTTTTAAAGCTTGATGAAGAGAGAGAGCGCAAGTTGCTGCAGCTGAGGAGGACAGTGATGCACGAGCACAGGAGTGATTGACAGTTCGCGGCACTGTGTACAAAAAATACTCCGCTACACAATTATTTCCTTATTTTCGTTTAAGCTTATTAACGTTAGCGTTACAGAAAGGTCTGATTTACGCACTGTTACAGTCATTGTTTTTTTTTTTTTTTTTTTAAACAATGACATTTGAGTTCATGATTTTAATGTTGCTGTTTCTTGTGGCAGATTGAAGAGTAATCCGGCAGAGTTTTATACTGAAACTTTCCGTCTAAAAGTCCTTCCTTGGTCTTATCCATATTTCTTTGCACGTTGAACACACATAGGCCACAACTGGAAATAAAAAAAAACTGCAACCGCGTTAATTGCGTTATTTTTTTTTAACTCGTTAAATATTTCAAATTAATCTAATGCGTTAACGCGCTAATTTTGACAGCACTAATATATATATATATATATATATATATATATTAGTGCTGTCAATCGATTAAAAAAAATTAACTAATTAATCGCACAATTTTTTAAAATTAATCGCGATTAATCGCGATTAATCGCAATTAAAAGACTGAAACTTTTTGGATATGTAAATGTAAAATGTAAATAATTAATGTAAACTCAAGACAAAGAAACTATTTAAATTCAAAATATGATTGTTTATTGGAATTTTTGTTTAACTTGTAACACAGATTTTCTCATGTAAACAACATACCTGCAATAAACCATCAATATCCTCCAAATTAACTGTTGGCTTGAAAGCCATATTTATTACAGAAATAAAAACACAGGCATGTAAGTACTATTTGAATTTCAAAACAATCAATGCCAATAAAAAACAAAAATGATTTCTGTTATGTTGAATTCTAAGTGGACTGCAAAAAAATTCCAAAGTATAGTCATTGCCAGTGCTTTAAGTGGGCCAGTACACACCGGTACTCAGTACCGCCACTTCCAAATATAGCTCTTGAGCGTACTGCCACCTCTCCGTGCGCCCAGAACGTGCTTGTAGCGTACCGGTACGCTCATCTGGACATCTGTTTTAATAGAGGTTTTAATCTTTTACCTGCACTGCCGATTTTCAGAGCGCCCTTCACAATGCAAGCTTCCTAATTCATCCCACCCAGAGCAGAAACTACATTACCCATTCACCCTTAAGTTATACAAGTGAATAGCGCATGTGTCGCTTTCCCACTGTTAAGTGTCAACAACTCAACGTGGCCGGAGAAGGTGTGTGAAACTCGTTGTGAGTTATACTAAAGCAAAATCTTGAGTATTTATTGTCTGATAAACATTAAAAACTGTCTGCGGAGGCTGAGTCGTCCTGCAGCCCCCCGCTGGCTGTTCATTGGCTGCAGCATCTTTTTTCTAAGTTCTAAAAAAATACCGTAGACGACAAGGCACAAATTTAGATATTCATTTATCTAATTAATCTATAGCCTATGCACAAAGACAATATGATCTTTTTGTCCCCTTTTTGATTTAAAGCTTGATGAAGAGACAGAGCGCAAGTTGCTGCAGCTGAGGAGGACAGTGATGCACGCGCACAGGAGTGATTGACAGTTCGCGGCACTGTGTACAAAAAATACTCCGCTACACAATTATTTCCTTATTTTCGTTTAAGCTTATTAACGTTAGCGTTACAGAAAAGTCTGATTTACGCACTGTTACAGTCATTGTTTTTTTTTTGTTTTTTTTTTAAACAATGACATTTGAGTTCATGATTTTAATGTTGCTGTTTCTTGTGGCAGATTGAAGAGTAATCCGGCAGAGTTTTATACTGAAACTTTCCGTCTAAAAGTCCTTCCTTGGTCTTATCCATATTTCTTTGCACGTTGAACACACATAGGCCACAAATGGAAATAAAAAAAAACTGCAACCGCGTTAATTGCGTTATTTTTTTTTAACGCGTTAAATATTTCAAATTAATCGAATGCGTTAACGCGCTAATTTTGACAGCACTAATATATGTATATATATATATATATATATATATATATATATATATATATATATATATATATATATATGAATGAATTTGTCCTTGTGTAATAGTGAAGTATCACAATGTGTATACATTGTCCTTGATTACTGCTTAACAGTGGGGAATAGATAATGGCATGTTGTTGCAGGTTCATCCATTATATTTATTGATGTTTACTTCAAAAATCAAATAAATAATCTATTATTTTTATTATCAAAACATTTCTTTATAATTTTTCCATGTTTCATCAGATGGCCTCACAATGTCCTATAATAGCAATGATGTAAGAATTAGAAAACAGAGGACTGTGAAAACTGTCAGATATAAATGTGACTCAGCTCAGTTTGTTGTCCATGATGAGGAGAATACATACATGTAGGTTTTACTGCCCTTCTACCCCCAGGGGCCCAGTAGCACCCCCCGGAAGAGCCCAAAACTGTACTTTTCAAATGGCTGTAAATCAGAGTCCAATTAACATATCAAAGCGAAAATCAACATGATTACTACTTATGCTATGCTGATAAAATAATGTTGGGCACAGTTTTCAGAAATAAATGGAAAGGTGGCATAAAGGCATTTTACATATTGCATACTCTAAAATACTAAATTTCACCATGCCTCTCAAATATATCATAGTGGTTTACACAGTGAACATATTTATATGTCTAGTTTACCATTCAATATATTATTTATTTCATTTCGTTAATAAAACTTTTTAAACTACATTACCCATAAGCCTCCATCGTTCTATCTATGGAAAGGGAATACTAGGCGCTGTTTTTTGTAGTTCATTGAAGTTATTCTTAGGGTTAGTGTTAGGATCTCGGTAAAAAGGTGATTTTTCTCAACATAGAAACACCCAATGTTGACTTAATATATTTACTAATGTGATAATAGCAGCAAAACATACTTTTGTAACATGATCCGCTGTTTAATATGGGTTAAAAGATAATCCAACCACAGACAGTCCTGCGATGACAAGGGACATTCACAGCCAATGACATCAAAGCTGAGCAGCGTCATCACACTTCCTTGACCATTTATTGTCATTCATGAACGCTGTTTTACGTTTTTCGGCTAAAGGGATAGATTGGTTAACAATAAATTAAATTTGCCACCTATTAGATAGTGTTTTATTAACGTCTACGCCTTCTTCCAACAATAATGCAAATACAGAAATTATTGTTATTCAGCTTGACAACAATTTGGCAATATCGATGTGTACATGTGTGTGAACAACACGTGATGTGAACTACACAGTCACAGTTGTATCTTATCTAACCAATAGATTCATTTCATTCAATTTAAAAGATACATTTTTTCCTGACCAAATACAAGAGCATTTACTAATAAAAAGTAAAGAGTGAAATTATTAAGTTATTAAATTATTTAAATTTGTTTCTGTGATTTGCCTTGCTTTACCAATTAATCTCTAGGAATAAAAACTGAAATAAAGCATAATGAACATACATAATTTTGTAAGAGTTTTCCAGTATTTATTGATATGTCAAACTCATTTAAAGACAAAGTGCGCATATTACTGCACTGTCACTAAGCTCGTTTTTGAAGAATAAAACTATGAAGAAAAAAAAGGCAGTTATGTTGTAAACGTTAACCATTTTCAGTGTGCAAATTCTTTTATTAAAAAACAAAATATAAATATGGCATATATCTTTCAGAGAACACCGTAAAAATATACATTTTCTTAAAAGATTCTATTGACCAAAAAGTGATACAACACAATGTAAATGTTTCAAACTCACAAAAAAACATCATGAAGACATGCATGTCAAGTGTGCAATATCATCTATAAAACTCAATCAGCAGAGCATCACGTAAACACTGATTGTCCGAACAATGGAAGAAAGATAAAGTGTTCAGGAAAACAAACACCTGCTACATAAAAAATGCAGAAATATAACTTTAACAATAACATCATTCACTTCATGACTGGAACTAGGGGATTGCTGTGCATGAATATGTCCTTTACTAAAACTCCTGATGAGAACTGAAGCTTTTTTATGATAAAAGCACCAGAAGTAAAGTTTACTGTATGAAGCTTGACAAAGAGAACACAATGCTTTATCAATATGATAAATGCTATTTTTTAACTATTGTTGTCATCACTGGTTCTGTATACAGTACAGTATATGGGTTGCTGGAAGGTCACAATGTATTCATTATAAGGTTAATTAAAACAAAGTTACATCTTCTGCAGAAATCAAACCACTGCAAAGTCTTGAGTCACTGATCCAGGAACCATTTCTCTGTGTGTGTGTGTGTGGGGGGGAGTTAAAGAGGTGAATCCTTGTGCATGACGGAGAACTACAGTGTTATCTGGAAACAATCCTGTAAGACAGAAAGGATAGAAATATTATGTAATTAAATGCAACATTACTGTGTTTTTTTTTAGACCATGAAAGCATAATCTGCAAAGATGCTGTATAATTAAATGTTAAATGCATCCATTATTAAAAGCAAGTCATTAATAGCAATATCTAGTCATGGAGATCACGTATAGTGGGAACATGAACTGATGGGGCTTATTTAAAGTAATTTAATGAGAAGCCAATGAACAATATAAACTTTCTGACTGTGTGGGGCAACTGATTTTCCAATATTGTGATAGTGTCAGATGAGATTATCCAGGGGCTTGTACAATATCATACAAGTGTTAAATTGAATTAGTGAATTATTAAGACTTTGATGTGGGACTGTATTTAGGGATCATTTTAAAGACTTTTCCCCTTTCCAGATACCCACACTTGAGGTCTTATTCACTTGAGAGTGTGTGTACGTGACTATGAGACTGTCCGCGGTCTTAATAATGCCAAAGCACGGTGTCCTTAACACACACTAAACCTCTCCAATACTGCTCCGGAGCGCTATACAACGCTTAGTGTATCCCATCATGCATCATGTTTTGGAGTTAATGTGAGACTTTTTGCAGAGATCTCACAGGAGGTCACGCAACTTTCCAATGTTTGTGAAATATTAATTATAATAATTAGAAATTGAGACTAATTTAGTAGTAAAACAAAGTGTTGCATGTTTTCTTGGTGCACAGAAAAGTATATTTATTTTGTACATCATTTGTAACTTCTTTTTATCACTTAATTAGAAGCACCACAAAATAAATTGTCATCTTTAATAGGGTTAATAGGGCGCTAATTTTAGCACTTTGGGTTCTAGAAAAGCGCATTAAAATGTATTATTAGGGACTATTGAAAAGACATTTAGAAGTTTCTTTTAAAATACAAAGTTGAAACGAACTTTGTCATGTTAAGATCGACACACATTGTGATCTTCATGCTCACTTGGGCCAATAAAGGAAATGTGCAAAGATGGCAAGTGTGGGTATTTGGACCGTACAACAGTTTAAGAAACAACAAATGCTGTGCAAATGATAACAACAGGAATGTTTGATAAAAGGGACAAACTATCAAACTACCTGCCTCTGCAGCTTTCTGTCTTCTCCATTTCTGAAGGAATACCTCTCCACAAACACCACTGGGGTGACTGCTTCATTTACGTCTTTTCAGCTAAAAAATTAATACAAGGGAAAATAAAATAAAACAGAATTATTTACAGAATGTTAATAGTGATCTGTGAGCACAGTAAATGTGATTACTGTGAAATAAGTCATATAAAAGCACATTAAAACACTACCATTACAGTGGTACAACTATAGTTAATTTGGTGATTAATGTGCTATTACTATACTACAGTAAAACTACAGTTACTGTGGTAAAAATAAAAAAAAAAACTACTTTTTACCTACTTTTGTAGGTGTCATGTTTACCATGATTTTACTTCAAATACAACTTACATCTTTGAACCTGAAATGAATATAAAACGGATCCCAGGTCTGTGGCACGTCACGTCACGTGACCGATAGAGTTTAACCAGTTAGCAGCTGTGTTCATTTAGTTAAACACAATGAAACTCAAAGACAGCCTCGGATGACCGATGTAATACAGAGAGTAAACATAAGGCGCTCATCTGATTAATAAAGAAGACAGAATACGTTTTATGACAGGCATTAAAAGAGCATATTTATTACTACTACTCACCGTATAACTCACCCAACCTGCGGCTCTTGCAAACTGATGAAAAGTATCGCGATGTGTGCTGAATGAGACTTCTTGAACGTGATTTCAAAGCGATAAACATCTCATGTCAGTGACGCTAGAGGCGCTTGACCACGCTTCAGTTTTTGACGCTTTGGGGTTGACTCACAGCGCGTGATGCGCGTGGTGGGAGGGGCGGCGCTGTTTATTAATTATGTATTATTATTATTTAGGTCTTTCTGTGTTGATTTGCTGTTTATTAATATTTTTAAAACTATAACGCTAAATCTATCAACATTTATTTAGATGTTATCATGTATTCATTCATTTCTTTATTTTAATTATATTATTTCGGTCTTATTACAGGTGAAATATTACAGTAAGCCAGAACACGGGCCGAGCGGGGCTCATTCTAAACCCATTAGCGGACATTCATATCACAGAATCTGACAGCGATCAGAGGCTCATCAGCGACAGCATTTTTAAGAAGCCTTTACAATAGCCTTAACAAAAACTTTTAATAAATCTGTAGGCCTATCGCTAATAAATAATTTATTTATTTATTTTATTTTTTTGTTCTTTTTATTTAAACTAAATTGTTTCTTAATGTAAAAATGTTTTACAGTTATGTGTCAAGGACTTGATATTGAATTCTGTAATAAAAAAAAAAATTAAATCTAGGCCTATGAAAAAAAAATAAAAATCAATGAAAAAGTAAAAAAAGAACCATTGCGCATTTTACAGCTAAAAAAAGTTTAAATGTGTTTTTGTCACCAGCAATACAGTATGTTGCTCAGTTTTGTACAGTAAGTTAAGCTCCGATTTTTTTTTTCAAGTTTCTGTTGTCCTGTGAAATATTAAATAATAATAATAATAATAATTAATCAGAAAATATTGTGCTGATGCACGAAAGATGCCTCCAGTTGAAATGCATTAGTTTAAAAAAACATGATGCAATCATGAAAATAAGGAAATAAACGTGTGCCTGCTACGAATAAATAGATTAAATTACGTGACAAAATCACGAACTGCCGTGAGACTGGGTTTCCGTGTGTGGACCACGGAAGAAGAGTGTCATTGACTTGCGTTAGAGTTATCCGTGATCTCAGCACAGACTCACTCCGTGCTCCTATCACAGATTTTAGTTAGGCTAACAGAATCAAAGTGAATCTGTATGATGGCAGGACAATGCAATAGTTACAATAACAGTCAGGTTGGTCATGGTATTTGGTGTTGAAAAAAATAAATACTTCCAATGTTGCCTTTCCAGATGAGATAGCACGTCCATTGAGTGAGGTCTGTACTCCATCACTGAAACGATCCGTGTACGGACCACGGAAGATGAGTGTCATTGACTTGCGTTAGAGTTATCCGTGATCTAAGCACAGACTCACTCCGTGCTCCTATCACAGATTTTAGTTCTGACTATAGCCAAAATGTGTGTAAAACGCCATCAAACTGGATTTTATGATGACATGACGAGAAAAAATGCCAAGTTAATTACATGCAATTGCAACAGTGTCGACGAAAAGCTTGTAAGTTCCTAAACAAGTGAGTGAGGTCAGGTTGTGGAGGTCCGTGCCATCACGGGACTTTTGTAACTGAAACAAACGTAATTTTTATGATGACAGGACAATGCAATACATCTCGGTTACGTATGTAACCTTGGTTCCCTGAATAGGGAACGAGATGCTGCGGTGACGTCACCACGTATGGGAACACCTCTGGTGTGACGAATGTCTTAAGCCCTATACCATCCCGCCAATCCTATTGGCCAAATGGCGCATAGCACCACCCTACGCATGCGCACGCATGATATACCTGGGTGCAGCGCGCCATTTCGCTCAGATTTCATGACTGAAGATGAAGAGTTATCAAGGTACGGAACGGCCAGAACCGCAGCATCTCGTTCCCTATTCAGGGAACCAAGGTTACATACGTAACCGAGATGTTACCTATCATAGGTCACTTCGATGCTGCGGTGACGTCACCACGTATGGGAACGATATACCAAAACGCCTGACGTACCTGATAACTGAGATCCGAGGAAGCATCTGCTCAAGCGGAGAGAACCCGGGAGCCAGGGGCCATCCTCACATCCAGACTGTAGGACTTGATAAAAGTGCTCGGTGAGGACCATCCTGCCGCAGCACAGATATCATCCATAGAAGAGCCACTGAGAAAAGCTTGAGAAGAAGCTACAGCTCGAGTGGAATGAGCCTTAATCCCTAAGGGCGAAGCGAGTCCGCGCGCCTCATAGGCCAAAGAAATTGCCTCCACCAGCCAATGGGACATGCGCTGCTTTGTAACTGCATGGCCCTTACTTTTATGTCCAAAGCAGACAAACAGCTGGTCAGATTCACGCCAAGGGGCTGTACGATCCACATAAGTCTTTAAAGCTCTCACAGGGCAAAGACTTAGATCTCCCGACCCAGCCTCAGCAGGTGAAAAAGCTTCCAGAACCACTTGCTGAAAGCGAAAAGGGTTAGATGCGACCTTAGGAACATAGTTAGGCCTGGGCCGCAGCAGCACCTTCACAGAGCCCGGTGCAAATTCCATGCATGAAGGTGAAACAGAAAGAGCCTGTAAATCCCCAACTCTCTTGAGGGAGGATAAAGCCATGAGAAGAAGTGTCTTCAGTGTCAGGAATTTATCCGATACAGTCTCCAAGGGCTCAAACGGATGCCCTGATAAACCTAACAACACAATGGATAAATCCCATGAAGGAACTCGCACAGGGCGGAAAGGCCTCAGCCGTCACGCACCCTGTATGAAACGAGAAACTAATGGATGACGCCCCACAGAGGCACCGCCTATGTATTCGTGGTAAGCTGAAATGGCTGCCACGTAAACCTTTAAAGTGGCTGGTGTAACGCCATCCGAGAAACGCTCCTGGAGGAACTCCAGCACTGAAGCCACTGGGCAGTAAACTGGATCCACATTATGATTGCCACACCAGGCTGTAAACAGTCTCCACTTGAAAGCATATAAGCGTCTCGTAGAAGCTGCTCTAGAATTCAATATAGTCTCAGTAGTTTCAACAGAAAGACCGGGACATACTAATGCACTCCGCTCAATGGCCACGCCCACAGTTTCCACAAATCTGGCCTCGGGTGCCAAATCAGCCCCTGTGCTTGTGATAATAAATCCTGTCTGAGGGGAATCTCCCACGGAGAGCCCGCTAGCAGACTGATCAGATCCGCAAACCACGGCTGCGTGTGCCATCGCGGAGCCACCAGAAGCAGCTGTTCCACTCTGTCCCGCCGTATTCTGCATAATACCGCTGGGATCAAAAGATTCGGAGGAAAAGCATACAGACTGGTCCTGGGCCAGCTGTGAGCTAACGCATCCACGCCCAGGGGCGATGGGGAGCGTAGGGAGAACCATAGCGGGCAATGCGTAGTCATGCTCGACGCGAATAAATCCACTTTCGCTTTGCCGAATATCCGCCATAAAAGATCCACCGTCTGGGGGTGTAATCGCCATTCTCCCTGTTCCAGAGCCTGTCTGGATAGCAGGTCCGCTCCGAAATTCAATCGTCCGGGGACATGAATGGCCCGGATCGACAGAAACTTGTCTCGAGACCACAGAAGAACACGCCTCGCCAGCCTGCACAGGGGGCGAGAGCGCAATCCTCCTTGATGGTTCAGATAAGACACAACCGCTGTGTTGTCTGATCTGAGCAGCACATGATGGCCGATCAGCAGATCCGCGAAATACTGGAGAGCCAGAAAAACTGGCAGTAATTCCAGTCTGTTTATGTGCCAGCCGCGCTGAGCCGCTGTCCACACTCCGTGGGCTGGTCGCCCTCGACACACAGCTCCCCAACCAGTCAAAGACGCGTCCGTCGTGACAGTCTCTCGGAAAGCATACATTCCCAGTCGAACTCCTGACAGGAGAAATTCGGTTGACATCCAAAATTTTAGCGACATCACACACCGCCGTGTCACCGAAATCGTGCGATGCGGGAGACAACGGGGTGAAATATTCCGCCTTTTCGTCCACCACTGAAAGGGGCGCATTTGAAGCAATCCCAGACGAATCACGGGGGATGCTGCTGCCATTAGACCCAAGAGCCTGAGACACAATCTCACTGTCACCGTGCGACCCGCTTTGAAGTGCCGCACGCATGACGCAATCGACTGAGCGCGCGGGAGAGAAAGCTTCGCTGTCATCGCGCGAAAGTCCAGATTTATTCCCAGAAAAGTTATCCGTTGAGAGGGAGTTAAAACACTTTTCTTGAAATTTGTTCGTAAGCCCAGGCTGTTTAAATGATTCAGCACAAGGTCCTTGAGTCGTCCCTCGAACTCCGAAAGCAGGATTGCGCAGAGTGTCTGAGGGAGCGTCTATTATTACAGCTCGATCCAATGTTGCTCGAGGCGCTGTTTGCGGCGAGACAATCAATGTTTGAGCATGGGGACTGCAATGAGAGTGTAGGATGCGCGAAAGCGGTCCGACAGCGCTCTCTAGCGGAGGGCACAGTCCCTGGCAAGCAGCAAAAAGATCAGGAGCTGCTATTCGGCACCCGAGAACGAGAGGCTTTAGCCGTCGAGGTCAGGTTCAATCGCTTACGTTGACGCTGGTGCGCCGGAGGAAAAACCCTAGGGCCCCAGTCCTTACGAGGAGGCGCCATAGGTGTGGGTTCCTCTCGAGAGGCTGCTCGCTGGCGGTGAGAGGAGGTTGAGCGCGCAGGCGCTTGCCGGCGTTCGACCTCCCTGGGTCTGCGGGGAATCAGCTGGCGGAAAGCGGCTGATTGCTGTTTCGCTGCCCTGAATTTCTCCACTACTGACGTGACAGCCTCACCGAACAATCCATCCCTGGAGACAGGGGCATCCATAAGGAAAGATTTATCCTTCTCCTTAATATCGGTGAGATTAAGCCAGAGGTGGCGCTCAACCGAAATCAAACCGGCCATAGTACGGCCCACTGCACGAGCGGTATGTTTGGTAGCACGTAGCGCCAAATCCGTAGCTCTACGCAGTTCTTTCACTGCCTCCGGTGTGATGCCCTCACCTTCATCCAATTCCTTCAATAACTCCGCTTGGTAGGCCTGTAGACCAGAGGTGTTCCCATACGTGGTGACGTCACCGCAGCATCGAAGTGACCTATGATAGGGAAACTACAACAGCTGTCTGGTTAATGTCATTATGGCATTTGATATTGGAAAGGAAACAAATACTTCAAATGTTGCGTTTCCAAATGAGAAAGCACGTCCGGTCAGCGAGTTCTGTACTCCGTCATTGAAACGGGTATCCGTGTGTGGATCACGGGAGGTCAGTGTCATTGACTTGCGTTGGAGAAATATCCGTGGCCGGGTCACGGAATTTGGGGCAATTCCGTGATGGCTTCACGGATTTTGAGTTAAGGACCCGTGGACATTTCACGGAATTCTGTGAGACCAGGTTGTTTTTAACTGAAGGAAAATAAGTCTATCATTAAGTTACGGCCAAACCAGTCTGACAAATCTTTTCAGCAAAAACACAGGCCGTCCAATAAGATTTGAGCATTACATCACGTGCCCGGAGCTGCTACTGTTGCACAACAAGGAAAGAGTGATGGCGGTGTTTCAAAAACCAATTAAACTTCTGTAAAACAGAAGAAGAGTATACTCAGATAGAAGAGAGTGAATTACAAGTTTTTGTTATCTTTGGTATAATTTTTTTTTGGTAACAAATTTATTCTCACATGTTACTGCCTTTAAATTTTAACTAGACATACTTTGAGTTGGACCACAAGTTCGTTAACACTGAAAATACTTTTTTTGAGGGGAAATCTACTTCAATATTTCAGGTATTTGCAAATTATTGTTTCATTGTGATCTCTTTATGTTTAAGACCCAATAAAATGTTTAAATGAAATGAAATCTGTTTTCTGTTACCCTTCTTACTAAAATCATATTTTACATGATTTTATTTATTTACATTTATATTTATACATTTTGCATATGCTTTCATCCTAAGCAACAACTGAGAAAAAGAACCAGGGATTCATCATCATGAAGAGGCAAATAAACACATAAGTGCTCGTAATACTCATAATACAAAGTTGCAAACATTGTTCAGTACAAGCTATAGCCAAGGATTAAGAAATAATCAGAATGAAAGTGAAGTGAAAGTTGTGACATGTGCCAAGTATGGTAACCCATACTCTGCATTTAACCCATCCAAGTGCACACACACAGCAGTGAGAAGTGAACACACCGTGAACACACACCCAGAGCAGTGGGCAGCTATATATCCAGCTCCCGGGGATCAACTGGGGATTCAGTGCCTTGCTCAAGGGCACTTCAGCCATGGGTATTGAGGATACACGAGAGCAGTGTTCATTAACTCACTCCACCTACAACTCCTGCCAGCACAGAGGGCCAATTAGAGTACATTGAAGACCAGTCAGGCTTCTGCGTTCTGAATCATTTGCAGAGGTTTGATTGCACATGATGAAAGTCCAGCCAGAAGTCCAGCATAGAAATGACAAAAGTCAGGGAAAAGAAGTTGCTCGACTTCTCTGTTAGGAAGGGCCTGATCCTCTGAAGTTATATGCAAATCTATTGTGGCTGTGTAGAAGGTCTTTAAAGATAACACAATATTTGTTGATGAATCTTGCTAGATGGTGAAATCATGATTCATAGTGTCAAAAAATGGCATAGATCCAACAGAATAAGAACTGATGATTTGAAATCAGCTATCGCAATCAACGAGGCTTCAGTGGTTGACAGTAATTAAGTCTCAGTTGAATAGCCTCTTCTGAAACATTACTGTTTAATATCTAGTTGATTATTCTGTGAAGGATAAAATGATAACTTGTTTTAGAAAAACTTGTTCGAGTGTTTTCGCTCTGAATGGAAGGAAAGAAACAGGTTTGTAGCTGTAAGTAAGTGAAGTGATTAATGCAGGTTTTTTTAAGCAGTTTGGTTACTTGAGCCTGATTGAATGCGGTGGGGACAATGCCTGTGAGAAGAAATGTGTTGATGGTGTTTGTGAGTGCTGGAAAGAGTGTAGGGGAGATTGCTTGAAGAAGGTGTGAGGGGACTGTGTTTAGAGGACAGGTTGTACAATAAGATGGCTGGAAAGGATTGCATGTGGTTAGTTTGAGATTCTGTGTGTGTGGAGCTGAGAACAGATCATTTTAGTTTTGTGTGTGAAGAATATAACACCCCACATAGCAAACGGACTTAGCCCAAATGTGGCCTCAAGCTAGCACTTCTGGCCTCCTGTTTGCAATGGCTTGTACCCTTTCAGCCAGAGCTGGGCCCTTTGTGGCAATGACTGTACGGCGTGGATACGGCAAACAATATTCCGGCCGATTGTTGGTGGGAGGTGTGTGGCCCAGATCAGTCAGGTGACATGTGGCCGAAATCAGGCCAAGATCTGGCAGCATATTATGTGACCCATGATAGAAAAGATAAATACAATATTGCATGATAATGGTTAAATGATCACATGATTTTTTAATGAAATGTAGTATTGTTTTTATTTACGACACATATCCTACTTACAGTTACATAAACTCAAGTAATAAGTATCAAGTTACTATACAACTCAATACAAATCAATAAAGTGTAAAAATCAATTAATCCTCAATAAAGGTACAAAGAGCATCATTACAGCACCAAATATTTTTAAAAGAAAGCACATTATCAATACATTTATAATAGTAAAAATCAAAATTCCAGATTGCACCAGGTAAAAAAAAAAAAAAAAAAAAAACAAAGCAACAATATTTTTTACTATATTCTGTTCAAATTTCTCTCTCCTGCTCAAATATATGGCCATTTTTACTTTTCCCACCACAAAATTAAGCAACTGGCAAACATATTTTACCTTAGAAACATGTGTAACCTAAAATGAAAACCTCTTATGAGAAAAATTAATTGCAATAAAAAAAAACATAGAAAAAACATCCTTTAAGACAGAAAACAGTAGGTCATGTCTATGATAACTTAAGAACGCATGTAAAATACTCTCTCTCTGTCATAAAAAAGGACATTTATCAGTGATTCCAGGATTAAAAAAATAAAAAAATAAAAAAATAAATATATATATATATATATATATATATATATATATATATATATATATATATATATATATATATATATATATATCCGGGATAAAGATTTCTGTCAGACGCGTCTAATTCGAGAACCGAGGAGCTGATGATTCTGCGCATGTGTGAAGCAGACTGACTCACAGCTGCTCGTCTGAACCGAACTGATTCTTTTGGTGATAGAGTCTGAACTGATTCTGTGCTTATGTTATAAGCGCGAGTAAACTGAAGGCTTGAATAAAGGGCAGTCATTGCTAATGACATTACATTGATCAACTGGTATATTTGATCGAATTGTCCGAAAGAACCGGTTCACTTGAGCACCTGCTCCTTTGCCCCTTAAGTGCCATTTTGTCAAAGCTAAATTTCCTCGATTTTTTTTGTAATAACATACCCTTTTGTGAATGCCTGCCCACGGCCAATCATAATATTAGTACAATTTATTAATAATAATTTAGCCGTAAATAAAATCACCAACATGATGACCTTTCACCTGACCGGGAAAATTCCTCACGCCGCAAGCGCATTTTTTAATTGCTAAAAGATGTTTTCAACACCATGGCAGCTGGTAAGTGGTGTTTCATTCTCAGCGAAGAGATTTTGATGTTTATTTACTTATTATTATTTCACAAGAACGATGTGATGTGAGAACATGCAGATATGTTATTTATATTGCTGTGTGTAGCCTGTAGTGTAGAAGTAACACTAGCGTGCTGTTTGAGGGAGAAAAGTTTCACAGGCATCGAGGGGTCTGGTCTTTTTTGTGTTATTTGACCTAACTTTTATTATATTACAGTACTTATTTATTCTTTTAACACGTAGAGTGCCTTAAAAATAATTATCACAACACTCTCAAGGCTTATTCAGATTTTCACATTCTCTGAATTATCATTATAAAAATAAAAACAATTCAGAAATTAATTATATAATAATATTTTAAATGTGACGCAAATATATATATATATATATATATATATATATATATATATATATATATATATATATATATATATATATATATATTTATTTATTTATTTTTTTCTACAATAGCAACAGTGTTTACAACAGCAAGACCACTTTAGCCTGTAAACTCAATAATATCTCTCTGGAAATAAATGTAAAAATATAAATGTCAATAAAAAATGCATAATATACCTGGCATCAAAGTGCAGTGTGAAGGATGTGAATAACAAATGTAGCCTGTCATTTGTTTACATTGCAAAGGTGTTCTATTTTAGACAATAACAACTACAACAGTAATAATAAAATTAATCACTATATTCCAGTGTATCAGTTTTTTTATGTTTTATCAATATTTAAGGTGGACTTATTGATTAGGTGCAAGAGTAGTAGTGATGGTTAAAATTATAGATTAATGCTGAAATAGCAAATTGAGCCTTGTTCCTAGATGGACAGAGAGTGGGAAGTAATAGATCAGATGAGGAGACTGAGATAGAGGAAGAAAAAGAGGGAAATGCAGAGGCACAAGTGACAGAAAGAGCAGGAACAGCAAGCCAGGAGACAGAGGCTGGTGAGAAAGAGGAAAATGTAGGAGGCACAAGTGTTTTCTATAGTGTTTACTATAACCGCTTTTCTTAATTATTCTGTAGAACAGAGAAGAAAAAGCCATCAGGTTGGGATAATTTAAGAAATTTCAGTTTCTAATCCCAGAGCTATCATTATTTTAAACTTAAAATTGTCTTCTCTTGTTTCTTTTTCAAAACTGCATCAAAGCATTTGCTGCTGTATCAATACATAACCATCCATATCGATACGCGAATCAGCAAGGAATGCATCACAATATATTGCTGTATTGATATTTTGAACAGCACCATTTAAAGCCTTGTTCCATGTGTCCCTTTTTATACTTTGAAAACCTGCCCCTCAAAAAGGTCTTTGCGCGGCCCTTTTCAGAGGGAGTGTCAGCCACGGTAAAAAAAGTTAACCTTAAGTAATTTGTGTATTAATGCGTATTTGAGACGCCAGCCATTTCAAACAATTCAGTTGAGTAGGGTCTGGCTCCAGATTTGCACTTGCACTCTCAGACTTGCATTCTTAGACTTGCACTCTCAGACACTTGTGCTTCCGCTAGCGACGTCACTTGCAGTCTTTATTATTATTATTTTTTTACTATTTATTGATAACTTTTTGTTTGAATCTTTCAACATTTTACAACAGTAGCCAGGTGGTGAAGACAAGAAAAAAGAAACTAAATTACAATTTCACTTGCAATCGCTACTTGCACTCTCCGCTACCTGTGACGTCACTCGCAATCAACACAAATCGTGCATGTTACCAATGGAGACAAGACGCTGTGGTGGGCTTTCGTTAAGCGTTTTCCTCCTGTAGAAAAAACAAACAAACACTTAATATTGCATAATGTATTAGGATACGTTAATTTCAATTAAAAGAACAAATTCGATATGTAGTTATTAATTAATGCACAACAAGGCAAGCAGATGGCAGATGGCTAATGCGAACGTTTAATGTGGTCTAATAACAGACTAAGATGATAAAGACAATTCAGTAGGCATTGCCTATAGGCTATGTCTTGTTGTTGACTCAACATATATACTGTACAGACCATCAAATATGAACGTGCATTATGAAATGCATTAAGTGATTTTAAAAGGATCAACAGGCAAGCAGACGAGTACAGAACGCAGTGCGTTAAATTGTACATTAAACGTTTTCCTCCTATAGAAAATCATTATAAATAAAACACATAATGTAGCTTAATGGACAAAGACAGTGATATAAACGAGTTGTAGACAGTTTATTCTCTATGGAAAAATGCTTAACACGAAACTTTGGGCGTTGCATTTATTCACCACCACAGCTTCTTGTCTCCATTGGCAAGAAGCACGATTTGTGTCGATTGCAAGTGTCGCAGGTAGCGGAGTGCAAGTAGCGATTGCAAGTGACATTGTAATTTAGTTTTTTTTTTTTTTTTCTTGTCTTTGCCACCTGGCTACTGTTATAAAATGTTGGGAAATTCAAACAAAACGTAAAAAAAAAATTGATAAAATAAAAAATAAAGACTGCAGGTGACGTCACTTACGGAAGTGCAAGTGTCTGAGAGTGCAAGTCTGAGAATGCAAGTCTGAGAGTGCAAGTGCAAGTCTGCAGCCAGACTCTCTTGGAGTAGTTCGATTTGGTGAACTGGTTCAAGAAGATCCGGTTACATCGAATGATTCGTTTGTGAACTGGATATCACTAAACTTCAGTGTTTTGAAATCTCCTACAACAGACACTGAAGAGAAGACATTGCTGAATAAATTCATAGTTTTTGCTATTTTTGGACCAAAATGTATTTTTCGATACAGTAATATGCAGTTATTAGCCGTGCCCACTGTATTTTTTGTTGGTTTTCATGAGACCCCCCTTGAAATGACCAGGACTTAACTTTACCAAGACTCAAACTGACACAGGCAGAAACTGGATTTTTTCGAACAGGTAGAGTACAAGTGATTTCAAAACATTTCAGCCGGTGTATATATATTGTGGATATATTATTTACCTGATATAAGATGCATTTGGTTTTGAGTCAAGTGCTTCATTATAGTATTACATGATATCTCTTCTGCGCACAGCGCGAGCAGGTCAAACTACAATGAAGAATTTTAATAACTATGACTGGGACAGTTGTATACATTTTATTATAATGAGAACACCATTATAATAAAACTCTGTGAATTTTTTGAGTTTAGCTGCCGTGTTTCTGCACATTGTTTCACGAAGAACGAGTCCACAAAAGGAGTTCATTCATAGCCGCGCAGACACGTTCATTTGCATTCGGGCTCTCTTTGTAGTTAGTATTAGTCATAATATTAACGTTATGTTTTATAAATAACGAAGCATATTCTACATTAAATGAGTTTAATCCCATTGATTAAAAACTTGCTATCAAATGCATCTCTCTACTGGTCATCTTCAGTGCATGCAGCTCAAAACAGAAATGCAGAACATTAATAACCCCAGTCATATGACAGTGCTTAGCCAATCGCGCTTTTGAGCACAAGCATTTAACCAGACTGCGGCTGTGACACTCGAGTATGGAAGACAGGAGACAATAGCAAGTAAACAGAGTTTATTGGATTAGATGAGATGATGGAAGGTCGGAGAGTGACGCAGGAACCACGATGGCAGCACAGACTGGTGAGTAGATGGGTTGAGTGCGCTGATGACGATGATGGTGGTAAATCCAAGTGCGGTGAATATAATCCGTGTGTGAAGGTAAAGGTCCAACAGAAACCAGACAGGAGACAAATCAAGGCAGGAACACACGAACAAGACATCAGCCACGGATCTACAAACAACGATCTGACAAACAGGAGACGAAAGACAAGGGGGTTAAATAGGCTGTTGGAATGAGTAGCACCTGCCGCTGATCAGAAGATCAGCGGCAACACCCTCATGAAACAATCAACATGAGGTAACATGAATACAGCTGGAGACGGTGCATTCGCGAACCGTGACAGTACCCCTCCTCCTAAGGACACCTCCTGGCGTCCCCAGAATCTCTTACCTGTCGATAGTAATCATCGATAAGGGAATAATCCAGGATGTCCCTAGCAGGTACCCAACTTCTCTCCTCCAGACCGTAACCCTCCCAGTCCACCAAGTACTGAAATCCGCATCCCCTCCTTCTAGAGTCCAGAATGCGATTAACCAAATAGGTGGTCTCCCCATCTACGAGACGCGGTGGGGGAGGGACCGGGGTAGGCGGATTAATGGGAGAATGAAATATGGGCTTAATTTTGGATACATGAAAGGCGGGATGAATTCCCCTATACGTAGGAGGGAGTTTAAGGCGGACTGCCACTGGACTAATGATCTTGGTGACAGTAAACGGGCCAATACATTTGGGAGCCAATTTATTAGATACGGAACAGAGAGGAATGTTCTTGGTAGAAAGCCACACCTTTTGACCCACGACGTATACGGGAGGCCTAGACCGGTGGCGATTGGCTTTGGCCTTGGTGAGCGCCCCCACTTGGAGTAGAGTCTCGCGGGCTCTGGTCCAAGTGCGGTGACACCTCTGGACGAAGGCGTGTATGGAGGGGACTGCAACCTCGGACTCCATACTGGGAAAAATAGGTGACTGGTAACCTACACTACACTCAAAGGGAGATAAAATTTATACACAAATTGGGGTCCCCTGTCAGAAACCACGTCTATCAGGAGGCCATGTAAACGAAAGACGTGGTCTATGACGGTCAATGCTGTCTCCTTGGCTGAGGGCAACTTGGCCAAGGGAATAAAGTGGGCGGCCTTCAAGAACCGGTCCACCACGGTTAAAACAACCTTGTTGCCCTGGGAGGGCGGGAGGGCGGTAATAAAATCTAGTGCGATGTGGGACCAGGGTCTCGAAGGAACCGGCAGCGGTTGGAGTAACCCATCAGGGGGACGATTGGAAGTCTTACCAGTGGCACAAACCAAGCAAGCCAAAACAAAACTGTGAATGTCGCGAGCCATAAGTGGCCATCAGAATCGTTGCTTGACTAAAAATCTAGTACGGTTAACCCCTGGATGGCAAGCGACATTAGAGCAATGTCCCCACTGGATAACGTTAGACCTTAATCACTCCGGCACAAATAAACGGGTCGGTGGGCACCCGGGCGGAGGCGTTACCCCTTCTAAGGCCGTTCTGACCTTCGATTCGATCTCCCATGTGAGAGTGGAGACCACTAATGTCTCAGGAAAAATACACTCAGGAGTAGACGTGCATTCGGAATGGTCAAAAATACGTGATAAAGAATCGGGTTTGATATTTTTGGGACCCGGCGGTATGAAATAATGTCCGAAAAAAAGTGCCCATCGAGCCTGACTGGAGTTCAACCTTTTGGAATGAATGAATGAACGAAATTCTGGAATCTAACATATTTAAGGGTTAGTTCACCCAATAATCAAAATTTTGTTATTAAAAACTCACCCTCATGTTGTTCCAAACCTGTGAGATCTCGGTTTATCTTTGGAATACAGTTTAAGATATTTTAGATTTAGTCCGAGAGCTCTCAGTCCCTCCATTGAAACTGTGTGTACAGTCTACGATCCATGTCCAGAAAGGTAAGAAAAACATCTTCAAAGTAGTCCATGTGACATCAGAGGGTCAGTTCGAATTTTTTGACTTCGATTTTATTCAGCATTTTCTTCTCTTCCGGGTCTGTTGAGAGAGAGTTCAAAACAAAAGCAGTTTGTGATATCCGGTTTGCAAACGAATCATTCGATGTAACCGGATCTTTTTGAAAAAGTTCACTAAATCAACCTAAATCATTTTAAACGGTTCGCGTCTTCTATATGCATTAATCCACAAATTACTTAAGCTGTCAAGTTATTTAATATGGCTGACACTCCCTCTGCGTTAAAACAAACCAATATCCCGGAGTAAATTATTTACTCAAACAGTACACTGACTGAAGATAATGAACGAAACATAGACTCGTTCACGAGTCAAAAACCGGTTGCATCAATTTTCGGATCACCAATAGTTCTTTCGAACAGTTCGATTCAATAAACCGGTTGAAGAAAACGGTTCACTGGTTCTTTTGCGCTTGACGTAATGGCGTCATTGTCGATGATTGCCCTTGATTCAAGCCTTTAGTTTACCTGGGCTCATAAAAATTAGTTGATTTTTTTTTTTTTTACAGTATTTACAAGTTTCCAAACTGGCTTTACCATCAAGAAAAGATGAGCATTTCAAATATAGGCCATCTGTACTTTTCACCATCAAAAGGCAGCAGGTGCATAAACACACTTGTTTTTTTTATTGTTTACTCAATGTAGTTCATATTTGGATTTTTTCAGATACTGTACATCAAGGTAAGTGCATAAAGGTCTCTCTCACACCCTCTTTTTCTCTCCCTCTCTCTCGCTCACACACACACACACACACACACACACAGACTATAATTTGCTATTATACTCCATATACAAGCCAGAAACTAAGCCTTTTTTTGCACAGGCCTATCTAAAAGGTTAATGGTCCCACCTAGTGATCAACTGTAAAAATATATATTTTTTTACATCTTCCCAAAAGGGAAAACCACAAACAAATAAAAAGAATACATGATTATATGGTGTCATGGCTTTGCAATCAAAAAATGTTGTTATTATGGAAGTCAATGGGGCAAAAACAGCCACCGACAACAAATGAGGGAGAGAAAATTAAAATCTAATGCTGCACAAAAACTAACAATGCATCAAAGCCAATTTTGTTATACTAATCTTTGACATGCCCAAGACTGTGTTAAAAGGTAAAAAAATATATCCAGTCCACAATCACTTTTTATATTGAAAATATGTAATTGTGGGGTTTTTTTCCCCAAATCAGTGACATCATTTATGAAATTGGTAATGAAAGAGTTAAAATCTTGGATTTTTTTTTTAACATTTGATAGTTTTGATCAAGACTGAGGTTGATTAATAGATTTATGCAAGAAAAAAAAAAGGAAAATATTTATCTGATAAATTTTTACAGAAGTTTAATTCAGTGGATGTTTTCATCCACAAACATACCGGAAGGGTAGTGAATTTGCCCACAGTGTTCCATTGAGTTTTGGAAAAATGTCAATTTTTTTTTTTCAAAAGGTCAAAATAAGATTTGTCACCAAAAATCATTCCATTAGCTCAAACACAGAGAAAGTTGTGGCCAAAGTAATAGAGCCCTGCACGGGCCTCAAATCTAGGCCCGAGCCCGGCCCTGGCCCGAGACGCTCAGGCCCTAGCCCGACCCATGTCCGACAGCTCATCAGAATTATCAGCCCGAGTCCGACACGAGCCCGTGTTTTTATTTATTTATTTTATTACACAGCAGAAGCCTGCCCTATTTGCAACAATTAAAAAAGGTGTCAGTTTTGCGTTATGTTTCTTTTCATTTCTTTATCAAGTTTTTTTTTATGACGATTAACGTTAAACAGCCGAGCCGACAGCGAGTAGCCGAAAACATATTTAATCAATTAAGCCTCTCAAATTAATGCTAATACTTTACTTGGCTACAATAAAATCCATAAAACACTTCAAGCATATCACACAGACAGTTAGTTTAATAAATGTTTATTTATTAAACCACAGTGAGTAAAATAAAATAAAAAAATTGAAATACTGAGGCAGGCTCTCAACAGCCCTCACAAATGAAATGAGATATGAGAAATGAATCTAAACAAATTAAATTAATTAAAAACAAACTTGCACGCTTCAGTCCCATAAGCACATCCTTTCCCTTGACAAACAATAACCTACGGATTTAGGGAAAAACCTATGTGTTTTTCCTATTTTTCTCCCTTCATTATTTCTGGTTGTAAATATTTTGCTTGATCACTTTTCAATACATGGTACCTGCAACAAATTTAAATTCATGTTTCTGTGTTGGTACTGACCACCAACTCCCGTAGCCGAATTTGGACTTCAGTGATTTAAATCTATATTGTTTATTTCCATAGCTACCTATTCAACTTATTATAGCTAATATTAATGATATATTACCATTGGCTAGCAAGTCTCAATGACCCGTTACATTCTGAAATCCAGTTGTGCACACCCCCCGCCCAATTACTCAGTTACCCTACCAAACAAAGCTCAGTTTCCCTCCTGCTAGAGCTTGGTAATGTCTTCAAGAAGTTATGCAAGGTTCGATTAAATTGTTCATACTGACAGTTACTGGCAAATTGATAGGGGGTTGTACGTGACTTCTTAACTTGGTAAAACTCGCACAACTGGCGAATAAGAGCTGACTTTAAGTTATGGCCTTGGTCAGAGTGAATGCGTCCCAGAACTCCAAACTTATAAAACCACTCGTCAACCAACACCCGGGCAACACTCTCAGCTCACTGATCATGCGTCGGCACAGCTATTGTAAACTTACTAAACACATTGGCCATTACCAAATGTTCTTCTGTCCCAAAGAGAAAGGCTCTAGCACCGTAAAATCAACAGTAAGGAATTTGTTGGCATCTAGAACTCAAGTGGCCCGTAAAGCCACGAGCTGTTGGTCGAATATCCTTCGCAAGTTCACACTGGTCACACGCTTGGCACCAACACGTAATGTCATACCTGGCCAATATCATCTTTGTCGTATTAGTTTACGAGTTTGCTCAATCCCCTGATGTCCATGCTGCTGGTGCAACTGTGTAAGAACCTCGCGTCTGAGCACATCAGGTAAAACCATCTGAAACAAATCCTCACCTCCATCCATATCTCTATGAGAAATTATGTGATATAGTACTCCCTCTTTCAGTACCAATCGATCCCATTGATGAAACAAGGTCAAAACTGGCTTAGCAAACTTTTTCCACTCCTTAGACCCTGGACGCTTTCCTTGTTCCCAAAACTTCACCACAACCCCGATAACTGGGTCAGCTTCCTGCAGCGAACATCTATCTAATGCAGAATAGCCTGGCAATACACTCATCGTTGACACCACTGCCTGTGCTACACACCCCCTATACAAATGGCCTGATTCAATGATGCTGGAAAAGCACTAGCACCCACTGAACCCTCTGGAATGTTCTTAATAACTGGGTGCTGTCTGGATAGAGCATCCACATTACGATTGATCTTTCCTGAACTGTACCTCATCTCAAACTCAAAAGCTGCCAATTCAGCCACTAACCGTTGTTCTGTGGCCCCAAGCTTGGTAGAGTGTCAGTGTACACCAAACACTTGTGGCCAAGAAGGTACTCTCTAAATTTCTCAGCCATGGCCCACTTGAGCACAAGAAACTCCAATTTCATGGAGCTATGATTGGACATATTGCACTCAGTGGGCCTCAGACTGCGACTAGCGTATGCTAGCGTATGCTACCTTACCTTGATGCTTTTGAGATCGTACTGCTCCCAAACCTGCGTGACTGGCATCCACCTCCAATATAAAAGGAAAAAAAAAATCAGCATAAGCCAGTACTGGACCATGGTTAACTTGCTATTCAAACCCTCAAATGCTTCCTGACACTGATCAGTCCACACTTGAGCCAGACTCTGTCCCTTCCTTCTCCCTGACTTGTCACCAGTCACTTCAGCTACAAACTATGCAGGGGGGAAGCCAACTTGGCCAAAGAGCCTGTAGTAACTTGCAAAACCCAAAAACATCTGTAATTCAGACACACTTGTGGGGCACTGCCACTGCGCCACAGCCTCAATTTTGCTTGGGTCAGTTGCCACCCTTTTGGCTGAGATGAAGTGGTTCTTCTTGTCTGAAGAATGCACACTTTTTTAAATCTCGCCTTAAGGCCCTCCTACTTCAAACGGCCCAGAACAACCTCTTGTTGCTCCAAGTGTTGAGCTACTGAAGAAAAATGAACAATGTCATCCAGATAAAGTAGCAAGGGTTTTTCGCTGTTGGCCGCCAAACATTCTCTCCATAAGCCTCTGAAATGTGCTGGACACATTGCAAAGGGCATCCTGTTCCACTCAAATTAACCGAATGACGTACAGAAGGCAGTTTAAGACTTGTCCCGTTCCATAACAGGGACTTGATTATATCCACTGGCAAGATCCAGTGTAACTGTCCAGCCCCTGTTAACGAATCCAAAGATTCCTCAATACGCGGCAATGGGAATGAATCCTTCCTGGTCATGGCATTCAGGTAATGGTAGTGTATGCACATGTGTAGACTACCATCCTTCTTAACTAGCACTATGGGGGATGCATTAGGGCAACTACTCTCCATTATTACCTGTACCTCCAGGAGCTGATTAATGTGGGTCTTAACAACTTCATAATCTGACAACGGTATCCGCAAGTACCGCTGCTTGACAGGGACATCATCCAGCAAGGGTATATCATGAGAAATAAGATGAGTACAGCATAAATCTCCTTCACGAGGTGAAAACACCACCTGATATTTCTGAAATAGCGCTCTTACCTGCACTTGCTCCTCTTTTGACAAAACAGGTCAATCAAGAGACTCAATCAGCTGAGCCAGAGAAGAGGCTGTCTCCAAAGAAAGGGACTGAACTGTAGCATTGACCGGGTCAACTTCCACAATTCTTGTAGGTAATCTAATAACATCTCAGCTGTCGGATACAATACCACATCCACAGTGCCCACGTTCATGATAGGAACCTAAACTGCATCATGGGTCACCCTGACTAGCTCAGGAATTGCTAATAGCCCAGCTGGCAAACTGGACTCTGGGGGCTCAAACTGGACCGTAGGGCCAGAATACTGAGAAGAACAAGTAGCAGTAACTAACTTCATTGTGCCCCCAGGGATTCAACTAGCCCGATGTCCCCTTACCCATACATTCCCTACAAGATCCGAACAACTCTTAGTACTCACTTGTTGACAATGTTGTAGTGCTTGCAAAACACTCAGACTGCTCAATTCAAAAAGGGCAGTGCCATGTTGTCCAAACAGATCCTGATAACAAGGGCCTAGTATGTTCATCCCCAGCACTCCATGAATATACTTACTGTATCCTGAAACTACCCTATCACAAAGTTTGACATCGAGCTCCAGGTCTCCAACATATGGGATCGTAAGCCAATTAGATGCCCTAAGCTGGTACCAATTACAATATTTTGAAAAAAAAACTAACTTAGAAGTTTTTAGAATTGCATGGAAAAACAGTATGTCCAGCTATAGACAGGCTCTAAAAACTGCTAGGGCAGAGCATATACACAAACTCATTGAAAATAACCAAAACAATCCAAGGTTTTTATTTAGCACAGTGGCTAAGTTAACAAATTACCAGACGCCACCTGATTCAAATATTCCACCAATGTTAAATAATAATGACTTTATGAATTTCTTCACTGATAAAATAGATAACATTAGAAATACAATAGCGAAAGTAGATTCTACAGCATCTTGCACTTCAGTTTCATCCATCGCACCCAAAGATAAACTGCAGTGCTTTACAACCATAGGACAGGAAGAGCTAAATAAACTTATCACTGTATCTAAACCAACAACATGTTTATTAGATCCTGTACCCACTAAATTACTGAAAGAGCTGTTACCTGTAGCCGAAGAACCGCTTCTCAATATCATTAACTCGTCGTTATCTTTAGGTCATGTCCCAAAACCATTCAAGCTGGCAGTTATCAGGCCTTTTATTTAGAAACCAAAACTAGATCCTAGTGTACTGGCCAATTATAGGCCTATTTCAAATCTTCCATTTATGTCTAAAATTTTAGAAAAAGTTGCGTCTGCTCAATTGAGCTCCTTCCTGCATAAAAATGATCTGTATGAAGAATTTCAGTCAGGTTTTAGGCCCCACCATAGCACAGAAACTGAACTTGTTAAAATTACAAATGACCTGCTCCTTGCGTCAGATCAAGGCTGCATCTCATTTCTAGTCTTACTTGATCTTAGTGCTGCGTTCCACACCATAGATCATGACATACTCATAGATCGATAACAAAACTATACAGGTATTCAAGGGCAGGCTCTACGATGGCTCTCATTTATCATCAGTAAAATATGGAGTGCCACAAGGATCCGTCCTAGGTCCCCTTCTATTTTCAATATACATGTTGCCCCTTGGTAATATTATTAGAAAATACGGAATTAGCTTCCACTGTTATGCTGATGATACTCAGCTATATATCTCAACGAGACCAGATGAAACTTCCCAATTATCTAAACTAACAGAGTGTATTAAAAATGTAAAAGATTGGATGACAAATAATTTTCTCCAATTAAATTCGGATAAGACAGAGATACTAATTATTGGACCAAAAAACACTACACAGAATCTTGTAGATTACAATCTGCAACTAGATGGATGTACTGTTACTTCCTCTACAGTCAGAAATCTGGGTGTTATATTAGACAGCAATTTGTCTTTTGAAAATCATATTTCCAATTTTACAAAAACTGCATTCTTCCATCTTAGAAACATTGCCAAGCTACGAAACATAGCTAGTTCATGCATTTATGACCTCTAGACTGGACTATTGTAATGCACTTCTAGGTGGTTGTCCTGCTTCGTCAATAAACAAGCTACAGGTAGTCCAAAATGCAGCAGCTACGTCCTTACGAGGTCAAGAAAATATGATCATATTACCCCAATTTTACAGTCTCTGCACTGGCTACCTATTAAGTTCTGTATCAGTTACAAATTATCCTTACTTACCTATAAGGCCCTAAATGGTTTAGCTCCTGTGTACCTAACTAACCTTCTACAACGTTACAACCCATCACGCACCCTTAGGTCACAAAACGCTGGACTTTTGGTAGTTCCTAGGATAGCAAATTCCAAAGGAGGTAGAGCTTTCTCACATTTGGCTCCCAAACTCTGGAATAGCCTTCCTGATAATGTTCGTGGTTCAGACACACTCTCTCTGTTAAAATCTAGATAAAAAACACATCTCTTTCACCAAGCATTCGAATAATGTATCTTTTAAATTGTGAGGTGCATTTTTATTCATTAGCCTGGGTTAAACTAATTTTACTTTGTTGGATCAGCAGCTATGCTAATGATGTCTGTATTTTGTTTCTATGTTTCGCCACGGGATTTACATCCCGTGGTAACTAGGATTTACACAAGTTCCAGTCTGGATCCAGATCACCTGAGAAGAGATGGTGCTGACCCTCAGAGGACCTCAGATGATGCTAACCCTGAATCAACAAACAGAACTAACAATTATTGCTAAATGTGTGACTGAATCATATAATAACTATTAATTAATATTGATAGTTCATCGTCTAGCTGACTACGTCTTGTATTATTATTTTAATTTTTTCTAAAATCCTGTCAAATGTGCACAAACTACTAGACACTACTAAATATTGTAGAAACATAATTTTCTGTAAAGTTGCTTTGTAACGATTTGTTTTGTAAAAAGCGCTATACAAATAAACTTTGTGAGAGCCAAATGGTGTATTTTTCAGAGGAAGCTTCAGTTTAGCAGCTGCACAAATTAAAAGCATGATGAACTTAACACACATCAGCTTAAAACAAGAACAAGGCTTGGTTTCATAAAAAAATTGATCTTTCAACTCTAAATTTCCTGCTGTTCCTATTGTTTGCATCCAAGGGTGACCTTGGAGAACTTTTACCAGATCTAGGCTTAACGGTTCTTGACTATGCCACCTGGTGCCTCTCACACCAAGATACACTTTGCTTATTACTGCTGAACACCTAACCTAAGGCAAGCAGGTTCATAGAAATACACCAAGAGATGAACTAAACAGAGACGTGCTTTCAGTAAAAGAATAAGACACTTTATTAGTAAATAGTACTATTAAAAGACCCACACAGTCATGGTAAAGGCACAGTAGTTGCAACCAAAAGACTTGGCTCACAGAGGATGACCAGGACTGGTATTGGCTGCTACCAGGAACCTATAATTAGCAGTGTAACAGGGACATATTAATTCACTGTCAGGATAGGTTACCTGTCCGGGATAAACGTGAAGTTCACCAACTGTGCTCTAAACTCTGGTGCCTACAGTCAAAAGCATACACACCACGCACACATAGGCACAACCACTGCAAACAAGTGATTCAATCAATATTGTGAGGTGCAGTTTACCACTACAATACGAGGTGCAGTGCATGAAGATGGACCCAGGAACCTCTCCTGTAAGCAGCTGCTTTAATACTCTGGAAAATCACTAGCAAGATGTATAAAGTATACAACTAGACAGAATCTTAAGACCATGTATACTACTGGAACAGCCAATAGCACAACTCTCCGACAGGGGCACTACACAATGGCCACAACAAAATAACTAAGAAAGAAAAGAAAATATAAAAAGGCACAGTTTTCAATACACTTAATTTAGGCAAGGCAAAGCAGCAGGAACAATCTGTCTCCATGTAACATACGAGATGACCAGTGGAAAAGGAGCCCTTGTGCCAATCTTCACGATCCTTTTAGATGCTGTGACTTAATTGTGGTACAGCTACCCGGCAGGTGCCTTGCCCAAGACCTTCAGTAGTACACCGCACAACTACCCGGAAGTGTCTGGCAATCGGTCCAACACCTTGATTACACGAAGGAGCCACACATCCAAACTGCAACAAAACTGTAGACCAGGGAATCTCTCTTAACCAAACAGTAAAGACTGTTATATAGCACCCAGCCTGGTTGCTAATGAATTGTCAATCACTCAGCAGCCAGCTGGGCACCATGACATCAGAGGGCTACCATAGCTGCAGAGGGACAAACTTCACCCAAACAGTGACTACTCTGCCGGTTTCACAAGACAAGTCATTTGTCATTGTCTTTGGGATCGACTGGAGTTGACTTCTCACTGTCTGTCAAAAAATAAGCCAAACACTAATATTTTTTTTGCACCACCTTTGGCTTTTATATCATTGTGCTTTCATTGTGACATTGTTTGAACAATGTTTATTTCCATCAACAGTCTGCAGATGTGCAATCTCAATATCACAAGAATAATAGTCCACGACTATCAGGTATTTCTTGCCATCTAATTCACAGATGTCATCAGCAATCTTTTGCTATGGCCCATCGGGAAGAGATGTAACCACCAGAGGCTCTCTATTTTGTGTCGGCTTGTAGATTTGACTGAACTCGCATATCTTCTGTTTTTGTGATGTCCCTGCCCATTCAACGCCACCACACTGACATATTAGCCCTCTCACTGCACTTTGTGAGGCCCTGATGACCTGAGTGAAGCTGACATAACACCTCCAGTCTCTACTAACTAGGAATCACAATTCTGTCCTCATACAGCAAAAGTCCATTAATTTCAGAAAGGTGAACTCTAGCCGCATGAAACCCATGCAGTGTGTTTGTAAATTGAGATGTTTGACTGGACCATCCTTGGCGGATATACTTACAAACCGACTGGAGATCTGAGTCTTGTTGTGTGGCTTTCCTTATGGCATTTAGCCTGTCTTCAATCACAGGCTTAGTGGACAGTACTGCCTGTACAAACACCGTCTCAACACGCTCTGTATCAGACTCACTAAAGCCCCTTTCACACTGCACGTCGGACCCGCAATATTTCCGGAACATTGACGGGTCGCCTTCTGTGTGAAAGCAACCACGTCCCGGGACTGATTACCGAATTGAATCCGGGTCGGGGACCTAGTAACATTGCGGAGTTCGACCCGGGACGAGCGCTGTGTGAACAAAAGCCAGATCTAATTCCATTTCGAAGTGATGACGCGACTCTTTTACCGGCTGTTTTGAAGGAAGATCAACGTTTGCGCCGAGATCATTTGCTTGCTTCAGTGAAAGTATAACGTGCCTAGTGTTGTCGACTCGTACATTACACGTCACGCGCTGATGTCACGTGTCGTTACGGGATCTTCAAGCGTTGTGTGTGAAAGCACGCACATATACCGGGTCTTCACTGGCAGTATGAAAGTGCCAAATCTAGCGACCAGGGAACAATTGCAGGAACACTTATGTGTTAAATACAGATGTCACTGTATTTGCCGGAATGGCAGTGTGAAAGGGGCTCAAGATGAGTCAGTGTATTTCTGGAAAGAATGTCTGCCACCACAAGCTGTTTGCCTGGTACATGGACAGCTTTGACATTAAATCTCATTAAGCGCATCAGTACTCGTTGGCATTTTAAGGGAGCTTTGTCAATATCAACACGGCTTGTGGTCAGTCTGGAGTTAAAATTTTTCCATATCTTGCAAGTACTGTGAGAACCGGTCATGCCCACACACAGCTAGTCACTCCTTCTCGATTAATGAGTAACAGCGTTTGGTCTCAGTTAAGGTTCTTGAACAAAAACCAATAAGATGTAGTGAATTTTCCTGCTGCTGAAACAGGGAAGCCCCTAGGCAATAACTGCTTGTGTTTGCACTGACTACTGTGGTCCTGTTTACAACATAGAACACTAGTGCTGGTGCTGTGGTCAAAATGCCTGTGTCTGTGCCACACCCCAGGTCCATTCAGTGTCATACTTAAGAAGTTCAGTCATTGGATGAGAACTGATGAGAGACCCGGGAGGAATTTGCCCAGTGCCAAGTGGTTTTAGGCTGTAAGTTCGCACTGCATTTCCCTGAAAATAATTGCACACCAGCCAATCAGAAGCCTTCAACAGCACATGTGATATAATACATGTTTCATGTATTAAAAATGTCCAGAAGTTTGTTTGTTAAGGCTGGTTTAAATGAAGCAGGTGAGGACCAAAATAAACCAGACCAAATGCAAACACGAGCACAAAACTGTGTGAGGTGTTTTTGCACGGATCATAGCAGTTTCAGTGTGACTTGTGTGGGAAGTATGACATGTTTTGTGTAAACAAAAAACAAAACCAAAAAAAAAAAACACCTACAAATACCTGATGATCATGGTACCCTGATGACATTAATATAAAGTGAACACATTTTAAAGTATTGCTAGATGTCTCCTTTTTCACATTTCCAGGGTTCTTGATAGCGGAAGTCATTATAGACGATAAATAACATGTTCAACTTCTGGTGAATAAGAGACAGCTAATTCTTCTTCTTCTTCTATTTTGTTCACTTTTGCATCTTCACACCTTTTCTTTCATGTCCTCAGCCGTTGATACACCAGGAGTTCAGGAATTGGCTGTTCAGCAGGTTCCTGTAGATGTTTCTGGTTATAGTTTCTGTTCACTGGAACTACAGCAACTTTACACACAGATCCTACTAGTTTAATTAAAGCAGATTTGGTTCAAAACAACTCATGCTGAATGCAAATGAGAGAACACAAATTCTATCAGGTCTCTTTATCATGGATCACGGAAGTTTCAAAGTGAAATGTGCAGGAAGTGTGATGTTTTTGTGTAAACATCATTTTAATTTAAAAACAAACTCTATGAGCGTGGTGGACTGATGTTGTTAATATGTAAATGTATATCATGACTTGCCTCACTTTTCACATTTCTCAGTAGTGGAAGTCATAATAAATGTGTACGGTTAATATGTGGTTTCATGAGGTATTTAAAGAAGGCGTTTGTTCATATCTCATTTGCCTGGTTTTAAACTAAATGTTATTCCTAAAACATGCATGGTGAAATTTTTATTATTTTTTTTATTTTTTTGTGGTACCTGAAATATTTTTCTGGAAAAAAGCACGCAGTTAATTGTTTCGAGAAGAACAAGGGACACATGAACAATTATAAAAAAAAAAACAATTTTTTTTTTTTTTTTTAATTTGATACTTTTTAGAACAATAAGAATAATTACTCACGAATCAACAAAATGAACAGAAGTCCATTCATCAGAGCAGATATGATGATGATAATATGGGGTGGTGTTGGTGCAGTGGATAAGACACATGCCTTTGGTGTGAGAGACCCGGATTTGAATCCACTGTGAGACACCAATTTGTCCCTGAGCAAGACACTTAACCACTAGTTGCTCCAGAGGCGTGTGACCTCTGATGTATATAGCAATTGTAAGTCGCTTTGGATAAAAGTGTCAATTATAATCTGATATTGTGTTTGATTCTGATTAATAAGCTCATAAACTGTTGATTATGAGCTGATTCTGTAAAGAAAGAGTTCAGTCTGTTACTGTCAGTCTTTTACTGAAGCACATTCATCTCTGGAATGAGAGAGAACTATGATGACAAAAAAAATTATAAATAACAAATAATGAAGAGTAAATAATCATAATAATTAAGAAGTAAATGAACTCACCGGTGAAGTATATTCTGGTGCTTCTGCTGAGTTTTGGAGGTGTTTCTGTGTTCATACAGTAATAAACTCCTAATTCATCAGCAGTCACATTATTAATAACCAGACCATGTTTCAACTGCACTGAATATTTCTTTCTGAATATTGAGGTGTTGGTGTTGACAAAGATCGTAGAATGACTGTTGGAGTATCTGCTGTTTTCAATAAAATCCAATAAACCTCATTTACATCAAGATCACAGTTTATGGTCACATTTAGTTCATTTAGTCACATTTAGTTGAAAGGGGTGTGTTCAAAAAAATAGCAGTGTCTACCTTTGACTGTACAAACTCAAAACTATTTTGTACAAACATTTTTTTTTTCTGGGATTTAGCAATCCTGTGAATCACTAAACTAATATTTAGTTGTATGACCACAGTTTTTTAAAACTGCTTGACATCTGTTTGGCATGGAGTCAACCAACTTGTGGCACCTCTCAGCTGTTATTCCAACCATGGGCCCTATTTTAATGATCTGAAACGCAAGTGTCAAAGCGCAAAGCGCAAGTAAGTTTGTGGGCGAGTCTCGGCGCTGTTGCTATTTTCCCGGCGGGATAAATGGCTCTTGCGCCCGGCGCAAATCTAAAATGGGTTGGTCTGAAGTAGCTTCATTATTCATAGGTGTGGTTTGGGCGTAACGTGAAATAAACCAATCAGAGCGTCATCCAACATTCCCTTTAAAAGCAGGTGCGCAAGTTCCATTATGGATTGCTATTATTATGGCGTATTTACCAGGCGCACGCCAGGAGCGGTTCACAGCCGAGGAGACTGATGTTCTTGTAAGAGCAGTGAAAGAAAGAGAAGTTGTGTTGTATGGGGATGGGAGAAACCCACCCAAAATAGCGTCGGTTAAACAGGCGTGGGAGGAAATAGCCACAATTGTTTCATCGATTTTTTTTCCTGGTTCTTGACGGACAAACCAATTTGTCAGATGTCCTTATATACATATATGACCTCAAACAGGTCTGATCCTTAATTACTACAATTAGCCTGAATAATTTGTAAGCTAGATTTATGCCTATTTTTTCACATCTTCGTGGCACACCACAATGATTTCCGTCATCTCATGTGTTAATATTTTTTTAGTGTAACAATTTATGATTTGCAAAAATAACTGTTGCATCTGTGTAGATTACATGAGCAAAGTGTATGCGCGTTGTGCACGCTATACATTATGGTCAAGCATGCGCCCTTAAAATAGCATAATGAACAACGCGCAACGCGCCACTGACTTTAGACTAGGTTTTTTCTGGTCAGTGGCGCAATTGTTTAATGGAACAGCAAAATAGCACCAGGGATTGTTTGCGCCGGAACACGCCTCCTTTTTTGCGCTGAACCGCCCAGGGAGCGCAAGTTCATTCACTAGTTTAGCGACGTGCTTCTGTGGAGGGAAAAGCGCGCTTTGCGCAGGTGCAAAATAGGAATGACACATGCGTCGGTGTAGTCAAGTCAATTGCGCTGGGTGCAAGATAGGGCCCCATGATTCTTTAACAACATTCCACAATTCATTCACATTTCTTGGTTTTGCTTCAGAAACAGCATTTTTGATATCACCCCACAAGTTCTCAATTGGATTAAGGTCTGGAGATTGGGCTGGCCACTCCATAACATTAATTTTGTTGGTTTGGAACCAAGACTTTGCCCGTTTACTAGTGTGTTTTGGGTCATTGTCTTGTTGAAACAACCATTTCAAGGGCATGTCCTCTTCAGCATAGGGCAACATGACCTCTTCAAGTATTTTAACATATGCAAACTGATCCATGATCCCTGGTATGTGATAAATAGGCCCAACACCATAGTAGGAGAAACATGCCCATATCATGATGCTTGCACCTCCATGCTTCACTGTCTTCACTGTGTACTGTGGCTTGAATTCAGAGTTTGGGGGTCGTCTCACAAACTGCCTGTGGCCCTTGGACCCAAAAAGAACAATTTTACTCTCATCAGTCCACAAAATGTTCCTCCATTTCTCTTTAGGCCAGTTGATGTGTTCTTTGGCAAATTGTAACCTCTTCTGCACATGCCTTTTTTTTAACAGAGGGACTTTGCGGGGGATTCTTGAAAATAGATTAGCTTCACTCAGACGTCTTCTAACTGTCACAGTACTTACAGGTAACTCCAGACTGTCTTTGATCATCCTGGAGGTGATCATTGGCTGAGCCTTTGCCATTCTGGTTATTCTTCTATCCATTTTGATGGTTGTCTTCCGTTTTCTTCCACGTCTCTCTGGTTTTGCTCTCCATTTTAAGGCATTGGAGATCATTTTAGCTGAACAGCCTATCATTTTTTGCACCTCTTTATAGGTTTTCCCCTCTCTAATCAACTTTTTAATCAAAGTACGCTGTTCTTCTGAACAATGTCTTGAACGACCCATTTTCCTCAGCTTTCAAATGCATGTTCAACAAGTGTTGGCTTCATCCTTAAATAGGGGCCACCTGATTCACACCTGTTTCTTCACAAAATTGATGACCTCAGTGATTGAATGCCACACTGCTATTTTTTTGAACACACCCTTTTCAACTAATTCAACTAATTGCCCAATTGCACAGCCTTAAGAGCGTGCATATCATGAATGCTGGGTCTTGTTTGTTTTCTGACAATCTACTGAACCTACTGGTAACTTGTTTGCCACGTAGCAATAAAAAAATATACGAAAAACCTTGATTATTCTGGTTAGTCACATTGTACTGCTATTATTTTGAACAATACTGAATATATATATATATATATATATATATATATATATATATATATATATATATATATATATATATATAAACGACCAAAAACAGATTAGCCTACTTGATTAAACACTTTGAGACTTGAACATAAAACAGTTTATGAACAAGTGCATGTAAATACATTTGTTACACGTATAAACTCACAGAGCTGAAGCCGAATTATATTCATGCTGTTGTGAATAAAAGTCTTCAGAGTTAAATATTTTCAATAGTTAAGATGAAGACACTGTAGCTCTGAAGCAAAAACAGTAAAAAAATAACTTCCCACATCAAGTTTGTGGTCGGATCTGGGTGACTCGGGTGGAAAAACCACACACTATTCACAGCCTCTCGAGGGCAGCACAGAACAACACTGCAGTATCTCATCTGTGCTCCCAACCGCTCATACTCCAGTGTTGTGTCCGAAATCACTCCCTGTACCCTCATTCACGTTTCCCTACATTAGTCCACTAATAGTGTACCTGATGGAGAGAATTAAAACGAGTGAATTCAGATTTATCTTGAAGTCTGTCATGGAAACTAGTATGTATAAACATCCATTAAAGCTGCAGTTGGTAACTTTTGACGCTCTAGCGGTTAATAAACAGAACTGCTTGCGTCTTGCGGAAGAACATCGTAGCCGGAACTACTTCTCTCTGTTTATGTCTATGAAGAATCACAAAAGTACTGGGTTACTCTGCCGCGGTACCCCCGAAGCAATCTAAAATAGTCTGAATATAGGTGCACCCTAGTGATTCAGGACAAGCCAAAAACACGGTTTGGAAAATGGATTCATGTTGTACTCGCTTATTATATAACTTTTTCTACATTTTGAACACAAACAAAGTTACGGACCACAGCTCTGATTGGTTGATTTCTTACCGGGAGCGGTCCGTAACTGCAAATGGCAATAGGACCACTGGGAGGAGCCAGAGGAGCTTGATTTTTTCACAGATTATCTGTCTCATATTCTACTGTCAGGACATAATCACAGGTTTAAAAAAATATGTAAAAAATATATTTTTACAAAAGTTACCTACTGCAGCTTTAAACTATTAATCATTAAATTTATACACATACAGTATACTATTACACTGTTCCAACAATCGTCCAGTGGTTTGGGAAATGGATGAATGGTATTCTCTAGCTGCTGAATTAAATGAGTTTGCCCAATAATGCCACTATTTTTGCAGATACACTGTGAGGGGCCTTCAGGAACATGATTGGGAACCAATGAACTGACAGAGTGTCTTCCTTTAACTTTTACTAAATATGTTGGGAGCATTTTTATTTTAATAAGTTGCAAACAAGATTGCTTTAATAGTGTAAAAACAGCAATTTTTGTATATTAACTTTTTTAATAAAAGTTAACATTTTAATTTTGTAAATTCTGTTAAAAAAAAACATAAAAGTGTTTTACTTTCTTGATTAAATGATATTGTGAATAGCAGATTTTCAGTGTGACCCTGATCAAGTCCTGTCAGTTGTTTGTGTGAGCATTTCTGTTGAATATACTGTAGCACTAAAAAAATGTAACACATTAAATAAATGTATAAACAGTATTTTCAATGACTAATTTAATAAAATAGTCTGTGAAACATTGATGGTTATTTACCACAAAAAGTCCACAGTCATAGTCGTAGATTCCTTACTTTAGCAAAGGAAAACCAGTCTCCTCTTGGCTTATATCGAAATCCTCCTACAATCTTCTTTACAAATCCACATTTTGTACATGAAATCTATCTTACTGATATAGATATCGTACCTCATAGTGATGATGTTACACACAATTTCCTTGCATCATGCATGCTGCGTATCACTGATATATATATGACTCAGCGTTACAGTCTGGGCAGAACTATTGTTCCAGCCACCAGATTTACAAATAACCTGCCTGATTTATCTCAACTGCTCTACAGAGAAGATAATTAAAGAGCTTCAGTAAATGAGTCACTCTCTGCTGTATATCAGCAGGAAATGGTTTTGGGTGGCAGTGTTTATAACTCCAGCATTCTTGAGCAGAGGGTCTCCAGAGATCTCCAAACCTCAGTGAATGTGAAACAATAAACATCAGCTGACATGCCATAGCAAACTAAATGACACATGTCTATGTATCTGAGAACCAGTCTGAGCACTATGAGAACAAGCTTGAGTGTCATTATGTACATATAACACAGAAACACAATACAACAATTATATAATGCATGCAGTACAAATGTTCAGATTTTTGCTTGCAAGATATTTCTTTGAAGAATAATGCTTATGTAAAATAATGTGGTTGGTGGTTTTCTTAGCCAAGCAGATTGTATAAGGTATTTTTCCTCTTACATGTTTTCTGGTTTAAAGAGCTATATAAATAAAGTTGACTTGACTTGAGGAGTCGACTGCCCAGTGGCATTGCGTCCCCACTCCACCTGGAGTCTGTCTTCTTCATGGGCTTGGGTTAGAAAGAAAAATCAAAAGTGAGATCTTTTTAACATCTAAAATATTTATCCTAGAAAGAAATGAGGTCACTAAGATCAAATGGAGATTTTTGCTCATATCTCCTGCTTCTCAAACTTGTCTCCTGAGACGAAAACTCTAACAATCTCACAAGTGGTCTCCTTTAAAGCTCAGAAGTGATCTTAACAACATCACTGTAAGGTCAAAATGATCAAAGACGGTCAAAAATGATCAAAAACTTCTGTTTTTCCTGTCCCAAACTATCTTGAGTAACAAAAGGCCCATTTGGCATTCCTGATGACATTAAAGTGGTGATATCAATCAAGGCCTGTAGGCCAGCATGTGTTTACATCGGGGGTCTGCTAATTGTCACACCAGTTGCACAATGGGTGAAGCTGTAGTCTGCTGATTGGTCAGGTTGAATGTCTCACATTTGGGTTTCAGTCACATGGTCAAGGAAGGGATAAAAGAAGACTGTAATTTTGCTCAAGGCTTTTTCTCTCTTCTGGCTTTTCTTTGCTGAATCTTTCCTTTACTGGAGCTCTCTCCCTCTATTTCTCCCTCTCTCTTTCCTTCTAAGGTAATATTTTACATACATGTTGGGTACAATTAACTATATGTTTTACCACCCTTTATCTATTTTGTAACCAATCCAAGTGTCACCATATAGAAATATTGTTATTAAACCATTTTAATTATTAATTATGTGCTAACTAGTCTTGACTCAATATTAACTTTGAAGTGCTACCAATTGCAATACAATATAGTCACTTAATAGCAACGCTCTCCCACATATTTAGCTATTGTAACTGCGCTTATTTCCGTCATTGGTCCAGAATACGATTAACCGAATATGTCGGTTCCCCATCTACGAGACGTGGCGGCGGGGGAACCGGAGTAGGCGGATTAATATGTGCATAAAACACGGGTTTAATTTTGGACACATGAAAGGCGGGGTGTATCCTCTTGTACGCAGGAGATAGTTTGAGGCGGACTGTCACCGGATTAATGATCTTGGTGATAGTGAACGGGGCGATAAATTCGGGAGCTAGTTTATTCGAAACGGATCGTAATGGAATATTACTGGTAGAAAGCCACACTTTTTGACCCACGACGTAGACGGGAGGCTTTGACCAGTGGCGATCGGCCTTGGCCTTAGTGCGCTCCCTCACCCGGAGCAGAGTCTCACGGGCTCTGGTCCAGGTGCGGTGGCACCTCTGGACAAATGATTCCAGACTGGGAAACGCTGGTGGCTGGTAACCTACACTACACTGGAACGGAGAGAGGCCCGTAGCTGACACTGGCTCAGATTGTCCGTTGCTTTGGGGATGATAACCCGATGACAAGCTAACTGACGCTCCTAATAACTTGCAAAATTCCTTCCAAAATTTGGATATGAACTAGGATCCCCTGTCTGAAACCACGTCTACCGGGAGGCCATGGAGCCGAAAGACATGATCTAAAACAGTAACCGCTGTCTCCTTGGCTGTCGGTAATTTGGGCAAGGGAATGAAATGTGCCGCCTTCGAGAACTGGTCCACTACAGTCAAAACGACTGTCATGCCATTAGAGGGCGGGAGGGCGGTAACAAAATCTAGAGCGATATGTGACCAGGGTCTCGAAGGGACAGACAGCGGTTGAAGGAGCCCATCAGGAGGTCTGTTAGATGACTTACCACTGGCACAAACTGAGCAAGCCAAAACAAAATCGCGGACGTGGCGAGCCATACGTGGCCACCAGAATCGTTGTCTAACCAACCCATTAGTTCTACTTATCCCTGGATGACAAGCCATGTTGGAACAATGACCCCACCGGACAACTTCGGACCTTAACTCCTCCGGCACAAATAAGCGGTTCGGTGGGCAACCGGACGGAGGCGTTACCCCTTCTAAGGCCACTTGACCTTCGACTCGACCTCCCATACGAGTGCTGAGACAACTAATCTCTCAGGCAAAACACACTCGGGAGTAACGGGACGGGCGGAGGGATCAAAAAGACGTGACAAAGAATCGGGTTTAACATTCTTGGAACCCGGGCGGTACGATAGGGTAAAATAAAAACGACCGAAAAAAAGTGCCCACCGAGCCTGCCTGGAATTGAGTCTTTTAGCAGTTCTAATGTACTCTAAATTCTTATGATCGGTCCAAACAATAAAGGGAACCCCTGAACCCTCCAACCAGTGGCGCCACTCCTCCAACGCTAATTTGACCGCCAACAACTCTCTATTGCCAATGTCATAATTACGTTCAGCAGGAGATAATCGATGAGAGAAAAACGTGCAAGGGTGGACCTTATCGTCTGAAGCAGCACGTTGGGACAACACTGCTCCTACCCCCACCTTTGATGCGTCGACCTCCACCACGAACTGCCGTGTGGGATCAGGGGCGACAAGGATGGGAGCCGAAACAAAGCGGCTCTTCAGGTTAGAGAATGCAGTTTCAGCTGCGTCAGACCACCTGAACGGAGTACTGGGGGAGGTCAAGGCTGTCGGAGGTGAGGCTAGTTGGCTGTAATTACGAATAAAACGCCGATAGAAATTGGCGAACCCCAGAAACCGCTGTAGGGCCTTACGGGAATCTGGAGATGGCCAATCTATCACAGCCTTTACCTTGTCAGGGTCCATTCGTATTCCCTCAGACGACACGATAAACCCTAGGAAGGGGACCGACTTTGCATGGAATACACACTTCTCCGCCTTGACAAAAAGCCCATTCTCTAATAACCTCTGGAGCACTCGTCTGACGTGTTGGACATGTTCCTGGAGAGATGAAGAAAAAATCAGAATGTCATCCAGGTAAACATATATAAACTGATCTACCATATCTCTCAACACGTCATTCACGAGTGCTTGGAAAACCCCGGGCGAGTTGAAGAGCCCGAACGTCATAACCAAATATTCAAAGTGCCCTCTAGGGGTATTAAAGGCAGTTTTCCATTCATCCCCCTTCCTGATGCGGACCAAATGATAAGCGTTACGTAAATCCAATTTTGTGAATACAGATGCTCCCTGCAACCTCTCGAAAGCTGAAGACATGAGTGGTAATGGATAAGTATTCTTAATAGTAATGTTGTTCAGCTCTCGGTAATCAATACAAGGTCGCAGAGAACCATCCTTCTTACCCACAAAAAAGAACCCCGCCCCCGCTGGAGATGAGGAAGGACGGATGAACCCAGAGTCTAGGGAGTCAGAAATATATGTCTCCATGGCCTCCCTCTCAGGAATAGAAAGAGAGTATAACTTGCCTTTAGGCGGAGATTTACCTGACACTAAGTCTATGGCACAGTCGTAGGGACGATGCGGAGGAAGAGAAGCAGCCCGGGACTTACTGAACACTTCCTTCAGGTCCAGATACTCAACGGGCACGTTTGGCAACGCCATGGTCTCCTTCTGAAAGACAGACACAGGAACAATAGGACAGGCAGAAACCAAACAAGACTCATGACAACTTTCACTCCACAATGTGATAGTGTTCGAACCCCATTCCACTCGGGGATTATGTTTGAACAACCAGGGGTGACCTAAAACAATGGGAGCAACAGGGGAGTCCATGAGAAAAAAGGATATGGTTTCTTGATGATTGCCGGATGTGATGAGTGTGATGGGTTCAGTATGGTGGGTGACGTGAGCCAGTTCCTGGCTGTTGAGTGCGGTGACATGGATGGGGAGAGACACAGGTAGGACAGGAATGTTCAGGTGATGTGCAAGTGAAGAATCAATGAAATTACCTTCGGCTCCAGAGTCCAGAGGAGCTTGGCATTCATGATGTTGATTCCTCCACCGCAGTTTCACCGGAAGGAGGGTCGATGATGTGGGTGAGGACTTCTCGGCGGAGATCCCACCCGATAGTAGCCTCAGGTTTACTATTTGGCTGACTCTTTTACCGGGCAAGAATAGTTGTTATGATCAGAGCCTCCACAGTACAAACATAGTCCTTGGGACCTCCGCCGTTCCCTCTCCCTCCGGGATAGCCGAACTCGACCTACCTGCATGGGCTCGTGATCGTCGACAGAACCGACCGTGTTCTCTCAACTCAAGCGCCCCCTACCGGAAGAGAAGGATAGTCTGGAAAGACTGTGTTGACGGCCCAGGCGATTAAACCTGGCCTCCACCCGCAATGCCAGGTCGATAAGTTCGTTGAGGGTAGGGGGCAGCTCGAGGAGGTAGATCTCCTGCTGAACACGGTTGGATAACCCATGCAGGAATCTATCCCACTGCGCCGCCTCGTTCCACTGGCACGCGGCCGCCAGGGTCCGGAACTCGATGGAATATTCGGTGACAGATGAATGTCCTTGTCGGAGTTCCGGGAGACGATGGGCGGCCTCCCTGCCGGTCGCGGCCCGGTCGAAAACTCTCTTCATCTCTTCAGATAGGAGGTGGAACGAGGCACAGCACGGATGTTGATTCTCCCACACCGCCGTTCCCCATAAGGCAGCCTTGCCTGAGATAAGTGTGAGCGTGAACGCTACCTTGGATTCTTCTGCGGCGAAATTGCGGGGCTATAGGGCAAAATGCATAGAGCACTTGTTAAGGAATGTTCTGCAAAAAGTGGGCTCACGAGCGTAACTCTCCGGTGCCGGAAGTCGCGGCTCAGGCCGGAAGTGGTCCTGGGGAATCCCCGGGGGAACGGTCGGCGCAGGCGGGGCGATGGGCGCAGTGGGAGACGTAAGCTGATGGATCTGCTGGGTGAGCTCGGACACCTGTGCCACCAGCGCTTGGAACTGTGGGGAACAGAGCCGAAGGTAAGTGTCCGTGGCTGAGTGATCGTGCGGAGAGTAGATGAGGTTCTGGGGAAAACACAGACATCCAACGCAAACTACACAGAAGCCAAACGGGGGTAAACACAACGACATGAAAGAACGATCTCACAAACACCAGACGTGAGACAAGCCATTATATAGGAGATGAGTAATGAGTGGCATCTGTTGCTGAACAATTAACGGAGATGCCCACAACTAATCAGTGCAGACGCAGAACACACAGAATTCACCACAAAGTGTAAACAACCCGAGATCACGGTTTACCAACCGTGACAAGGGGTTTCCAGGATGTGAGTGCTGGATGTTTGTGGCCCATGTAAGAAGACATCTGAATAGATGTCACACAGAATTGACAGGGTGTCGACAATACTTACATCTTCACAACCTTCCATTTTGTCTGCAGCAGTGCAGCCAAAATACCACACAGCAATACGTTATGATGTTTTTTTATTTATTTATTATTATTAATGTGCAGCAGTATAGAGGCTGATCAGCAATCTGGGGTTGTGATACATGGATATCAATTGTAGACATTTCAAAAGTACTGCATTACATAAGTGATTTGTAAAGGCCCACTGCATCATTTGGCTTCTAGATATTATGGGGTTGTATTACTATAAACCTCTATATTACTCAAAGACTTATTTGCATGCCAAGTTATAAGTAGCCTATGTCATGTAGTTAGGAGTGTGTGTGTGTGTGTGTGTGTGAGTCTGTAAGAGAGAGAGAGAGAGAGAGAGAGAGAGAGAGAGATGCAATATTATCTAAAAGCCAAACAAACAATGTACCGTAATGCACTGATAAGGTTTTTTTTGGGGGTTAATACATTTTCCCCCCATAATTAAAAGGAAGTGTTGCAAAACAACCTACCAATACAATGCTTTTCCTGCTTCACAGGTATCAATATGATATTGTTTTAACTTGTATGTCTAGTTGTTTGAATTTAATTTCAGAAATGTTATTTCCAAATTTCTGATTCTTTTTGAATGTGTTATTGCAATAGGCACTATAAGCTTTTAACATTTCAACTTCAATTACTCTGATGGTTGTCCAAATTAATTTTTTTCCTCTTTGAAATTTATGGTAAATCATTTTTGTTGTATGTCTTGGGTATTACTTTAGTCACCATGGTGTTTTTATTTGCCTTTCAGCAAGACCCAACTTTGTTTGACATTCGTATCAACCACATGAGCGATACTTCGCAGGTATGGAGAATTTCAATTACAAAATACTCTCTAATGTGTTGTAGGTTATACATCTGTTGTTAGTCATAAATGTTACAAATTATTGCTTGAAGTAAAACGATTATTAATCCCCTTAAAACACTGCAATAGATTTTCAATAAAACAAAATATGTATAACATTTCAATAAAGCAGAATCAGACTGCAGAAAACCAGAATCCAGTTGTGACCACTAGCCCTGTACAGACATCCAGTCAGGTGAGGAAAAACAATGCACACAATGTTCCAAACAAATTATGTCCAATGAGCTTGATCCTGGATTAAGTGCTTTCTACTGTTGGCTGTAGGGGGAGAGTGGGACACAACCTAACTCTTTTGAGTTCAGCTCAATTACACAAAAGATATTTGAGTTTGGAGTGATAATATAACAGTTAAGATGTGTTAGGCATGACGCGAAGAAGAGTAAAACACCCTTAGCTGTTATAAAATTACTGTAAACCAAGGCATGACATGGCTGCTTTTTTTTTTCTACAATTGTTTAATATACATAGAAAGGTTTCATGAATTGAAACGCCAATAAAATTAAATGAATGAAATTAATAAAAAGTATTAGTGCTCTGCCAAACAAAGTAGTTCCTTAGAAACAACAAAGTGGTTGCCAAGCAACACAGAAGCATAAAGTGGAGCAGTGATACTTGTTGTAATGCAGTCAGCAGTGGGTTACAGGGTGTTTTATTACTACTTAGAACACGGCTCAACCAATTTAAATCAAGAACTAGAACTGACCATTTTATAAACCGATTTTTACACTGGCAACATACAAATTAACATCCAAAGCTTGTTTCCAGAACCTACTATTGTCATTCAATTACACTGAAAGTGACAGTAGTGCAAACATCACTGTACGACTGAAACTGTGGGTGGGATTAATTGTAAAAGACAAAATATAAAGCTGTTTACTGAAGATGGTTATTTATCGTCTGTCTATAATAGATCCAGTAGATACCCACACATTTATCCATCCATCCATATCTCAACTACATTTTACCACCTTTCTAGTGTGGTTGGATACATGTTCAGAGAAAGTACAGCACAGTTATGACAAAAAAAAAAAATCATAATTGTCAAATAGTTCCCTTCATATTGTAATCAAGTTATTTTGATTAATGGAATTTCTATGGTTTTAGTTTAATTTGTTATACACTTGAAGGCTTGATTGTAACACTGTTACTGTAACAAACTCAGCTGGAGGAAAGGGTTTTTCAAGCCAAAATAACAGTTAGGAGTTTCTGATGTTTCAAAGTAATGCTATGTTTAAGACAACAAATCAATGATTACAATAATATAAGGTTGGTTTTGGTGACTTAAACACAACTCAGAATTCATTAAAAAAAAAATAATAATAATTTCCCAAAAGACACATTGTCCACTATCTCTTTAAATGCATCAAAACTTTCCATACATTGAGAAGAGAAAGTCTTCCTACATCAAGATAAAAAGAACCCCCTTCCCACAGCTACATTATATCTTTATAACCTGTAAATTATCTGTATTGGTTTTTATTTATTCTTTTAAATATTTTTTTTTCCAGGTTTTAGCAGATGTTGATGGAGTTGATGGACTTGATGAGTCCTTACAGGCAAGGAAAATGCATATTATACATGCACTGTCAGAACAAATGCTCGACATATTGACCCTTTTGTCACAGGGGCAAAAAGTGCATATTAGTGTCCCATTATCCCAGACAACACCGTGTTATATATATAAAACACATTTTATGTTACTTTAAACCCAACTTGTGTTGTCCTTATTAATTTGAATGCACAATTAACATAAAGTGACACACAATGTATTATTATGACACAATGTGTGTGATAATGAATGTATATGGATCCTTGAATGTATAGGGGATAGCATGTTATACATACAGTACATGTTTGTGTATGCATGAGTATACAACATTTTATTTAAAAATACTGCTGAAAAAAGTATATTTTCATATTAACTTATGTCAGGGGTCCACACTGCGACCAAATGATTGCATTTTGCCACCATTCCTGCCGATGCAACACAATTTGTGTTAAGGTCGTGCCAGCACGACAACAGCTTTTCCCAATATCAACAAACGAAATGAAAGGGGAATGAAACTGTGTTACTCATTTGTGCTTCATGGACCAATTATCAATTCGGACCAATTTTCCAGCACTTTAAGACTCTAATATTACCATATTTAAATGTTATCTTTAATGTAATGACCAAAAACTATTTGGTCATCCTTCAAAGACAGTCCCTATTTATAAAACTAAAAGGTGTTGGAAAACTCACACTTATTTAAAAATAAGAAACACTTTAAATTACCGTTGTAACAGTGGCTACAGATGAGCGCTTAGGTATTTCCACTTCATAATTTACATTTTCAATTGTTTTGATTTGAATTAATATTAAAGGGTTAGTTCACCCAAAAATCTAAATTATGTCATTAATAACTCACCCTCGTGTCGTTCCAAACCCGTGAGACCTCGTTTATCTTCAGAACACAGTTTAAGATATTTTAGATTTAGTCCGAGAGCTCTCAGTCCTTCCGTTGAAGCTGTGTGTACGGTATACTGTCCATGTCCAGAAAGGTAAGAAAAACATCATCAAAGTAGCCCATGTGACATCAGAGGGTCAGTTAGAATTTTTTGAAGCATCGACAATACATTTTGGTCCAAAAATAGCCAAAACTACGACTTTATTCAGCATTGTCTTCTCTTCCTTGTCTGTTGTGTGAGAGAGTTCAAAACAAAGCAGTTTGTGATATCCGGTTCGCGAACGAATCATTCAATGTAACCGGATCTTCAGTCAGTGTACTGTTTGAGTACATGAATTACTCCGGGATATTGGTTTATTTGAACTCAGAGGGAGTGTCAGCCACATTAAAAAAGTTAACAGCTTAAGTAATTTGTGGATTAATGCGTAATGGAGACGCGAACCGTTTAAAACGATTCAGTTCGATTTGGTGAACTGGTTCAAAAAGATCCGGTCACATTGAATGTTTCGCTCGCGAAAGGCATGAGGGTGAGTTATTAATGACATTTATGATTTTTGGGTGAACTATTCCTTTAAGTTAATTGTATCTACAACTCAAGCTCAGTACTTTATTGTCAGCCCCCAGTGCTACCAAATACTTTCTGTAAAACTGATTGACTGTGGTGCTGCTGCCCTGAAGTACTAGTCTAGAGCCCTGGAAACGTAAAATAAAACTGCACATTGTAATGTCTGTATGTTAAGTATATTTATTTAATATTTAAATATAAAAAACTGTGTTGCAGGATGATTTGACGTGTGCCCCTAAATTTTCTGTTTGTGCTCCTAAACATTTTTTAGTAAGGGCTACAGTGCTCTTAATAAGTTAGTCTGGAGCTCTGCCTTATGTGTAGTATCATGGCAGGACTTCTTGTATTTTATGTTTGAGAACTGATTTGTTGACTTTAACTTTCAGCAACAAGTTGTAAATGAGTCAACTGCACCTCATGGTTCAAGCATCCTACACAATAAAGTGAAGTCAATGTGCAGGTAAGGATACGGTTTGATAGAAACATTTAATTTTCTTTTATGCTTTCAGGTTTTAACTGATGTTTTTAAATAAATCCCTTTTGTATAGGTACTCTTCCATGAGAAACAGAAAACGGCTGACTACCAAGAAGAATCAAGTAATGACAATGATGAACTGACAATGATCAACATGGGAAAGACTGAATGGAGAATGGAATTATGGAGAAAACACTCAGCAATGAAATCCATGTATCTCCTTAATGGACCGTGTCAGAATACAGTGAGAAAGCACTACATAAACAAAAAAGAAAAGAGCATGAGTTGCTCCTCCTAGCTCTAAAATTAAAACATGATTTGACGGATGAAGCACTAGAAGACATACTTCAGGTCATAAATGCTATCACCGGTAAACACTCAGTGTCAACTACTAAACATCACTTCTACAAAAATATGATTGATTATGAGGACTACATTATTATCAAACATTTCTGTTCAGATTGTATGGTCTTAATGGAAACAAAAGATGAAAAAATAGGTTGCAGAATTTGCGGCAAACAAGTTGATGCAAAGGAGCACATGAAATCTGGAAACTTTTTTATTGTTCTCCCTCTAGAAGCACAACTACGAAATATTATTGAAAAACACAAGTTTTCGCAGTTGACTGTCAATAACACGTCAGATCACTTCCTCCTCACACTTAACCTCAACATGATCCCGGACACATCACTTATCCCTCCACATGTCATCTTTCGACGTAACCTACGCACACTTTCACCTTCCCGGCTATCTGCAATGGTTTCATCTTCACTTCCTTCCCCATCTTTGGATGCTAACAGTGCTACTGATACTTTCTGCTCCACTCTTACATCTTGTTTAGACACTGTTTGCCCCTTATCTTCAAGGCCAGCCCCTTGGTTATCTGATGTTCTACGCGAACACCGTTCTAAGCTTAGAGCTTCTGAAAGGGTGTGGCGCAAGTCCAAAAATACTACTGATCTTATTGTGTATCAGTCACTCCTATCTTCTTTTCTCTGCTAATGTCTCCTCTGCTAAAATGACATACTACCATAACAAAATTAACAATTCATCTAACTCTCGCATTTCTTTGTCCTCCTCCTCCTGCTTCATCTCTAATAGCTGACGACTTTGCAACGTATTTTATTAATAAAATTAAACATTTAACAATTTTCCACACCATAATCAGTCAAGCTCATATCAATCAGCAAACTTACACTCATTTGCATCCTTCTCTTCACTCTCTGAGGCAGAAGTGTCAAAACTCATCCTTTCTAATATGGAGCCAGAAGAGTCTCAATAAAGATAAATGCACACACTACAGTCACATATGCACACATATGATTCATACATGCACACACATAATTCATAAATACACACACAGGATACACAAATGCACACACAAAATTTAAAAAGCACAGAAGATTCAGAAATGCATACAAAATTCAGAAATGCACACAAAATTCAGAAATACACACACAATTCAGAAATGCAAACAACATTTACAAATGCACTCAAGATTCACAAATGCACAGGACAAGATTCAGAAATGTATTTCTGATGCACACACACATATATCTTGATTTACAAACTGCTTGCGGTCTGTGAACTTCACTGCATTTGTGTGTGAATTTTGAGACTCCCTTGACTTGGCTCGACACACAAATGCCTTTTTTTAAACAGGGAATGATCTGCAACCAATCAGATATCTCCCTTGTTTGAGCCAATCACAAGAATGCACCCCACGTGGGGGATTGTTTACTTATAAGCCAATCAGCGAACGACTCACTTTCCTCACTCAGCGAACGACTCACTTACCTCACACAGCCGGCGACTCACTTTGCGCAGCCAGCGACCCACTTTGCGCAGCGAACGACTCACTTTCCTCACCCAGCGAGCGACTCACTTTCCTCACGAGTCACGCAGCGAACGACTCACTTTCCTCACCCAGCGAGCGACTCACTTTCCTCAGCGAACGATTCACTTTCCTCAGGAGTCACGCAGCGAACGACTCACTTTCCTCACCCAGCGAACGACTCACTTTCCTCAGCGAACGATTCACTTTCCTCAAGCAGCGAAGTTGAGCGAACGATTCACTTTCCTCACGCAGCGATCAACTCACTTTCCTAAGCGAACGACAGCCGCAGACCCACTTTTCGCAGCCAGAGAGCCACTTTCCTCTCGCAGCGGACCACTGACTCTCTCTTCATGTAGGGACTGAATATTATAATTAAAGTGACTTCTATATTGCATCCAAAAGAATATTTAGATATATTTAAATATTCAAAAAAGGTTTAAACATTTTTTTTTTTACTTTCATTAAAATATTTCAATAAAATGAAATAATTGCCTATTGCAAATTTATGAATCCATGGTTAACTTTTTTTCTGCAGTCACTGGGCTATATGTATTGAGACATTTTTAAATTTATATTTTGTAAAAAATAATAAAAAATAAACCTGAATTGTAATCTAAACATCTGTATTTTCATACAATTTAATACAATTGCTGTGTGAACACGTTCATGTGATTGGCTTATAAGTAAACAATCCCCCCACATGGGGTGCATTCTTGTGATTGGCTAAAAGAAGGGAGATATCTGATTGGTTGCTGATCATTCCCTGTTTAAAAAAAAAAGCATTTGTGTGTCGAGCCAAGTCAGGGGAGTCTCAAAATTCACACACAAATGCAGTGAAGTTTACAGACCGCAAGCAGTTTGTGAATCAAGATATATGTGTGTGTGCATCAGAAATACATTTCTGAATCTTGTCCTGTGCATTTGTGAATCTTGTTCTGTGCATTTGTGAATCTTGAGTGCATTTGTAAATGTTGTTTGCATTTCTGAATTGTGTGTGTATTTCTGATTTTTGTGTGTATTTCTGAATTTTGTATGCATTTGTGAATCTTCTGTGCTTTTTAAATTTTGTGTGTGCATTTGTGAATTTTGTGCGCATTTGTGCATCTTGTGTGTGTATTTATGAATCATGTGTGTGCATCTATGAATCCTGTGTGTGCATATGTGAATGTAGTGTGTTCATTTATCTTTATTGAGACTCTTCTGGCTCCATATTCTAATCACCCTACAACTTGCCCGCTTGATCCAATTCCATCTCATCTCCTTCAATCCATTTCTCCTGAAGTTGTACCTGCACTCACTCACATCATCAACACTTCCCTCCACACTGGTGTTTTTCCCTCATCATTTAGACAGGCACGTATAACTCCACTACTTAAGAAACCCAACCTCAACCCATCTCTTTTAGAGAACTACAGAGCAGTTTCCCTTCTTCCTTTTATTGCAAAAACACTTGAACGAGCTGTGTTCAAACAAGTCTCTACATTTCTCACACACAACAATCTCCTTGACAGCAACCAATCTGGCTTCAGAAGTGGACATTCAACTGAGACGGCCTTGCTCTCAGTTGTTGAAGCTCTAAGACTGGCAAGAGCAGAATCCAAATCTTCAGTACTTATCTTGCTTGATCTGTCCGCTGCTTTTGACACGGTTAACCACCAGATCCTCCTATCAACGCTACTGGCGAAAGGCATCTCAGGAACATCACTTCAATAGTTTGAGTCTTACCTATCAGATAGGTCCTTCAAAGTATCTTGGAGAGGTGAGGTGTCCAAGTCTCAACATCTAACTACTGGGGTGCCTCAGGGATCAGTTCATGGACCACTTCTCTTCTCTGTCTACATGGCATCATTAGGTTCTGTCATTCAAAAACATGGCTTTTCATACCACTGCTATGCTGATGACACTCAACTCTACCTCTCATTCCATCATGATGATCCGACGGTAGCTATTCGCATCTCAGCTTGTCTAACTGACATTTCTTCCTGGATGATGGACCATCACCTTCAACTCAACCTTGCCAAGACAGAACTTCTTGTGATTCCAGCAAACCCATTGTTTCATCACAATTTCACCATCAAGTTAGGCACATCAACCATAACTCCTTCAAAAACAGCTAGAAGCCTTGTAGTTATGATTGATGATCACATTTCTCAGACCACATTGCTACAACTCTCCGATCCTGCAGATTTGCTTTATTCAACATCAAGAAGATCAAGCCCTTTCTTTCGGAACATGCTGCACAACTCCTTGTTCAAGCTCTTGTTCTGTCTAGGCTGGACTATTGCAGGTCTTCTTGGCAGGTCTTCCAGCCAATTCTATCAAACCTTTACAATTAATTCCCGAATGCGGCAGCAAGATTATTTTTTAATGAGCCAAAAAATAATACACGTCACACCTCTGTTTATCAATTTGCATTGGCTTCCAATAGCTGCTCGCATCAAATTCAAGGCATTGATGTTTTCCTACAAAACTACCACTGGCTCTGGACCCATTTACCTAAATTCATTACTTCAGACTTATGTGCCCTCTAGAAGCTTGCGTTCTGCAATTGAACTTTGCTTGATTGTGCCATCCCAAAGAAGCACAAAGTCACTTTTTTACGGACTTTTAAATTAAATGTTCACTTCTGGTGGAATGAACTCCCCAACTCAATCCGAGCAGCTTCAAGAATCGGCTTAAAACACATCTCTTCCATCTTTATTTGACCCTCTAACGTTAACACTCACTATTCTAATTATATTCTTTAAACAATCTAACTACCTAATCGTTTTGTATTCTATTTTCTTTTCATTTATTATGCAATTGTATATGTATACATTTAAGCTAATTTATATATATAAAAAAGTCAATTGAGTTGAACCAACAGCCTTTACTTAAAAAAAGAAAAAAGTAATAAGAGAATCTACCAAGTAATTGCAAGTTGTGTTAACTTAACATTTAAGCTCATTTATATTAAAAAACTGAGAAGAATGAACTTAATTTTTTTACTGATTTTCAATCTATTGGTCTGCTTATAGTACATTTAATATCTTAAAGAAGTAAACAAGCGAATTACAAATTAAAGCATTTCAGTTTATTTATTTTTATTTATTTTTTTGACAGGCTGCAAAGCAACGGTGAAGCCTAAAACCACAAATCATGAATCAAAATGTGACAAATCGACAAATTGAAGTTAACTTCCAACAGGTTACTTCCTTGATTTTTCACCCTTTGCAACACTTCTTAAAAGATTTATCTTTATCTATATTTTTCCAACATCTACTTTTGTACAAAATTCCTAATAAATGTGAAAAAAAAAAACATTTAGCTTATTTTTGTTTTATTTGTAAGACAGATTGCAAATCTTCACAATAGTTGAAATAATTTTTTACACCCTTTGCAACGCTTCTTAAAAGATTGACATTTTTCCAACATTTACTTTTGTACAAAATTCTAATACAATTTGGGGGGGAAAAAACACATTTTCTTTCTTTTTGTTTTGTTTGTAAGACAGATTGCAATCTTCACAATAGTTGAAATTATTTTTTTCACCCTTTGCAACAGTTTTTCTAACATTTACTTTTGGAAAACGCAACAAACATCCTAAGAATAAAACAAGAATGCAATCAAACAACTGCTGACAAACATTGTACTATAACCAGATGTGTCTTGTGACAAACACATTACAAGGCGCAATAGTCAGAACACAATCAATATCTTTCATTTTAACAAAGAAGCTTGTTCTTCAGAGAGTAAACCTTTGGTGAAAGTTTCCCACTATCTAGCTCCAGTAGAATCTTCTGAAAAAATTCAAATGAGTATCTGAGCTCTTTGGGGTAACTCAGATTAATTGCATAAATTAGGCCCAGCAGATAAACACAAGCCTTTGCAACACCTGCCAATCCCGTCATCACCTCAATGCCTTCCAGCACTATCCCATTCTGTAATGGATCATCTTTTGAGCCACCTTTCATTATGATCTTAAGTGTGAGCGGTTCCAGTTCCTCCTCGTTCCCATGAGTATCCTTAAAAAAAAACAAAAAAAACATTGCAAATGTGTATTTAATTACAACACCACTTGACATTTTCTGATTGTTTCTCAGTGCAAAAAACACATTGCAACACAACATGAGGATATATATAGACAAATATAGACATTTATATTTTATAAAATAAGTGAATTACAGCCATTCATTTTATTTTTATCTATGTTGGTTGAACTTAATTAACTTCCATTATACAAGTTATTTAGGTTTGGAGAGTAACTTGGTTGTTGATCGATTTCAGATGCTCACCTGATGGTGCTTGATAAGATTCTCTGGACTTTCAGAGAGGTAGACAATTAAGCATCGAATTACAACTTCTCTACGTTGTTCCACAGGGCTGGTCTGAAAAGTAAAACAAAATTCGGGTATTGTCATATTTTATTTGAATTGATACAGAATTATAAATTATAAATAGGTACCTTTGAAAAACGTACAAGTCACATACCTGGTTAAAAGCATATTCAAAATTTCACTAATTTGCTGCCCAGCATTTCCACCCTTGGTGTGTTTGTCCAGGTTTCCCATAAATGTTGTCTCCAGCTCAACTGCTGTTAACCTCCTGAATTCTTCTTTGACCTAAAAAAAAACAACAATAATTAACTCAAAAATTTTACAAATTTAGAGCACAATTACAACAAGTAAATATAAATGCAGATACCTGAGAGGTGTCAAACAAAACAGGCCATCTTTCCAGAATACTCGCTATAAAAGGACTCTTCTCAATGATCTCCTGACGACGGTAGGAGAATGTTCTGGCCATTTTTTATTGATATTTCTCCAGTTATCCTTTATCTTAACCTCATCAAGAAGCTCTACTCGTTCTTGTTCTAGACTCTGTATAGTTACTCCTGAAGGATGTGGAGGGAGGTAGTTTATTTCTGCTTTCTTTGTTTTTTTTTTACAGCAGCAGGTCTTTTATTTTTAGCTGAGTTCACAGCTACTTCTGGGTAACCTAAACTTCTCAGTTTTGACCGATAATTTCCCATCTTGTACTTCAATCTTGTTTGCCATCCATAGAATCCAGAGAATGACCCAGGCTCCTTTAAGCAAGGATGCTTTTGGATTAATGCTTCTGCAACTGAGAAAATTTGCTGGCTGGTTGGATATGCACAAAACTGGAAGATTTTTTCTGCCAATTTTTCAAGAAAATCAGACTTCACACTGGGATTGTTCAGAGCAGTTCCATCATTTTTGTATGCATCATTAGCAGACTTCAGAACTAACTCAGTGTCATAAGCAAACTCTGGAATTTCAAATGGTGATGGCCATGGCTTAGATCTTTGTCCATGACTGTCTGGAAATGAGAGCAATATTGTGTCATCTGATGAGCCAAATGCTGATGGAGCTGAAGAGGCAACTGAACAGTCATCTGAGGAAACCTGGGAATCTGTGGCAGAAGGGCCAGCACACTCTAAACTGTCAATTGTGGTTAAATTTATTATCACTGGCTCAGTTTGCACTACTTTAATAGTGTCTTTATCTTTAAGCACAGATGTTGAAATCAGAAAAAAGAACTCTTCAAAATCGGTGTCTTTGTAATGTAGAGTAAAGCTCCCTTTTATCTGAAATGTCTCTCTAACTACTGACTGCAATTTATCACATGTATCTGGAATTCCAGAGGGCAGGTGAAGTTTGCGAATGGAGTTCTGATCAACAATCACCCATAATACTGCTGGTTCACACGTGTCCTGTTTAAAAAAGAAACACTGTTAGAAAGAATTGAAATCAATTAAGGAGAGAGTTCACCCATTCAAGACAATTTACAGTTTACTAAATCTCATTTTGTTCTAAACTTAAATTTCATGTTGTATGAGTACACAGACACTAATTTAATTTTTATTCATACAAGTCAATTTTCATTTTGGGGGACTACTCTTTACTGTAAAATACTCAATTAATCAACAAATTATGGCTACCTTATTATGATTACATTATGAAACGCTTCAAAGTCACCATACACTTTCCCTTGATAGTGTATGCAGCTAGAGGTACAACATCACTAAAATCTTCTTGGAGAAGAACTTTAACATGGCCAGGTGCATCCAGTTCAAAGGATCTCAAGTGCTCATTGTACCAGGCTGTACGCGTTTTCACTACAAACCCTAAAGAGTTATTTACAACCATCAGCTGGTGTATCTGAACAAAGTCAGGAAGTCCTGCAGTGGAACCATGAGCCAGAACCATTCCTTTACAGTATTTTGTTCCATAACAAGGTACTGTTTTTGCCAACACTATTGATTTTTCATTAAGGAATTTTTTGCGAACTGCTTCCTGTACATCATTATGTAGCAAATCCAAACTGACATTGGACACATGTGAAACAGAAAGTGATGGTTTAAAGTTTTCTGAATAATGAAAGTGAAATGCCATCAACAACTGGTGCTTCACTGCAAGCGAAAGCAAGATGTTTCTGAAAGAATGGGTGTGTTGCACAACACGTTTGAAAAAACTGTGCTTCGCCTCGAAGCGTATGGTCCACATTGCCACCAGAGGACCAAAAGCCTGTATCAGTTCCGGATAGTGCTCCACGAAATGATGCTTAGGGAGCAACTTCTGTTGTGGAAATACACTCAAAAATCTGTGTCTGTGCTCAGATATTTTGCTGTCAAGGTAGCCAATGGACTCGTGAGAATGCACTGGTGAAACTATTAGTTCCAAAATTTCTTTAAGGTACATAAGAATTAATCATGCAGGTTCATCCACTGGAATTTTTGGACCTATGAGAAATGGAAGAAACCTGAGCAAGGCCCAGTTTTCATGGGCATTTCCGCCGATACTCTTCCGATTTCCAAAAGACAGAGGCACTGACTTTGGACAGTTGGTTTTGTCGGACCATTTAAATGGAAAATGTTGGATTGCAGCATTAATCTCACTCACTGTCAAGTATTTCTTTTTGATAAAATGATCCAAGCATACAGCAAGTTCTACTGGAACGATCCCTTCAAAAACATAGTGTAAGAGATCTGGTGGATATCCTGATAAAACATGGAAATGTTCCAGTTTGTCAGTCATGATGCATTGCCTTTTGACACCAAATGAATGGGCAACACTTGTATCCTCCAATGCTGTTTGAATATGTAGAGTATGTTGCTCATTTGTTCTTTTCTGAAATGCACCCAAACGTACTTCTTTCAGCTGATAATCTGAACGCTGACCAAGGCAAAACCTGCAGGGATATGGGCCAGAAAAATGTTCCACAAAGCCACCAAGTGAATGGGCTGCTAAATTGTCAGCAACAACACACATCACTGTACCTCTGATATTCTTTCCGAGGCTAGAAATAAAAATGCCTTCTTTCTCCAAAACTCCTAGATCCTTCAAAAGGGGTTCAAGCAAAACTGAATATCCATGTCGTTTTACATCTTCTGTTTTGCACAGAACTGCCAAATAAATGGAAGACAACTCAGAACGAAGGACCGATGGTACATTTCCTAGCACCCAATACACTGCTGTAATTTTATGTTTTTTTCTGGGACGTTCCGAGTGGATTGCAAATCTCAAATTCATCAATGTATAAAATCAGTGAAATTTTCACTTCTCCTTCAGAAAGAAAAGTGTTTTGCTGAAAATGTAGCCCATCATGAAAATATCTATATGTTGGGACATCCTGTTTAGATATCTGAGGTCTTTCAAGTGCCATTTGTGAAATATCACTGTCATTCATTAAATGGGACAACACTTTGAGAATGGGCACATACTGAAAACTCAGTTTTTCCATTGCATCAGTAACATATTCAACAGGTTCCACAATTAGGAAGTTTTCTTTATAATACTCTTTCCTCTTATATGAGGACCTAAAGGGACCATCCAATCCAAGTGACTTGCATAATGGCCTTGACTCACAAAGTTCCTTTACCAAATCTCTGATCACTGAAGTTTCAAGAACGCAGTCATGCTTCTTTAGTGCTTGTTCAACCACACGTCTAAATGCTTCAGCTGACCCTTCTGTTGAAATGAAGTATAAGTCTTCCACCAACTGGTCAATGCACTTGGCTGATACATGAAACAGGCTTTCCAACTTAAGAAGCACAGAGCCTATTTTTTTTTTTTTTCAATTAAATCAGGCAAAATTTCACTTACTGCCCTCAATGGCAAAATGGTTTCTTCTTCACTTTCTTCCTCATGAGTTATGCTGCTAGAACTGCAAAAGGCAGAATCTTATCTTGAATGGAGAACTTGTGGTTTAAAGTCATCGACACAATGAGGCATATGCCTTCTGCTTTTGTGAGCCGCAAATGTGCCATACACATTTGTCTTGAAATCACACTGTTTAAGAACACAATCAACAGTCTCTTGTTTCTTTAAATTATGTCCAAGATGTGTAAAGAATTCTGCCTCTGTTGAAAATGTGATGGAGGCACAATGTTGACACAAGAAGCAAAAGTTCTCATCAGGAGTCTGTACATCACAAGGGGCATGGTGCCTTTTCAAGTGTGAACGAACTGAGTTCAATGTTTTAAATGAACAGGGACAATCCGGAAAAATGCATGGTAGTGACCGGTGCCGTCCAAGACAGTCGTGTTGGAATCTGTAATGTTTCAGTAAGTCTGCTTTTGTAGAAACAACTGTAATACAAAATTTGCATGACCATTTCATTGTGGACTAGAAGAAGAAAAGAAATCGAGTTTTACATTTTGTATTAATGTGCAAGACATTGCATTGTCTCATTATCACAGATCTTTTCAGTAAGCTTTTACATCTTAAATGACTGAGAAATGAAGTCACCTTTTTTTCCAAAGACAATTTCCAAAAACAATTAATATTAAAGTGTGAAATTAATAATAATAATAAAAAAAGTAGTTATAAAACAAAAATATATATGAATTGTTACCTCCAATTATTCCGTTCAAAGGTCTTGCACCATAACTTGTTTCACAGCTGGATGTATGGAAATATGAATGGATAGAAAAACAGCAGTATTAAATTGCATGAAATAACTGATAAAGTTAGTGTTTATTTTATTTATTTTTTTATACAAAACTTTTGGAAGTGAAATCAACATATTTAATCAGTAAGTCACATTAGCACTCGGCTGACATATTCACCATTATTGTTTTAATTGTTCACAGTTTAGAAGCTAAACTTGAGCGGTGTACACGCTTGCATAAGTGTTTTTTTATTTTGTAATTATTATAAGAACGGATTAGCGCATCATATTACTGTTTTATGTGAAAGGCGCTGGCTAACTGGCTCCATGGACTGCTCTCTGTGCCAATCACGACAGGCTTGTCCAGCTGACAAATCAGAGCAGAGTAGGCTTGAGTAAGGGAGGGGTTTGCTCTAAACTTGCTTGGAACGAAGAATTTCTTAATCATTGGCAAATTACTCTAATATTAAATGTATATTCTGATAAAATTACAATGTTTTCTGACCTTAGATGCATTTAAACCTGTTGTAGGGGACTCCAACACAATATTAGATCGCTTTACAATACCATATGAAGTGAACTGCTCTTGAAAAAAAAAAAAAGAAAAAAAAGTGATTTTCAATCTTGGTACTGAAGTGCCACCGCTCTACACATTTTCTATCTGACGCTACCTTATCTGTTAATAGCGCTCTCTTCGGATCAACGGCAGAGTAAACGCATGTTTAAATTAGCATTTTTTATCATATTTAAGGTTTAGAAGATGGAGGACTCGTTGATATTTAGGAATAAGTTTGCGTGTGCCTGAATCTAGAACGCCATTACTTAGGGTGTACTCACACTAAGCACGGTTGCCATGAACCGGGCCCGAGTACGATTGTCCCCCCTCCCCACTCCCCCTCTGGCCTGCACTCACATATAGTGTTTCAGCATTCGTGCCGGAGCACGCTTACGTCATTATGGTGCGATGGTTTCGGGATAAACAGGAAGAGCGGCGCTCTCTGAACGCAATGGAGTACATCGCTCTATTTTCTTTGTGGATAATTTTGTGTCGTTTTGTCCACAGCCCTCTCACAGCCTGTTGTTAAACAGATGTGTCGCCTTAGTGGCGCGAAAATTTTCACATAATCGCGCTGCTCGTATGAGGATGTTTGCAATGTACCAGCTGAAGTGCAGCAAGGATTTTGCAGTTTTTAGTTTTTATGCGTTTTGCACCTCTGCCGTAGACCAAAGCGACCCTTTCCCTGTCATGTTGGTTTTGGAGCGTCGCAAAACTGTGACGCAACACGTCCTTTTCCGTGCTCCGGCACGGTTAGCGCTCACACTGCATGCGAACCGCGCCCGAGTCCAACTGAACCGTGCCCTGGCCCACCTCTTCCAAGCGGGCCAGGGCCGGCTAATCGAGCCGCGCCCGGGCACGATTCAGAGCACTCACACTAGTCAAACGAACCGCGCTTTGGTGGTCAAACGCACTCGGGCACGGTTCAAACTGGCTAGTGTGAGTACACCCTTAATTGCATGGACAGCATATATTTTAGAATATAAACCAAATATATAATCGGGAATGGGTTTATGCGTATAAACTCGACATTTTCATAAGTATTCATAATATGCCTCTAATTACTGAAGCATAACTCTTCAGAAATTAAGTTTAAAAGTTTATTTTTTATCTAAAACGCAATAAACGAGTATAAAAAGACATCATAGGCTTACCTCTTTTCAGCGTCGACATCACTTTGCACTCAGAACTGCTTCCTTCACCCATTAACACACACACAAACAAGCGTTCATTGATGGTAAATCGCTAAAAATATAATATACTTCGTTTTCAAAATAAAATAAAAAGTTCTTACCACTTATCACGGTCTACACATGTGCTTCACAAAATGGCTGCTTTCTTTGCAGGAAACAATATTTGCATATCACGTGGCTCCAAGACTTACTGAAAATATTATGCTAGATTTACTTAATTTTAACGGAATTGTACTAGTAGTTGACATTACTTATTCTTTTTTTATTTTACTTATGCATATAATTAAGTTCATTTTGTAACTTATATTTTTGCATTACACAAAATATATATTTTTAGTAATCATTGAAAAGTTATAAATGCTAAGTTTTTTTGTGTTGGATATATTTACTTTTATAAGTAATGGTTGTTCAGGCAACTAATCGTTTTTTTCAGTGTGGGATCTGTGGAAGACATAAATGGCTGCCCACTGCTCCGGGTGTGTGTTCACTGTGTGTGTGTGTGTTCACTGCTGTGTGTGTGCACTTTGGATGGGTTAAAAGCAGAGCACGAATTCTGAGTATGGGTCACCATACTCGGCCGAATGTCACTTCACTTTCACTTTCATACGTGACCTTGTGAACTGCTGTATAGTTCAGCTAAAAAAATAACAACCTGTTTTTATAACATTTGTATTATCATGCTATGTCTCTCATCATTCTAACTTGTTTTTAATCAGTGAAAACTGTACAATGTATTTATACATATATTTTATGTTCATCTTCAGTTCTCTCTTCACAGCAGTTCAGTCAGTGTACTGTTTGAGTACATGAATTACTCCGGGATATTGGTTTGTTTGAACTCAGAGGGAGTGTCAGCCACATTAAAAAAATTAACAGCTTAAGTAATTTGTGATTAATGCGTATTGGAGACGCGAACCCTTTAAAATGATTCAGTTTGATTTGGTAAACTGGTTCAAAAAGATCTGGTTACATCAAATGACTCGTTTGCGAACCGGATATCACAAACTGCTTTGTTTTGAACTCTCTCTCACAACAGACACGGAAGAGAAGACAATGCTGAATAAAGTCGTAGTTTTTGCTATTTTTGGACCAAAATGTATTTTCGATGCTTCAAAAAAATTCTAACTGACCCTCTGATGTCACATGGACTACTTTGAAGATGTTTTTCTGCTTAACTTTCTGGACATGGACAGTACACCGTTCACACAGCTTCAGTGGAGGGACTGAGAGCTCTCAGACTAAATCTAACATATCTTAAACTGTGTTCCGAAGATGAAAGGAGGTCTTACGGGTTTGGAACAACATGAGGGTGTTATTAATGACATAATTTAGCTATTTGGGCGAACTAACCCTTTAAAAGTTCAAGATGTTTAGTACAAGCAATACCTTTTTATATATACAAATCTTTTCTTTATTTGTTTAGCATTAAAATTTTATCTTTTACAGCCCATTTTTGCATGTATGGAAATATAGGCTATGGTTTCCTCTGTTAAATTACTTTGCAATAAAACACTACACAAAATAACTTAAAAATGACATTGAAGCTAACCAGAGGGAATGAAAAAAAAGAGAGATCTTGTTAGCATTGGAAATGTTCCTCCTACACAGAAATGAAGTTCTCTTAAGATTGAATGGAAACTTTTGCTGTTTGTTGACTTGTCTCCTGCTTCTCAGACTTGTTTCCTTAGACAAAAACTGTTTATAGAAACCATGTGAGCAAGAATTTGAAAAACATGCAGCCATCTCCCACACTAATTCCTCTTTCATTTGTTAGCAGGTTTGTTGAAAGATTTGTTTGTTTTGATCTATTAGACATGCATTAATTTCTTTGCTTAATGCACCTAGCTTATTTCATCTATGGCTTTTCTCTTCCCTTTCACCAACTGATCCATCTTCCATTCTATGTCAAAGAACTTATACTCTCAGCTGTTTACCATTTTATTTCTTCTTTTCTTTTTCTGCGAATGGCCCTCCATCTCTTTGAAAGCACTGCAATTTTTCTCTGGCTCTGTATGAGGTGCATTATTCACTGAACTATTCACTGAACCCTACTGATTGTGTAACTTTGGCCAGCAGCAGGCTAATGGCATCACTACAGGCAGGAACAGAGTACAAAAGGGTGGTGGGAGAAAACGTTATCCTCAAAGCATTTTCTTTTAGGAAATCCCCTCCACCATCCCCCACCCTTCAGCTCAAGAGAGCATTCCGTTCTGCCCTAATTGAGAAAGGTTAAAAAATCTGTTCTCTTTAAGCAGTCTTCAGTTTCAGCACAATACTCCCTCGATCATGATGTGGTTACGCAATGAAAAAAAAATAACTTGGATAATGTACTGACAGAAAATTACCAGGACATTTTCTTTTAAGTTTACAGACATTTTCTTCAACTTTCAAATGTAAAATTCTGTAGATTTATTATCTTCTGTACCACAAATTTCAATAAAATGAAAGCATAGGCCTATCTTGAGTAGCAAATTGTCACAGTTGGTTTTCTGTTCCCTTCCTAGGTTACATCATCTCATCTGAGGGAATACGTATGGATCCTGACAAGGTTAATGCTGTGAAAGATTGGCCTAGTCCATAATCCCGTAAGGCCCTAAAGCAGTTTCTGGGGAACGTCAATTTCAGCTTACTAGTCTCACCTCTGACTGCCTTGACCTCCCCCAGTACTACGTTCAGGTGGTCTAATACAGCCTAAACTGTATTTTACAACCTCAAGAGCCGCTTCGTTTCGGCTCCCATCTTAGTAGCCCCTGATCCCTCACGTCAGTTCGTGGTGGAGGTCGATGCATCAGAGGTGGGAGTAGGTGCAGTTCTTTCCCAATGCACTGCCTCAGACATTAAGATGCATCCGTGCGCATTCTTTTCCTATCGTTTATCTCCTGCCGAATGTAATTATGACATTGGTAACAGAGAGTTGTTGGCCGTCAAATTAGCATTGGAGGAGTGGGTCATTGGTTGGAGGGGTCGGGGGTACATTTCATTGTCTGGACCGATCACAAGAACTTAGAATATATTAGAACTGCCAAAAGACTCAACTCCAGTCATGCTCGGTGGGCACTTTATTTTCAGTCGTTTTGATTTTTTTACGTCAAACCCGATTCTTTGTCACGTCTTTTTGATCCATCCAAATGCCCGGTGACTCCCGAGTGTATTTTACCTGAGAGTATAGTCATCTCATCACTCATATGGGAGGTCGAATAAAAGGTCAAGATGGCCTTAGATGGGGTAACGCCTCCACCAGGGTGCCCAAAGAATCGGTTGTTCGTTCCGGAGGAGTTACGGTCCGATGCTATTCAGTGGGGTCACGACCTCCGGATGGGCTTCTTCAAACGCTGTCTGTCCCTTCTAGACCCTGGTCCCACATTGGTCTAGATTTTGTTACCGCCCTCCCACCCTCTAATGGCATGACGGCCGTTTTGACCATAGTGGACCGATTGTCGAAAGGGAGCACATTTCATTCCCTTGCCCAAATTACCCTCAGCCAAGGAGACAGCAGTTACTGTAATTGATCACATCTTTAGGTTATATGGCCTCCCGGTAGACGTGGTTTCTAACAGGGGATCCCAATTTTTGTCCAAATTTTGGAGGGAGTTTTGTCAATTATTGGGAGTGACGTTTAGTCTGTCTACGGGTTAGGATCCGCAGAGCAACGGTCAGTCTGAGCGGGCCAACCAAGATTTAGAGAGAACTTTACGATGTTTAGTCTCCAAGAATCCTTCTTCCTGGAGTCAACAACTCTCTTAGGTTGAGTACGCTCATAAATCCCTACCAGTGTAACCACGGGCCTCTCCCCGTTTGAGTGTAGCATAGGTTACCAGCAACCTATTTTTCCTAGTTTTGAATCTGAAGTCGTGGTCCCCTCCGCCAACGCTTTTGTCCAGAGGTGCCACCACACTCCCGTATACATCGTGACTTTCAACCAACAACATTCCACTCCGTTCTGTTTCTAATAAGTTAGCTCCCAAATGTTTTGGCCCGTTTCCTGTCTTTCAAGATTATTAGTCCGGTGACAGTCTGCCTCAAACTACCTTCGGCGTACAGGAAGATTCATCCCACCTTCCATGTGTCCAAAATTAAACCTGTGTTTTATTCACAAATTAACCCGCCCACCCCGGTTCCCCCACCGCAGCGACTCGTAGATGGGGAACCCACCTATTCAGTCAATCGTATTCTGGACTCGAGATGGAGAGGACAAGGATTCCAGTACTTGGTGGACTGGGAGGCTTACGGTCCGGAGGAGCGGAGTTGGGTACCTGCTAGGGACTTACTGGATCACTCCCTGATTGATGATACAATTGACAGGTAGGGTCATCTGGGAACGCCAGGAGGCGTTCCTAGAGGGGAAGGTACTGTCACGGTTGGTAAACCGTGGCCTCGGGAATAGCACTATGTAGATGGAGTTTGTGTGTCTCGCCTCAGCACTGATTGTTTCTTGTGGGCGTCTCCGTTAATTGTTCATCTACACCAGCAGCTACTCATTACCCGATCCCTACTTATTGCCATGTCTTTCGTCTTGTGTTTGTCAGAGCGTTGTTTGCTGTCTCTCATGTTATGCTTGGTCTCTCATTCCTGTTCTCTGTGTTCTTCTCTTCATTGGATCATCTGTGTCTCTGGAATCCCATCCACTCCTCACCACCCACGGATTGTACCTCTCACACTCTCCTGCTGCATCTCCTCACCGCCACTTCCCGGATCACCATCAGACTTCGCCTCACCCACCTGTTATCCTGTTTTATGTTACTCGTGTGTCTTACTGTGTTTATTAAATATCCATTTACTTGCACTTGCTTCCTCACCTTCTTTCGCCGTTACACAAATAAATCCAGAACAATTTATATACAAAATGAACATATTTTGAACAATATTTTTACCTCATGAAAATATTCTTAAAGTGCATTCAGTGGCTTGTGTTTGCCCTAAACTGGTGAAGGCAAAACATATTACACTCTAAAAACTGCTGGGTTGAAAACAACCCAATTTGGGTTATTTTGACAACCCAGCGCTGGGTCAAAAAGGGACGAACCCAGCGCTGGGTTATTTTAACCCAACCAGTTGGGTTATCATATTTAACCCAGCCTGCTGGGTTGCCTTTTTTATGGTTTAAAATGACTATATTGCAGGGTTTAAAAAAACAGAGCGGGTGTTTTTTTATCACTGTATTTCAGAAGGAAAACTACTGTATTTAGAAAATGTTCGATATCATTTCGCATATGCTTGATAAGGCAGCGTTTGTGAGCTCAGCACCGCTCTGCAGCCGTTACCAGAGAAACCTACCTCTCCCGCTCTTAGCGCCTCCTGCTGGCAGAAAATAAACTCGCAGAGTGCAGCCATGTGGGGAAACAATGCATTTCTACGTTAAAATTAACCCAAATTGAGCTAGGCATTAAACCTACAAATGTTGTTCATTTTAAATATCACTTTTACACACAAATAATAATTACCAAAAGGAAAATATTTATTAAAAACAAGAGAAAAGTCAAAAAGTAACATGTTAGAAGAAATGCAGAAAAGGATGGCATTAACAGCTACAGAGTTCATAAACAAAGCATTGAACATTTGATGAATATAACTTAAGATCAAATTGGACTTTGTTCAATTGTATATATTGTATAAAAATATACGAAAACACAAAATAAATTTACAATTAGTTAGTTTTTTTTCCAACTATTCTGGCATGACAGTACACAAATAAATCACAACATTAACTTTGATATTATAACCTTTAACAGACGCATGTGTGTGTGTGAAAGAATGTGAGCAGGTGTATAAATGACAGAGTGTAAACTTTTCTACTAAACAACACAGAAAAAGCATTTAACTTTTTTTTTTTAACAAATTATACACTTACAGTTTGTTTCATAGTCCATTAATACAGATCATGCATCACGGTCAATTTTCATGATCTCTTTAGCATAACTGATGTAGTCATGAAGAAACCCCATCAGCACAGCATCTGACATCTTCTACATCATCCAGGGCAGCGTCCTCCTTTAAAACCACCGCTGCATCAGTTTAGGGGAAAGAAGATTCTCCTCTCTGACCAGCATTCATCCAGTCACCGCCTGTTCTTCATCAGTGGCCTAAGAGAAACAAATTTGAAAAAATTAAACATTTAATTAAACTATCGATTTTCAGGTAGAGGTGTATTCACATCCATAAGGATAGGTAAATAATCGGTTTTAAAGTTTCAACACTTTGTGCGGTTGTTTAATGTCTCAGTCCACCACAGCTCTCATGAAGTCTATAATGGCAGCACTAGTGTGAGGACAGGTGATATTGTTTGAATAAATATTGCTTTCAGAAAGCTTCTTTACTGAAACATTAAAACTGACATGACATTCACATACCTCACAATATTCATGTACATGGAGGGCTGCTCTTCAAACCGTTAGTTCACCAAATAATTAAAATGTTCATAATTTACTCTCCCCATGTTTTTCCAGACTCATACAAACTCTGTTCATTTTTTGGAAAACATATGAATATATTTAATATTCTCTTTTTGTATCCTCCATTGCTGGTCTGGGAGACCAGTATTTTATTTTGAACATACATGTTTGCTATCATATAATTTAAGATGTATTCATACATAAATATCAGAATTTACTTCTACAATAACTCTATATTTATGAAGCTTGAAAATACTGATTATCTAAACTATAAATGGATTAACAAATATTATGAGAAAACTAAAAATATATTAATTTATGTTGTAAAGACAGACAAAAGTCTTATAGGTTTGGAATGACTTGAGGGCAAGTAAATGATGTTTTGTGTGAACTTTACCTCTAAGAGCGCAGACCAAGAATAATGACTCTCCAAATCAGACAACTACAAAGTTGGTTTGAGTTCTGCAATGAAAAACACAGACATCAATGGTCTTAATGAAATGAGCACATAATCATGCTGTTGTTGCATCAAAATGTGAAGTAAACTGGCAGGAGACAACAGAAAAATTTATTTTCTAAAAATAACTTACATAAAATCTCAAGGGAATGATGATCTCCCATGTCTCTTGCTTTTAACATCTACAAAAACAAAAAACAAACATTATTTTACTCTTAGTAAAAAACAACAACTGATAACATGAAATATGAAGTTTACTTGCCTTAAACGATATTTCCCTCTCTTCAGAAGAAGCTGAGAAAACCTCCTCCTCACACAAGCAGACTTCTGTGTCCTTAACTCCAGTTAGTTTGAGTTCTGCAAAGAGGGACATCAATGGTTTCAATAAAATATTAACATATGCATACATACATATATAAAATCACACTGTTTTTGCATCAAAATGTGAAGTTAACAGGCAGGACACAACAGAAACATAAATTTTCAAAAAAAAAAAAAAGTAATAATAATTTAACTTACATCAGTCTCAAAAGAATGAAGTTATCTTGTCTCTGGATTTCAACATCTAAAAAAAACACACACATTATTTTAGTCTTAGTAAAAAATAAAGATAACTTGATGTTATTCTGAAGTTTACTCTCCTTAAACCGTCTGTCCCTCTCTTCAGAAGAACACCTCCTCCTCATCCTCACACAGGTCTGTGACTCCTCACACAAACAGCTTCTGTGTCTTTAACTCTCAGCGCGAGGACAATGAAGACAGGAGCTGGACAAGTCTGAAATATTACATGTAAAACATACTTTTAACAGTTACCACTTCAACAGCCTCAAAATAATTATGCTAGTCTTTACTACACAATGCCGTTTCCTTTAGGAGACAAACATACATTCAGTTTAACCGCGAAAATAAAAGACAAATTCACATGAGCGTAACCGTGACCATAACCGTCTGTTAACGCCTCAAAGAGAACAGATAATGTAAAATCTTATGTAAATATGACAAAATACATTCACAGACGTTATATTAAAAGTACATCCTCCGTTCAGTAACGTTACATGAGGCAGTTAAGACCTCCGTGTCCGAGGCGAAAACCGCGTCCGTTTTTTTATATAACGTTAGATATAACGTTAAGCTCCTTTGTTTCCGCCTTTCATAAAACCTTCCGCCTTTCATACAACCGGGTAAACAATAAAAGATAACTTTACATTTTGAATATTTAACGTTACTTACCATAGTCTTTCACTCGCTTCTCGCTTCTATCACGCTGAGAAAATGGCGGCTGCTCGCACTGGAGAGACGTACGATTTTGACGTGACGTGCATGCTCTCCTTCACGTCCGCGTCCTCAACCCACCCCCGCTGGGTTAAAAAAGATAGTTATTTTCAACCCAAACTTGGGTTAAAACATCCCAAAGTCCTATCCAACGGCCTCAACCCAGCAGTTGGGTTGAAAAAACAACCCAGCGTTTTTTAGAGTGTATGTCATCAATTAATTTAACAATGTGTAAAGCAATATTGAAAATGCTTGTAACACTTTTTGGTTTTAAACAGCAACAGGCAGAAAAAAAAAACTTGAGCAGGAACTAGTACACTATTGGTGTTGCACCAATTAGTGGTCACAAAGATAAACTACACAAAGATAAAGTCAAGATACAAAACTTTTTCAAATACATTGGAAACAATGACTACAAAGACAGGGCTGTCATTAATAATATATATATATATATATAGTCAGTAGTCAAGTGAAATGTTCTAGTGTTGACACCATTTTCCTATAGAAGAACACAACATTATTTAAAAGGACAGTTCACTCCAAAATAGGTGAATTCTGTCATCAGTAACTCTCCCTCAAACCGTTTCAAATCCATAAGATTTTAATTTGTCTTTAAAACAAAAATGAAGTTTATTTTAAATAAAATCTTTGTGCTTTCTGTCCCTCCACTTACAGACTATGCAACTACCATTATATGGTCCAGTAAGGTATAGCTGTCAGATTTCATTAAAAAAGGATTTTGAAAAAGGAATACTGTTCCAAAAGTGAACAAAAGTCTCACAGGTTTGCAATACACAAAAAGTATTCTGAGTGATGCTGGCCAAAGAGCCGGACAGGAGGATAAAAAGATAGTACACTGTAAAAAATTGTTCCATTAAATAACAATAATTTACTGGCAGTAGGGTTGCCAGTAAGGTACTGTTAATTTACAGTTCTCAACAATTAATTTACAACTCTTAATTTGTAGTGTTTTATTTAGTGTAAATAACTTTTTTTCTACAGATTGGTGCTGTAATTCAATTACAGTTTATTACTGTTAAATTACATTTCATGCACTACATTTCAAACCCCACAACAAAGTCCTCAGTTTTAACCGAACACTTATAATGTGTGCACACTACAGAGTGTTACCCCTGATGTACACTGCACAAATCTGCGTGGCATTACGGCTCTGACGCTGATCGCGGCCACTCTAGTCAATGTTTGTGTTTACACCAGACTCAACTAGGCACTTTTCAAAAGAGTCCCAGAAGCGACTTTCCGGGTCGGTTCGCTAAAGATAGGCAACTAGTCAGTTTTTGACACAGACGCCATCCAAACCGCATAGCAAATACAAAATAGAAGTAAAAAAATCATGTACATTTCAAAATAAACACCCTGTGCAAACTCTCAATAGTATTTCACATTACTATATTCTTGCTAGGAGGCAAGAAATAGATGACGAGAGGTTCATTCTCAAAGTTGAAAACCTCACATTATTATATGACACCAAAGATAACTTTTACAAGGACAATTAAAAAAAGGACGTGGTGTGAAGTTTAATTGCAGGAGATGTAGGAGTGGAATATACAGAAATAAACCAGACAAAACATTAACATTTAGCCAACCATGTTGGAACACACAAAAATCAAGAAAAACAATGTTGAACAGACAAATCACGTGATCTCGTGAATCCTTAATTCACTTAATTGGCACCACGTGGAGGATGCAACAACACCTCCTCGGAGCATAGTGTGCTGCAGACACGTACAGTGTAAATCAGGGGTTAGAGTGACAGTGAATCAGTGAAGTTAATGAGATAGTTCTGTGTTTAATTAAGTGATGATTGAGCATTAGTGATGAACACCTGCTATTAACAAGCAGAATCTCTACAACTGACTTCAGCTACAGTCTGATGGGGCTTTTACACTAGGCTCGTTTGCTGCGGTCCGAGCCCGAGCGCGATTGTTCCCGGTGCCGCCCGCAGCATTGGTCTGCTTTCAAACTCAATAGTTGTATCGAACCCAGGTGCATTTGCAGTCACCTTAGGTCATCACAAACGCACACGGAAAACGCATGGAGAACACAACGTGACTGAGCATAGTTATAATTTTTTTGTTATTTTGGTGCTATTATGCACAGCATAGTGAACGACAACTGCGTTTATGTTCATTGCATGGTGCCACAGTTCGGGAGCAACTGAACTCAGACCACCTTCACCTTAGTCTCGGGTTCGGTACCCCAGTGAGCACCAGGGTCCAATGACAGTGTTCATATAGAGATTTTGCATGTAAACCGTGCCCCGTTCCACACTAAACTGCCAGTGTGAAAGCCCCTTTAGATTAAATCAACTGAAATAAAATATATTAAATCTCATTAAATCTCTCAAGATCGCGGATTTTTTTGTGATTGTTGCAGGCAAAAAACCTTGATTTTGCGGCAGGTGTTCTTAAAAAATGCGATGGAATACGCTGGATATTTTTGCAATCTTATGCGATGAAATTGCGGGAACTTGCAAGAACTGCTGGTTTGATGAAAAAGATAAAAAAAGGTGAACCCCCCCCCCAAACACCCTGTTCTCACTAGGCTACTACCTTACTGTAATGAGTCATTTCTTATGACTTCCTATGATAAGCAAGCATACTAAATCACAGAATATTTAAGTTCTCATTCTGTTTTATTTCAGACCTTAATTAACACATGGCTCAAACTTACAAAACATTGAGTCAAACAAGTTCTCTAGCTTTACAAAAGGAATATTCAACTACTTCTGTAAAAATGAATACAAATAAAATATTAACACAAATATACAAATGCTATTTTACAGGAATTGCAAAGTGCAATCTCTTATTGCAACGTAAATTATTTTAGATACTACTAATATGTGAGGTTTTGGTACTATTCTGTAACAAAAAAGTACAATCTTACAACTGTAGAGGGGCATCAACTTCTGAATGAAACTACAACAGTCCATTGTGAAAATGAAAGCTAACTGCTTAGCCCTTAACACTGGCCTATCATTCGCCATCCTCATCCTCATCCCTCTCTCAAAATAATTTGCCCCCACTGTCATGTAACACACCGGGTAACTGCTTCGCGCTGTCTTCTGAGCTTATTTTTGTTGGCAGATGAGAATGATTTGCATCCTTCACCCTGGTTTCACCGCTAGCTTCACAGATGATGTTCACGTCGCGCAATCATGTCACTTCATAAGGTTCCCATTGGGAAATAATGGCGATTTACTTCTGTGAAGTAAACGCAACATTTTTCAAATTTCTGCTAAGATATATGTGACTTTTTTGCAACGAAAATTATTATTATTATGAAATCATGCTACCTCCGCATATTTTGCTTCCAGCACATAGTTTAGTAAAATAATAATTACTGAATACTGAGTATTTCTGCCCTGAGAGCAGCACATAGTTTAGTAAAATAACAGTAATATGAATATTGAGTACTCCTGCCCTGAGAGCAGCTCATAGTTTTGTAAAATAACAGTAATATGAATATTGAGGACTTCTGCCCTGAGGGCAGCACATAGTTTAGTAAAATAACAGTAATATGAATATAGATTACTCCTGCCCTGAGAGCAGCACATAGTTTAGTAAAATAATAGTAATATGAATAGCATAAAAATAGTATAAATTGAAATATTGAATACTCATGCCCTGTTAGCAGCACACAGTTCATTAAAAATAACAGTAATATCAATATTGAGTACTCCTGCCCTGAGAGCAGTGCTAAAGCTAATGCTAACGTTAACTGACTGATCTAATTTCAAGGAGAGTTCTTTTGTCGCTCATATCGTTTTCACAGACAGCGTGGAAGCATTGGAAAAGCATGTTTTACTCCAGATATCTCATAACTAGCTTTGGTGTAATCAACTGATGAAGCAGTCAAGTGAAAATGCATACTATATAATATTTAGTCCATGATTTCTTGTCCTGTTCATCTTTGTTTGCTAATTATCTTATTAAATGTTAGAGATGTTATTTTTTTTTTCCTGAAAATACATGGTAATTGAACTTACCTTGCAATAAATGCCTCCCACGAAGTGTCAGTAACGTAGCTGTCTGAAGTATTCCTTCCACATGTTCAAATTTCCTGATTTCGCCTCTGCTTCAATTTCATTGGTTGAATCTGTAAACCAATCATTTTCCTTTCTGCCCTCAGAACATGTTTGAGTAAGTAAAACTCCCATCTGCTGTTTGCAGAGTTGTTTAAATCTTCAGATGATTTCATTTAAAGATGTAGTTGTTAAGTCTCTTTACGGCTTCTGGATAACCCAGCCATGACGAACAGAAAAATTTGAAATTTAATTTGTTTATATGTGTTCAACTATCCCATATTGACTCGACGGCTTACTATAATAAGTGAAAGACATCTTTATATGCCCGACTGGTCAAGTTAGCCTGATTTAAAAAAGAAAAGAAAAAAAAAAAGACTGAGGAAGCATCGAAACGCGAGACTGATTCTGATTATATTAACGTTTCATTCAACATCAAAACAAGCTTAACAGCACACATAAACTCACAGAAAATACATGAGGTAAATGTTCAACTGTTGAGTTTATTTATAACATATGATGTAAGAAGCATCACAAGTGAGCTGTTTTGCTGAGTATCACAATTGCAAATACATAGTTCAATAAACAATTAGTTAACAAGTTACTTACTTTTTTAGACACAATATTAACTGTTGTATTTCACCAACGAATATAGTTCCAACAAAGACCAAAGCAAAAGTATTTTGCTCATTCTCAAATCAAAACTCTCCAAACTTAAGCTAAATGATTCTTTTTGAACGGATCGGTTCAACAAATGACTCAGTTGATTCCCTCATTAAGTTATTTACTGCCACCTAATGGAGGATTAGTTTAAGGTTTAATAAGTAGCATTGCATTTTTCCAACATTTATTAATTGTATTTTCAAATGTTATGTCATTACACAGTTGTAATTTTGCACTGTTAATTATTTAATTTGATTGGTGGTACAGTTCTACAATGTTATATTACAATTTATAATTATAAATTATATAATTTATAATAGTTTATTTATTCTAAAATATATGCCTTTTTGGTTGTTAATTTAGGTCTCATTTACATAATGCTTTAAAGTAATCACAAGATTGTTTCCTTTATGTCTTGTAGGTGCAAAGAATAGCAGCTGATGTGGAGAAATGTTCGAATCTTCAAGACTCTGAAGCTGATTTTATTAGGCAATGTATTAATTATTTAAATAATTTGATAAACTTGTAATTTAGATTACATTTTATATTGAAATACTGCATTGTACGTTACATTATTGCTTATATTTATTCATTTCAGGTCCACCCAGTGGCTTTTGACTATTTGAGGGTCAGATGGTTGTGAATTCATTCCTCAACATTGTGCGTCCCGGGAGCGGGCATCTTTTGCACACTTGATTTTTTTCAAAGGTAACAAGTTTTACTTAAGTAATTTCCTTTGCGAAAAAGGTTACTTACTTAAAGGGTTACTCCACCCCATAATGAAAATGTAGTCATTCATCACTGTTAACTGTTAACAGTGATTAATGTCGTTCCAAACCCGTAAAAGCTATGTTCTAGAGCTGTGAATCTTTGAGAAGGCAGCGATTCGATTCGATTCACGATTCATAGGTTTTCGATTCGATTCAAGAACGATTTTTGCCAGTTTAGAATGATTCAATTCGATTCAATTCACAATTAAATTAGATTCGATCCGATTATAACGATTCGATTCTGCATTCTTTAAGTGCCTTCACAGTTTTATTTAAATGTTCCCCTAAATTCTTTAAATGCTTAGTCAGGGGGCAAATTACAGCAGCCTTTATGATAAGAGAACCATAGGTTAGAAAAACTTTTGTCCATTGTTAAATGCTATTTTAATGATGTGACATGGCATATGTAAAAATGTATGTAAGATTTTAAGAAAAGAGCTTTAAGAGTATTATGTATAGGCTAACATTTTGTCACAACAGGGGCTGGACAATAATCAATTATTTGTTATCGATATTTTTTTCCTAATGGCAATTTTATGAATTGTTTTATATATTAGGCTACATTTAATTATTCTGCACAGAATAAGGTAGAAAATATACTTTATAGTTTCTGTATTGTAATAAATGATATGTTAATTAGCACTGCATCATTCATACATTTTATTTATTGTGTGGGTTTTTTAACAGTTCATTCTGCTTTTATTCAGTTTAGCTGCAGATAAAGCCTGACACGTCTATGAGAGCGAAATTACTTCTCTTTCAGTCTGAAAATGTCTTTATCTCATTTTCACAAAATAAAATGCTATAGTAGCTATTAAACTTTTCCTCTCCATCAGCGAATGATGATTCTGAGAGAAAACGCACCTGTTGTCTGTTTGCTAAAGCTACAAATGCTACTTTCATGCATCTGATTATCAGATACACCTCGCACTCTTATTTCAAGGTCGTTGTTAATGCTGTGGTTATTTTAACAGTTTCCTTCGTACATTCGGTTCATCCGCATTGTTTAAACATATTTATCATTCAATGGAGCCGTGCGTATGATTTAGACACTTACATTTCTGCTCCGTCCATGCAATAAATACAGCTTTCGACTGTTCTGGTAACACCGTCGGTAAGAGAGCCATTGACAGACTACAGAAAAGTAAAGCTACTTCACTTTAGTATTACTGGGCACGAGTCATATAGATCGCACGTCAGTTATTTCAGAGACGAACGGAGCGCGAGCGCAGTCCTCTGACAGTCTCGAGCGGTTAACAGTGGAGTGCATGAAGGACAGAATAGAGTCACGATTCACGAACACTCTTCAAGGTCTCCATTAATTTGTGCATGTATTAATTTAATGTGTATATATTTTGAAAGCATTGAATCGCTATAGAAATCGCGATCCATTCGATTCTTAGCATTTTGAATCGATTACTGTCCGAGATTGGCGATTCACGATTCAAAAATCATGTTTCAAGATCGATGCATATGAATCGTCAGGATTTGTAATCGATGCATCGAGAAAACGAGTGAATCGTTACACCCCTACTATGTTCGTCTTCGGAACACAATTTAAGATATTTCAGATGAGAACTGGGAGGCTTGCGTCTCTCCCACTGACTGCCAAACAATTAACAATGTCTAAGCCCAGAAAACTATGAAAATAATTGTCAGAATAGTCCATCTGCCATCAGTGGCTCAACTGTAATTTTACAAAGCTACAAGAATACTTTTTGTATGCAAAAAAAAACAAAAAGGAACAACTTTATTCAACAAAGTCATTATTTTTTTTATTATGTCAGCCGCACAACACGGATACGCTGTTTTCGTTCAAATCAAAGCGTAAATAAACATAGAAAGCATGTCCATGTGACCCAGCTGACACAGTACAGGCTATGTAGTGTGTGTCCAACAGATACTCTCCAAAAATGGCTCTACACTGACGCAGAGGAGACTAATTGTTGAATAAATCCTTATTTTAGTTTTCTTTGCATACAAAAAGTATTGTCGTCGCTTCATAATGTTACTGTTGAACCACTGATGGACTATTCTGATGATGTCTTTCATAATTTTCTGGGCCTTGACAGTGGTATTTACGCAGAACCTGATTTTACCAAGTGAGACATGTTCCTGGGACAACATCGTTGTTGACCCTGGAACAACAATGTGATTAACCAATCAGATTTGAAGAACCAGTTTATAGATTTTGTGAAGTTTACGCTTAAAATCACTGTTTGGTGCTTGTACATCAGTGTCATTCATCTATCATTTCCTCTGATTTTAGGGATTACTCATGGTTAAGGTTAGGTTTAGGTGTGGGGATATGGTTAAGAATATATTTTTGGAGTAAAATGTTGTTCCAGGGTCAACAAAATATGTTGACCTAGGAACACATCGAACTTGGCAAAATCAGGACGTGCTGTATTTACTGGAGAGTCTATGGGACAGTCACAATCTTCCCAATTGCATTCAAAATATCTTAAATTGTGTTCCAAAGACATACAAAGGGTGGAGTAACCTTTTAAGTACTGGTAAATGCTGATTGTATTGTATAAGTGGCATTTTGACATTTATTTTATTGAGCTAAAGTTCATAACTTTATCCAGATGCTTTTGCTTGTTTTTACGTGCAGATGTTTTCTTGGAATCACACACTCACTGGATACAAGACGGACACATAGAGGCAAAACAAGTGGAAAAGTCTCAGAGAAGAGGGACAACCCTCATGTGTGTGCTCATCTCAGAAAGTTGATGGACTCTCAGTAATTATTTATTAAATTGTCTTTTGCAGGAATATTCTTAATTTTATAGAACATAAGGTCAAACAACAGAATGAAAGCATGAGCAAACCTATAAAGAAACCCTTTTTATGAATGTTGGTAAAATATTGTTAAATATTAAGTTCCACCATAATGACCAACATTAAATGGCAGCAGCGTAGTAGGCCAAACTATTCAGCTACAGCTCTACAGTTATAAAATGAGGCAGTTTTATTCCTAATAAGAATATGTGTTGTTGTCAGCCACTTTAACATTGTAAATACACAGTTTGAACATTGACACCGCACTGTGCTTAAATACAGGTAAATGAAAGACTTAAAGTTTAAATTAAAATGTGTTATAACAAAATTTACATAACTGTACTGTACTTAAATGTAAAAAAAAATTTTTTTAAAGATTAAATTAAAATGTGTTAACATTAATTAAAGCTGCAATATGGGATATTTGTAATTGACCACAAGAGGGCGCTTTTCCAACAATAACAAAGGCGAAGCTTGATGACGCTATGATAATATTAATCTTAAATAATTTAATATAAATAATTAAAAAGTTTATTGACCTTTTTTAAACATTTAGCATTAAACATTTTCAACGTCGTTTGAAAGGTAAAACAACTATCCGTTTTATTTCAAACATATTTGAACGTTGAAGATTGGTCCTGTGTCGGATGTTTTTCAACCATTCAGCTTTCAATGATGAATCAACGTTGTTTCAACGTTGAAACAACAACTGTCATTATTTCAACCATATTTCAAATGGAATGGAAAAGCGCCTGATGCCTCCTAAAATAACAATGCACTGATCTACCACAGCTGAGTAAGAACAAAGCAAGAGTAGATTTGGTTCAAAACGTCACTAAATCCAAGTGAACTTAGAATGGCAAAAAGCCTTTAGTTGAGTTCTAAACAATTTGCTGAAACATGCTACTCTGCTGTATCACCAATCCTGTCCAGATCAAGGAACACATGCCTATAATTAAAATAATTGCGATTTAGCAACTCATTTGTTTTAGTGCCTTGTAAAGACTTCACTAAACTCTCAAACCATTTAAAATCATTAAATCTAGGAAGGACTGAAAAATGTCCAAACAAGAGTCAAAACAAAGTCTGCAGTTTTATTTAAACTTTGTGATATTTTGGCCAAAAGAAAACTTCCAATTCAGCAGTATTCATAAAGACACCTAAAAGGACTGAGAACACTTCTGGCAAAGAAATGGATAATCTTTCACAAAGCGTCTATTTCGTATTTTAGAAATAGGTAATGAAAGTTTTCAACACAAAAACATCCACTCTTCTTCCCACATACCCTATGTGAGGATAACAGAATAAATGCCAAATATGGCTCAATCAAAATAGCGAAACAAGAATAACATCAATTTCTCTTATAGACAGGAAGGAAATTAATAGCCTACATTATTTCTCAGTCCTCCTGAAGTGTTCACGGCCGTGGGAAGAAAAGGCACAGCAGACACACAATCTGAATATACCTTCACTTCAAATCTTTTATTGTTTTACATTGAGTTTATATAGGATAAAATTAGGGTGGTAAAATATTTTCAAACAATAGGATATAGATTACATGTGTGTTGAGTATAAGCCAAAACAACGTTATGTCTGAGGTAAGCATACATTCAGCAAATGCTGGACATAAAAGGAATAATATGGACACAGAAAATTCCAACTTTCAGTAAAGGACGTACTGAACTCAACAACCTGGGCCCAAAAGGATCCTCCACCCCTCTTCACCAATTCAACTCTATGTATCATCTACGCATTTACAATGAGGTAAAGAGACATAAGACTAGAGAATAGAGAGAGAAAGCACAGATGGGAGGAGGGAGAAAACCAAGGAGACAGAAAGGGAGACAACAACACTCACAACCAACCTTAAAAGGAAATATCTGTGGAAGACAGTGAGTAAGAAGGGAGGAGGATAAGTCATGGCCTAATGGTTAGGGAGTCGGACTCGCAATCGAAGGGTTGTGAGTTCGAGTCTCGGGCCAGCAGGAATTGTGGGTGGGGTGAGTGCGTGTACAGTGCTCTCTCCACCTTTAATACCACGACTTAGGTGCCCTTGAGCAAGGCACCAAACCCCAAACTGCTCCCCGGTGACGCAGCATAAATGACTGCCCAATGATGCATTTCAGCATGGCTCGGCTTGGTGTTCATCTTCAGTTCTCTCTTCACAGTAGTTCAGTCAGTGTACTGTTTGAGTCAGTGTTAATTTCGTTGACTAAATATTTTTGTCACAAATATATTTTTGCGGACGAAAACGAAACGAAAACTAAAAAAGAAGGCACTGATGGAGACTAAAACTATGACTAAATTGATTGACATTATCGTCAACGAATAAAGGACGAGACGAAAATAGACTGTGACGAAAATAAAATCAGCAGACGGGAGAGATGCGAGGAATCAACAAAAGAACCGGCAAAACGGAACAGGCGAGACTGCATGAGAGAAGAGAACCAATCCGAGCCTGACTTATTGAAACGTGAAGCGAAGGTTCTTTTCTTTTCTTTTCTTTTTTTTCTGTTCTTTTGTTTATTGAGCTAAGCAAAATTGGAAGACTGCAGTGCGTAGATGTTGTAGCATTAAATATTACGAACTGAAAAGTACTGTAAAATAGCCCCTTCTTCAAGTTAGATGAGAGCACAATACTAATACGTAATATTATGATACATACATTTGATTAATACTAATGTTTAGTATATTTTATAATGTTCTACTTGTTGACAATATCACAAATATTTCTATATTAGTCATGTGAAACGTGAATGTTCACATCCTATCATTATACATACTAATCTAGCAATATTTTAGTATTTAAACATACAATATTGCTAGACAAATGAATACCTTATAAAATCTTGTTACTTTTTTATCCACCCAACTTATTAAATATTTACTTTAACTGTATTAACTTATTGTTCAGCTCAGCTGTAAGCTTTAAGGTCCTGGACCTAACTTTATTTTTATTTTATTGATGGTCAATTGGCAGCTAGTTATTGTTTACATTATCATGACAGTGTTTGTTGCTGCATAAAAGCTTTTGAATCGAAATAAAGACACAGTTATGTTGAAATAAAGTTGAATTTGTGATTTATATATTTTGGTTAAGTTTGTTTCCTATACCAGCTGTAAAAAATTGTCTAGTAAATCTGTTATTGATTTTAGTCTTATTTTAGTCGACTAAAATACCAAGCAATTTTAGTCGACTAAAATACCAAGCAATTTTAGTCGACTAAAATACCAAGCAATTTTAGTCGACTAAATAAGACTAAAATTAAAACAAATCAGATGACTAAAACTTGACTAAAACTAAAAAGAATTATAGTCAAAAGTCTAAGACTAAACTTAATTAAAATTTTGTGTCAAAATTAACACTGATTTGAGTAAATGAATTACTCCGGGATATTGGTTTGTTATAACTCAGAGGGAGTGTCAGCCACATTTAAACAGTTAACAGCTTAAGTCATTTGTGATTAATTCGTATTGGAGACGCGAACCGTTTAAAACGATTCTGTTCGATTTGGTGAACTGGTTCAAAAAGATCCGGTTACATCGAATGATTAGTTCGCTAACCGGATATCACAAACTGCTTTGTATTGAACTCTCTCTCTCTCACAACAGACACGGAAGAGAAGACAATGCTGAATAAAGTCATAGTTTTTGCTATTTTTGGACCAAAATGTATTTTTGATGCTTCAAAAAAATCTAACGGACCCTCTGATGTCACATGGACTACTTTGATGATGTTTTTCTTACCTTTCTGGACATGGACAGTGTACCATTCACACAGCTTCAATGGAGGGACTGAGAGCTCTCAGACTAAATCTAACATACCTTAAACTGTGTTCCAAATATAAAAGGAGGTCCTACGGGTTTGGAACAACATGAGGGTGTTATTAATGACATAATTTTGCTATTTGGGCGAACTAACCCTTTAAAAGTGCAAGATGTTTAGTACGAGCATTACTTTTTTATATATACAAATCTTTTCTTTATTTGTTTAGCATTGAAATTTTATCTTGTACAGCCCATTTTTGCATGTATGGAAATATAGGCTATGGTTTCGTCTGTTAAATTACTTTGCAATAAAACACTCTCTACATAAAATAACTTAAAAATGACATTGAAGCTAACCAGAGGGAAGGGAAATAAAATAAAAAAGAGATCTCGTCAGCATTGGAAATGTTTCTCCTACACAGTGTTAATTTCGTTGACGAAGACTATGACGAAAAATATTCGTCAACTAACCTTTTTCACAGACGAAAACTAAATAAAAACTAAATAAAAAATCAGATATGATGACGAAAAACGTGACGAAATATAACTGACACTTTAGTCAACGAATAAAAATGAGACGAAAATATATGGGAGGGACGAATGGAGAAGAGATCCAATCAGAGCGAATCTTTGAGGGTAGGTTGATCTATGCAGAAGCAGCCGAACCATTTTAAAAAGCCGCGGCAAATGCAAGCGCAACAGCTAAACAAAGCAGCAGTTACACAGAAAAGAGAACGAAGATGAGTTTGCAGAAATTCGCACAGTTTGGAGGACGTTTTCATAACAGTTAAGTTGTTTACACAAGAAACTACACTGCGACCTTTTGAAATGCCATTGCGACCCAAATTTTTATGGGGTCTTAAATGTATCACTGATTATTTTTGTACCTACTTATGTGTAATGTTATGTTTTAATATGAGCATTTATTAAAACAGAAATGTGTATTTTAAGAATACGTTTTATAACGTGCTCCGAGCATTCAACACATCAAGTTGGCTTCAGCCCCGCGATGCGGGAAAGTTGAACTGAGCAGCTGGTGACTCGCGCAACACTGAACCGAGCTCTCCTTCAGGATGTTTGCGTCCTCCTGCACCTGAACGAACAAATACAAATCGCATTTTAAATAAACATAAGAAAAAGAGCGAAAAGTGAAAGAGCTCAATTCAGCAGCACGGTGTTCTGGTGTTCAGGGAGCAAGCAGAGACGCGTCTCAAAGTCTTCTTGCTTTTGTACCGACAACAAACACATACTAAATATGTCGAAATACCCGTCTTGGAAAGTGTGTTCGAAAAAGTCTGTAGTTATGTCTTCAGTGAAAGTAAAGAGTTGGAAAGAAATCGGATGCGTATCTTTATAATGGATGCATTTGTCTCTTAAAGTGACCGCGCCTAATTTACTAGCTCTGCTGTCAGTGTCTTTAATGTATGAAAATAAAAGTAAATCACTCACTGCTCTTGATTGAATTACTTTGTAATTTTAACAAGAATTTATCCAAAGTCAATCCAAAAATCAGATAGAATAGATTATATTGTTTTACTAGTGACTAAAAAAAAAAAAAGAAAAAAAAACATTAGGGACCTGAGCATGTTTTGCTTAAGTGTTTCATTCTTTAATTGCTAATGCAACCTTTTCACACCACAGACTGAACCAAATTAAGCATTGCATCCGACATTATCAAGATGAATTTGTTTTTCTGACACAGTTTAACCCTGAGTTATTGTCATATTTTATTACCAGTTTCTAAACTACAGCAAATAAACTGTGATATTGTAAGAAACGTTGAAGGTGTCTGAATACATTTTGGTTTGATTGTGTATTTTATTTTACAGTGAAGACTATGCAGTGCTATTTTAAATGAACAAAAACAAACTTTGTGTAAATAGCACAAATAAAGAAATAGAATGAACATACAATACAAATATAATATAGGTGGTTGTCTATTTTAATAATACTGTACTTCATCTTGAAAGAATGTCATATGCATTGCATATCATTCAGGACAAATGCATATCTTTTTCAGAGAGCATGTATATTTTTCATTGAGAGCAGGCCTTATGTTTATTTTATAAATACCATTCCATAACAGACTGATGGAAACATTTAGTCAAGTCAACTAAGTTGACTTTGTTCTACAAAAAAAAAAAAAAGACTAAGACTAAAAGAGATAAAAACTAGACTAAGACTAAGGGCCCTATCTTGCACCCAGCGCAATTGACTTTGTACACAGACGCATGTGTCATTCCTATTTTGCACCCGCACAAAGCGCGCTTTTCCCTCCACAGAAGAACGTCGCTAAACTAGTGAATGAACTTGCGCTCCCTGGTCGGTTCAGCGCAAAAAAGGAGGCGTGTTCCGGCGCAAAAAAAAATCCCTGGTGCTATTTTGCTGTTTCATTAAACAATTGCGCCACTGACCAGAAAAAAACCTAGTCTAAAGTCAGTGGCGCGTTGCGCGTTGATCATTATGCTATTTTGAGGGCGCATGCTTGACCATAATGTATAGCGTGCACAACGCGCATACACTTTGCTCATGTAATCTACACAGATGCAACAGTTATTTTTGCAAATCCTAAATTGTTACACTAAAAAAATATTAACACATGAGATGACGGAAATCATTGTGGTGAAAAAATAGGCATAAATCTAGCTTACAAATTATTCAGGCTAATTGTAGTAATTAAGAATAAGACTTGTTTGCCCTATAGTGGCAAGACATGTATATAAGGACATCTGACAAATATGTTTGTCCGTCAAAAAAAAATCGATGAAACAATTGTGGCTATTTCCTCCAACGCCTGTTTAACCGACGCAATTTTGGGTGGGTTTCTCCCATCCCCATACAACACAACTTCTCTGTCTTTCACTGCTCTTACAAGAACATCAGTCTCCTCGGCTATGAACCGCTCCTGGCGTGCGCCTGGTAAATACGCCATAATAATAGCAATCCATAATGGAACTTGCGCACCTGCTCTTAAAGGGAATGTTGGATGACGCTCTGATTGGTTTATTTCACGTTACGCCCAAACCACACCTATGAATAATGAAGCTACTTCAGACCAACCCACTTTAGATTTGCGCCGGGCGCAAGAGCCATTTATCCCGCCGGGAAAATAGCAACAGCGCCGAGACCCGCCCACAAAGTTACTTGCGCTTCGCGCTTTGACACTTGCGTTTCAGATCGTTAAAATAGGGCCCTAAAACTCTTATGATATTTAGTCGACTAAAACTAGACTAAGACTAAAACATTTAAGATGACTAAAATGTGACTAAAACTAAATGGTGTGTTATTCAAAAGACTAAGACTAAGACTAAATCCGAATTTGCTGTCAAAATTAACACTGCTCCTACACAGAAATGAAGTTCTCTTAAGATTGAATGGAAACTTTTGCTGTTTGTTGACTTGTCTCCTGCTTCTCATACTTGGTTCCTTAGACAAAAACTATTTATAGAAACCAAGTGAGCAAGAATTTGAAAAACATGCAGCCCTCTCCCATACTAATTTCCCTTTCATTTGTTAGCAGGTTTGGTGAAAGATTTGTTTGTTTTGATCTATTAGACATGCATGAATTTCTTTGCTTAATGCACCTATTCTTTCTTATTATTATAATGTACACAAAAAAGGTCAATGCAGTTTTGATCACAAGTTATTTTGCATTGTATTGTTATTATGTGTGGGGTTTAGTCAGGTAGCATGGGATTTTAATGCATAATGATTGTAAACCTTGTCATATTTTCTGTATAGCTGTAGCTTATTTCATCTATATCTTTTCTCTTCCCTTTCACAAACTGATCCATCTTCCATTCTGTCAAAGAACTTATACTCTCAGCTGTTTACCGTTTTATTTCTTCTTTTCTTTTTCTGCAGATGGCCCGCACAACAACCCCCCCCCCCATCTCTTTGAAAGCACTGCAATTTTTCTCTGGCTCTGTATGAGGTGCAGCGATCACGTGCTACAAGCAGGGTACAAAAGCGGTACTGCAATTATGATATGATGTGAACGCAACTTAATGAAATGAGCTTTATTGTTTTATAAAACCCAAGACCACTGTCCTCAGTGTGATTTTAAATTTAACCTGCTATAAACCTCAATTACACCATATGAGTAGATCTGTGTTACATTATTTTAAACTCATTAGTGTTAGGTTTCACACATATCAAATCAGATATTTTTCACTGTTTTGTGTTTCTGTAAGGTTGTGACATAAATCTCTGAGCTATCATGAATGATTTGCTTAGATACATTGAAGGATCTCTGAGTTTTTAAAACCTGTGTGGTTTCAATTTTATTTTTTTGTTTCCTGGATTTGCAAACATTTTTTTACTATTCACTGAACCCTACTGATTGTGTAACATTGGCCAGCAGCAGGCTATATGGCGTCATTACAGGCACACTGTAAAAACTAAAGGTGCCTCAGGTATCCTTTTGAGTACTCCAAGAACCTTCAAATGTATTTTAAGTGCCTCAAAGCTCTTTTTCTCACAATAAGGTTCCTAGAGGAACCATTATAGTCTTTGCAGTTCGTGCAGGAACTCATGGGATCCTTGAAGCACTTTGTTCCCAGTTCTGAGGTTCTGGAGTCACCCTTTCATTACACGGAGACCTCAAAGTGCTCTGGAGGTTCCTGCAGGAACTCACATTTTAAAAAAGGGTTACTGTAAGCTCTGAGAATATTAAAGTGGTTCCTGGAAGATCTCACTTGTAAAAGCCAGCATCTGGAAGAACCCAGAGAGTCATGTGACAAAAATGAAATTTGAATTATTATTATTATTATTATTAATATTTACTTTTTAGGAATGTGATGGAACAATGACTTTTGTGGTACTTTCCATGTGAAAAAAAAAAAAAAACTAAATGGTTGTACAAATCTTCACTCTTGTTCTGTCAAAACATAAATAAATAAATAAATAAATTAATTAATAACAAATGGACATACAACATTTTCTAAACAGCCAGTATATACAACTAAAATTGTACAATTATCTCTGAAAACACTGTAGGGAATATATACAAACAGGCATTCAGGCTACACCATGTTTGTTATTATTATTTATTACTTTCCTCCAGACTTAAACTTAAATACTGCAATAACTAAAAATAGTTTTATTGAAATAGGCTAAATGTTAAATCATTTGAAGGTGGATAGTTTACCTTGAAACTTTAAAGCAAACATTAAAATAAAAAAATAAAAAATAAAAAAACTAATATAATTATAACAATCGGTACAATAGTAATATTTAGATTTTATTTAGCTAATGAAATAAGTTCAAAGCACCCCCCCCCCCCCCAAGAGTACTTGCGCACCTGCTCTTAAAGGGAATGTTGGATGACGCTCTGATTGGTTTATTTCACGTTACGCCCAAACCACACCTATGAATAATGAAGCTACTTCAGACCAACCCACTTTAGATTTGCGCCGGGCGCAAGAGCCATTTATCCCGCCGGGAAAATAGCAACAGCGCCGAGACCCGCCCACAAAGTTACTTGCGCTTCGCGCTTTGACACTTGCGCTTCAGATCGTTAAAATAGGGCCCTAAAACTCTTATGATATTTAGTCGACTAAAACTAGACTAAGACTAAAACATTTAAGATGACTAAAATGTGACTAAAACTAAATGGTGTGTTATTCAAAAGACTAAGACTAAGACTAAATCCGAATTTGCTGTCAAAATTAACACTGCTCCTACACAGAAATGAAGTTCTCTTAAGATTGAATGGAAACTTTTGCTGTTTGTTGACTTGTCTCCTGCTTCTCATACTTGGTTCCTTAGACAAAAACTATTTATAGAAACCAAGTGAGCAAGAATTTGAAAAACATGCAGCCCTCTCCCATACTAATTTCCCTTTCATTTGTTAGCAGGTTTGGTGAAAGATTTGTTTGTTTTGATCTATTAGACATGCATGAATTTCTTTGCTTAATGCACCTATTCTTTCTTATTATTATAATGTACACAAAAAAGGTCAATGCAGTTTTGATCACAAGTTATTTTGCATTGTATTGTTATTATGTGTGGGGTTTAGTCAGGTAGCATGGGATTTTAATGCATAATGATTGTAAACCTTGTCATATTTTCTGTATAGCTGTAGCTTATTTCATCTATATCTTTTCTCTTCCCTTTCACAAACTGATCCATCTTCCATTCTGTCAAAGAACTTATACTCTCAGCTGTTTACCGTTTTATTTCTTCTTTTCTTTTTCTGCAGATGGCCCGCACAACAACCCCCCCCCCCCCCCCCCCCCCCCCCCCATCTCTTTGAAAGCACTGCAATTTTTCTCTGGCTCTGTATGAGGTGCAGCGATCACGTGCTACAAGCAGGGTACAAAAGCGGTACTGCAATTATGATATGATGTGAACGCAACTTAATGAAATGAGCTTTATTGTTTTATAAAACCCAAGACCACTGTCCTCAGTGTGATTTTAAATTTAACCTGCTATAAACCTCAATTACACCATATGAGTAGATCTGTGTTACATTATTTTAAACTCATTAGTGTTAGGTTTCACACATATCAAATCAGATATTTTTCACTGTTTTGTGTTTCTGTAAGGTTGTGACATAAATCTCTGAGCTATCATGAATGATTTGCTTAGATACATTGAAGGATCTCTGAGTTTTTAAAACCTGTGTGGTTTCAATTTTATTTTTTTGTTTCCTGGATTTGCAAACATTTTTTTACTATTCACTGAACCCTACTGATTGTGTAACATTGGCCAGCAGCAGGCTATATGGCGTCATTACAGGCACACTGTAAAAACTAAAGGTGCCTCAGGTATCCTTTTGAGTACTCCAAGAACCTTCAAATGTATTTTAAGTGCCTCAAAGCTCTTTTTCTCACAATAAGGTTCCTAGAAGAACCATTATAGTCTTTGCAGTTCGTGCAGGAACTCATGGGATCCTTGAACCACTGTGTTCCCAGTTCTGAGGTTCTGGAGTCACCCTTTCATTACACGGAGACCTCAAAGTGCTCTGGAGGTTCCTGCAGGAACTCACATTTTAAAAAAGGGTTACTGTAAGCTCTGAGAATATTAAAGTGGTTCCTGGAAGATCTCACTTGTAAAAGCCAGCATCTGGAAGAACCCAGAGAGTCATGTGACAAAAATGAAATTTGAATTATTATTATTATTATTATTAATATTTACTTTTTAGGAATGTGATGGAACAATGACTTTTGTGGTACTTTCCATGTGAAAAAAAAAAAAAAAACTAAATGGTTGTACAAATCTTCACTCTTGTTCTGTCAAAACATAAATAAATAAATAAATAAATTAATTAATAACAAATGGACATACAACATTTTCTAAACAGCCAGTATATACAACTAAAATTGTACAATTATCTCTGAAAACACTGTAGGGAATATATACAAACAGGCATTCAGGCTACACCATGTTTGTTATTATTATTTATTACTTTCCTCCAGACTTAAACTTAAATACTGCAATAACTAAAAATAGTTTTATTGAAATAGGCTAAATGTTAAATCATTTGAAGGTGGATAGTTTACCTTGAAACTTTAAAGCAAACATTAAAATAAAAAAATAAAAAATAAAAAAACTAATATAATTATAACAATCAGTACAATAGTAATATTTAGATTTTATTTAGCTAATGAAATAAGTTCAAAGCACCCCCCCCCCCCAAGAGAGCCTTCTGTTACTTCCTGAATAAGAAAGCTTGTAAATATCTGTTATCTTCAAGCATTCATAAGTTTCAGCACGATACTCACTTAAAAATATATATAAATAATTGGATAATGTACTGACAGAAAATTACCAGGACTTTTTCTGTTAAATTTACAGACATTTCCTTCAGCTTTGAAATTAAACATTCTGTAGATTTATATTATCTTCTGTAACATAAATGGACAATCTGTTATCCACAAATTTCAATAAAATTAATGCATAGGCCTATCTTGATTAGCAAATAAATACAGAATAATTTCTATACAAAATTAACATATTTTGAACATTATTTTTACCTCATGTAAATAGTCTTAAAGTGCATTCAGTGGCTTTTGTTTGCCCTAAACCGGTGAAGGCAAAACATATTATGACGTCAATTAATTTAACAATGAGTAAAGAACCATTGAAAATGCTTGTATTGTGGAACACTTTTTGGTTTTAAACAGCAATGGGCAGAAAAATTTAATTTGAGCAAGAACTTCAACACTATTGGTGTTGCAACAAATAGTGGTCACAAAGATAAACTTCACTATGAAACAGTCAAGATTCAAAACATTTTCAGATACATGGGAAACAATGACTACAAAGACAAGGTTGTCACTGATAACAATTAATAGTCAATACTCAAGTGAAATGTTCTGGCGTTGACATAACTATCTTATAGAAGAACACAAAGTTTTAAAAGGACAGTTCACCCAAAAAATTTAATTTAATTGTTGAATTCTGTCATCAGTTAGTACTCTCTTTGCAATACACAAAAAGTATTCTGAGAGATGCTGTCCAAAGAGCCGGACAGGAAGATAAGAAGAGAGTACACTGTAAAAAATTGTGCCATTAAACAACAATAATTTACTGGCAGTAGGGACACCGATCACGGCCACTCTAGTCATCTTTTGTGTTTACACCAGACTCAACTAGGCACTCTTCAAAAGTGTCCCAGAAGCGGTTTTCCGTGTAGCTTCGCTAAAGATAGGCACCTAATCTATTACTGACACACGCCGCGTCCAAACCGCATAGCAAATACAAAATAGAAGTTAAAAAAATCATGTATATTTCAAAATAAACACCCTGTGCATACTCCCAATAGAATTTCACATTAGCTACTATATTCTTTGCTCCTCAATGTTGAAAACCTCACATTCTTATATGACACCAAAGATCATTTTTACAAGGACAATTGAAAAAAGGACTTGGTGTGGAATTTGATTCCAGGAGATGTAGGAGTAGAATAAACATAATTAAACCAGAAAAAACATTCAAATTTAGCCAACTATGTTAGAACACACAAAAATCAAGAAAAACTATGTTGGACAGACAAATCACGTGGTCTCGCGAATCCTACCACTGCGCTAGATGAAATCAACTGAAATAAAAGACATGAAATTTCTCAAGATCCGATTAAACAACTCCTAAAACATCTTCAGCAGCTTCACATTACTACCCATACTGACTTTATTTTGGTCAGATGTCTACAGAAGATCTTATGAGAGTTACACAGGTTTACAAGGTTTTTTATGTTTTTTTTTTTTTCTCACTACTGTGATGGAGATCAGTGTTTACTTTAGTTGGGCTCTTGAACCATGACTTTTTAACATTATTATTATTATTATTATTATTATTATTATTATTATTATTTTGTGTGTGGCCTGCTGTGTTTTTGAAACTTGTTTGTTGTAGCAAAAAACTAAATCTGGTATTGTTGTTTATAGACAGATAAGAACAATCATCCTCTTGTTTCTGATTCACTGATTTTATCCAGTGTCTCTTCTCTTACTGAATATTGATACTAGAGCAAAAGAACAAGCCCTGCTGAGCAATCAGTTATGGAAGACCATTAAAAAAGACATCAAACAAAATAATAATAATAATAATAATAATAATATATATATATATGTGTGTGTGTGTGTGTGTGTGTGTGTGTGTGTGTGTGTGTGTGTATGAACCTGGTCTCACAGAATTCCGTGAAATGTCCACGGTCTCTTAACTCAAAATCCGTGAAGCCATCACGGAATTGCCCCAAATTCCGTGACGCGGCCACGGATATTTCTCCAACGCAAGTCAATGACACTGACCTCCCGTGGTCCACACACGGATACCCGTTTCAATGACGGAGGACAGAACTCGCTGAACGGATGTGCTTTCTCATTTGGAAACGCAACATTTGAAGTATTTGTTTCTTTTCCAACATCAAATGTCATGACGTTAACCAGACAGCTATTGTAGTTATTGCATTGTCCTGTCATCATAAAAATTTATGTTTGTTTCAGTTAGATAACCAAAGGACCACGGAACTCAACAACCTGACCTCACTCACTTGCTTAGGAACTTATAAGCTTTTCGTCGACTCTGTTGCAATGGCATGTAATTAACTTGACATTTTTTCTCGTCCTGTCATCATAAAATCCAGTTTGATGGCGTTTTACACACATTTTGGCTATAGTCAGAACTAAAATCTGTGATAGGAGCACGGAGTGAGTCTGTGCTGAGATCACGGATAACTCTAACGCAAGTCAATGACACTCATCTTCCGTGGTCCACACACGGAAACCCAGTCTCACGGTAGTTCGTGATTTTGTCACGTAATTTAATCTATTTATTCGTGGCAGGCACACGTTTATTTCGTTATTTTCGTGATTGCAGCACGTTTTTTTAAACTAATGCATTTCAACTGGAGGCATCTTTCGTGCATCAGCACGATATTTTCTGATTAATTATTATTATTATAAAACAGAACAACAGAAGAGACTCACTGAAACTTGAAAAAAAAAACGGAGCTTAACTTACTGTAACAAAACATACTGTATTGCTGGTTACAAAAACACATATTAAAACTTTTTTAGCTGTAAAATGCGCAATGGTTCTTTTTTTTTTTTTTTTTTTTTACTTTTTTATTGATTTTTATTTTTTTTCATAGGCCTAGATTTTATTTTGTTTATTACAGAATTCAATATCAAGTCCTTGACACATAACTGTAACACATTTTCACATTAAGAAACAATTTAGTTTAAATAAAAAGAACAACAACAAAAATAAATAAATAAATAAATAATTTGTTAGCGATAGGCCTACATATTTTTTTTTTTTTTTTTTTTTTTTTACTTTAGACTCTAAAGTTAAAAGTTTTTATTAAGGTTATTGTAAAGGCTTCTTAAAAGTGCTGTCGCTGATGAGCCTCTGATCGCTGTCAGATTCTGTGATATGTCCGCTAATGGGCTTAGAATGAGCCCCGCTCGGCCCGTGTTCTGGCTTACTGTAATATTTCACCGGTAATAAGACCGAAATAATATAATTAAAATAAAGAAATGAATGAATACATGATAACATCTAAATAAATGTTGATAGATTTAGCGTTATAGTTTTAAAAAATATTAATAAACAGCAAATCAACACAGCTTCGAAATAAAAACCGAGAAAGACCTAAATAATAATAATACATAATTAATAAACAACGCCGCCCCTCCCACCACGCGGATCACGCGCTGTGCGTCAACCCCAAAGCGTCAAAAACTGAAGCGTGGTCAAACGCCTCTAGCGTCACTAACATGAGATGTTTATCGTTATGAAATCACGTTCAAGAAGTCTCATTCAGCACACATCGCGATACTTTCCATCAGTTTACAAGAGCCGCAGGTTGGGTGAGTTATACAGTCTATGGTGAGTAGTAGTAAATGTGCTCTTTTAATGCCTGTCATAAAATGTATTCTGTCTTCTTTATTAATTAGATGAGCGCCTTATGTTTACTCTCTGTATTACATCGGTCATCCGAGGCTGTCTTTGAGTTTCATTGTGTTTAACTAAATGAACACAGCTGCTAACTGGTTAAACTCTATCTGTCACGTGACGTGACGTGCCACAGACCTGGGATCCGTTTTATATTCATTTCAGGTTCAAAGATGTAAGTTGTATTTGTAGTAAAATCATGGTAACCATGACACCTACAATAGTAGGTAAAACCCAGTAAACAAGACATTTACCAAGGTTTTTTTTTTTTTTTTTTTTTTTTTTTTTTTTTTTTTTTTTACCACAGTAACTGTAGTTTTACTGTGGTATAGTAATAGCACAATAATCACCAAAATAACTATGGTTGTACCACAGTAATGGTAATATTTTAATGTGCTTTTATATGACATATTTCACAGTAATCACATTTACTGTACCATGCTTGTAATACCTTTTTAATGTAAATCAAAAAATAATAATATTAATAATTTTCCCATCTTTAAGTTCAATTCATATTGGTATATTTCTTAAATATTTTGCTCACAGATCACTATTAACATTCTGTATATAATTCTGTTTTATTTTCTTGTACCGATTTTTCCCGGAAAAACACGAGCGTCTAGAGGCTTGACGTGTGGGCGGAGCTAAAGAATCACGAGCGCCAGTAGGCTTTTGAGTTGAGAGCATGTGGAAGCTGTGACACAGATCCAGAGGCTGAAATTTAACAAGAGCAGCATCAGCAAAGGCGGTATGCACTGAAACTGTATATATTTGCTTAGCGGTTTTGGAAAATGACTAAGTTCCACTTTATGTCGTCTTTTTTTTTTTTTTTTAGCTGTAACTTACATGTGGAAAGTGCAGTTTGATGACAACATCACATGTTGTTTACTTGATGTGCTTATGCCCTGATAGCTAAGTTAACAACACAGAGATATTTGAAGCAGTTTTACTCACCGCCTGCGGTTCCAACACACGATCGTGACCCTTTTTCGTTGGGACTGCATTATCCTTAAGAAATAAACAATGTGCAATCCGAAATGCAGGGAACAAACAAAAACACTTGCACAACTCCATTGATGCTCTGTAAAAATAAACTCCATCCACTGGTCCCTTAATGCTGTTTCCCCTTTAAAATGATTCCTAAATACAGTCGCACATCAAAGTCTTAATAATTCACTAATTCAATTTAACACTTGTATGATATTGTACAAGCCCCTGGACAATCTCATCTTACACTATCACAATATTGGAAAATCAGTTGCCCCACACAGTCAGAAAGTTTATATTGTTCATTTGCTTCTCATTAAATTACTTCAAATAAGCCCCATCAGTTCATGTTCCCACTATACGTGATCTCCATGAGTAGATATTGCTATTAATGACTTGCTTTTAATAATGGATGCATTTAACATTTAATTATACAGCATCTTTGAAGATTATGCTTTCATGGTCTAAAAGAAACACAGTAATGTTGCATTTAATTACATAATATTTCTATCCTTTCTGCCTTACAGGATTGTTTGCATGCACACACACACACAGAAATGGTTCCTGGATCAGTGACTCAAGACTTTGCAGTGGTTTGATTTCTGCAGAAGATGTAACTTTGTTTTAATTAAGCTTATAATGAATACATTGTGACCTTCCAGCAACCCATATACTGTACTGTTTACAACCAGTGATGACCACAATAGTTAAAAATAGCATTTATCATATTGATGAAGCATTGCGTTCTCTTTTTCAAGCTTCATACAGTAAACTTTACTTCTGGTGCTTTTATCATAAAAAAAAGCATCAGTTCTCATCAGGAGTTTTAGTAAAGGACATATTCATGCACAGCAATTCCCTAGTTTCAGTTAGAAAGTGAAAGATGTTATTGTATATTTCTGCATTTTTATGTAACATTTTATGTCATGTTTTTGTTTTCCTTAACACTTCATCTTTCTTCCATTGTTCGGACAATCAGTGTTTATTTGATGCTCTGCTGATTGAGTTTTATAGATGATATTGCACACTTGACATGCATGTCTTCATGATATTATTTCGTGAGTTTGAAACATTTACATTGTGTTGTATCACTTTTTGGTCAATATAATTTTTTTTTTTAAGAAAATGTATATTTTTACGGTGTTCTCTGAAAGATATATGCCATATTTATAATGTTTTGTTTTTTAATAAAAGAATTTGCACACTGAAAATTGTTAACGTTTACAACATAACTGCCTTTTTATTCTTCATAGTTTTATTCTTCAAAAACGAGTTTGGTGACAGTGCAGTAATATGTGCACTTTGTCTTTAAATGAGTTTGACATATCAGTAAATACTGGAAAATTCTTACAAAATTATGTATGTTCATTATGCTTTATTTCAGTTTTTATTCCTAGATATCAAGTAGCAAATCACAGAAACAAATGTGAATAATTTAATAACTTCATAATTTCACTCTTTACTTTTTATTAGTAAAAGCTCTTGTCTTTGGTCAGGAAAAAAAATATCTTTTTAAATTGAATAAAATGAATCTATTGGTTAGATAAGATACAACTGTGACTGTGCAGTTCACATCACATGTGTAGTTGTACACACACATGTGCACATCGATATTGCCAAATTTTTGTCAAGCTGAATAACAATAATTTCTGTTTTATTTAGCATTATTGTTTAATAGCATTATTGTTGGAAGAAGCTGTAGACGTTAATAAAACACTATCTAATAGGTGGCAAATGTAATTTATTGTTAACCAATCTATCCCTTTAGCCGAAAAACGGAAGACAGCGCTAATGAATGACAATAAATGGTTAAGGAAGTGTGATGACGCTGCTCAGCTTTGATGTCATTGGCTGTGAATGTCCCTTGTCATCGCAGGCATAGACATCATATAAGTAGACGCCCTATTGGCTGCTGGGCGACGAGATTTGCGGCCGCCATCTTGAAAGTGCCAGAGCACTGTGCAGCATTTTCCTGTTCTAATCGGCGTACCATCGCAAGTACGGCTCGGGATTACTTTTCACAAGTAAGATTTAACATTACTATTATTACTACTGTTGTTATTTGTGTTTGCGCACGTGATTTCAGGAAGTAATGTATATTAAACCTCTGATGGTCTTCGTTTCCTGTCCATACTCGTGTTTTTTGACAATAACATTTAATTTTGTAACAAGATAATATATATATATATATATATTACAAATGTAATTTTACTCTGTTTGTTAATGTTTTTACTCAACATTTGTGCAGTTTCTGGAGGATTTATGATAACTTCTAAATTTCTATAAATAAATATTTATTTAAATAGGCTTTTTACAAAAAAAACTGCATTTTATGTAAAATTCACTTTATAAAAGACACAGATTTCTAACCTTCATTCATGGGGATAACATGGATAATTTTAAATGATTTAATGTAACATTTATACCCATTTTTTGGAAAATGAAGTAAAAAAAAAATAAATAAAAAAAAATCACTTTTAACCACTAGATGTCTATAGAGCTCCACCATATGCTATTTGCTATTTGACTACCTGAAAGATATCTTTTCACAAGTTGGATTCATTTGGATTCATATCTAAATATTATAAAATCACAATTATAACAAAAATAAAATATTTTTAGTCAAATTTTTATTTTATTTTTTACTGAAAAAATCCCAGTTTTTCAATGTTACATTACAATGCATTGCAGGCAGTAAGCATGGTAAACCGCATGACTTCTGTAGACGGGGTTGGAGCAGGTTTGTGTGTGTGTGTGTGTGTGTGTGCCTGCTAAATTGTATTGTCTCATCCTGTCATCTCACTCTCTCTCTCCCTCTTTGGTGGTTCTGCATTTTGCATGATTATTTTTAAATAATTATAAGAGAGCAGTTGTTTTATAACCTCACAAGTGTGTGTGTGTGTGTGTGTGTGTGTGTGAGAGAGATGGAGAGAGAGGGAGGGAGGGAGAAGTGTTTGTGTGTGAGATGGGGGGAGAGAGAGAGAGGAGAAGTGTGTGTGTGTGTGAGAGAGAGAGACAGAGAGAGAGAGAGAGAGAGAACCAGAGAGTGTATATGTCACAAATTATAATAAATTGTTTCTTCAAATTATTAAAATATCTTATTTTACTGCAACTATCTGTTTCTGCTTCTTTATCATATTTATAGTGTGTGATTTATAAATATCCTACCTCACATATTTAGATTTTGGGCGTCTGGTCACTTATATATTATATCAGAATATAATATGTCACTGTATGCCTACTATGAATATTACAATATTCTGAATCATGTGTCCTGTATCATAGCTGCATGAATGACCTTTGCAGCAAAAAAAACCCGTGTCAAAATCAGTTAGGTATTCCGTGAGCTATGATTAATTTATTGCGCTAACAGCTCATTGCACCTAGCAAACAAGTTACACTGAGTGGAGCTGGTGACCGGTCCAAGATGGCGGCTCCACGGCTAGAGTATGCAATATGTAAAATGCCTTTATGCCACCTTTCCATTTATTTCTGAAAACTGTGCCCAACATTATTTTATCAGCATAGAATATGTAATAATCCTGCTGATTTTCGCTTTGATACGTTTATTGGACTCTGATTTACAGCCATTTGAAATGTACAGTTTTTGGGCTCTTCCGGGGGGTGCTACTGGGCCCCTGGGGGTAGAAGGGTAGTAAAACCTACATATATGTATTCTCCTCATCATGAACAACAAACTGAGCTGAGTCACATTTATATCTGACAGTTTTCACAGTCCTCTGTTTTCTAATTCTTACATCATTGCTATTATACCTTTTGACAGGACATTGTGAGGCCATCTGATGAAACATGGAAAAATTAGAAAGAAATGTTTTAATAATAGAATAATAGATTATTTATTTGATTTTTGAAGTAAACATCAATAAATATAAAGGATGAACCTGCAACAACATGCCATTATCTATTCCCCACTGTTAAGCATTAATCAAGGACAATGTATACACATTGTGATCCTATTACACGAGGACAAATTCATTCATATATATATATATATATATATATATATATATATATATATATATATATGTGTGTGTGTGTGTATGTATAACTAATTAGCAAAAATCAGTGTAAAAATGTCCTCTCACCCCTGTCTCTTGCTCCTCATGTGCTGGACATCAGTAATGTGCGTGCTCTTGGTTTTAATGCAGTACAAGATCCACGTTGATCATTCCTGCTACATTCTCAGTTATCCCTCAAGTGTTTGTAACTATAAAGCCCATGGCACCATCTTGTAATGCAGAATAATTAAACTTGTAACTCCCTTTATTTCACAAAACAATTGGCATTTGTTACTAAATATAAACAATTATAACTTTCTGGTGTATTGATGTCCCAGATGTCATTAATCTGATCAAATATTTTTATGTCTTAAGTAAAAAATAATCCCAATAATGATTATGTAGTTTTTCCAAGTCTAAAATAAACACATATGAGCCTACCTAGTAAAATGATGTATTTACCAAGAATCTTCAGAACACAATATTCATTACATTTTTTACATTACATTTAGCTGACGCTTTTATCCAAAGCGACTTACAATTGCTATATATGTCAGAGGTCGCACGCCTCTGGAGCAACTAGGAGTTAAGTGTCTTGCTCAGGGACACATAGGTGTCTCACAGTGGATTCAAACCCGGGTCTCTCAAACCAATGGCATGTGTCTTATCCACTGCACCAACACCACCCACAATTATTCATCATATACATTTTATTGAAGCATAGACTATAAAGATGATAAAGTAGCATCAAGACAAATACGATTCAAGGAAAATAATTATTTATCATCAAAAATACATTAATCTCATATACAAATCAGTTCACACAGATGAGTGATGAAATGTCCTTAAAAGTAACACAGTCCCATTCAGTCAACTGTGATACAGATCATGTGACACATATAAGACATGTGATACTGTTCCAGAAAATAATGATTCCCATCGTCACATTTAAACTGGTTTCATCTCCCCATCGTGTTCTTCTTCTCTCGTGTCTGGAAACAGTTTGTGGTTGATATCCAGCACTGATGTGGTGTAGCTTCTCTCAGCCAGAGGATTTCTCAGTCCTAAGATCCCAGACCTGGTCAAAGTGAAACAAGCAATCCAGATGAAGTTGTTTAATGGACAGAGAGCTCAGCTTATGTTCTGTGTGATTTTACCCTTGCAGTACTGTACACTTACCATTCTTCAAGCTGCTTTGAGACCTTTTGAGAAGCTTTTTCTCTGAAGACAATTTACCACATCCTCTTCTTTCAGTCCTTTCAAGAGCATCACTTGGTCAAAACCCCTCATTTGGCTGATGAGATCATCTGTACAAATTAAAATACTGCAATAAAAATGTCATTCTGCAAGAATTAAGAAAAGGTTACAGAGGCAAAGGTCTTGCTCATGAGACTGCATTAGCATGTGTAGTTCTCAGAGACTCTAGAATTCATCTATTGTTGCAGTAAATGTGTTTTCTTCCTCTAGAATCTTTCTCCAAAGTTCCTGACTTCTCTCACAAATGTGTTTTAGTCTGTGCAGTGTAAGGCCTGGCTTCAAACCAATCAACTATCAATTCACAATTTATAACATAACATTTACAAAACAATGAAATAATGTCAGTTGGTGTTTATATCAACTAAACCACTTTCATGACACTTGTGTTCTTTTAAGAATAACATGTGGTGTTTTTTAAAAACTTTAGATTAAAAATGTTCCAGTCACACTTTGCTAACATGCTATAATTATAATAGCTGTATCAAATAAAATAAAATAAATATAAAAACATTGGAAAGAATAATCACGGCTGACATGACCAGTCCCGTGAGAGATCATCATAAAGTGCTGTAACACACAACACACACATACCAGAGGACTTCTGTTTGCTTGAGCACAAGATGACCATCTTCATTCCTCATCCTGAGCAAATCATTTCCTTGGTCTTCCTTCTCTTCTGTGAAACAAGATAATCTTACTCTGTGTGCAATGAGCAATATTGCTCATGAAACATATAATTAAGTTAATTTAAAGTAAGATTCAGACCAGAGCATTTGATGAGTAAACAAATGTACCTGGGAAGAGCTGATCGTGGCAAGATTCGCTGAGACTCAGTAATAGCTCTTTTAGTTTTTAGGAAGGTTTGTCAGGGTTGGCTCCCCAAAAACTTCTGAAAAAGAAGAACAGCATTATCTGCAAACAATCCTGTAAGACAAAAAGAAAGGAAATATTATTTCATTACATGCAACTTATACATTACTATATACTTTAACTTATACATTACTTATACAATATTTTTTAGACCATGAAAGCATCCTTTGCAAAGATGCTCTATAATTAAATGTTAAATGCATCCATTATTAAAAGCAAGTCATTAATAGCAAGCTATATTCATATGAGTTGGTTTAAAAATGAATTCATGTTAACAGGACTGTTTTCAGTAGTGTAATTGATCTGGTTCTTACAAATTAATCAAAGATTTAATATATATCACGTGACATGTTAAACTAGCATTTCTACTCCTAGAGATCACATATAGTGGGAACATGAACTGATGGGGCTTATTTGAAGTAATTTAATGAGAAGCAAATTAACAATATACACTTTCTGACTGTGTGGGGCAACTGATTTTCCAATATTGTGATAGTGTAAGATGAGATTGTCCAGGGGCTTGTACAATATCATACAATTGTTAAATTGAATTAGTGAATTATTAAGACTTTGATGTGCGACTTTATTTAGGGATCATTTTAAAGAATTTTCCCCTTTCCAGATACCCACACTTGAGTTCTTATTCACTTGAGAGTGTGTGTACGTGACAGTGCATGCACAAAACTGTCCCCGGTCTTAATAATGCCAAAGCACAGCGTCCTTAACTCACACTAAACCTCTCCAATACTGCTCCGGAGCGCTATACAACGCTTAGTGTATCCCATCATGCATCATGTTTTGGAGTTAATGTGAGACTTTTTGCAGAGATCTCACAGGAGGTCACGCAAACCTTTCCAATGTTTGTAAAATATTAATTATGATAATTAGAAATTGAGAATAATTTAGTAGTAAAACAAAGTGTTGCACGTTTTCTTGGTGGACAGAAAAGTATATTTATTTTGTACATCATTTGGAACTTCTTTTTACTTAAACGTGAAGTATGTAATTTTTGGCCACCAGGGGTCACTCAATCAAAATAATAACATAAGACGTACTTTGATGACCTCGGGAAAGAGCGTAAGACTCATGGGAGTTGTTGTTCATTGGAACACGCGCCCTATCATTCCTCACTCATTCTAACTTAGTATTTTGACAATCACGTCTTTTCGAACGGAGAGATATAGACGGTTTCAACGGCAACAACATAAACAAACGTTACTGCGCATGAGCGCTTTTGTGGACATAACTTAACTTCCGGTAGACTTCCAAATAGAATCAATAACAACAGCAAAGTCCCTCTAGAGTAGATATTTTTTGATAACAAACAAAATGTTTGCTGCGTGGATCAGGCGGACTTAATGAAAATGCTAATTCATTATTTGCCAGAAATAGAGGTTTCCCCAGTAACAGCTGTAAACGAAGCAGAGCTGGTACGCTCACACGCTGCTATCAGGCATATAACATGCAAGTCTTCCTTCAGAAATACAGCGATATAAAAACACCTGTGCCTCGCTTTGATATTTAAAGATAAATGTAAGGAATTATTATTATTATTAAATGTGCGGTACGCAACGTTACTCAATGAAGTCTTTTTGAAAAAAGAACAGTTTTAAAATTGTGGCGAGTCTCAAAAAAATAAATAAATGTATGTGAAACACATCCTGGAGCACATCCACCTGTGGCCAACTTCAGTTTACTCATCACCTTGCCTTTAACTGCGTTTGTAGAAGGCACCGCAGCCAGACCGATATACACGACCGTGCGCCCGATGAAACAGTCTATATGAATTATGAGACCCCTATCAAGTCAATATTCCATCTAGCTAGTAGTAATACATGTTAAAAAACACGGCCGCCTTTCGTTAATAATTATAATTACGTTATACTATGATATCGAACAAGTTAGAGAACTGCATTTGAAGCTACTTTATTCAGCTAGATATAGAACAAATGTAGATTTACATGAGAGCTAGTCCGTTTGCGTTTTACACAAGACATCATCGTTTCACAAAATATACGGATATATAAAGTTAGCTGAATAGATGCATACCTGTTTATCAGAATGCAAGCGAGTTCGGCATCTCTCTGTAGTTTCAGCTTGTCATGAAGCTCTCTCTATCTTGGAAATGCAACTCCAATATTTACCCGTGTCTTGTTGCTTCTCTTGTCCCAAAACCATCTCGTGTCATTTATTTCACCCGTGCGTTTGCGCTTCACAGAACGTGCAGGCAAAGCATAATCATGATCCATAACTAAGTTATTGATTGAGGTTAAAATACGAATATAAACAATATAAATATAATAGTCTCGATAAAGGCTACTACTTTTTCTTCTGCGTCTCGTCTTTGTTTCTGTTCACCTTTGTATTTGGCGATTCCGCAGGAAGTTAGATAAACTTGAGGGGTCAAAGTTTATATGACGTCATAGACGGGCGACAAAACGGAAATAAAGAAACGTGCCGTGTCTTCGAATTAAACTATAATTTTCTCCGGATTTGAAAGTTCGTGGAAACTGTCGGGATGATGTAAGTACACAACTAAAAAATATATATAACATAACATAGATATAGTGATTTCTGCTATTTTTAAAGCAGAAAAATTACATATTGTGGCTTTAATTAGAAGCACCACAAAATAATTTTCATCTTTAATAGGGACTATTGAAAAGACATTTAGAAGTTTCTTTTAAAATGCAAAGTTGAAATGAACTTTGTCATGTTAATATCGACACACACTTGTGATCTTCATGCTCACTTGGGCCAATAAAGGAAATGTGCAAAGATGGCAAGTGTGGGTATTTGGACCGTACAACAGTTTAAGAAACAACAAATGCTGTGCAAATGATAACAACAGGAATGTTTGATAAAAGGGACAAACTATCAAACTACCTGCCTCTGCAGCTTTCTGTCTTCTCCATTTCTGAAGGAATACCTCTCCACAAACACCACTGGGGTGACTGCTTACTTTACGTCTTTTCAGCTAAAAAATTAATACAAGGGAAAAGAAAATAAAACAGAATTATTTACAGAATGTTAATAGTGATCTGTGAGCACAGTAAATGTGATTACTGTGAAATGTCATATAAAAGCACATTAAAACATTACCATTACAGTGGTTCAACTATACCCAGCCGGCATTTCAACGTTGATTCAACGTTGAATAACCTTTCGATTTTGCAAATTGGATCAACGTTGAAATCACGACGCTGTTTCACCGTCTTACCTGCATTACGGGTGAATTAGGGTCGTGCTGCAGACCTGGGATGAAAGCTGAATGAGGTGTTGATTTTGAAAAGTTAATCAGCGTTGATAACACGACGTTGTTTCCCCATCGTACCTTGCACCGTGTATAAATACACCTAGATCCTAGTTGGCATTTAGATCAACATGGTACAAGCAAGGCTAAAAATCTAATGACTGGCAGCAATGGCTTTACAAACAACTTCAATAAACTACCACATGGTCAAAATTGTCAAACAGCAGTTTAATTTTGGAAACATACTGTATAAAACAGATGAAAATAACCCCACACTTTATTATGCAGAGTATGCATGGAGGTCATGCTCAAAACAGGTAGTAGAACAATCCAAATACAATAATATTTAAAGGTTTTTGTGAAATAATTTGGCACATAAATGCATATTTTTTTTGCAGCACTTACAAGACAAACCCTTGTACCTTTATGACTGAAACCAGTGGATCTTTTATTTTGGTGGAAACCTACAGTTTCTGTCAAAAACATGTTTGAGTAATGTGTCTCATTACAAGAGTTGTGTACATTTGTGCAGTGAAAATGTGTTGAACAGTTCGAGAAGGGAACCTTCCACCAGTTGATTTCTAATGGGAACCCCCCCGGACTGTGTCTTCTTTACCGTGGGGAATGCAGAATGAGATTTCTACCGCAGGGCACTCTAAAATGTTAGAACCAGCAGCCTCGTGCATACAGTGTGGTTGTGCTTCGGGTGATCCTTGAAAGTGTCCCAGCGCTAGGTCCTTTCTGACGCCGTCCCCTCCACTCTCTCCCACTTGTGCACTTTCTGTACCGTCCTGTATAAACATTTACATTTAATCATTTAACAGACGATTTTATCCAAAGTGACTTACAAATGAGAAGAACAGAAGCAGTCAGGTGTACAAGCGAACAACAACAGTATACAAGTGCCATGACAAGTCTCAGTTAGTCTAGTACAGAATGCAAAGCCAGGTTTTTTTTTATTTTTTATATATATAAAAGACAAGAAAAGAAGGAAAAGTGCTAGCATTAGTAGGTTAAGTTCTGGTGAAAAAGATGAGTCTTAAGATGTTTCTTGAAAATGAGTAAAGACTCAGCAGTTCGGATTGAGATTGGGAGGTCATTTCACCAGCTGGGCACAGTCCAGGAAAAGGTCCTTGAGAGTGATTATGAACCTCTTTGGGATGGCACCACAAGGAGTCGTTCACTTGCAGAGGGCAAACTTCTGGAGGGAACATAAGATTTAACCAATGAGTTAAGGTATGTTCACAATGTTTGACAATAACTTTGATATTGTGAAATATATTTAACTGAAAACTGAATGCAAAATAAATCACACAATATTTTCACTTTACAGTTCAGTAACAGTGAGGTTGGAAACAAAGTGGACAACACTATTCATTAAACACTTATTTAATGTATTCAGATGAAAATGTACAATATTAACAAATTATTCACAAGCAGTGTTTTCAGAGCCCCCAGTTACACTGTTTTAATCATAACACTAGCAATACAGTGTATTTAGTAAAACAAGTCAAATCAAATTCGGTACATTTTTATTAAACTAAGCACAATCAAAACCTATCACAAAAGGTCAAAGCATCTCTAGCAGAAGTGACAGTGCAATGTAGCAGATGAACAATTTCTTACCAATGTTTCAAGAACAAGCTGGATCCTCGATGACTCTACAAGGGGAAAGAAGAAATGGTTTACTGAAAAGTTCTTAAAAAGCAGGATTTCATATTATACCATTTCTTTAAACCACTGGTTCTCAAACTTTTTATACCAAGTACCACTTCAGAAAATATTTGTTATTAAATATTAAGTTGCACCATAATGACCAACATTACATTTCAGCAGCGTAGTAGGCCAAACTATTCAGCTAACGTTACAGGTCTACAGTTAAAAAATGAGGCAGTTTTATTCTAATAAGAATATTAATTGTTGTCAGACACTTTACCATGGTAAATACAGTTTGAACATTAACACTACAACTGTGCTTACATACACAGGTAAATGAAAAAAAAAAGTTTAAATTAAAATGTAATTTTAAATGTAATTATGTAACAAAAGTTGCAAAACTGTACTGTACTTTAACTATAACATACTTAAATGTGCAAAAAAAAAAAACTTACTCAAAGATTAAGTTAAAATATATTAACATTAATTAGTTTAATTTAGTGATTCACCTGCATAACAACTAGAGGGGGCCTGACACTTTGAGAACCATGGCTTTAAACAATCCTTTTTTTTTTTCCCATTAATTCATTAAAATTATATATACTGACTGCTCGGTCGGTCCCGAATTATTTCATATTTGCCTGTACATTTTTTATTTATTTTGAGCGAATTTGAGTCGTGACATGTCAATGGAGAACACAAACTGTGAACACAAGAAGGGTCAGGTGTTCTGCGAGGTCCTGAAAACATCCTGGCAAAATGAGGTAAGAAAATCGCTAACGTTATCTTTATTATCTTTTGAAAATAGTAAAGTATTACCAGAGTTTACAAATGGGTAGCTTAAAGGACATGTAACCTGCAGATAAATAAATACCCGTGTGTCTATTATTGTATTGCTTTATCACAAATGATCAAGTTAGATGCTCACCCAATGTGTTGCTGGTCTTTTAGAGATTTTCCCATATTTTCCTGATATGAATCCCATGCATTAAACTAATTAATGTTAATATATTTTAACTTCATCTTTGAGTAAGTTTTTTTTTTTTTTTTGCACATTTAAGTATGTTATAGTTAAAGTACAGTACAGTTTTGCAACTTTTGTTACATAATTACATTTAAAATTACATTTTAATTTAAACTTTTTTTTTTCATTTACCTGTGTATGTAAGCACAGTTGTAGTGTTAATGTTCAAACTGTATTTACCATGGTAAAGTGTCTGACAACAATTAATATTCTTATTAGAATAAAACTGCCTCATTTTTTAACTGTAGACCTGTAACGTTAGCTGAATAGTTTGGCCTGCTACGCTGCTGAAATGTAATGTTGGTCATTATGGTGGAACTTAATATTTAATAACAAATATTTTCTGAAGTGGTACTTGGTATAAAAAGTTTGAGAACCAGTGGTTTAAAGAAATGGTATAATATGAAATCCTGCTTTTTAAGAACTTTTCAGTAAACCATTTCTTCTTTCCCCTTGTAGAGTCATCGAGGATCCAGCTTGTTCTTGAAACATTGGTAAGAAATTGTTCATCTGCTACATTGCACTGTCACTTCTGCTAGAGATGCTTTGACCTTTTGTGATAGGTTTTGATTGTGCTTAGTTTAATAAAAATGTACTGAATTTGATTTGACTTGTTTTACTAAATACACTGTATTGCTAGTGTTATGATTAAAACAGTGTAACTGGGGGCTCTGAAAACACTGCTTGTGAATAATTTGTTAATATTGTACATTTTCATCTGAATACATTAAATAAGTGTTTAATGAATAGTGTTGTCCACTTTGTTTCCAACCTCACTGTTACTGAACTGTAAAGTGAAAATATTGTGTGATTTATTTTGCATTCAGTTTTCAGTTAAATATATTTCACAATATCAAAGTTATTGTCAAACATTGTGAACATACCTAAACTCATTGGTTAAATCTTATGTGCCCTCCAGAAGTTTGTGCTCTGCAAGTGAAAGACGCCTTGTGGTGCCATCCCAAAGAGGTTCATAATCACTCTCAAGGACCTTTTCCAGAGATGGGACCAAGTCACACATGTGCAAGTCTCAAGTAAGTCTCAAGTCTTAACCTTCAAGTCTCAAGTAAGTCCCAAGTATTTTTTTCTTGGGCAAGTCAAGTCAAGTCAAGTCACAAGCTATGTCAAGTCAAGTCCAAGTCAAGTCACCTTAATATTGTTATTTTAGCTGCAGAATCTGATCTTAATAAAGTTAAAAGACAAGATATAAGTAACTGTCAGTAAATTAAAATAATTTGGATTTGCATTGTAAATACTCATGTTCAGTAAAATACATCATGGAATCAAACAAAATTGTAACTTCCTAAAATTATTTATTTTTCACTTCTGCCAACAGTGTTTGAAATGTTTTACATTTTCAACATTGAGTCCATAAAACAAATAACAGCTAAACATCCAACAGACTCCTCTCTGAACACCTCTCTCTCTCTCTCTCTCTCTCTCAAACACAGTTTACATACAACATTAAACTTTGTTACATTTCTCCTCTCTCTCTCTCTCTCACACACACACACACACACACTCTCTCTCTCTCTCTCTCTCTCTCACACACACACACACACACACATACTCTCTCTCTCTCTCTCTCTCTCTCTCTCTCTCTCTCTCTCTCAGTGGAGAATATAAATATGACGTATTTTCAGTTGTTTCATACTTTTTTGTTATGTACAGTACAGACCAAAAGTTTGGACACACCTTCTCATTCAAAGAGTATTCTTTATTTTCATGACTAGGAAAATTGTAGATTCACACTGAAGGCATCAAGGGCTATTTGAGCAAGAAGGAGAGTGATGGGGTTTATATATATATATGCAATGTGCACTTCTCATGATTGGGTAATAGCGGCAGCTACATTTGTTTTTCTGATTAATTGTTTTGCTCTATGAGAAAGACAAGGTAACAAAATATTCGGGGCTTATGCCCCCTTAGCCCAGCCCTAGCGCCGCCCCTGGAATGCGTTTTTTTGACGGCCTGCTAGCAGATCATTAGGGGCCGTTCACATCACGTCTTTTGCGCGCGCAAGTTCGCTATTTCCAATGTAGGCGCACGGTATGCGCGCTCATAATGGAAGGCACCGCATCGAGTTAAAAACATCTAAACTTTTCAGAATGCCGCAAGCGCACCGCGGGTCATGTGACAATAACTAACCAATCAGCTTCATCCTTTCCCGTATCAACGTTGAAAGCTCAGCTAAGATGAAGGAACAGCTGTTCATAGCTGTATATGGATTGCCATTTTGAAATGAATTTAGTAGCAGAGCTACTGCGAGCGATTTTTAGTGCTGCAAATCCATTTATCCTTTGCTGAAATTTCCGCGTCTCCATTGAGAGAGAGCGTGTCATGGATGCTTAGCAAGGACAGACGCCCCAGGAGCACTTCTGCCCGAGCGCTTTGGAAAGAAGGAGAAAGCGGCGCGACTAGCGTTTTCCACGCGTTTTTAGGCGCGAACTATTGAAGACAAAAGCGATGACCCTCGGTACCTCTCAGGCTGACATGTCGATGTGATGTGATATCTGATTTAAGTGGGCGTGGTGTGTGTAAGGTAGAGAGGGCATGACTGATGATAGTGTCCTGATCCAGTCTCGACGCTATTCTCAGCCTGCGCTCCAGCTGAGTAATCAACTTTATTTAAAAAAATAATTTATATATTTTATATTCAAACTGAAAACATGATGTGATTAACACTCAAGTCATTCAAGTCATCGTGTCTCAAGTCAAGTCAAGTCCCGAGTCTTTAACTTCCAAGTCCGAGTCAAGTCTCAAGTCCTAAAAATAGCGACTCGAGTCGATTCGAGTTCAAGTCACCAAGTCACAAGTCCCCATGTCTGACCTTTTCCTGGACTGTGTCCAGCTGGTGGAATGACCTCCTAATCTCAATCCGAACTGCTGAGTCTTTACTCATTTTCAAGAAACATCTTAAGACTCATCTTTTTCACCAGAACTTAACCTACTAATGCTAGCACTTTTCCTTCTTTTCTTGTCTTTTATATATATAAAAAATAAAAAAAAACCTGGCTTTGCGTTCTGTACTAGACTAACTGAGACTTGTCATGGCACTTGTATACTGTTGTTGTTCGCTTGTACACCTGACTGCTTCTGTTCTTCTCATTTGTAAGTCGCTTTGGATAAAATCGTCTGTTAAATGATTAAATGTAAATGTTTATACAGGACGGTACAGAAAGTGCACAAGTGGGAGAGAGTGGAGGGGACGGCGTCAGAAAGGACCTAGCGCTGGGACACTTTCAAGGATCACCCGAAGCACAACCACACTGTATGCACGAGGCTGCTGGTTCTAACATTTTAGAGTGCCCTGCGGTAGAAATCTCATTCTGCATTCCCCACGGTAAAGAAGACACAGTCCGGGAGGTTCCCATTAGAAATCAACTGGTGGAAGGTTCTTCTCGAACTGTTCAACACATTTTCACTGCACAAATGTACACAACTCTTGTAATGAGACACATTACTAAAACATATTTTTGACAGAAACTGTAGGTTTCCACCAAAATAAAAGATCCACTGGTTTCAGTCATAAAGGTACAAGGGTTTGTCTTGTAAGTGCTGCAAAAAAAATATGCATTTATGTGCCAAATTATTTCACAAAAACCTTTAAATATTATTGTATTTGGATTGTTCTACTACCTGTTTTGAGCATGACCTCCATGCATACTCTGCATAATAAAGTGTGGGGTTATTTTCATCTGTTTTATACAGTATGTTTCCAAAATTAAACTGCTGTTTGACAATTTTGAGCATGTGGTAGTTTATTGAAGTTGTTTGTAAAGCCATTGCTGCCAGTCATTAGATTTTTAGCCTTGCATGTACCATGTTGATCTAAATGCCAACTAGGATCTAGGTGTATTTATACACGGTGCAAGGTACGATGGGGAAACAACGTCGTGTTATCAACGCTGATTAACTTTTCAAAATCAACACCTCATTCAGCTTTCATCCCAGGTCTGCAGCACGACCCTAATTCACCCATAATGCAGGTAAGACGGTGAAACAGCGTCGTGATTTCAACGTTGATCCAATTTGCAAAATCGAAAGGTTATTCAACGTTGATTCAACGTCGGGATTTCAACGGTGAATCAGCGTCGTGATTTCAACCATACATCAACGTCACGATTTCAACGGTGAATCAACGTCGTGATTTCAACGTTGATCCAATTTGCAAAATCGAAAGGTTATTCAACGTTGTTTCAACCATGGTACCTGACGTTGTTTCAACGTTGAATCAACGTTGAAATGCCGGCTGGGAATAAAATAAAACTACCAATGGGAGTTGTTTCAGTGTGATAAAGCAGCGAAATGTATAGTTTTATTGTTGTTAATGATGATAATATTTAACATATACCTTTAGATTTTAGAATAGGTATCATGACTAAAATATTTTTAAATGCTATTAAAATAATAATTAATTTAAATAATTTAATATAAATAATTTAAAAGCTTGTTAACCTTTTTCTACCATTTAGCAGTAAACATTTTTAACGTTGTTTCATTAAAACAACTGACCTTATTTCAACCATATTTCAATGTTGAAAGTTGGGTGCTGGAAGTTTTTCAACAGTTCATCTTTAAACGTTGAATCAACGTTGTTTCAACGTTGAAACCACAACTGACCTTATTTCAACCATATTTCAACATTGAAAGATGGTCATGTGCTGGATGTTTTTCAACCATTCAGCTTTAAACGTTGAATCAACGTTGTTTCAACGTTGAAACCACAACTGACCTTATTTCAACCATATTTCAACGTTGACGGTCGGTCATGTGCCGGCTGGGTAGTTATTTTGGTGATTATTGTGCTATTACTATACCACAGTAAAACTACAGTTACTGTGGTAAGAAAAAACTAAAAAAAACCTTGGTAAATGTCTTGTTTACTGGGTTTTACCTACTATTGTAGGTGTCATGGTTACCATGATTTTACTACAAATACAACTTACAGTATATCTTTGAACCTGAATTGAATATAAAACGGATCCCAGGTCTGTGGCACGTCACGTCACGTGACAGATAGAGTTTAACCAGTTAGCAGCTGTGTTCATTTAGTTAAACACAATGAAACTCAAAGACAGCCTCGGATGACCGATGTAATACAGAGAGTAAACATAAGGCGCTCATCTGATTAATAAGGAAGAACCGGGGAAATATTACAGTAAGACAGAACACGGGCCGAGCGGGGCTCATTCTAAGCCCATTAGCGGACATTCATATCACAGAATCTGACAGCGATCAGAGGCTCATCAGCGACAGCATTTTTAAGAAGCCTTTACAATAACCTTAATAAAAACTTTTAACTTTAGTCTAAAGAAAAAAAAAATCTGTAGGCCTATCTCTAATAAATTATTTATTCATTTATGTATGTATTTATTTATTTATTTATTTATTGTTTTTCTTTTTATTTAAACTAAATTGTTTCTTAATGTGAAAATGTGTTACAGTTATTTGTCAAGGACTTGATATTGAATTCTGTAATAAAAAAAATAAAATCTAGGCCTATGAAAAAAAATAAAAATCAATGAAAAAGTAAAAAAAAGAACCATTGCGCATTTTACAGCTAAAAAAGTTTTAATATGTGTTTTTGTCACCAGCAATACAGTATGTTGCTCAGTTTTGTTACAGTAAGTTAAGCTCCGGTGTTTTTTTTTTTTTTTTTTTTTTCAAGTTTCAGTGAGTTTCTACTGTTGTCCTGTGGAAAATAAAATAATAATAATAATAATTAATCCGAAAATATCGTGCTGATGCACGAAAGATACCTCCAGTTGAAATGCATTAGTTTAAAAAACGTGCTGCAGTCACGAAAATAACGAAATAAGCGTGTGCCTGCCACGAATAAATAGATTAAATTACGTGACAAAATCACGAACTGCCGTGAGACTGGGTTTCCGTGTGTGGACCACGGAAGATAAGTGTCATTGACTTGCGTTAGAGTTATCCGTGATCTCAGCACAGACTCCCCTGCTAACAACATTACGTAACTGTTACGTAACTGCAACGTAATCTGGTGACCAAAGTTTCGTCGTGGTGACGTACCGGAAAAGTGAAAGGTGCGTATACGTCGCCACAACATAACTTTGTGACGTTGCCAGTAAATAACTGCGATGTCATGGCAACGTCGCGGATCGGTGATCGTGTGGTGATCGTGTGCTGGTAATAAATTGGTCATTTTTTTTTATAATTATTCTATGGGCGGACATGCAGTACTTGAACCTAATTTATGTCCTCATATGCCCAAAATAATTTAAAGGCTGTTTCAGCAGCTGTGAATGATGAATCAACTCGAAATTAATTCAGTTAATTTATTAACAAGCAAATATGAACAGTAATACACCCAGATTATTAATAAAAACAGGAAATACAGCGAAATATGAATGAAAGCATTCAGCCCATACAGAAGCACATAGATTGAGATATATTAATAATAAATACATTTCCATATATTTAAATATCTATACCCTTCTGTAAGCATCCAGGGTCAAAACATCATGCACAAACATGCAAGTCTTAGTAAGCACTCAGCACATTGCATTTAAATATTATCATTAACAATGCACACATTCATCAACTAATCACAAGCTCCCATAATAATAAAAGTGAAAGTGACATTCAGCCAAGTATGGTGACCCATACTCAGAATTTGTACTCTGCATTTAACCCATCCGAAATGCACACACACAGAGCAGTGAACACACACACACACACACTGTGAGCACACACCCGGAGCAGTGGGCAGCCATTTATGCTGCGGCGCCCGGGGAGCAGTTGGGGGTTCGATGCCTTGCTCAAGGACAACTAAGTCGTGGTATTGAAGGTGGAGGGAGAACTGTACATGCACTCCACCTTCAATACCACAACTTAATATGTCAGCTAATCACACCCTTAACCAAACCACTACAAATAATTCATTAAAAATATTATGCAATAGCTTATGAACAGATGTATTATAGCAAATCAAGTTTAATGAATCTCACACCTATCATACAGCATTATGGCCAGTTCACACTGCCACAAAAATATATCTAAATATATACAGTATTGTTCAAAATAATAGCAGTACAATGTGACTAACCAGAATAATCAAGGTTTTTCGTATATTTTTTTATTGCTACGTGGCAAACAAGTTACCAGTAGGTTCAGTAGATTGTCAGAAAACAAACAAGACCCAGCATTCATGATATGCACGCTCTTAAGGCTGTGCAATTGGGCAATTAGTTGAAAGGGGTGTGTTCAAAAAAATAGCAGTGTGGCATTCAATCACTGAGGTCATCAATTTTGTGAAGAAACAGGTGTGAATCAGGTGGCCCCTATTTAAGGATGAAGCCAACACTTGTTGAACATGCATTTGAAAGCTGAGGAAAATGGGTCGTTCAAGACATTGTTCAGAAGAACAGCGTACTTTGATTAAAAAGTTGATTAGAGAGGGGAAAACCTATAAAGAGGTGCAAAAAATGATAGGCTGTTCAGCTAAAATGATCTCCAATGCCTTAAAATGGAGAGCAAAACCAGAGAGACGTGGAAGAAAACGGAAGACAACCATCAAAATGGATAGAAGAATAACCAGAATGGCAAAGGCTCAGCCAATGATCACCTCCAGGATGATCAAAGACAGTCTGGAGTTACCTGTAAGTACTGTGACAGTTAGAAGACGTCTGTGTGAAGCTAATCTATTTTCAAGAATCCCCCGCAAAGTCCCTCTGTTAAAAAAAAGGCATGTGCAGAAGAGGTTACAATTTGCCAAAGAACACATCAACTGGCCTAAAGAGAAATGGAGGAACATTTTGTGGACTGATGAGAGTAAAATTGTTCTTTTTGGGTCCAAGGGCCACAGGCAGTTTGTGAGACGACCCCCAAACTCTGAATTCAAGCCACAGTACACAGTGAAGACAGTGAAGCATGGAGGTGCAAGCATCATGATATGGGCATGTTTCTCTTACTATGGTGTTGGGCCTATTTATCGCATACCAGGGATCATGGATCAGTTTGCATATGTTAAAATACTTGAAGAGGTCATGTTGCCCTATGCTGAAGAGGACATGCCCTTGAAATGGTTGTTTCAACAAGACAATGACCCAAAACACACTAGTAAACGGGCAAAGTCTTGGTTCCAAACCAACAAAATTAATGTTATGGAGTGGCCAGCCCAATCTCCAGACCTTAATCCAATTGAGAACTTGTGGGGTGATATCAAAAATGCTGTTTCTGAAGCAAAACCAAGAAATGTGAATGAATTGTGGAATGTTGTTAAAGAATCATGGAGTGGAATAACAGCTGAGAGGTGCCACAAGTTGGTTGACTCCATGCCACACAGATGTCAAGCAGTTTTAAAAAACTGTGGTCATACAACTAAATATTAGTTTAGTGATTCACAGGATTGCTAAATCCCAGAAAAAAAAAAATGTTTGTACAAAATAGTTTTGAGTTTGTACAGTCAAAGGTAGACACTGCTATTTTTTTGAACACACCCCTTTCAACTAATTGCCCAATTGCACAGCCTTAAGAGCGTGCATATCATGAATGCTGGGTCTTGTTTGTTTTCTGAGAATCTACTGAACCTACTGGTAACTTGTTTGCCACGCAGCAATAAAAAAATATACTAAAAACCTTGATTATTCTGGTTAGTCACATTGTACTGCTATTATTTTGAACAATACTGTATATATATATATATATAATTTGGGGTCAGTAATTTTTTTTTCTTTTTTTTTTTTAAATAAAATCAATACTTTTTTCAGCAAGGATGTGTTAAATTGATAAAAAGTGATAGTAAAGAAAATATATTATTAGAATATATATTATTAGAATTGTTTTTTGTTGTGAATAAATGCAGTTCTTTTTAACCTTTTATTAAGAATATTAAAATTATTTCTAAATGATCATGTGATAGACTGGATGTTACATGTGACACTGAAGGCTGGAGTAATGATGCTGAAAATTCAGCTTTGCATCACAGGAATAATTTTTTTTTTAAGTATATTCAAATAGAAAACTATTATTTTAAGTTGTAATAATATTTCACAATGTTACTGTTTTTTTCTGTATTTTTGATCAAATAAATGCAGGCTTGATGAGCAGAAGAAACTTCTTTCAAAAACATTAACAATAGTAATGTTTCCAAACTTTTGGTCTGTACTGTATATATATATATATATATATATAGACTCATTGGTTGCTATAAGCCTAAAAAATAATCATGGTGAGGTCACCATCATCCTCTGACCTCAATCTTTATGAAAACCTGTGACACCCTTGAAAGTAAGATCTATGAGGATGGTAGTAAACCTAGAAACAGTAGACAATACTGGCTTCCTCAAATGAAATATCAATAAAGCTGTGGTCATGATCAGTTCTTTTTACATGTAATAACATCCACATTTTAATGATTGTGGAGAGTACACAATAAACAATCATTTGTTTTAGGGATTTATGTATAGAAGTAAACTCAATGGAATTGTTTGGCTGAGACATTTATGAGAAAATGTTGCTTTGCATACAGATGTATACTAAATAAATAAATGTAATATATTTCAGTAAAAAACAGTGATAGATGCCATATCATTTAGACATTTTATTTGGTCATAAAGTTTATATCAGTATAAAATTAAACAATGCTTTTTACATACCTGAGAATATTGAAGTCTGTTTTAACAAAACAAAAAACAAAAAATCAGTATGAATATGTTCTCTAACAAATGGACCAATGCAAAATATGTCTAATTAAAATGCACAAATACTTGCAGTACATAACTGTTAAGGCAGCTGTATATTGATTTATTTTCATCAAAAATGTTCTCATTTCCATGTTTCAAGATCTCGTCTGTTATAAAATAAGAATGGCATGCATGAGGATATATAGCCTTTTCATCTAATTCATTAACGTGAGTTAACGAGACTGGATGGCGGTGTGAGTATCGCGTGACTCCAGCTGAGAGGGGAGAGGTGAGATCGAACACGGCGGCGCACAGTGGTTGACAAACTCAACAGGACGAGTTTAACCGAAGTTGAGGTTAGTGTGCTGGCTAGCATAAATAAAAAAACTTGATATAACGTACTGGTCACAAGTAACGAGGAGTTAAAGGGTATACGGGAAAGCCTTGAATTTGCTCACAATCAAATCAAGAGCTCCAAACCTCAATAACAACACTCACCCAGCAAATGCAAAAAGTCACCGCAGAAAACAAACAGATGAAAGAAACAATTCAAGACATCCAAACACGCTCGATGCGCGATAACCTCATCTTTCTCAGGCATCCCAGAAATATCACCCAATAATCCAGAGCTACAGATTCAAAACGTCATGCACTCTCAACTCAAATTACCCGCTGACGTCGTTCAAAATATTACCTTCCACCGAGTTCATCTTCTCGGCAAACAACAGCAGGACATACTCGTCCCATCATGGCAAAGTTTGAACACTATCAACAAAAGGAACTGGTTAAAAAAAGAAAAGTTCTCTATCCCATATTAAAAGAAAACCGAAGAAACAACATAAATGCAGTACTAGCAGTTGTAAACTGTATATAAATGGACAATTGTTCCGAAGCCACGAAAAAACACCATGGCTTTTCTGAATAAATATACAAATATGCAATAGGCTATGTATAATTATTATTTCTACTTATTTTCTATTTTCTCTCCTACACCTCTAAATCTACAAAATCTGTTATCCCAGCGTTTAAGTTCTGTGCTCACACTCTCTACTTATTTGCATATCTGCTCTTTCGACATTTTTATATTTTTTCTCTTATTTTTTTATTTATCTTCGATTTATTTTTGATTTGTTTGTTTGTTTTCTTTGCAATTTTTCTTGTTTAATAGTCTCTCTTTTTCCCTTTTTTGTGTGTTTGTTTTGTTTAGCTATCTCTCTCGCTCTCTTTCTCACTGTCTCTCCCTTTCTTTCAATCTCTGATAAAGCATACATGTGCCTTTTCTTGTATATTGAGTATTTATGTCTTGACTTTCTGTTTGTCTTTGTCTATATGTGTAAAGTTCTCTGGTCCAGTATCTGTTTGTTAGTTTTGTATTCATGTTCACCACTACTCCCTCTCAGCTCAACCATAAACAAAGATGTTGGAAAACATGTTATGCGAGATCAGTGTTAATTTTGTCAGCAAATTCGGATTTAGTCTTAGTCTTAGTCTTTTGAATAACACACCATTTAGTTTTAGTCACATTTTAGTCATCTGAAATGTTTTAGTCTTAGTCTAGTTTTAGTTGACTAAATATCATAAGAGTCTTAGTCTAGTTTTTTTTTTAGTAGAACACAGTCAACTTAGTTGACTTGACTAAATGTTTCCATCAGTCCGTTATGGAATGGTATTAATAAAATAAACATAAGGCCGCTCTCAATGAAAAATATACATGCTCTCTGAAAAAGACATGCATTCGTCCTGAATGATATGCAATGCATATGACATTCTTTCAAGATGAAGTACAGTATTATCGAAATAGACAACCACCTATATTATATTTGTATTGTATGTTCATTCTATTTCTTTATTTGTGCTATTTACACAAAGTTTACATTTTTTTAAGTTTGTTTTTGTTCATTTAAAATAGCACTGCATAGTCTTTACAGTAAAATAAAATACACAATCAAACCAAAATGTATTCAGACACCTTCAACGTTTCTTACAATATCACAGTTTATTTGCTGTAGTTCAGAAATTGGTAATAAAATATGACAATAACTCAGGGTTAAACTGTGTCAGAACAACAAATTCATCTTGATAATGTCTGATGCAATGCTTAATTTGGTTCAGTCTGTGGTGTGAAAAGGTTGCATTAGAAATTAAAGAAAGAAACGCTTAAGCAAAACATGCTCAGGTCCCTAATGTTTTTTTCTTTTCTTTTTTTAGTCACTAGTAAAACAATATAATCTATTCTATCTGATTTTTGGATTGACTTTGGATAAATTCTTGTTAAAATTACAAAGTAATTCAATCAAGAGCAGTGAGTGATTTACTTTTATTTTCATACATTAAAGACACTGACAGCAGAGCTAGTAAATTAGGCGCGGTCACTTTAAGAGACAAATGCATCCATTATAAAGATACGCATCCAATTTCTTTCCAACTCTTTACTTTCACTGAAGACATAACTACAGACTTTTTCGAACACACTTTCCAAGACGGGTATTTCGACATATTTAGTATGTGTTTGTTGTCGGTACAAAAGCAAGAAGACTTTGAGACGCGTCTCTGCTTGCTCCCTGAACACCAGAACACCGCGCTGCTGAATTGAGCTCTTTCACTTTTCGCTCTTTTTCTTATGTTTATTTAAAATGCGATTTGTATTTGTTCGTTCAGGTGCAGGAGGACCCAAACGTCCTGAAGGAGAGCTCGGTTCAGTGTTGCGCGAGTCACCAGCTGCTCAGTTCAACTTTCCCGCATCGCGGGGCTGAAGCCAACTTGATGTGTTGAATGCTCGGAGCACGTTATAAAACGTATTCTTAAAATACACATTTCTGTTTTAATAAATGCTCATATTAAAACATAGAATTACACATAACTAGGTACAAAAATAATCAGCGATACACTTACGCTTTTTAAAATGGCTCGGCTGCTTCTGCATAGATCAACCTACCCTCAAAGATTCGCTCTGATTGGATCTCTTCTCCATTCGTCCCTCCCATATATTTTCGTCTCATTTTTATTTGTTGACTAAAGTGTCAGTTACATTTCGTCATGTTTTTCGTCATCATATCTGACTTTTTATTTAGTTTTTATTTAGTTTTCGTCCGTGAAAAAGGTTAGTTGACGAATATTTTTAGTCATAGTCTTCGTCAACAAAAATTAACACTGTGCGAGATATGACACACATTCACCCAATACTGATGATAAAAAACACTCACGCCATATTACATCAACCGAACCCCTTTATCCCTCTCTCCCGCTCAACACTCTCTCTTTCTCTTTATCACTTCGTATGTCTCTTAACCCATATATACGTGCTAGCCCACAACTCTGATTTACCTGACATACACACATGCAACCACTTAAATTGATAACATGGAATGTACGCGGCTTCTGTACCCAAATCAAAAGACTCAGAGTAATTAATCATCTAATAAAATTGGGGGCTGACGTTTGCTTCCTTCAAGAAACACACTTAACAGACACAGAATTGCTCATCTCAACTTTAAACAGTTTGACAAAATATAATTCATTAATGTGGTATTCGAGAAGGGTTGGATGAATGAACTTGAATTCCTAACTTTTTGCCAGCATGGTCTGAAGAGGATCTGTGCCAATTTTGGTGAAAATCAGATGAACAAAAAGAAGGAAAATTCAAAATGGGAGAATTTTTTTATGACGAAAAATGACATCATATAGTCATATCGAATCGGCATGAGCAAAGGAATCAGACGACCAAACGCTTCAAACTTTATTAACAAAAACATGAAGGCAACTTTGGACAGTTTGTGGCGCTAGAGGGATTGGTTTAGAGACTGTAAATCTGCTATGGTGACAGAACAGACATTCCTTTATCAGTCTGCCAAATTTCACAACTTTCCCACAAACTAACCATATTTCTAGAAATAGCCAAACAATATATATTTGTGTTTTACTATGGGTGGTGGTTTTGTTAGAAAATTATTTTCGATTCAAGGTTAATTTGTTGTGGCTTCAGGTTAGTATGACACTATCTGCATATGGTGATCCCCTGACCTTATTGACTTAATTTACAGATATGAAACACACACAGAAAAATAATGAATCTCTGACTCATTCTTAAAGGTGAAAGCTCATGAAGTAAAATAGCTGCACATCTGTGTCATTCACCTGCTTTAGCTGCTTCATCACAATCATCAGCAGTTACTGATTTGTAACGTGCGTCAGGGTTCACATCCTCAAGAGTGTCTGAACCCATGCAGTGTTCAACTGACATACGGCAGCTTGGGATCTTTTTTCTAAAGATAATTGCAATGATTAGTATAACCAGTTCAGTTAATAGAGGGACAACCAGGATCCAAAGCCATGATTTCTCTCCACTGTCTGGTCTGGTTTCTTCTTCAATTCTTGTGTTTCCTTCTTCTGTTGTAGGAGAGAAGACAAGATTACTGCACTGTGATGAAGACAACAGATCCGTATCATTTATACACAGCAGTTTTCAGACTGAAACATCACTAGTGACCTAATAGAGGAACAATCATTTAGTCTATTTAGATTTTAAACATCTTTAGATTAAAACATCATGGACTACAGATAGTTTCACACACCGTTGATGATCAGCTCTACAGTCTCGTGTTTAGATGAGGGTGTGATGAGACAGTTGTATTTTCCTGCATCAGCGTGAGTGAGATCAGAGAGACTGATGGAGAAGTTTCCTCTTACACACTCTTCAGGGAAAGTTTTGGTTCTGTTCTTGTATCGTGGGTCCTGTTCTTCTAGTGAATCTTCACCCTTAACTAGATCATACACAATCTTGCTGCTATTGTGTCTCCAGTGCACATCAGTGTCTTGAAGTTTAAGAACATGTTCAGCTGAAGAACACGGCAGGACAACAGAACCACCAACAAAACCCTCTACTGTGACCTGCAGAGAGACTGAAATAACAGAAATGGTCAGGACAAAAAGCCTGTGGCATAGATTTTATCTTTTAAAGGTGCAGTAAGTGATCCTGAGAAACACTACTGATAAACAAAAAGCTTCACAAAATTTTGTGGATATTTGCTAGCTCTCTATTATGATTTTTTTTTTTTTTTTGTCATACTGACTGGCTACACAGAGGAAAAATAAATAAATAAACATTTTGCTCAATGGTTGCCCTTCCCAAGCCCAGGAGACTTAGATGAGATTCTCGTATATCTCTAATTTTACTATCAGCAGCATTTTAGATGTTCATCTTAACCCTTTGAGCGGTACGGTCCCACATATGGGATTCTTAGTAACGTGAAAGTGACACAAAAAAATAATGTAACTGATTACTTTTCATAAAAAGCAAGTAACTAATGTAATTAATATATTGCATTTAATATATTGCAAAGACTTACTACATTGAAAAAAACAAAAACAAAAAAAACTTCCGTGATGTCCCCGATGAGCGGGTCGGGGTGGGTAAAGAAATGTTACTTTATTTGCGGGTTGGGGCGGGTCAAATAATTTCATAAAAGCGGGACCCGCGGGTTGGAAAAAAAACCTGACCCATGCATCACTAGACTGCATGTGCGAGCACAAGTGATACTGTGGCCACCGATCCACGAAAAAGAGCGCAATAAAGCTCACTGGCTGAGTTTTCTCCTCTGAAAGAGAAGGTTGTACAACTGACAGAATAAGTTACAATATCTGAGATATTGCTGCTAAATTTATTTGCTTTTTTTTTTTTTTTTACTTGAATGCCATTGCTTAAATTGATATTTATCTTTTGACATTTAATCTTCTAAGTTCAGAAACATTGTTTAATATAATTGTTGTTCATATTTTTATTCAAAGTTCAGAATCAAGATAAATGTATTACTCTTATGTTTATTATGATAGCTGAGATAATGCTGCTAAATTTATTCTTTCTTTACCTTGAATATCATTGCTCTATTTTATTTTTGATATTTTGATATTTCATATTTTGTTCAAATGTGTAATATATCTGCTGTTCATATGTTCATTTATTAGTGTGTTATATGATTAGAATGTTGTCCTGGTTTTAAAATAAAGCACAGCAATGAAATTTGAGAGTATATTTTCCCTTTTCAGGAAAAGTATTGAAAAAGTATCAAAATCACAATTCTTGACTAGGTATCGGTATAAAAACAATAATTTTGGTATCGTGACAACACTAGTTTGCATTTAAAATCAAAATAGTGGATACATTTTGTGTTTGTGTGAAACAGTCATGGAACAAATTTGTGATTAATTAGTTGTTGTCTTTTTAATCGATTGACAGCACTAATATATATTTAATATATCTAATATACTTATCATTAAATAAATATATTTTAAATATAATTAAGTATTATTTATTTTTCACTAGGGTTTGAGGCAGTGTTTATCAGAAATCACCTTCTGCTCCTGTAAGTGTGTTGTTCAGAAGCTTACCTTTATTTATCAGCACTGCAAATATATATGTGAATACACAGATGAAGCTGTAGGAACAGACAGAAACAAGATCCTGTTAAATACTGAGACTCGACTGGGTTTTATTTACAAATAACGCAAACACGATGAGATAATACAAAGATAACACTCCAGAGACAATGCTAACTGCTAATGCTAATTGAAAATTACTAATTACTAATAATGTTGTTAATTATTCCCACTCTAGATAAACCAGATAATCATTAATCAACCAATTTATGTTTATTGTGTTAATGGTGCTAAAGTTTCTAATCTAAACTAAAAAGTTTCTCTTTTAATTCTAGTTTCAATAACGCATCAGCAACAACCCCCCCCCACCCCAAAAAAAAAAAATAAAAAAATAAAACGTGTTTGTCCACATAGCATTCTGAACTCATTGAACATACCTGATCATCATGGTGCCCTACTATTATTGATATGTTTTATTTTAATATATTGCATTCAAATATATCTTAAATTAAGATTAAATACTATTTTATTTTTCAGATAACAAAGTATCGAACATGCTTCCGCATCAGTATGTCACGTGTGCTACGTAATGACATCAGACGGAAGTGACGTCAACACCGTGTTAACGATAAGAAACGCACACCAGAAATGTGTTAAACGTATTCAGATTTACTTCAGTATATTCCAGACATCTACGACAGAAGGTGACTTTCACAAGCTTTTCATCGCATGTAGCCAACTCTTGATCTTTGACTCAGTCTTCATCATCAGTAATACTGAACAAGTCTCTGCTGTCCGTCACTGTGTCTCCAATCGTATCTCTGTCATGTCTCGACTTCAGTTCTTCAGGAGATTCGTTTTGTCTCTCATCTTCATTTATCAGACTACAAAATATTGTAGCAGTTTAACTGTAAAATTATGGATCCTTTTCATAGACTTCAGAATGTGTTTCCACAGTTATTAGTATTGTTTATATAGCAAATCGTTTATATTATTTTTATTTCTTATGTACATTTATTTTATGCACTATACTTTTATGTTATATTACTTAGGAGTTAAACTTCAGAAAACAGTTAATGCTGCTGTGTGAGGATTTCTAATACAACAGCTGATGACAGTTTTCTCTCTTCTGACCCACATATTCAATCTCTGGCTCCATTAGATCTTAGATGGATAGATATTATCAGCAGGTAGCTAAAGCATCAATATATTTGTATATATGTTGGGGAGTGAATAGTTAAGTTACTAAACTATGTAATTTAATTATAAAATAAATATAATTGTAATCAGTTACAGTTACTGAGAACCAAATGTGTAATTACAGTTACTTATGAAAATGTTAACAATTACAAAGGGGTTACATCTGAATTTATTTATTTTCACACTCCCCCACATACAGATGAATTGATTTCTTTGATAAATTGCAGTGACTGCTCTAACATATGAGATACAGAACAGGACACATGCTTTTTAAACAATTGTTTTATTTCCTTTTTGGGTTTATGTAGTCTATATACTTCTTTTTAAGATTAAGGTTAGATGCCAGTGTTTCATGACATAACTATGCAATGATTTAATTTCAAAAACAGTATCACTACTAAACTATTTCTCGTTATGGTTTTAAATCTGTATTTAACTTCAGAATAATCTCAAAGTATTTCTGATTTTGTGGTGGCTGTGCTTTAAAATGAAAAACTCTTAAAGTTTTCGAAAGAGACAAACGTCTAATCAGTGTTGAGAGCTATTGTAAGGTTAACCTTGCCGGATTTACATGTTTGAAAAGATTAACAGTTGAAAACATTATTTAGAAAGTTATTAAAACAAATATGAAATACAATCAGCTATATTACTTTAATAAAAAAATTGAAATGGTTATGCTATTTTTTACATTTTAAATAAAGAACTTGTATTTCTAACCTATTACATTTCCAAAGTAACTGTCTCAACACTGCTTATGTTTTCATATTAGTGAAATGAAAAGGAATAAACAAAATGATGATCAAATTGAATCAGTAACTTACATGAGTGTGAAAGTGAAGCTTCCTTTCGTAAACTCCTCTGGGAAATGTTGTACTTTTGGTCCTCAATTGTATCATTTCTCTTAATGATGTTTTATATATTCCTGCCATCATTGAGTCTTAATACATTTTCATGGTTTGTCTTGTTTTTTGTTTTTTTTTTACTGAAAGAGCAGGACAAGATCGCAGAGTTTCCAGTAACATCCTCATTGAGCTGCAGAGAAACCAAAAGACAGAAAACTGAAAACCTGGATTTTCCATGAAATCACTTTCAGATTTAGCTTATTATCAACTCACACAGCTATACTGTAGATAGTCTATACCTGCACTGAAGGTGTTTATTTTATTTTATTTCATGTTTCTGTATCTGGGCTCAGTGGAGAAAGATCTTCCTCATAGTTCCTCTCTCTCTTCTTCATCCTGACAGACTGAAGGAGTGCTGTGAAGAGACTCTGTTATGTACTCAGTCTGATGGGAGGAATGACTCGTGTTCAGTGAGAAACAAATAACAGCTTCCTTTGAGATTCAGTCAATCTGAACTCCCTCTAAGATTATCAAACTATAAATAATAGTATTACACACTCAGACAGTTATCAGTTACAGTATCTCTGTACATTCTGTCTCTTTACAATATGAAGTTTTCTGAATTATGTCTCCCACACATTCCTGTTGTCATCATGTTTATAATAATGTATGTACTGTACAAAACAACAAGAATACAGAGCTTTCAGTTATACATACCCTCATTTGTGACATACAGTCACTTTTTCATAAACTTGCCTTTCAAATGGTATTCATCAATGAAAACAAACAGCTGACAACAAGAGTTTTTTGTTTGCTTTTATATCTTTTCTGAATTTAGCAAGATCTGTCTCATATATCTCTCTTTCAATTTTATTCTGACAAACTGTTCAAGTGCTGTAAAGAGACTGTAATATTCTCAATCTGATGAGAGGCGAGACTCAGGATGATAGTTATCAGAGCAGAAGAGTGAGTGTGTGAGCTGGTATGATGTGAACACACTGTCATGTCATAGGTTTTGATTATCATCAATGTAAGGATGAAAAGCGATTCCAGTTACATCCTCATTCATGCTGAGGAATTGGGAGAACAATCTTCTTCTTAAAGAGATAGAAAACAAAAGTCCCCAACAGAGCCTTGTCCTTTCAAACCTTACTTTTGAGCAAATGGGTGGTACTGGTTATGTTGCTTGTTTTCATTCAGTTTGATTTTTCTGAACTCTGTGTGCACTGTGTGTGTGTGTGCGTGTAATTTATTCACCGAGATGTTTGTCACACACACTGCCACAAGTAAAAGTAGCCCAGCCCTGTTTGTCAACAATATCCTCATACCATATGATGGGAGACCTTTGCAGCCCTTAAAGAGTTTGAGTCCACTACCCCAAGAACCTCCAGCTTTCGTTTTTACACAGTTTAAGATTCTTGCAAGCTTGGTATGTTTTCTGACCACTGAAACTTCATATATAATTCATAAATATTTTAAAATAAATGTTAAAGTGTATGCCTATGTGGCCAAACCAAAGTAAAACATATTTTTTGGAGGAGATACTGCAGTTTACTCTGCTGTCTCCAAGAGGCTGTAAATGATAGTTGTTTATTTAACATAAAATATTATTCTTCAAAGAAATTCCTTGCATGCAAATCAGAGCATTTTGTTTTATATGTATTGAATAATTGATGTATTGTGTTTCTGTATTAAAATAAATAATGTCATTGAAACCTATTCTCAGAGGGATCAGACTGGTTGTTAAATACATAGACACGTATTATTTAGTTTGGATGTCAGCCGATTTGATGTTTCACTTTCACCAAGGAGTTAATGTGGTGATAATCGACAACAGGATGCTAGAGATAATCAATCAATCAATCAATCAATCACCTTTATTTATATAGTGCTTTAAACAAAATACATCGCGTCAAAGCACTGAACAACATTCATTTGGAAAACAGTGTCTCAATAATGCAAAATGATAGTTAAAGGCAGTTCATCATTGAATTCAGTGATGTCATCTCTGTTCAGTTTAAATAGTGTCTGTGCATTTATTTGCAATCAAGTCAATGATATCGCTGTAGATGAAGTGACCCCAACTAAGCAAGCCAAAGGCGACAGCGGCAAGGAACCGAAACTCCATCGGTGACAGAATGGAGAAAAAAACCTTGGGAGAAACCAGGCTCAGTTGGGGGGCCAGTTCTCCTCTGACCAGACGAAAACCAGTAGTTCAATTCCAGGCTGCAGCAAAGTCAGATTGTGCAGAAGAATCATCTGTTTCCTGTGGTTTTGTCCTGGTGGTCCTCTGAGACAAGGTCTTTACAGGGGATCTGTATCTGGGGCTCTAGTTGTCCTGGTCTCCGCTGTCTTTCAGGGCAGTAGAGGTCCTTTCTAGGTGCTGATCCACCATCTGGTCTTGATACGTACTGGATCCGGGTGACTGCAGTGACCCTCTGATCTGGATACAGACTGGATCTGGTGGCTACGGTGACCTCGGAACAAGAGAGAAACAGACAAATATTAGCGTAGATGCCATTCTTCTAATGATGTAGCAAGTACATAAGGTGCTATGTGAAGTGTTTCTGGTTCTGGTTTACCTAATTAATGCAGCCTAAAAATCCTTTAACGGATTTGGATATTAAAAGCATATTAGTATGTTATGTGTATGCCAGGTTAAAGAGATGGAGCTTGAGGCCGTGAAGAAACAGATCCATGATATTGTGGAGAAGCAGGCCCAGCTAAGCGAGTGGAGGGCTGTGCTGGAAATATTCAGGGGTTGATGCTCATAAGTCCAGGGTAAGTATACAGCTAACCCTCCCACCACCTCTACTCTGTGTGGTTCTCTGCAAAGGCCCGGTGTACCCAGAATGCAATCTTCCCAGATGTCCTTCACCCAGTGTAAGACATGAACCAGGCCCTGGGCGACGACCTCTCTCCATCCGCCGCCTCCGGTCTTCAGGATCTCCACCAGAACCCGGTTTGCTTCCACTTCGCGAGACAGAACACAACGCTGTGATCATCGGAGACTCCATCGTCCAGCACGTTCGTGATATTTAGCTGAAGGTAAAGTCCACACTCACTGTTTCCCTGGTGCTCATGTTCTTGATATTTCTGCACAGATTCCCGTGATCCTGAAGGGTGAGGGGAGCATCGGAGCGGACGTGCTTCACGCTGGGGTTAACGACACAATGCTGCGGCAGACAGAGACGCTGAAGAGTGACTCCAGGAGCCTGATCAAGACGGTGCGCAGCATATCGCCTGCATGATGATCATCGTGTCAGGACCACTTCCCACATATAGATGAGGACATGAAAGGTTCAGCAGACTTTTTGCTTTAAACGAATGGTTATTGTCATGGTGTAAAGAACAGAAACTGCTTTTTGTTAATAATTGGGATCTTTTCTGGGAGCGTCCTAGGCTTTTTAGATCTCCTGTTGGACAACATCTCAAGGACACTTCACTCCATATGACTAGTAAGCCAATTCTCAAATAACTGCTATGGTGACTTTTGTTCTACACGCTCAAATAGAAGTACTTGTGCTGTCAAATCAATAAAGATTGTGTTTGTTCCAGTCTTAATTTTGACAGGCTTTTTTGATTTAGCATTAGTCTAAACTCCACCAAACTACTGTTATGAGCATGAGCCCCGTCAGACTGGTCGTGGCGGGGGTGTTGCAACAATATATAGTAATATTCTCAATGTTACCCAGAAAACAGGATACAGGTTTAACTCATTCTCAATACTTCAGCTTAATGTTAGACTGTCAGACATGCAAAAGAAATCTAATGTATCTCTTGCTCTGGCTACTAGGGGTGTGACGAGATACTTATCCCACAAGACGAGACGAGACACGAGACTGGGTTCATGAGAGGGAGACAAGTTTTTTTTTTTTTTTTAAAGAAATCCTCAATGATAAAATAAATATTTTATTCTTCTCTACTCCTTTTTCGTAGTACATACATTTTCACATCGATTTATTAAAAGTAAAAAAAAAAAAAAAAACAACATTATTGTTAACAAATTCTGTATTTTAGCATGTCTAACTATTTGAATGCATAACACAACATAATTTATTCATTTTATTTTTTCTTAAAGGTAGCCTTACTGATATAGATATCATACCTCAAAGTGTTGTTACTGACCACTTCCTTGTATCGTGCATGCTGCATATTACGGATATTAACTATATTTCCAAAACGAGCATTATGAATGTAAGAGCCTTACATTACATTTATAACAATCATTGTTAATGTTTGAATTGTATTTCAGGGCAGTTTTTGAAAACATATAATCAAGAGAAGTCAGTTCCAGATCCACCCTCCACACCAGACCTCTGTCTCACGAGGATTGCTGTCTACTAGCATATTGTGTTCTCTTCAGACTTTGGCGGATGCAGATATTACTCAGGGACAAGAACACTTGAATATTGCAAGAATAGAGAAAGTAAGAATAAAGATTTTAGAATTTAATGTTAATTGCTTAAATATATATATATATATATATATATATATATATATATATATATATATATATATATATATATATATATATAGATATATTTTTGTGGCAGTGTGAACTGGCCATAATGCTGTATGATAGGTGTGAGATTCATTAAACTTGATTTGCTATAATACATCTGTTCATAAGCCATTGCATAATATTTTTAATGAATTATTTGTAGTGGTTTGGTTAAGGGTGTGATTAGCTGACATATTATTATGGGAGCTTGTGATTAGTTGATGAATGTGTGCATTGTTAATGATAATATTTAAATGCAATGTGCTGAGTGCTTACTAAGACTTGCATGTTTGTGCATGATGTTTTGACCCTGGATGCTTACAGAAGGGTATAGATATTTAAATATATGGAAATGTATTTATTATTAATATATCTCAATCTATGTGCTTCTGTATGGGCTGAATGCTTTCATTCATATTTCGCTGTATTTCCTGTTTTTATTAATAATCTGGGTGTATTACTGTTCATATTTGCTTGTTAATAAATTAACTGAATTAATTTCGAGTTGATTCATCATTCACAGCTGCTGAAACAGCCTTTAATTTATTTTGGGCATATGAGGACATAAATTAGGTTCAAGTACTGCATGTCCGCCCATAGAATAATTATAAAAAAAAAATGACCAATTTATTACCAGCACACGATCACCACACGATCACCACACGATCACCGATCCGCGACGTTGCCATGACGTCGCAGTTATTTACTGGCAACGTCACAAAGTTATGTTGTGGCGACGTATACGCACCTTTCACTTTTCCGGTACGTCACCACGACGAAACTTTGGTCACCAGATTACGTTGCAGTTACGTAACAGTTACGTAATGTTGTTAGCAGGGGAGTCTGTGCTGAGATCACGGATAACTCTAACGCAAGTCAATGACACTTATCTTCCGTGGTCCTTAAACGGAAACTCGTTTTAGTGATGGAGTACAGACCTCACTCAATGGACATGCTATCTCATCTGGAAACGCAACATTTGAAGTATTTTTTATTTTTTCAACACCAAATACCATGTCCAACCTGACTGTTATTGTAACTATTGCATTGTCCTGCCATCATACAAGTTCACTTTGATTCTGTTAGCCTAACTCAAATCTGTGATATGAGCACGGAGTGAGTAGGCTGTCTACCTGCACGATCCGTTCTACGCATGCGTAGTAGACTCTTTAGAAAACGCACATGCGCAAATGATAATTCTGTTTTGTGATGATTTACGACGCTGCACGATCCGTTCCACGCATGCGCAAATTTGTACCGCGAGAATTCAATTCCCTCACAGCGAAAGAAAATGGAGTTCAGCGGAAGAAATGAGAAGTTTGCCCTTTACGATGCCGTTAGGCAATATTTGGTTGACGGGTTAGTGGATACGGTGTTAAAGAAGAAGGTCTCGCGAGTGGTTGCAAATTTCGTTATAAGAGGTAAGTGAGTGTGGGAATTTGAAATAATATTAGCTAGGGCTGGGTACCGAGTTCGATACTTTTTAGGTAACGTTACCGACCGAATTGCCTCAATACTATCGAAAAAATGACTTCTTGTTTAGTATCAGATTCCGATACCTAAAGAGTTAACTCGTCAATGTCACAATGCTTAAACAAATACGTAAGAAATGCTCAACGACACACCTAAAACATACTCCTATGAGGGGCACACACACAAACACACACACACACACACACACACACACAAACACACACACACACACAAACACACACACACACACACACACACACACACTAAAGATGTGGAAAAGTCTATCTAAGGTGTGGCTACAGTTCTCCAGGCTCGATCCCAACAGCGCGCGATGCAGTATTTGCAGTAAAATAATTACTCCAAAGACTGGTACCACGACAGATATGATGAAGACCTTGACAGTGCACGGAGTAAACATAAGAGCAGAAAGTTGTTCCGTCTCCGACTGCTAAATTAAGAGGATACTTTGTTGATCACGCTGACAGTGTTTATATTGCAATATATTTCAAAAATGTGTTGGTTAGTCAGATTTTTTTTCCAGTAAGGAAAAGTGATCAAAATCGTGAACTTAACGTGTAATGTTACAAATTATTTCTGTTTCAAATAAATGCTGTTCTTTTGAAATTCTAGTTCAAAGAATCATGAAAACATTTATCATAGTTTCCAAAATATAAAGTTGCAAACTATTTTTATATTTCTGAAGGAAATATGATGAAGATCGAAATATTATGTCGGTGCCTGTAACAGTTTTATACACTGCTGTCACGTTATCTGAGCTGTTTCTGGATGAAGGCAGACTGCTGACAGCGAGTGGTGTTGACAGAGTTCAGGGAGATTTCCTAATTTCTGTATTAAAATATTTGTTTTTTATTGGTTGTGATATTCTAATTTTGTGAGATACTGATTTTTAGTTTTATTTAGATATAGCTGTAGTAATCAAAATTAACACACCTAATAGAAATATTTCACACAGTGTCTAATAAATCTATATAATGTATGAGATTCATGTTTTACATTTGAATTATTGAAATTGACAAACTTCCATAATATTCTAATTATGTGAGACCTACCTGTATTTACTTTGTGCATGTTATGGTTTAAATGAAAATACAATAATAATATACAAACCATAACTCATAATAACTATTTAATTTAGGCTGAAAAGATGGTTTTAGGCCCCTTTTGAAAGACCAACATCTTTTTCACCAGAACTTAACCTACTAATGCTAGCACTTTTCCTTCTTTTCTTGTCTTTTATATATAAAAAATAAAAAAAAACCTGGCTTTGCGTTCTGCACTAGACTAACTGAGACTTGTCATGGCACTTGTATACTGTTGTTGTTCGCTTGTACACCTGACTGCTTCTGTTGTTCTCATTTGTAAGTCGCTTTGGATAAAATCGTCTGTTAAATGATTAAATGTAAATGTTTATACAGGACGGTACAGAAAGTGCACAAGTGGGAGAGAGTGGAGGGGACGGCGTCAGAATGGACCTAGCGCTGGGACACTTTCAAGGATCACCCGAAGCACGACCACACTATATACACGAGGCTGCTGGTTCTAACATTTTAGAGTGCCCTGCAGTAGAAATCTCATTCTGCATTCCCCACGGTAAAGACGGCACAGTCCGGGGGGGTTCCCATTAGAAATCAACTGGTGGAAGGTTCCCTTCTCGAACTGTGTAACACATTTTCACTGCACAAATGTACACAACTCTTGTAATGAGACACATTACTAAAACATGTTTTTGTCAGAAACTGTAGGTTTCCACCAAAATAAAAGATCCACTGGTTTCAGTCCTAAAGGTACAAGGGTTTGTCTTGTAAGTGCTGCAAAAAATATGCATTTATGTGCCAAATTATTTCACAAAAACCTTTAAATATTATTGTATTTGGATTGTTCTACTACCTGTTTTTGGCATTACCTCCATGCATACTGCATAATAAAGTGTGGGGTTATTTTCATCTGTTTTATACAGTATGTTTCCAAAATTAAACTGCTGTTTGACAATTTTGACCATGTGGTAGTTTATTGAAGTTGTTTGTAAAGCCATTGCTGCCAGTCATTAGATTTTTAGCCTTGCATGTACCATGTTGATCTAAATGCCAACTAGGATCTAGGTGTATTTATACACGGTGCAAGGTACGACGGGGAAACAACGTTGTGTTATCAACGCTGATTAACTTTTCAAAATCAACACCTCATTCAGCTTTCATCCCAGGTCTGCAGCACGACCCTAATTCACCCGTAATGCAGGTAAGACGGTGAAACAGCGTCGCGATTTCAACGGTGAATCCACGTCGTGATTTCAACGTTGATCCAATTTGCAAAATCGAAAGGAAATTCAACGTTGAAATGCCGGCTGGGTATAGTTGAACCACTGTAATGGTAATGTTTTAATGTGCTTTTATATGACATTTCACAGTAATCACATTTACTGTGCTCACAGATCACTATTAACATTCTGTAAATAATTCTGTTTTATTTTCTTTTCCCTTGTATTAATTTTTTAGCTGAAAAGACGTAAATGAAGCAGTCACCCCAGTGGTGTTTGTGGAGAGGTATTCCTTCAGAAATGGAGAAGACAGAAAGCTGCAGAGGCAGGTAGTTTGATAGTTTGTCCCTTTTATCAAACATTCCTGTTGTTATCATTTGCACAGCATTTGTTGTTTCTTAAACTGTTGTACGGTCCAAATACCCACACTTGCCATCTTTGCACATTTCCTTTATTGGCCCAAGTGAGCATGAAGATCACAAGTGTGTGTCGATATTAACATGACAAAGTTCATTTCAACTTTGCATTTTAAAAGAAACTTCTAAATGTCTTTTCAATAGTCCCTATTAAAGATGAAAATTATTTTGTGGTGCTTCTAATTAAAGCCACAATATGTAATTTTTCTGCTTTAAAAATAGCAGAAATCACTATATCTATGTTATATATATATTTTTGTTGTGTACTTACATCATCCCGACAGTTTCCACGAACTTTCAAATCCGGAGAAAATTATAGTTTAATTCGAAGACACGGCACGTTTCTTTATTTCCGTTTTGTCGCCCGTCTATGACGTCATATAAACTTTGACCCCTCAAGTTTATCTAACTTCCTGCGGAATCGCCAAATACAAAGGTGAACAGAAACAAAGACGAGACGCAGAAGAAAAAGTAGTAGCCTTTATCGAGACTATTATATTTATATTGTTTATATTCGTATTTTAACCTCAATCTATAACTTAGTTATGGATCATGATTATGCTTTGCCTGCACGTTCTGTGAAGCGCAAACGCACGGGTGAAATAAATGACCCGAGATGGTTTTGGGACAAGAGAAGCAACAAGACACGGGTAAATATTGGAGTACTCTCGCTCTGATCAGTGATTGTCTGTGCTCAGCCTCTCAGTGCTCTGCTATACGGGAGCGCGCTCTTCCGGCAGACGCGCCCTTAGGACCCATATAAGGAAATTCCGCTCCATCTAACGTCACACAGAGCCATACTCGAAAAAAACTATCAGAAACTTGTGACAAACCGGAAGGAGTATTTTTGGAACAGAAATACTCTTTCAAACGTACAACTTAATTTTTTTAACTTTGTCCATGTTTAGCATGGGAATCCAACTCTTTAACAGTGTAAAAAACTCAGTATGCATGAAATAGCATTTCACCCCCCCCCCCCCTTTATTGTTTTTTTTTTATATCAGACATGACATCCTAAACATTGTTACATTTTATTTTGGGTTGTTACATTGTATGGTTGTGAGATGAATTATAATTGAATCTGTGAATTAAACTGTTTTCCATTTAAGGACTAAAATAAATGTCTAAAATTCAGTTAGTTGTTGTTTGCCTTTATTTTCTTTCACTCCTTAAGGAATAAAAAGGAACTTTTTTGCCACCTAAAGGTACAAAATGGCTTTATCACTGGGGTGGTACCTTAATGGGACAAAATTGTACCTTTTTCCAGAGGTACTTTATTGTACCTTTGTCTAAGGTACATTATTGATCCTAAAAGGTACAGTATTGGCCCTTAGAAGGTATAAAGCTTTTGTTCCTTAAAGGTACCGTTTTGTACTTTTTTTTCTGAGAGTGTAGGTGTAGACGTAAATAAAACACAATCTAACAGGTAGAAAATTAAATTAGAAACATCTAAACTTTTCAGGTCGCAGCAAGTGCACCGCTAGTCATTCACATCCTTTCCCGGAACATACTGAAAGCTAAGATGGAGAAAAAGATGATCATAGCTGTACAAGGATAGCCATTTTTTAAATGAATCTATTAGCAGAGCTACTGAACGGGATGTTTAGCATAGACAGTAAAAGAAATGGACAGCGACCCCATTGGAACTCAATTGAGACAAGTGATGCCCGTTTTTAGCGTTTTTTAGCACTTCCATTTCTGACGCGCAGACTCAAACTAAGCTTGATGACGTCAGCAACCTGTCTGCCAGATGTAAATCTTCTAGTAGCTGTGCGTGCAAACTGCCATCGTTAATCTTGCAGAGACGGCGAGCTTGAGCGGGGAGTTCTTTGGCGTGAGTGAGCAGGAGTAAGTTTTCTGATTAATTATTTTGTATAGTATTTTAAAATGTAACGCCAGTACGCCATATTAAGTTAATTGCCTGCGAGCTTCTCCTCCTGTCTGTACAGTAATGTGACAGAGAGTCGAGTGGTTATGACGCAATTGTTAGCCTATTTTTACAAAAACTGTTTATACGGGCCATAATGTAACATAGAAGGTAATGGAGCCCTTTATACATTGTCGTGTATCTTTATAAATAAATAATGGACAACTGGAGTCTTTAAACGCCTCAGATGTAAAGTTATTCGCTGTCAAAGTGACGCCAAAATGAATGGGAGGTCAATGGGATGCTAACACAAGTGAAGTTCTGCTACAAGATGGCGGCACCCAGCCGACTTCAACTTCTGGTTGACTTCCTTGCCGCCTGATGTTTAGTGCTAGAAATCAATTTATTCTTTGCTGAAACTTCTGCGTCTTCATGGAGAGTGGGTCATGGTTGCCCAGCAACAGCAGACGCCACTGGAGCCCTAGCACAGATTACAGAGTGCTTTGGAAATAAGGAGAGCGCGCCTAGCGTTTTACACACGTTTTCAGTTGCGACATCATGCAAATGTGGTTTTGTTTTGAAGGAGGTAGGTTTAGGGTTGAGCTAGGTGGTTGCCGTGATTTTGCCAAGTAAGACATGTTACTGGATCAACATCTTCTGATGATCAACATTACTGTCCAAAAATATAGAATTAACCCAATCCCAATCCCTACCCCTAAACCTAACCTTACCCATCATTTATTCCTAAAATCAGTGGGAAATAATAGCTGATTAACAAGGGTGTAGAAGCACCTGACTCTGATTGTAAGCCTAAAATAGATATTTTCTGAAAAGTTATATCTCAGTTCTGATTGGTTGATTGGTTGATTGGAAATGTTGTTCCAGGATCAACAAGGATATTGATCCAGGAACATGTTGTACTTTGTGAAATCACGCTAGCCGAGCTAGGTGTAGACGTTAATAAAACACAATCTAGGTAGAAAATTACATTTCATTGTTCGTTTCCGATCAGAGTTGTAAAAAGTGTTTCTGTTGCTCATGAAAACGTTTCAGAAACGTCTGTGTATTATATTGCACAATACTGCATTATATACACTTCATCTGTGATAGAGCTGAAAGTGTCCAGCTTGACTGCTCCATTTCAACTACGTCCCCGACTGCAAGCGTCTAATCTCGTTAACCGCCATCTGTCGAATACATCTTTTGAAAGCTCCAAAGATCAAAGAATGCAACTCTGGTTTCAAGCGTCTCTGCAAATGTTATTCCCTCTCCGATTTTGTCAGTTTAACAGCAGTGGGCAGAATAATAACTGATTAATCGCACCCCTCCAACGGTTTGCTTAAAGTGGGAGAAGGAGAGGAAGTGTGATAGAAAAACTGCCCCCCTATTCAATAATAGGCGTTCGAATTGAAACATCATTGCGAAGATAGATCAGTTTATGACATCAAAGTACCGCAACAGCGTTTCAAAAGAATAATGAGCCATCTACTCTCTAATCGCCCTCGCCGTACTTTGACATCATACACCGATCGATCTGCGCAGCACTGCTTCAAGTCAACATGCCTTTATTCTGTTTCAGTTGGAAATATGTCACAACACTGAAAAGGCGACTGCAACTCCCAGTTCACACTGTAAATGTTGTTAGAGATACAACCATACACCCCGATTATGTTTACATGTTTGGCAATAAAAAATAAAATAAAAACAAAACAAAAAACTTTTAAATAATTCACACAGACTTTATATAGGTATATAATTCATGCATGTCTGGTCCAAGTAGCTCCACATTTTCGTTTTTTTTAAATGTTATGGTAATATTTTACTTTGCGTTACAATTTAATGATTTTTTTTCAGTAGAAATCATGTCTGTTTTTGAAAGGGTGTATATGGGAGAATGGAGAAACATGCCATCGGGTGTAGTTCCATGATCCACTAGCAGTGACTAACCGGAAGTTACAAAAAGAGGAACGGGAAGTGACTGTAAATGTGCTCTTTACTTTTTTTTTTGTAATTGTCTAGCCTTCTGTCTCTGTTTTTTTTTTCTATATTTGTGAAAAACGTATTCGACATTTTTTATTGATTAATATTTTTTTATTGATTATATATGACATATATTTGCTTATCGCCGGATGTTTTTTTTTTTTTTTTTTTTTGCTGTATGACAACTTCCTCCCGGAAAGGGCAACGCGTTAGATACCTTCTGTTTTCGCAAATTATGTATAAGCTAAATTAATTATTTCGGGACAACATGATCATCGGGTATGTTCATAATTTCTACATGATACTTGGTTTTTCACAAAACGAGCCGTATCGTGCTTCCCACATATTTCGGATCTGCCGCGAAATGTGCAAAGTGAAAGTTCCCTTATCGAGTCGGTCTCTCGACATTACGTATGGGGAAATCCATTTCCTCGAAATTATGAAGTCTGATTGAATAACTCTTTTGCTTGCAAATAGCCAATGGCGCCCTTGCCCTCACCTGATTGGCTGACAGCCATCAATATAGGTGACGGTGGGCGCCAAAACCCTCAGAATCTTTTTTCTTCACTTGAGTCTGGTTTCGCCGTGGATTCACGCATACAGAGCGGAAAATTGTGGAAAATTATCCCCTCTCGCGTTCCGGTGATTTTACTTTTAAAATGTCTCTTTGCCGCATGTGTGGTGGGCCCATTGATTTCCCGGACGCACACGAGCAGTGTGTGCTGTGCCTGGGTCGGGCTCACGCAGAGGCGGCATTCGAAGGATCCGGATGTCGTGCCTGTGAGGAGCTTCCCATCAAGATCCTTCGTGCAAGGCTGGCCGTTACCCGTAACGGTGGCCCTGTATCTCCTGCCTCTCCCCCGTCCGCCGCCGTCGAGCCGCGAACCGGGAGACTGCAGAGAGCTCCGTCGACGGATTCTGTCGAGGTACTGGCGTCGGCCCAACGCCCACGCCACCCTCACGTGGAAGATCCCCTCTCATACTCTGAGGCCAGTTACCGCCCTCCACTAGAAGCGCGGGAAATGGTCTCGTTTGGATATGACGAGGACGACGCCATGTCTACTAATGCCTCAGACCCGGGAGCGTGGTCCGAGGCCCCGTCTGAAGCCGCCCCCGCCTCGCTGGATGCCGAGCTTATGGCGATCCTCACGGAGGCGGTGGCAGATATGGAATTGGAGTGGACAGCCCCCAAGGAGCTGCCGTCTAAGAGATGGATGGACGGTTCTTTCCTCGGCGCGGGCCGCCAGGCTGAAGCCCCGCAGAGACCCGCGCCTTTTTTCTCTGAGGTCCACGAGGAACTCACCCGGTCATGGCGCTCCCCTTACTCAGCCCGAGCCCATGCACAGGGGACCCAGCTGCTGACGATGGTGGAAGGGGCAGAGAAATTGGGATACGCGCGACCGCCTCCCGTCGAGGATGCTATCGCGGCCCATCTCGCGTCTTCTCCCGGCTGGAAAACCGCCTCTTTGCCTTCTAAGCCATGTCGAGCTACTGCTCACATCGCTGAGAAGGCGTACATATCTGCTGGACATGCAGCATCTGCCCTCCACACGATGGCAATCCTGCAGGTCTTCCAAACTCGGCTCCTTGGGTCCCTGGATGAGGGAAGCCCGGACCCAGAGTCGCTCAGGAAGCTGCGCACGTTGGCGGATCTCGCTCTCGCGGCGTCAAAAAAGATAGCGCAGGGAATCGGCCGCAATATGAGCAGCCTTGTGGTCCTGCATCGCCATCTGTGGCTGACGCTGTCCGGCATGCGCGATGCCGAAAAGAGGCAGTTCCTGGATGCACCGGTGAGCCCCACCGGTCTTTTCGGTGTCGCGGTGGAATCTCTGTCGGAGAAATACGCCGAGACCGTCAAGCAGTCTAAGATGATGCCTCATCTTTTGCCGAAACGGTCTCAAGCCCCCCCTGCAGCGAGGTCCAGATCTTCTTCGGCACAGCGACAAGCGGGAAATACCAGGCGCGCGTTCCCGAGCGCGGCAGAGCGTCGTGAGCCAGAGCCACCATTCCGCCAGAGGCAGCCCAGGAAGCCCCGTTTTGGTCCGAAACCGGCCTCTAGCAGCCAAGGGCGCCCGGCTGGCAAGAAGGAGCAGCGTTCCTGATGCTCGTGCCAGGGGGAAGAGAGCGCGGGACGTGTTCGTCGGACCCGCGGCGAAAAGGGCGCGTTCCCGCCCAGAGTTCGTCAAAGATGTGAATGTTGTGAGAATGAAACCGCTATGTTCTGTTTCAATAAACATGCATTACATGCCTCAGCAAAAGAGCTTTCTTCCTCCCTCTACTATTACCCGCTACATAAGCGAAGCCTCTCCTCCGAGAGACGCTTCGCAAAGCGGAAGCTCGGGGAAACCCGAGGAGGTGACTATGTATGTTCCCGTGCAAGAAGCCGCGAACGAGTCACCTGCCACTCATATAACGGTCAACGCTTCCCCAGTGGCTGGCGCACACGCCCCGCCGCAGCATGCATTAATACCATCCGTATTGAGTCATCTCAGCGCGTGGGCGACGCTCCCCGCGGCATCTTATTGGGTGATCAACACGATAAAACGCGGCTATACGCTCCAGTTCGCTCGCAGACCACCCCGCTTCGGCGGTGTGATTATGACAGAAGTGTCAGAACAGAGCGCCCCGCTGCTACGAGCAGAAATATCCTCTCTCCTGGCCAAACAAGCAGTAGAGATAGTGCCCGTGGAACGGAGAAATTCCGGTTTCTACAGCCGTTATTTTCTAGTTCCGAAAAAGGACGGAGGTATGCGCCCCATCTTAGACCTGAGATTACTGAACAAAGCGCTCGCGAAACGCACGTTCAAGATGATAACTGTGAAGCAGATCCTCGCGCACATTCAGCCCGACGATTACTTCATTGCAGTGGATCTAAAGGATGCTTACTTCCACATCCAGATAGCCCCACATCACAGGCGCTTCCTGCGTTTTGCATTCGAGGGTGTGGCGTACCAGTTCAAAGTGTTGCCGTTTGGGCTCGCTTTGGCTCCCCGTGTATTTACAATATGCATGAATACAGCGCTCGCTCCCCTGAAGCTCAGTGGAATGCGCATACTGAATTATCTCGACGACTGGTTAGTCATCGCACGGTCGAGAAGCGCTCTCGAGGAACACAAACACAGACTCCTCGCCCATCTGACAGGTTTGGGGCTGTCTGTGAACATTCAGAAGAGCACACTGCAGCCGCGCCAATATATCACATTCCTGGGTATGATACTGGACTCGCGCTCTATGACCGCGAAGCTGTCAGAGCCGAGAATCCAGTCGATTCAAAATACACTAGCCCTCTTCGTTCAAGGCAGAGCTATCCCCTTAAGAACGTTTCAGAGGTTGCTCGGTCTGATGGCGGCCGCAGCCTCCGTCTGCAGACTGGGCTTGTTACACATGAGACCGCTTCAACACTGGTTACAGAGCCGAGTGAAGCCGCGGGCGTGGAGAGCGGGAACGGAACGCCTTATCATAACGCGTTCATGTCTCGAGACTCTGGCGCCTTGGTTCGGCACGACCATATTCGAGCAGGGTACTGCTATGGGGAGAGTGGTCAGACGTGTAGTGGTCACTACGGATGCTTCACTATCAGGCTGGGGAGCCCTATGCGATGGCAGACCAGCATTCGGTACGTGGACAGGGGACCAGACGCGCTGGCATATAAACTGCTTGGAGATGGAAGCGGTTCATCTAGCGCTGCAGAGTTTCCTTCCGTTTGTGAAACACCGTCATGTTCTCATCAGAACGGACAACACGGCGGTGGTGGCGTACATCAATCGCCATGGACGGACAGGGTACTTCTGTCGATTCGAGCAGTGCACGTACCGGGCAGCTTGAATTGCGGCGCGGACATACTGTCCAGGGACGGCATTGTACATGGAGAATGGAGGCTCCATCCGCAAACGATAAATATGATCTGGAATCTGTTTGGCAAAGCGGAGATCGACCTCTTTGCGTCGCAAGAGAACGCCCACTGCCCTCTGTACTTCTCGCTGACAGCATCCCCCCTGGGGGGAGACGCGCTGTCGAGCCGCTGGCCAAAGGGACGGAAGTATGGTTTTCCCCCAGTCAAGTTAATGCCGCTGGTGCTGCAGAAGATCAGGGAGGAGAGATGTGCGTTGATCCTGGTAGCACCCAAATGGCCCAACCAGCCGTGGTTCCCGGAACTGGTGAACATGTCGCGGCTTCCCCCGTGGCGGATCCCGCCGAGAAGGGACCTCTTATCCCAGGCGAGGGGCACCATATGGCACCCCAACCCAGAGCTTTGGGATCTGCATGTGTGGCAGATCAGCGTGGAGTATATCAGCGAGTGCTGCAGACAATAGCAGAGGCTAGAGCCCCTTCGACGAGGCGTTTATACACTCTGAAGTGGAAAGTATTTGCTAACTGGTGTGTTGACAAAAATGAGGACCCCAGGAGTTGCGATATCTCCATTATTCTGACCTTCCTACAGGAACGTCTGGATGCTGGCAGTACCCCATCTACAGTGAAAGTCTACGTGGCCGCTATCGCCGTTTTTCGTGACTTGCTAGACGGCCATTCAGTGGGGAGGCACCCCCTGATAACGAGCTTTCTTCGGGGAGCTAGGCGGCTTAATCCACCCCGCCTTCGTCAGATGCCGGTCTGGGACCTGTCATTAGTGCTTAGTGCGCTGTCCAACCCACCTTTTGAACCAGCCGAGTTAAGCGACCTTAAAGTGCTCTCATTAAGACGGCGCTACTGCTCGCGCTAGCTTGCGGGAAACGAGTGGGAGACTTGCATGCCCTGTCAGTGAACAGCGCGTGTATGCAGTTTGGACCGGACGATTGTATGGTCAGACTTTTACCCAAACGCGGTTATTCGCCTAAAGTGCTCTCAACGCCGTTCAGAGCTCAGATAGTTACAATTCAAGCATTTTGCCCCGAGGAGGACAGTAATTCAGTGTCTCAGAAGTGTGCTTTGTGCCCCGTGCGTGCCCTGCGTGCATATGTGAACAGAACTAGCCAGTTTCGAACTTCAGAGCAGCTTTTCGTCTGCTACGCGGGTGCCAAGAAGGGCAGCGCGCTGTCGAAGCAGAGGCTATCACACTGGATAGTGGAGGCTGTGCGACTAGCTTATGCTTCCCGGGGAACCGCCTGCCCAATCGGGGTGCACGCCCACTCCACAAGGAGTTTGGCGTCGTCATGGGGTTGGGCGAAAGGTATGTCTATTCAGGACATTTGTTTCGCAGCGGGCTGGTCGTCTCGCAACACGTTTGCGAGATTCTATAATCTGGACATTCCCTCGTTCGCATCACATGTGCTGTCAGTGCAGGAGGAGGGAGTTGAGCAGTCTTCGGACTAAGCTATGGGCACGCCCTACCTAGCGCGTGCACTAGCCGTGGTTCTTTCTACCAGGTCAGCGTCAGTTATTGTTGTAATAGCTGCGGTTGAGGTATTCATTCACTATCTAATGTGGTCCCTTTATTATGCCCGCATTATAAGCCGGCAGTGTATTCCCAAGCACCAACATATTGCTGCATTTTCCCCATATCACACCAGTGTTGCTTATCTGGGTGCACTGGATTACGATGGTGTAAGAGCTGATTTGGCTCTGTGCCAAGAGGTGTTTCAACCAGGTCCGGTACCCGACCTAGAGCTAACGCGCTGTAAGAGCTAGTGCTTATGCTCTTCTGTGGCTCGATGCGAGCTGGGCCGGACAGTATTTCCCACACGGCGGGGGTTTTATTGTTCCCCATACGTAATGTCGAGAGACCGACTCGATAAGGGAACGTCCCCGGTTACTCACGTAACCTTAGTTCCCTGAGAGGAGGGAACGAGACATTACGTAACCTGCCGTGTGGAAAAACCTTCCAGCCTCATTACTCTCGTTCAGTGGAAGATTCTGAGGGTTTTGGCGCCCACCGTCACCTATATTGATGGCTGTCAGCCAATCAGGTGAGGGCGAGGGCGCCATTGGCTATTTGCAAGCAAAAGAGTTATTCAATCAGACTTCATAATTTCGAGGAAATGGATTTCCCCATACGTAATGTCTCGTTCCCTCCTCTCAGGGAACTAAGGTTACGTGAGTAACCGGGGACGTTTGCTCGCTCGTATTTGGCCTGGTTTATTTAAACTGGCATTAACAAACAACTTAGTAAACAAACAAACAAACTCCTCTCAAGGCCATTAATGCATTAATCGTGGTTTAATTAAATAGCCATTAGCGAGTTGCAGGTTATCACAAATATCTGTTGTAGCTATTCACATTGGCACGTTGTATTGTCTTTGCGGCGTGATGCATGTGCTGTAATTCTTATTTTTTGATAGTAATTTGATTGACAGAGACCATGCATTTAATATTAACATATTAAATATTTGACCAGTAGGGTAAGATGGGTGAAGATGCTCCCTTATGAACAAAATTTACAGCTAAGTCATATTCAGAGTTTAGCAATCTACAGAATAATTAGGCCTATGCAACATCCAGTATATTGTTAAGAGAAATAAACAGAAGCTTTTAATTCAGTTATACATTTTGACAATGAAGTTAATATTTATAACCTATTTAATGTACATTTTTATAAAAATCAGATGGAATTTAGCATATTAGAAGAATTTAAATTTCCACATTTCCACATATATATGTATATATTTTTTTTTTTACTTAGTCAAGGTTAATAAGAGAGCAATTATTTCAGGGGTGTTTCAAGATTTAGTGAATTCTATGCAGGGCTACGTTATCAGACTCCATAACTCAAGTACTCATAATAAGTGTAAATTTTTAAAATACTCGTAATCAGACTACAGCAATTTTTTATAGATTACATGATTACATATTATTTGCACAATGGTAAGAAGTTGTACAGAATTAATTTATTAAAAAAATTCATTTTTTAAACATTTATATTTTTTTTTAATGGTTTTTTAATGTGGCGCTCAGAAGAAATCAGCAACAAGAAAAAAAAAATAGTTTTTTTTTTTTTTTTGCATTCTCTTGCAAAACTTTTGCATTCACTCGAGAAACTTTGCATTCCCTCGCAAAACTTTTTGAGTTCTCTCGCAAAATTATTTGCATTCCCTGAGTTCGGACATACACTTCCTGTTTACTTTAAGTTAAGTTCACAATAGAGCGGTTCATAGAGTTTTATTTTGAACTTGGACGAAATGGCATTCTTATAAAGGTACAGCTTTGGGACATACTAAAACATGTAAAACATTGGATGACTAAATTCAGTGCACACCTTTAATAAAGCATACAGACACGCAGAATAGCCTAGAATATGAACATAACCCGGTCAATTGCACTTTAAGCGTATCCCTTGAAAGTAGGTGATGGACATTTACCGCTAATCAGAGAACCAGCTTTACTGACGAGACATGCGATTAATCGTGCAGCCCTAATGTACACTTAATACAGTATGTAATACACTTATATATAACACACTTAAACTGTTAGGCCTATATAAAATCAATGTCACATATGCAATATTTTGGATATTCTTTAAATTTTTTAATAAACGGTATCCTGAATTTGGCATTTTTATGTTACTGTCTTAGTCCATTAATTAAGCATTTTCTTTCTATGAGGGACAGCCTACGCTTAAAGTGCAATTGACTGGGTTATGTTCATATTCTGGGCTATTCTGCTTGTCTGTCTGATTTAAGAATATGGTGTGTAATGTGTACTGAATTTAGTCATCCAGTGTGTAACAAACGTTCGTAGTCTCGGGAAGGAGGCGGCGGGAACCGGCGAACATTCAAACAAAACTTTAATTATAAAATATACCTAAAAGAAGTGAAGTGACATACGGCCAAGTATGCTGACCCATACTCAGAATTTGTGTTCTGCATTTAACCGAACCATAGTGCACACACACACACACACACACACACACACACACACACACACACACACACACACACAGTGAACACACACACACAGTGAACACACACCCGGAGCAGTGGGCATCATTTATGCTGCGGCGCCCGGGAGCAGTTGGGGGTTCAGTGCCTTGCTCAAGGGCACCTCAGTCATGGTATTGCTGCCCCGAGACTCGAACCCACAACCCTAGTGTTAGGAGTCAAACTCTCTAACCACTAGGCCACAGCTTCGCCAAAAGAGTGCGTCAGCCCCTCCTCATGGACGACTGTCGCACACAAACAGAACCAAAACACAAAATAAAGTCCAAGCCTGGTCCCATCATACTTTTAGTTTGTGCAACTGGTAAACAAACTTTGCATACATTGTTTTTGCGATTTTACTGACATCACAGCTATTTCTAGAACTTTTTTAACCAACATGATCACTGGTTATCAGTTCTGCACATCTCAAACAAGCCTGATGCCAATATCAAGCTGTACTAGCTAAGATTAATAAAGCTAAAATAACTTTTTGTTTTGTTTTGTTTCTGCAGATTCTGTTTCATCATTGTGTTTGCGGTGCTGATAAACAAAGGTGAGCATCTGAACTAAGTTTAAAAAAGGTAAATAAATACCACTTGTATGGATGTCAGATTGTGTTTACAGATAGAGTATGTGTTTTTTCAGTCTCTCTGCAGCTCACAGTAGAGGTCACAGTAGAGGGTTTCATCGGTGGTTCTGTTCTCCTGCCGTGTTCTTCAACTCAACATGATCTTAAACTTCAAGACACTGATGTGTTTTGGAGAAACAAAGCTAGTCAGTCTATTTATGATTTAATTAAAGGTACAGAATCTTTAGAGTCACAGGACCCACGGTATAAGAACAGAGTGCAAACTTTCCCTGACGAGTATAAGAGAGGAAACTTCTCCATCAAACTCATCGATCTCACTCACGCTGATGAAGGAACGTTCATCTGCCTCATCACACGCTCAAATGAACGGGGTACTGTACAGCTGATCATCAAAGGTGGGTAAAAATAGTTCATTATGTTTGTAGTTTTAAATGAAAAACAGATTGAATTCCTGCCTGAATGCATTTCATTCATTTGTCAAAGTGCAGTAATGTGTGTGCCCCCCCACAGAATCAACAGATCAAGAAAACCATGGACCAGAAACACAAATATTAGACTGGTGGAAGATATTACTGATCTGTGTTTTTACTTTATTACCTGTTTTCGGTTTGTCTTATTTCATATTTCAGCATGGAAAAAGAACTCTCCCAAGAAGTCTCCCATATAGAAAGAACAGTAGTACACTTTCTCATTTTCTAACTTTATTGCACCTTTAATGTTACTTTTAGTCAAATTTGTCCCGCTTTCATTGCTTCTTTCTGGTGTATAATACTGTTAAGGCCTTTTGCACCTAGCAGTGCATGTTTTCTGGCACCCATTATAACTAATGTTTTCTGGCACCCATTGTAACTAATGTTCTCATCAGAAGAGTTAGTGGCATGTCTTGCCAAATCACATTTTATGTTGCGGTTTCAATGGAGCACATCTGATGCTGTGCTCCCCTTACAGTGTGAAACAAGCATTACACTGTTTTGTGCTGTGATATTCTTGTGGACACAAATCACTGTCCGCTGCTTGTTCTTATTGTGTAACAATGAGATTGTGAAACACTCAAACGGGAACATGCTGTCAGTTGTTACGTTTTTTGCCTTAAAACTTTACCACAATTGTCCTTTCTTCATGTTTTGTTTGCCAGAATAAATGTATCTTGTTTGCCAGTATAAATGTATTTTGTATTCTTACGCCTTCCTTGTTTGTTTATATAATATAAATACGATATTAATTTTATACTGTGGCCATTTATACAAAAGCCATTAATCATCTTAAACTCAACAGATTTCCATGGGTAAGCAATTTTCTGTTGAATTCTACAGATTAATATAATTTTACAATATTTGTGTAAGCTATTGTAGAATGTGTTATGAAAGGGAAGAATAAAGTGAATATGAAGAAGTAAATGTTTTGACAAGCTATTCGCAAGTGTTTTGTTATATTTTCTGGAAATATAAGACATATGACAGTAGTTATGAAAGTCTTTGTTTTGTTCTTCTAATAATTATACATTTAAAATGAACTGGATCAAACAACAGTAACACAATTTCACAATAAATATGTTGTATAAAATAAAATCAGTGTATCATGATAATTGAACTAGGAACAATATTATTTTGGTTAGTTAATAATTGAATGATAATTTAATGATGTGTGTGTGTGTGTGTGTGTGTGTGTGTATATATATATATATATATATATATATATATATATATATATATATATATATATATATATATATATATATATATACTTATTAAAATACTTAAGTGCTATCCTAAATGACAAATTAAACATTTGTTTCATTTGGTTTAGTAGTGTAAATAAATTAAGAGTCTCTGGGAAAAAAAAGAACATGTATTGGCATTTGTAATATGATTTCTGATATTTCTACATAATAAAATAAAAGTTCAAGGTATGTTCAATCTAATTCTGTTAGAGAGCATTGAATAGAAAAAGAGCAGCATTGAATCAAATAATGAGTAAATAAACTCATGGACTTACATGAGTATGAGGGGGAAGATTCCTTTTGTAACTCCTCTGAAAAAATAAATAAAATTGTATTCTGAATCCCGATCCACAAGTGAAACCTTTCTCTCAATGATATTTTATATGATCTTGCTGTCACTGTGTCGCAATACATTTTCATAACTTCAGTTTATCGTCACTGCATATGAGCGGGAAAGTAATGAGGATCCTCCACGTACACAATGAGCTGCAGGAACCGAAAGGGACAGAAAGGGGACCACCTCGCCAGCTAGTTCCTGGGTAAAGTTCAAGCGGTGGAAACGCAGCTGTAGTGGTCATAGTCTGTCTCTTATTATTTCTCTTTGGGTTTGTTGAAATAGTTTTGTTGAAGTGTCTCAGTGGAAGCAGCCCTTGTCAGACCGTAAAGCTTCTCTCTTCTTCAGTCAGACGAAGTTACAGAACTGTTTTAAAATTTCTGTTTGAAGAGTTTTAAATATAAATTAACAATGTAATTAAATGTATTTCATTTTTGATTTGAAAACCTGATGTCACGAATAAATCGTCTTTTTACATTTTTTTTCTTTCTTTTCTTTTTTTTTTTTTTTTTAATAATCCGAAACTTACTTCCAATGTTAGACACTCAGGGTCACTGTTTTTTCCTCAACACACACCTTTCCAATGAAGTCCAATTGTAAATATTTAACAATAGCTTTAATGTGACATACATACAGCCAAGTATGGTGACCAATACTCAGAATTTGTGCTCTGCATTTAACCGATCCAAAGTGCACACACACACCATGAACACACACCCTAAGCAGAGGGCAGCCATTTATGCAGTGGCCCCCAGGGAGCAGTTGGGGGTTCAGTGTCTTGCTTAAGGAAACCTCATTCGTGATATTGTCAACCTGAGACTCAAACCCACAACCCTAGGAGTCAAACTCTCTAACCACTAGGCCACAACTTTCCCTTTAAAAGCTTACTAACTATATTCAAAGCAATATAAAACATGCACAGATTAAATGTTTAGATATGACATGCAGCAGGCTACAGAAAATAAAGCAGACATACTGCAATGTTATTTTCTCCATATGAGTTTCAGATAACTCTGAGACACTGTCTGCAGATCAGCATTATGAATGTGTTTTTCTAACTGCTCTGTTTTTCCAGCAACAAAAACTAAGAATTAAACAGAAATTTATTTAATAAAGGTTACATTATTTTTTTAAATGGTGTGTGTGTGTGTAATATATATATATATATATATATATATATATATATATGAAGACACACTCCAAAGGCCACATTCAAAACTTCACCAATGGAGGACTGCATTATTTGGATGTTTATTTGTTTATTTCCTCTAATGCGTATATATGATTTTATCATTTTAGAACAATAAGCAAAGATAACTCATCAATCACTACAATGATCAGAAGTCCATTTATCAGAGCAGATATGAAGATAATAATCTGAAATTTTGTTTGATTCTGATTCTGATCAGTGCAGTCGAAGTGGAAGAAGTTGCTTTACATGTTGTTAAATATGTATATCTATATACAAACAATAACCATCATGAAGTACAACAGTGTTTATACTGCAATGCTGCTGTTTCTATTTGAGGTTTATAAACTGTGATACATACAGGTTTTAGAAAACTATTTGTGTAAATACTTAAAATAATATAATTAACAACAAGTACAATGATTTTGTTTAATCATTTTGGCTTCTATAATAATATAGTAATTTTTTAATTACGTGATCATCAACATCACATGAATTTGGCATTTACTGTAGTAGCAGGCCCAGAAATGTCTGCTGGACCACTGTAACATTAAATTGAGAACTACCACTTGCAGCCTCCAGAGGGCAGCAGAAGCGTCAGAAAAATTATATATGGTCATTTTTTAATTAACCAAAAATATCACCTATGACATAAAAGTTTCACAGTTCTGAAAACATATTGACTACTATTTCTAGAGTAGGTTTCAGAATAGCACGATTAAATACTTTCTCCAAATAAATCTCTAGTTCTGTTGACATACAATATGTATAAGAGTAGACTGATTAATATTGATATACTGCAGCTCTGCAGACTGTTGTCAGAAGAGCACAACTAGTTGTTGGACAGAAACACACAAACCACAAAATGAGAGGATGGTGTCTTTGTCTTTAACGCTTCACTGCTTTAAAACCTGCACTTCCAGTAGTAACCACTTGGGGCTTTTTTGTTGTTTTATGATTGTTCACTCAAAACTATAGAAAGTCTATCATTAATTACCCACCCTCATGTTGTTTCAAACCTGTAAGATCTTTGATCCATTTCAGAAAACAAATTAAGTTATTCTGGATGAAATCCGAGAGCTTTCTGACCCTTCATAGAAAGCATCACAACTAACACGTTCAAGGCTCAAGAAAGGTAGCTTTATTTAGATTTTTTTTTCCTTCATCGAGAAAGTGAAAAAGATTTTTAGCGCACAAAGCAGACATACTGCAATGCTGCTCTTTTTCCATTGGTGGTTAAGACTGTGAGAACTTGATCAAAATAAAGATATTAACTCTGCTGTCATTTCACAGTTAAACCTCAACTCTAGACAAAGGTGAGAAGATGTTCGTGGTCAAATGTCACAACCAGTGGAAGATGTTTCTGGTTTTGGTTTAGCACTTCATCAGTTGAGTTTAGTAACCGCGTAGTGTTATTAATTGTTATATTATTATTTATTAACAATGAATCTGGAAATGGATCTAAAGGTTTGTCTGTGTTCATACAGTCATAAACTCCAAATTCTGCGATACTAACATCACTAAATATGATGCTGAAATTATTTAGCAAAACATCTTTCTCAGATTATCAAGAGTGACATAATCAAACACACACAACAAAACGTACACATGAAAAGTATGTATTCATAATGAAGCAACTCTATAATAAACATTCTAAATTCTAAAAATCGCTTCATTATGAATTCCAGGTTATGATAACTGAATTGTGTTCTTAGAATAATGGTGTTTTTCATAAATGTCAGGTTGGGAAAAGTATTTATGTGAGTTTTAAATATTGCTATTTAATAATTACTATTTATATATTGATAAACTATTTAATAAAAGAAGGCATTAGAGGCAGTCATATTACAAACGGAAAGCTGAAATAAGTATATTTCAAATTTAAGGATACGTTTTTTCATCTTTAAAACATATTTTTAAAAAACCCTGAGTAAGAGAAAAGTATATACAAACCACAACAAAATACAGCAACAGACTTAATTTAACTCTTTTATTAATACAGATTCCATTTAAAGGCATCAATTAAACCATCTTGACAAAATAAAAAAGTCCTCTGTATTGTATCAAATGTAACCTCATCTTGGTCCTAAAACATTGAAAAGAAAATGATCAGGCTTCACACAAATAATGAATAATGTGTACAGAATCCAATCTAAGGTCAAAGTTGTAGACAAAGAAATATCCACATCGACAACCTCTCAGATAAACAATATTCAGCAGAAGTGATTAAGACAAATAAACTGTTCCAAATGACAAAGAAACCAGCTAGTATTTTTTTTTAAGTAAATAATAAGAATAAGAATAATAATAATAAAAAATTATAAATGCCACATTTCATCTGAAGCAGGATATTGCAAATGTTTTGATGCCACGACACCAAAAAATGATGTTTCTCTCAAGGACCCAATAAAATACAAAGACAGGGATATAATTTCATTTGTAAAAAAAAAAAAAATATTTATACAATGAACAACAAGTGTGTCCTGCATAGACAGTAAATAGACAGTAATATTTTCTACAGATTATTAGAGTGCTGTTACAAACCCAATTCTAAAAAAGTTGGGACATTGTACAAATTGTGGATTGTGTTCACTGACAGTGTTTTCTGGAAGTATTCCTGAGCCCATGTTGTGATTTCCATTACAGTAGCATTCCTGTATGTGATGCAGTGGGCTCGAAGATCACGGGCATCCAGTATGGTTTTCTGGCCTTGACCCTTACGGACAGAGATTGTTCCAGATTCTCTGAATCTTTGGATGATATTATGCACTATAGATGATGATAACTTCAAACTCTTTGCAATTTTTCTCTGGGAAACTCATTTCTAATATTGCTCCACTATTTTTCGCTGCAGAATTGAGGGAATTGGTGATCCTCTGCCCATCTTGACTTCTGAGAGACACTGTCTCTCTGAGAGGCTCTTTTTATACCCAATAATGTTGCCAATTGACCTAATAAGTTGCAAATTGGCCCTCCAGCTGTTGCTTATATGTACATTTAACTTTTCTGTTCTCTTATTGCTACCTGTCCCAACTTTTTCGGAATGTGTAGCTCTCACGAAATCCAAAATGAGCCAATATTTGGCATGACATTTCAAAATGTGTCACTTTCAACATTTGATATGTTGTCTATAAAACATGAGTTTATTAGATTTGTAAATTATTCCATTCCTTTCTTACTCACAATTTGTACAGTGTCCCAACTTTTTTGGAATCGGGTTTGTATATGTTAATCATAAAGAGAAATATAAAAGCCGTTGGTTCTATAATTATGGTCCATTTACCATGACTTCTAACTTCTACAGTCTTTAGAAAGAAGAATTAAATATTAACAATATGAAATGTAGTATTTTGTTTTACTTATTTGTATATTTATTTTTATTTTATTTTTTTATTTGGTGGTGGGGGGGAGGGTCCGCTGGATTCGTTGCACTGAACATTTTTTACACAGTTTGGAAACGTCTACCATTGCATTCTAAAAAAATATTTATCTAAGCAATACAAAAATTAACCAAAAAAGTGTCAGAACGCTGTTCTGCAGGTCAGCAAGAACCCTCAATAATTATCAAGACAGAAATTAATTTTAGTAATAAGGATGGATTCACAGTTTTTTAAGAGTAAATGGTCCTGATCTTGTTCTGTAACTTGTGTCTGCTGTAGATCAGTGTTGAGTTGTGATTGTTCTGCTGACCTTCTGTTTCCATCAAAAACTTTTAATAGCCCTAGAAATAGAACAGTTTTTTTTTTTTCTTTTTTTAGATTCAGTATTTACAAAAGGTTGCACGATAATAATGTAGTCAAAATCATACAAATCATACCAATATTTTTACAGATGGCTGAACACAACTCACCAATCAGTACAATGATCATAAGTCCGTTCATCAGACCTGCTATGATTATAATAATCTTCCGCTGTGTCTGATTCTGCTCAATATATTCAGTCACTGTATGATTGTGGCACTCAGTTAACACGGTTGCTTCTGTAATAAAAATATACAGTCTGTTACTGTATAATTTTTTTTTAATGACTACAGATTTGTAGCACTTAGGATAATTATAATATATTAATTGGAATTTAAATAAAAGTTTTTTTGTTTTTTTATGTGTATTACCAATGACTAGTAAGTATGCAAGCAGTGATAATCAACATGTCAGGAAAATGAACTCACCGTTGAAGTATATTCTGGTGCTGTTGCTGAGTTTTGGAGGTATGCCTGTGTTCATGCAGTAATAAACTCCTAATTCATCAGCAGTCACATTATTAATAACCAGACGATGTTTAAACTGCACTGAATATTTATTTTTGAATGTTTTATTATGGTAAAAAGCTGATGTTGAGAATGATTGTAGAATGACTGTTGGAGGATCTGCTGTTTTCAGTAAAATCCAATAAACCTCCTTTTCATCAAGATCACAGTTTATGATCACATTTGATCCCAGATCAGTTAATAGATCTGACACTGCATACTGACAACACATTAATACATCTGTAAGATAAAAAATAATTAAACCCCTGTCATGCATAGCATAAAACTATTGATAATTTTAATAAAGTTGCAAAGTATATAAATGTGCAGATATCATGTAAAAACTCACAGAGCTGAAGCTGAATGATCTTCATCTTGTTGTTGTGGGTTAAGACACTTCTGTATAAGATCTGCTTTCCTCCCAACAACACTGAAGATGAATATGCTGCAGCTCGAAAGCAAAGACAGGAAGACAAAAAAAAAAAAAAAACCTTCACACATCAAGCAAAGGAAGTCAAAGAGAAATTTTCTCTGTCCACAACACCTAATCCTTCCTCACCATCATCACTTCATTAAGTTTACCACGTTTGATATTTCTCAGATATTTGGTAGATTTCTTAGATTATGTCTGAAATTCAGAAATGCTCATCTGTTCAGGACACTCATGTAGTGTGTGTGAAGGCTGGGATCCTGACACACTTGTTTGATTTGGTTTCAGTTTAGTGTCAGGATCCAGAAGCTAATGCTCTATTTTTTGTTTTGTATTTTGTTGGGAGCACATGTTTCAGTTCTGATGCTCTTGTGCCAATTAGACAGTGGCCTGCAAATTGCAAATTGTGATTCACTGTGTTCTGGCACCTTTCTACCATTGCCAGAATTATATATATATTTTAGCAATTTGAGCTACAGTAGCTCTTTTTGAGATCAGACTAGACAGGTGGGCTTTGACTTGCTAGCCAATACTTTTGTTAAAGCCACTCAGATTGTTTTGCTTGCCCATTCTCCCTGCTTCCAACACATGAAATTCAAGAATGAAATGTTCACTAGATGTGTAATATCTCTAACCACATGAAAGGTGCCTTTGTAACAATGTAATCACAATCATCATGTTATTCACAGTCAGTGGATTCAGTTCTGTGGCTATAGCAAGCCACAATGTTTCAATTAATGTTGGTGGACAAAATCATGTCTCCACCCAAGACTACCACAAACCATTTCATGGCAACTTTAAAAGGATCTAACATCTCTGGTGTCAGAAACTGACTCACTCACTCACTCCCTCATAAAAACAATCCCTTGCCACCACCTACTGGTGTAACTATGTAACCTGCACTGAAATCTTGTTCTAATATCCACCACTAATGCACAGAATGACAGCTTGTGTGTTAGATGTTTAACAGGGGCACAGTGTCTGGCTATGCAGGGTGTGCAGGTGCAGATCGGGGGCCTGCCGAGGGCAGACTTTTAATTCAATTGAGGGACTGAACAGAGCAGATAATCTGTTGGTGCAGTTAATAAACATAATTTGAAAGGTCAGAGGAAAATCCAGTCTGTACCCCTGTTGTTTTCAGTTCTTTATATCTCCATTTCAGTTTCTCTGCATAACATGGATGAGGATGTAGGAATATCTGCATTCTTGTGCTGCTCATATCATAAACTGGAGTCAAGTTATAACACTGTATTAAAAACACAATGACTGCAAAAATATATGTAAGCAATAACGTATGATATATATATATATATATATATATATATATATATATATATATATATATATATATATATATATATATATATATATATTATATATTTACTTAGAATTCACTGGGCCTCAGCCCTTGGCTCTTCAAACACAGCTATCCTCTTTATAAAGCCACCTTAGCACTTGACACTGAGTGATTGAGGACTATATAGCAGCTATTACTCGCCCTGAAAAAGGATGGGGAATGCACCAATATTGGATTTACAACTGCTAAACTAATCACTGTTGAAACACTTGTTCAGAATGATTAAAGTGAAGCAGAGTGTCACGCACATTTAGCCCAAGGACTACTTCATATCGGTGGATCCGATATGAGGTAACTTTAAGATTGAATGGAGATTTCACGAATTCACACTTACATATAATTAGCCAAAGTATTATAATGCATATTTAGGGTGCTGTCTGGGGAGGGCTTTGAGCTCGGGAATGGCCCGAACCTAGAGTACCCCCGTATATAAAAGTGTAAAATTAACTCTGGTGGAGGAGATGGGGACAGGTCAATGGAGACAGGTAGGCTAAGTCAGCTTTATTTATACCCTAGGGTTGATTATCCTAAGTGGCTCCACCTGTGCTAACTAGGCTAAGTATCTGACGTGCTTCTCCCGAATCTTGTTAATGAAACTACATTTCACGAGTTCACACTTACATATAAATGAGCCTGTCCTCCAACAAAAAACGACCATATAGATCAATTGTGCAAGCACCTTATTATTACCTATATTTACGTTTTAAAGTTAATAAAAATAATCAGATAAGACCTGTTTGTGGGCAGCAAATTAAGAAAACCCATCCGGGAGCACTCTCGCCGACATCTGACACGAGCACAAAACTCAACGGCATCAGACGGGTAAGCCTTGCCGGCCGGGGAGCAGGAGAAAGAAAACACGACTGAGCGGACTCTCTCGCTGCATCCGATGGGAGATCAGGACTCAGAACATCGAAAGGGTAAGCCTCACCAGGTGGGGGGGAAAGATTTGGACAGAGTTTGGTGGGAGGTCGAGACTGTAGTCGTCGTACAGCGAGCAGTGTCAGCCGTCAAACAGGAACCAAAAGTTAGGTGGCTGTGAGACTCTCGCCAACATCCGATGGGAGCTCAATACTCAAGGCATCGAACGGGTAAGCCTCTCCGGACACAAAACGGAAAGGGTAAAGTTGTGTTGCCAGGAGGCTCTCGCCAGCATCCGATAAGAGCTCAATACTCAAGGCATCGAACGGGTAAACCTAGCTGACCGTAGGAGGAAAAGGTAAGGGTGTGTGGCCTGGAGGCTCGCGCCAGCATCCCATGTGAGCTCAATACTGACAGCATCGGATGTGTAAGCCTTTTTTGACCATAGGATGAAAAAAGTTGTCTAGCCGGGAGACTCTCGCCGACATTCGACGGGAGCTCAATACTCACAGCGTCGAATCGCTGACCGTAGAAAGGAAAAAGTAATGTTGCCTACATGGGAGGCTCTCACCAATGTCTGATGGGAGGTAAATACTCACGACATCAAACGGGAAAGCCTCTCCGAACGCAAGACGGAAAGGTAAAGTTGAATAGCCAGTATTTGGTATTTGTATTTGGCAAGTATTTATTCGAAGATTGACTAGTATGGTTGGATTGGAGAAGAAAAAGTCAGTTGCCTAACCAGGAGGCTTTCACCGACATCCGATGGGAGCTCAATACTCACTGCATCGAACAGGTAGCTTCACTGATGCAAGACAGAAAAGCCAAGATTGTTTAACTGGGAAAGCTCTTGCAGCTTTTTCTGGTAGTTGAACGGAAAAGGCAAAGGTTGGCTCAACCGGGAGCACACTTCAGCGCCTGACAGGGAGTTCAATACTAAGAACAATTTGGTTGCCTTAAAGGCAGTTCATCATTGAATTCAGTGATGTCATATCTGTTCAGTTTAAATAGTGTCTGTGCATTTATTTGCAATCAAGTCAATGATATCGCTGTAGATGAAGTGACCCCAACTAAGGCCTGGTTCACACGGGATGATTTTAAAATTGTCGGCCGATTTTCCAAACCTGAGAGACCCCACACACGGCGATAAAAAATCAGAGGTCTAACAGTTTAGGTCGTTCAGTGTATGGTGTGCAGCCACACGGCAAAATCAATACATCACACACGAACCGATTTGACTCCCGAGCATTCCCAGGTCAGACGGGAAATCTTGCAAAATCCCTCTAGATCAAACGTGACTTCAGAGTAAACAATCATGGCGGACAAAGAGGATGCAGTGGCCATAGTTTGTGCTTTGTTTTTAACGAAAAAAAAAAAAAAAAAAAAACATTGGGCTGACAAGAAAATAATTTTCTAATCAATGTTCCAGTATCCTCTGGAATAAAAAGTCCTGGACGTCCACAGAAGACAACAGCGGTGAATGATCAGAGAATCCTGTTTATGGTATATATATATATATATATATATATATATATATATATAAAAATAAATAAAAAAAAAAAAAGTTTCAAAAAATACAGCCAAGAGAAGAACATTCTCTAGGAGGTTACATTCAAGTGTACAGAGGGTTCACCACAAGTTGCAAACAAGGTCTGATTAGACTTTGTTCAAAACACATAAAAAAAGCCAGATCACTTCTGGGAAAGCATTCTTTGGATGGCTGAAATTAAGTAAACATGTCTGTAAACATGATGGAGCAGTGTGCTTGCATGAGCATGCATGGCTTCCAGTGGCACTGACTTACTGGTGTTTAGTGATGATCTGAAAGAGGACAGAAGCAGCCGGAAGACTTCTGAAGTGTATGGATATACTGTCTGGCCAGATTCAGTCAAACGGTTGGATAAGTTGATTCAGTCAAAAAGTTGATTCCTAGTACGAATGATGACCCAAATGCAGCAAATATAACCCAGGATTTTTTGAAGGTAAAAAAAGTTAAATGAAGTCAGCTGCAGTAAAGGCCTGGCAAAGCGTCACAAAGGAAGAAACTCTGGTGATGTCCATTTATGATTATATTTATTCTCCAATTATTTTTGAGTCCCTTAAAATGAGGCTGGAGTGCCCACGAACTTCAGTAGAGGGCACTCCACTCAGGACCATTCCACCCATCAACCACCAGATGTCACCATATCACTTGGATACTATCACCTCTCATCTGTTGCACCACACCCAAACTACATCTCCCATGAGCCTCTGCATCCCTATCACCCTGCAACATCTGCACCTCATTCATCAGCTAATCTACTTCCCACACATGTACCTCATTTACACACACATATAAGCAGCACTCACACACAGCCACATTGCGAAGTCTTGTTTAGCCTGCCTGACATTTCCGAGCGTTTTTCTTAGTGTTTGTTGTTCCCGTGTATTACCTTGGATTGTTGCCTGTCCTGATCTCTGCTTGTTACCGTTAATGATTCTGGATATCCCTAACACACCTGGCGCCGTTCCTGATTTCTGCCTGTATGACCATTCTCTTAATTCTGCACATGGATCCGAACGCCTCTCACTCCTCGTTACAATAAGTATGGTTGTAATTCCTAAGCATTTTATCTTATAATTTAGTTCAACTCCTGAGATGTGCAGCCAGTAAGAAACATCAGCCATAAAGACACATGACAGCAGCGAAGCGTGATTTGACCGGGTTGAAGTCTGCTTTTTAATTTCATGTTGATTGTTTTATTTTTAATTCTGTTCTGGCGGTATACAAAGCTGAAATTATGAAAACTGTGTCATTGTCAAATGTCCTAACTGTCCTAAAAGGACCTAACTGTATCATCAATAAGCCAGTCATTCCCACAGCATGGCTTGTGTCCACGAGAGGATGCAGTGCGAATTCCATTTGAAGGGGAATGTCTCTGGGTACATAGATATCCATGGCCCTGAGAAAAGGAACAAGACACTGCTTCATGGTGCCATGTTTTGGGCCTTCCTGCACACGTCTCCTTCAGACAAACAAGTGGATGGAGTACTGTGGGGAAGTCATGGCCTAATGGTTAGAGAGTCGGACTCCCAATTGAAAGATTGTGAGTTCGAGTCCCGGGCCGGCAGGAATTGTAGGTGGGGGGAGTGCATGTACACTTCTCTCTCCACCTACAATACCACGACTTATGCCGCGTTTCCACCGAAATTACCCGGAACATTTTTCCCAGGAACTTTTTTTCCCCGGAACTTTTTTCCCCCCAGACCTGTTGCTTTCTGCGTTTCCACCGCGGTGTAAAGTACCGGGAAGATTAGGCAAATGACTGGTGACGTAGGTCCGCGCGCGTTTCTCAATACAAAGTACCGCTGATTTAAAAAAAAAAAAGTACGCTGATTTTGGACGTGCATCATCGGTAGTTAGTTCAGACTTTGTGCATTCGACTGGGGAGTGTGATGTCTGCAACGACGCAAGTCCGGTAAATCTATGAACAGCAGTGTACTTGATAACTTCAGTCAGCTCGTCTAGGCTACTGCAATTTTCCTTACTGTATATTTACAATAAAACGAAATAGGATATCAAATACCACTGCCTCCTTTGGTTTTCATTTAAGCATAATAACAGCTGCAGAAATGTACTTAGTTCAGGGATATGTGTATCCAGCCATTACAATGAAAAACAATATTATATAAATTTGCCTTTTTTATTTTCATTTTAACATATAGATAAATTTAATACAGACCAAAGAAAACCTGTTAGATTTACCCCGCAGCTGAATGATATTTTATGTTTAACCACTAAAGACACATCAGAGCCAGCGGCACATATCAGAAGGTCTATCCCAGGAGGGGCTGCTCTCTGTGGATACATGAGGACTGAGCTCCCGCTGATCGAGTGGAGCTCACCGTCTCAGAGATCGGCGAAACACATTTTTAAATAGGCGCTGTCTTTATAAATAAACCATAGATTTGAGTTTGAACAACTACATTCTCGCTTGAAATACTTTTAAAATTTCATGACATAATAACAGTAATATTTGAAAATGATCCGAATAAATGGTGTTTGAACTCAACCAATGCTGCGTGAACTCAGATGGCTTTGGCTATAGCAATTCTCCTCTCAGTATATTTACAATAACACGAAATAGGATATAAAATACCACTGCCTCCTTTCGTTTTCATTTAAACATAATAACAGCTGCAGAAATGTACTTAGTTCAGGGATATGTGTATCGTTATATACAGCCATTACAATGACATTTAAAATTACATTTCATGACACAATAACAGTAATATTTTGAAAATGTTGATCCGAATAAATGGTGGTTGAACTCAACCAATGCTGCGTGAACTTAACCAATCAGCCTTTATTAAGTATTTTATTCTTCTTTTTCTTTTAATCTTGTATTTTAACTTGAGTAAATATGCTTTGACAATTCACTGTAACAGCAAAATAATTCAGTGTTCCCCTACGACAAACGTCTTTGGGTACCTGTAATGAAGCTGATAAAGTCAATAAACAATAAACAGAATGTTTAGCGCCAAAGTCCCGCCCCCGAAAGTTCCGGAACTTTGAAAAGTACCACCTCGCCAGCAGGGACTTTCTGAGGGGCATTTTTTTACCCGGAACTTTATTTAATTCCTGGTTCCTGCAGTGGAAACACACCAAGTACCAGGCCAAAGTCCCTAGTTCCTGGGTAAAGTTCCTGCGGTGGAAACGCGGCTTTAGGTACCCTTGAGCAAGGCATCAAACCCCCAACTGCTCCCCGGGCGCTGCAGCATAAATGGCTGCCCACTGCTCCGGTAGTGTGTTCACAGTGTGTGTGTGTGTTTGTGTGTTCACTGCTCTGTGTGTGTGCACTTCGGATGGGTTAAATGCAGAGCACAAATTCTGAATATGGGTCACCATACTTGGCTGAATGTCACGTCACTTTCACTTTACTTCAGGCACCCTTTTATAACAGTGGCCATGCAGACTGTTGGACTGGATTAATCTAACAGCCTATCACACAACAGAAATAAATGTTACAGCAACCAGTCAGTGCCAGTCAAGATTGTATGATTAGTATGTATAAGTATGGATATGTGAATGATGTGGTTACTAAGAAACTAAGGACAAGTGCACTTAAGTCTAAGTGCACTTATCTGACAGTGTGCTGAGTCACCGAATACAGTATTCAAAGATTAGAGTCAGGTTTTTTTTTTTGTCCAGTAGATGGCGCCACACAACAGTGGGACAAACACTATGCAACCATTAATATATATATATATATATATATATATATATATATATATATATATATATATATATATATATATATATATATAGTATAGAAGAGCCGTAGAAAGATTGACTGTGTTATTTTATCTGTTTGTAGCCCCACTACATTTTGTTTATGTTTAAAACATGAAAAATGTTTTATGACTTAATACAAGTGTCTTTAAAAATATATCTTCATGTCATATTATTTTAGGGACTGCTACTTGAAAACATGGCAAGCATACTGTTTATTTGACGTACAAGGTGACAAAATGTACATTTGAGACTTTCCCTGAGCAATATTTACAGTACAGATGAATGTGATTTCGGCGGGCAGGACATTTCCTCATTCAACATCCTGGAACAACATCCCTATCGACCAATCAGATTTGAAGCTCGGGGCTACTGATGTTATCTTAGGCTTGGGGTAGAGTTAATGCTTTGCATTTTGGGCACTCCCTCTTGAATTTCCTGTGGAATTTTATAATGGAAGTTTACAATTTGTGAATAAAGACATTTGAAGTCTTTTTGGCACCATGGTTTGTTCTTCAGTAAATTACAATTTTGATTTGAATAGTTACTTGGCATGATTGACATGATTCAGATCTAATTGTATCTCCAAAATTATCTGTCAGTTATGTCTTTAATTAATCAATATGACAAAGCTTAGTTCTATTGAGCTAGTTTCACAAATAATAATAATAATAATAATAATAATAATAATAATAATAATAATAATTTAAATTGTAGTAATACAAAATAAAATGACATTTAATCCAATAATGAAATGAACAGCAGAACATAAAATGAGTTACATTAATCTACATGAATAGACTTACATTAATATGCGATTGAAGCTTCATGTCATAAGGTTCCTGTTCCTCAAGTGAAACATTTCTCTGAATAACATCTTATATCATTCTGATCTACAGTACATAAAAAAAATAATAATAAAGAGAGAGAATTAGAAAATACAGTCTGGAATTACGAATTGGCTTTTCAAATCTATTTAAAAAAAAAGAATGAACAAAGTTTTCTACAACAATAAATTACCTGTTTTCTTTTTTATAGCTTGGTTTAATCCGTAAAGATGTGCCTCATAGTTCCTCTGTCTAGCTTTGATCCTGACAGATTTTATAGTTGCTGCAAGACTCAAAGATAATATTTACTCCCGGTCTGATGGGAGGAGAAGGAAGTAGCTGTCAGACTAGATGAGCTGGCCAGAGACCAAGTACAGTGTGTTATCTGATTTAGTTTCAAATCGCCAGAAAATTATTCTGAAATACGGAGAAACTAAACAAGACAGAAAGCAAATGTATGAGCATGTAACTTTGTTTGCTAGTTTTAAATCAGATTACCTTTTTTTAAATTTAAATATCTGTTTAAATGTTTTAAGAATATTTTTTTCTTGATTATTTGAACATTAAGGGAACATTCCTTTCCACCATTCTTCAAACAAACAAATGACATTTTATTTGTAACATTTTAATACAAAATGATTATCCAAAAATGTTTCAGGTATAAATCCTGCATGAATGATGCTAATGTTTTGAAAAACAAAAGGCTTATTAAAGAACAAATAACTATAATAATAATTAATGTTCCTGTAAAAAAATAAAATAAAAAAAATAAAATAAAATATATATATACATTGAAAGGACCTTGTCAAAATGTTCACTAAAATTGTGGGAAAGTCTCCTGTTAGCTGGTTATTGCTTGTTCCCCTTTTCTTTCTCTCTGTATTCTGTTTCTTTCTGTTTAGGTAGTTTATGAGCCTAAACAAATCCCACTGTCTTGTCATCTGCCTTAACACAAGCAAAACAAACACGGAAACACACACACAGTTCTACTAGTATATTCATGGATTCTCATCCTGTTTGTGCCAAAATAATTTTTATATCAGTGCATTTGAATGAATCCGACACACTTTCTGTGTTGATTTTAATATTTTTTCGAAAAAATCTTAAAGTAACAGTTGCCTTTTGCACAATTAATCTTATTAACTGGGAACACATGAACTCACTGTATCGTGAAGACACACTGCTCTTGTTTTTTATGATTAACATCTCAGTGATCTCGCAGCTACAAAATTAGATGATCAGATGAGATCTGGGTCATGTTGGGGCTGAAAAATGTATTTGTTTTGCATTTCTGTTTTTCTTAAACCCTCAGGAGATTTATTGTAACTGCACAGGAATTCCGTTGTCATAAAGCATAGTGTTCCTGTAACTCAAGTGGTAGAGCATTGTGTTAGGAAGCAAGCAAGTGCAAGGTTGGGGGTTCGATTCCCCGGGAACACATGATAGGTAAAAACTGATAGCCTGAATGCACTGTAAGTCGCTTTGGATAAAAGCGTCTGCTAAATGTAATTTAATTAATTTTTTTAGTTTATAACATTTACCCTCCAGTACACGTTAATACCTGGGAATGTGAAATGCTGAACAACCATACGGTTTATTAACAAACAAAAATAATTTACTATGTACGTTAGTAGCCTATTTATACTTACAAAAAAAAAAAACACTGTTGCAAGAGGTAGAATTTGAGAACATTTGGAGCATACTAAACTAAAAACAAAGCATAAAAACATCTTCATTCTACTATTTGGCACTCAAAATTATAACTCCATTATGGCTACTTTCCACATTTTACTGCATTTTCTTGATTCCATCCTTTTATCTAAACTTTCCAAACAGATGCCTACGTCTGTCATTTACAGATACAAACTGTTGGCCTACATCGTTAAGGTCCACTTTGTCAAGGGCCTCTTGATGTACATGACATACAGTTACATTATTAAGGCGCTGCTGAGACATAGTAGATCGTAACCAGGTTTTCAGTTTTGTAAATGCACTAAAGCTTCGATCAGCTTCAGCTGGGGCCACAGGGACGACCAACAACAACCTAACAAGCTTCTCAACCTCATCAAATAAGCCTCTCACCTCACTGGCATTGCTTTCAGAATGCATGCAGCTTCATCACTTTATGTGATTGTATGCTTTGAAAGAAACATTGGTAGCTGAACCTTCAAAATATCCATGTTTATTTCTGGATACTGTACAATCATATCATCCATCTGCCCAGTGAGGAGAACATTCTCGATCTGTTTCAGTTTCTTTAAGTCTGGTTGGTTAAACCGTTCCTTGAACTGAATGCCCAAACTCTCCAACACCTTGAAAAATTATATTCTATAGTATTCCTCTGGTGTTTTTGGCTTATGCTGACTTGCCCCGCCAGTGAATCTTTTGGGGGGATTTATTTGATGAGGTAGTTGAATAGGTTCAATTCCCATGGAGTCTACCATTGACACTGCCTTCTCAAACACTTTTGCAAACTTTTCCTCACTCCTTTTTTCTTGAAGAGTTGAACCAACATAGTCAACAGCAGCTTGCATGCCTTTAATTGTTTGGGACTGTTTTTGCAAAGATTTTGTTTAAGGACTCAAGCTCTCCCAGCACCTCTGATGCTACCAGCAGTCCTAAAACAGTATTACCCTTCTGGAACCGATCTAGGATATCATTGGCTCTAGTGCCATTTTGAGAACCAACAGAGGACATTTCCTCCAAACTACACAATACAGCTTCATACTGATTAAGAACTCTATCAACAGCTTGACCAAGCACTGTCCACCTAGTTGGACACAGAGGTTTAACTGTTTTGGTAGGCTCCTCAGATGTTAGCTAGCCAGTACCCCTTTGAATTTTCCTGATTGGTTGCTCAGAGTTCCAAGCTCATGGACCCACTGCAATGTCTCACGTAGTAAGGTAGAGGCACTGCAAGCACTCTGTGTTATTAGATTTACACAATGTGTACCACAATGCACATACAAAGCCAATGGCTGTTCTCTCTTCAACACTGCCTGTGCTCCTGAGAATTTCCCTGCCATATTGGCTGCAGTATCTGAGACATATGGAAACCTGCTCTTTCCCCTGTATATCCTGTGTACCATCCATTATGATTGAAAACTGTACCACAGACAAGGACCTGATTGTTGAGGCAATTTCCCTCACAATTGTGTTGGCAAATAAAGCTAAGTACTCATTTTGGCACTGTGGACTGATATAATCATGGCAACGTTTGAGCCAAGAGGATAAAATAGGGTCCTTGGTTGCAAGGAATTTCACAAGATGGTAAAAATTACCCTCATTAACCTCATGTCCTCGAAAGGCAACTCCCTGCCTGGCTAGATATTTCAAAAAGCCCATAATTTGCTCGAGACAGTACCTCGCCTCCTCCTGTAATCTAGGCATTGAACCTGATATTTGTGTGTGAACTGGAGTTTGCTCCATTGTATTGACAGAAATGGCATGATGGTGGGCTTTGCTTTTCTTGTGGCGATTAAAGTATTCTACAGCATGTTTCCAATTGTTAAACCCATTAGAGCAAAAGGCAGGGTCATTTCATTTCTCTAGAGTGGTCTTTTTGATGGTGTATGCTTTGACACACTCAAAACAAAGAACTTTCTGTAATGTAGGACTATAATGCAGCCATGGATATTGACTAAACCACTTTGCCAGAAACCTTAACTTCTTGTTTCGAAGTTGCTGTACTTTTATGAATTTTGGATCAGGCTGGTAATAATTTGCTATTAATCAATAGTAGTATATCTCATCACAGAATCACTTTAAGACCTTCTCTTTAAGACGATCTTTCACTTTAAGACCTCACCTTAAGCCCTGAAGGTCCAGCTACTTCTTCCTCAACATGCTCTGTGACATCTTCACAAGATGACTGAGTTTCTTATATATGTACAGTAATTAAATATTGAACTAATGAATCAAATACACACCTATCAATATGCATTCGACGCATCATGTTTATATTTCAGAGTAATTTAAATATGAAGGGGACATGGTTTTTAAAACTTTTAACATGCATTATTTCCTTTAATCACGCTTTAATAATTCATAGTTCGTAAAGACCTCACCTTAAGCCCTGAAGGTCCAGCTACTTCTTCCACAACATTCTCTATGACATCTTCACAAGATGTCTGAGTTCCCTATATGTAATTAAATAATAAACTAATGAATCAAATACACACGTATCAGTATGCATTCAACGCATCATATTTATATTTCAGAGCAATTTAAATATGAAGGGGACATAGTTTTTAAAACTTTTCAGATGCATGATTTCCTTTAATCACACTTTAATAATTCATAGTTCATAAAGACCTCACTTGAAGCCCCTAAGGTCCAGCTACTTCTTCCTCGACAAGCTTCTGAGTTTCCTATATATATATATATATATATATATATATATATATATATATATATATATATATATATATATATATATATATATATATATATATATTAGGGGTGTAACGGTACGCAAAAATCACGGTTCGGTATGTACCTCAGTTTTAAAGTCACGGTTCGGTTCATTTTCGGTACAGTAAGGGAAAGAAATGCAAACATTAAACTGCAGGTTGTTTATAACTAGATTTTTTTTTTTTAACAATTTGTTTACACTTTTTAAAAATACTTTTTAATAAAATATATTTAAAATAAAATAAAGAATTAGAAATAAAATATTGCTGCAAAGTTCCCCATTAAATAAAATACTCTCAGTCTCAAACCAATATCATATAATAAAATATAATGAAAATATAAAAAAATAACCATGATTACAGTGGAGCATTACCAATCCCAGCTTATAGGCCTGCTCAAATTTAAAAAAAAAAATATATATATATATATAACTTTGGACCACGTTGGACCGATCGGAATTAAGAGCAAAGGTCTGTTTAAATGCCGACGGGAGCTGCGTTTGAATTACAATAATTTTTTTTCCTAGTTGTAGTGATGCACACTCGCGTGATGCCTTTAGAAAACATTAGGCCGGTGACACACTGGCATATTTTACCTGTCAACAGTATTGACGGCAAAATAGACTATGTTTGACAGGTGCAATATTTGAAAATCGATAATTATTAATTAATTTTTTTAATTACATTTATATCTGAATATATATAAACCTATAGACTTTCAAACATCAAAGTGTCATGAATTAATATGTATTTGAGTACAAAATGACATATAAATATAGTTTCCTATTCTATTTTGCCTTGAAACGATTCCAACACTTTCTAGCATGCACGCGTTTTCCACATGGCTCGAGCCGCGCCTGAGATGCGCGTCTCACGCAGGCAGTCTGCAAGCTCTAACCTGTTAACATGGGAGCCGAATTAAAAACGGACACGACACGCAGCTGAGACGCTTGCGCCACGCATCCAGTGTGTCGCCAGCCTTAGAATCAGCTGCAGGGAGGGATTTGTGCTGAACGCGGAGACTTCCGCCACTTAATATGTTCGTTTGGAAACACGACAATGAACCTATGTTCCGCATACAAAATATTGCATTCGGTCATTAGGTGCACACGTGCACCGCACCGAAAGCCCTGTACCGAAACGGTCCGGTACGAATACACATACCGTTACACCCCTAATGTATATATTGTAACAAAGAGTCAGGGACATTCAAATCCATCTGCAATGTTTATTAAGAACTTGTAGTGATAACATGCAGAGTTCAGACAACAGCGTCAGCGATATCAGAGACAATCAAAGACAGGGTCCATTACCAGGCTTGAATCGGGGCAGGCAGCAGACAGTAGACAAGTCGTGGGCAGAGCAAAGGGTCAGTAAGGCAGGTGGCAGAAAATCGTCAGGAACAGAACAGTTCAAGGTAATACACGGAAAGGCAGGCAGGGATAAACGCTCAAAATGTCAGACAAGCAAAACAAGACTTCACACTGTGTGTGTTTGGCTGCAGTTTAAAAAGGGCATGGGATGAGGAACACCTGGTGGTGATTAGTCCGAGGTACGGGGCCGCTGGGTAATGTAGTCCATAAGAATGTCAGTATTCTGGTGAAGGTGCCCTCCGGTGGCTGTCGGAGAGACCTCCTCCTGGTCCCTCTCTCCTCCAGGACCACCGGCGGGCTTAAGCAGGGAGACATGAAAGGTGGGTGTGATACGGTAACTGGCAGGTAAAATCTTGTTTAATGTCAGACACATTAAACAAGTTAACAGCTTAATTCATCTGTGGATTAATGCGTATTGGAGACGCGAACTGTTTAAAACGATTCAGTTCGATTTGGTGGACTGTTTCAAAAAGATCCGGTTACATCGAATGATTCGTTCGCGAACCAGATATCACAAACTGCTTTGTTTTTAACTGTCATACAACAGACACGGAAGAGAAGACAATGCTGAATAAAGTCGTAGTTTTTGCTATTTTTGGACCAAAATGTATTTTCAATGCTTCAAAAAATTCTAAATGACCCTTGATGTCTTACGGGTTTGAAACAACATGAGGGTAAGTTATTAATGACATCATTTTGCAAATTGGGCTAACTAACCCTAGTAACCATATTTTGTTTACAAGAAGTTACAGTCAAAGGAATTGTGATTGTCCTTTAGGTTAATCATTTGAAATAGTAAAAACAATAATGTTCAAACTTTTGACTACTTTCTTTAATAGCTACATAACACAATACTTCTACTTTTACTTTCAGTACTTGAGTAGTAAATTTTAAAATAGACTACTTGCAATACTTAAGTACAAAAAATGTTGAATACTTTAGTACTTCTACTTAAGTGTGGTGCTTAAAGAGCACTTCTACTTCTACTCAAGTCACTTTTTTGATAGAGCACTTGTACTTTTACTCAAGTATGGTTCTCTAGTACTTTATACATCTCTGCTGCTCTGTGTGTGTGCATTTCGGATGGGTTAAATGCAGAGCACAAATTCTGAGTATGGGTCACCATACTTGGCTGAATGTCACTTCACTTTCACTTTTCACTTCACTTATGGTCAGTATGGTGGTGAAACTGTTGGAGCTGGGCAAGTCAGTGACAAAGTCGACAGTGATATGAGACCAGGGTCGTTGAGGGCAGATGTTGGAGAAGACCCGCCGGCCGTTGATGGGAGGTCTTTGTGATGTTGCAAGTGTTGCAGTCTTGAATGAACTGAGTGATGTCCGTCGTGAACCTGAGCCTCGGAGATCTCCATCATGATGTCCCATTGGATAGGTGCTAGAATTACAGTAGAAGGAAGGATGGTCTCAACAGCATTAGTTTTGGGCAGGTGATCAAACTGTCGAGAGAGGGTGTCTGCTTTGCCATTCTTGGCTCCAGGTCTGTAGGTTACCTTGAAGTCGAAATGGGAGAAGAATAAGGACCATCTGGCCTGTCTGGGGTTGAGGCGTTTGGCATAACAGATGTACTCCAGGTTACGATGGTTGGTGAGTACCAGGAAAGGTAGTTTAGCCCCCTCCAGCCAATGACGCCACTCCTCGAAGGCAGCCTTCATGGCTAATAGTTCCCTGTCTCCAACGTTGGAATTTCTCTCAGCTGGGTTTAACTTGCGGGAGAAGAAAGCACATGGAAAAAGTTTAGGTGGGTTACTGTGGCATTGTGAGAGGATTGCACCAATGCCCGTTTTGGATGAGTCCAACTCTTCCGTGAACTCCATCTCCGGATTAGGGTGATGCAAGACGGGAGCAGTCGTGAATCTTCGCTTGAGTTGCTGGAAGGCCTGCTCGCTTGAAGATGTCCATGTGAGACGTTGGCTCTTTCCCTGTAACAGAGAGGTGAGAGGTGCATCTACCACACTGAAATTTCTGATAAAGCGTCGATAGAAGTTTGCAAACCCTAGGAAGCGTTGCAGCTCCTTGATTGTGGATGGTCTAGGCCAATCTAACACCACCTCTACCTTCTTCTCATCCATGGCGACTCCCTCTGCACTGATAATGTACCCCAGGAAGGAAATTTGTGTCTGGTGAAACTCACATTTCTGTAGCTTGGCATAGAGATGATGCCGAATGAGTCTCTGCAAGACCGCTCTGACCTGTTTGACATGGGCTTCCATGGATTCAGAGTATATCAAGATGTCGTCAATGTAGACGATCACACACATTGGTTAAGCATATCCCGGAAGACATTGTTAATGAAGGCCTGGAAGGCAGAAAGACTGTTGGCAAGCCCGAACGGCATAACCCGTTATTTGTAGTGCCCTGATGTTGTAGAGAAGGCCGTCTTACACTCATCTCCCTTGCGAATGCGAATCAGGTTGTAGGCACTGCATAGATCTAGTTTAGTGAAGTACCGGGCATTGCGAAGCTGCTCCAGTCCCAACGGAACCAGAGGTATCGGATAACGGAACTTCACACTGATCTCATTGAGTGCCCGATAATCGATACAAGCCTGAAGGCCTCCATCCTTCTTTTTGACGAAGAAGAACCCCGCTGAAGCTGGTGACTTGGATGGGGTAATGAAGCCTTTGGCCAACTCCTCCTCTATATACTCCTTCATGGCTGCTGAATCAGGTTGCGATAGAGGAAAGATTCTGCCCTTGGGAGGAGTGGAACCTGGGATGAGGTCAATGGCACAGTCAACGGGTCGATGAGGTGGAAGCTTGGAAGCCTTGGTTTTGCTGAAGGCTTTAACTAAGTCCTGATATTCGATAGGCGGGCCTGATATGTCAGAAGGGTTGCGCTCCTTGTCCTGGGGATGAGTGGATGGCAGATGTGTGAGGAGGCAGTGGTCTTGACAGGATTGAGACCATTGAACGATTTCCTGGGTTGACCATGATATGCGTGGGTTATGTCTTACCAGCCAGGGTAGTCCTAGAGTGATGGGATTCTGAGGTGAGTCAATGGCAAACAATCAAATGGTTTCGGTGTGGAGAGCTCCAATTTGAAGGTTGATATCTGGCGTGATGTATTCAATTTTTCCTGAGCCCAGCGGATGACCATCTAGCACTGCCACCCGGGATTCACACGAAAGGAGAGGAATGTCGTGAGTTTCAGTGAAAGAGATGTCAATGAAATTTCCCGCAGCCCCAGAGTCTATCATGGCATCGGAATCAACTCTCCTCCGCTCAATGTTAATGACCACTGGTACCCCAAAAGAATGAAGGTGGGTACTCACCGCAGTGGAATTCTGGAGAGAGGGTCTGATGGGACAGGAGACTCTTAGATGACCGGCCTGCCCACAGTACAGACACACAGATGTTGGCGAATGCGTCTCTCTCGCTCCATAGAGGGTAGTTGGGTGGCACCGATCTGTAAGGGCTCTGGCTCGGAGAGTCCTTGAGCGACCGGCCGGTCTGTTGAATGTGCGCCGGGAACGTATCAAATTATCCACACAAATAGCAAGATCCATGAATTGATCCAGAGTCCTTCCCTCCTCTCTGCAGGCTAGCTCTGACTGTAGATCATGGTTGAGCCGTAGCGGTTTGTCCTTCCAGACCGTTTGAGCAGCAAGGGTGCGAAAGGCCAAGGTATATTCGGCAGCGGTGCTGCGACCCTGACGTAGCACAATTAACTCCTCTCCTGCATCCTTTACACTGGCTGAATGTTCAAACTCATCCCGGAACTGGCGAATGAAACGGTCATTAGGGAGCAAAGACATGTGATTACCTTGCCACATCGCTGTTGCCCATTCCAGCGCTTTCCCGACCAGCAGTGAGCAGACGAACACCACCTGACTCTCATCCGTAGAGTAAGTGAGGGGATGCTGGTTGATGCAGATGTAGCATTGCATTAGGAAGCCCTTGCACTTGCTTGGGGAGCCGTCATATTTTTCTGAAAGTGAGAGACGGATGCCATGAGATGCGTGAGTCGAGACGGTGGTGTTGAGCGTGGCGACTGGTGTTGAACTCACTGCTGGGGCGGCCACATGGAGAGTTTGTAGTGTCTTTACTAGTTCCTCTGTGAGAGAGGTGAGTCTCTGTAGCTGTTGTTGATGTGTGACCAGCACGGAGGCCTGAGCAGAAACCTCGGAGGATAACTTGAAGAACATCGCTTGATCCTGAGGTGGCGAAGTCAGGGTCATTCGGATCCATGTGCAATGTTTATTAAGAACTTGTAGTGATAACAGGCTGGGTTCAGACAACAGCGTCAGCGATATCAGAGACAATCAAAGACAGGGTCCATTACCAGGCTTGAATCCGGGCAGGCTGTAGGCAGTAGACAAGTCGTGGGCAGAGCAAAGGGTCAGTAAGGCAGGCGGCAGAGAATCATCAGGATCAGAACAGTTCAAGTTAATACACGGAAAGGCAGGCAGGGATAAACGTTCAGAAATGTCAGACAGGCAAAACAAGACTTTGCACTGTGTGTGTGTTTGGCTGCAGCTTAAATAGGGCGTGGAATGAGGAACACCTGGTGGTGATTAGTCCGAGGTATGGGGCCACAGGGTAATGTAGTCCATAAGAATGTCAGTATTCCGGTGAAGGTGCCCTCCGGTGCCTGTCGGAGAGAGCCACAGAGGCCTGAGTTGTAAAATATATATATATATATATATATATATATATATATATATATATATATATATATATTAAAGAAGAGCCGTAGAAAGATTGACTGTATTCATTTATCTGTTTGTAGTCCCACTACATTTTTTTTACAAAAATGTCTTATGTCTTCATGTCATATTATTTTAGGGACTGCTACTTGAAAACATGGCAAGCATACTGTTTATTTGACATATAAGGTGACAAAAGGTACATTTGAGACTTTCCCTGAGCGATATTTACGGTAGAGGTGAATGCCTCATACAATATCCTGGAACTGTAACAGACACGCCAGGTTCCATCACCAACCAATCACAGCGCACTCCCTCACCTGAGTACTAATCACTCCCACCTGCTCCTCTTCCACCTCCAATCACCATTTCACATAAATACCACACACGCACCCAGTCAGCATCCGGTCTCGTTTGCAACAAGGTCTAACCTGCATGCTTACTCTAAGGACTAAACTATCTCTCTACTTACCCCTCTCCAGCAATCTCCAGTGTCTCCAAGTCTCCATCGTGTTAGTGATGGGAAGTTCGATTCTTTTCCGCGAACCGGTTCTTTCGGATGGTTCGATTCAATAAACCGGTTGAAAAAAACGGTTAACCGGTTCTTTTACGCTCAACGTAATGACGTCATTGGCGATGACGTACTGGCGTCACGTTTATCATACATTCAAATATATAAAGTCAGTAATCATAACTTTAGTCAGTTAAAAACCTCATAATCATGAAAAGTTTACAATTGTTTTGCAACAACGCACCCAAATACAGCAACAGCAATAATGTGCATACAAGGATTTAAGTCTTGAAGATATGAAGTAAATAAATTAGGTGTCATCAGCACAGAAATTATATTTAAGTGGCAATTAAAATTGCATACAGTTAGTGTTGGTGGTATGGTTATGTTCTGGGCAACACTCCACACGCCTGTCCATGCAGCCATGCTTGGAGAGAGCGGGGAGAGCAGCAAGACAAACCCCTCTGGGGTACAGAATGCTTCCAATGAAGACACTGTAAAGAAAGAACAAGTTAGATCAGATTACAGGTTCAGTTGGTGGAGTTGGGGTTGGAGGAGGGAGTTAATTGCAAGCAGCAATGCGATGGAGAGACACTGAATAATGGGAATTTAAATAGACAGCAGGTGATATGTGTCAAGACTGGATTGGTACACGTCAGGAACAGCTGACTGTCAGCTGATGCAAGCATGACTAACATGACCTGACTGAACTAACGTGATGTTCGATTTCAGTTCCGACGTGCTGTGTGTCAGTCGGCTTCACGCTAAATCACGCATGTGCAGTATCATCCGCTCCTCGGTTCTTGAATCGGAGTCATCTGAATGAAACAGTTTTCAGTTCAGTGGACTGATGATCCGAAAACCGATTCAACCGGTTCTTGACTCGAGAACAAGAATCGCACTAACCGGCATGCTGCAGTTCAGTATCATCAGCTGCTCTACTCGTGTTCATGTTCTGTTTACTACAAACTCAATTTGTGAATGTGTCATCATTAACTATAAATACAGTACAGATATTTCATAAATCATCCCTTATTCCTATTAAACATAGAGTCTTTAGAGTCTTATATCATCATCGCAGATATATATTGCATTTCTGAATATTCTTGCACTTTTACACCTCTTTTATTTTTGTTGACCTGAGAAAGAATTTAATCTCCTCAAGATTCATAACTGCATACATTTCAGTTCACCTTGAGAAAAACTCTCACTGCATTCAGACGAATCACACTTTCCGTATCTTCAATATCCTCATCTCGTAGTTCAGTTGTCTTACTGATTTTTACATCTAGCATCTTTCTTTTTTTCCTGTGTATTAAAGGAAAACTGCTCTTGTTCTGGTGTCATCTGCCAGAAAATCATGAGATTGCTAGAAATGCAGCATTTACAATGAATTATGATGCAAATAAGTGCTGATGGCCACTTAAGAAAGAGAAATGGGTGAGTGAGAAGAAAGAGAGAAACAGGTGAGTGAGTTGGAGAAAGAGAGAAATGTGCAAGTGAGATGGAGAAATAGAGAAACGGGTGAGTGAGACGGAGAAAGAGAGAAATGGGAGAGTGAGACGGAAAAAAATAGAGAAACAGGCGAGTGAGAAGAAGAAAGTTGAGAAAAAGACGAGGGAGAAGAAGAAAGTTGAGAAAAAGATGAGTGAGAAGAAAGAGAGAAACAGGCAAGTGAGATGGAGTAGGGATAGAAAAATAAGGAACAAATGGCATTTTCCAAAAAAAGAAAAGTGGTGTTGTTGCTCATGAGTGTTCCCTCAGAGTTGGATTTTGGGTCAACACAAAAAGCCATTTACTGATGGAGGGGTTGCCTGTAATGACTGGTGAAAGGATTGGCAGGAAGCAAGTGCGAGTTAGTGATCTTTAAAGAAGTAAATAAACAAGGCACATGAAGACAGGAACACAGGTGATACTTGGCAGGGGATACACAGTCCGGGAAGATGCAGGTGTACAGAGGATCCGGGGTGCTGTGGTGAGTTGGCAGCAGGAGAGGGTGACACAGGAACTGCGGGGAAGCGAGCCGAGAAGGTAAGTGGAGTATCCAGCGGTGAGATGAGATGAGATTAGTGGATGGGGTTCCGGGGAGACAAGACAAGACAAGACAAGACAAGACAATCCAAAAAAGAAAACAAACACAAGGAGGGCAGAATATGAGACACGGAACTGAAACAACACTCTGACAAACACAAGACGCTAGACAGGGCAATATATAGGGAGAAGTAATGAGTGACAGCTGCTGCTGATAACAATTAGCGGAGACGACCACATGAAACAATCAGTGCTGACGCGAAACACACAAACTTCACCCACATAGTGAAAAACCTCGAGACCACGGTTTACCAACAGTGGCATTGTCAAAGACTGCATGAGCAATCTGATATCAAAGTGCACTCGGTGCAAAGGCTTAGCGCGTTCATCAGCTGTGAGTTTAACAACACTCAACTGCAGGTAAAACAGCATTCAGCGGTGAGTTTGACCAAAACAACGCGCAACTGCAGGAAAAACGGCATTAAAGGTGAGTTTAACAATGCTCCAAGGCGCGTGCAAGTAAGCAGTTTAACCGTTTTCTTACAACCCATTCTCCCTTATCGCTTATTCATAGTTTATCGCTATGAAATCACGTTCAAGAAGTCTCATTCAGCACACATTGCGATACTTGCCATCAGTTTACATGTACCACAGGTTCGGTGAGTAGACGTAAATACGCTCTTTTAATGCCTGTTATAAAATGTATTCTGTCTTCTTTATTAATCAGATTAGCGCCGTATTGTTTACTCGCTGTATTATATTTGTCAACCACGGCTGTCTTTGAGTTTCATTGCGTTTAACTAAATGAACACACCTGCAAACTAGTGTGATTAAACTATCGGTCACGTGACATGGCATAGACTTTCAGTCCGTTTTATATTCATTTCAGGTTCAAAGATGTAAATTTGTAATAAAATTATGGTAACCACGACACGTACAATAGTAACAAATTAAATTTGAAGTTAAAACCCAGGAACAGGACATTTACCATGTTTTTACTACAGTAACTGTAGTTTTACTATGGTATATTAATACTGTAGTTTTACTATGGTATATGGTATATTAATAATCAATACAACAATACAATAATCATCGAACTAACTATGGTTGTACAACTGTAATGGTCGTTTTTGATGTGCTTTTATATGACAGATATCACAGTAATCACATTTACTGTACCATGCTTTTGATACCTTTTAATGTAAACCCCCCCCCCCCCAAAAAAAAAATAAAAGGACACATTTTTCCCCCTCTTGCAGTTCATTCATACCAGTTTTTATTTTAAATATTTTGCTCACATAACATTATTAAAATTCTGTTTATAATTCTATTTTATTCTACCCACCCCCTTTCTTATTTTAATCATTTCATCATTTAGTTTCCCCCTTTCTGAAACTAAATGATGTATTGGTTTAATTTCCAATAGTAAGAGTTCTATTATAGTTCTGTGGCTATCAAAATGTTTGTCTAATATGTATCAAGACACACCCTTTTAAGTTGTGTAATAAAACTGTGTGTGCTATAAACAAATTTATTAAAATGTAGATTTTCAAACTCAAGTTAAAACAACTTCAAAACAACACTCTTTTCCAGCTTTGTCTTATTTGCTGAATTTCAATAACATAGTTCTGTGACTAAAACAAATATAAAAACTCTTCTTATGAAAACAATAACAAGACACACACCATTAAGTTGATACAGGGGAGTGTATTATTTTAAATTAATTTCTTTATTGGTTTTAATTTCAATAGCATGAACTTACTTGGTGTCATACTTCCTTAATATAACGGAAAAAAAGATGTTCTCACAAGGACTTGGAATCAGCCTACTGCATAACCACTGGATTATAGAATACTAATGCTTTTAATGTTGTTTTTATTGTATTAATATATTTATTACAGTTTTTCTCAATTGCTAAAACACTAAAACCCACTGGCTGAACAAAGTTCTCAGTTGCCTGAACTTATTTAGCTAATTGTTCAGTCTGTTGTCAATACCTTAAACCATTTCACATGGTAAAACACAATTTCCAGATCTCACTTAGACTCTTCAGAAAAACGCTAAACACATTCTCATTCTCAAAACACATACTGCACTCTAATGCACATGTCATCCATACTGGTAAACACATGTGTCAACAATCAAATACAAATAGAGAACATCATTGATTGAACGCAACCACTGAAAATCGATTGAACCTGTTTCAAAAGATGTGACACAACCAATATAAACCAGTTCAGAGAGCAAACAGGTTGTTGAAGGTGGGAAGGAGAAAGTCTGAAAATGGATAGAAGAAACAATGTAAGAGGACGAGTGTGTATGTGAGTTGGGCAATGAGGAGGAGGACAAGAAAGAGGAAGAGGAAAAGGAGAAGCCGAAACATGATTGGACAGCGGGCCATTGTTGAAGTCCCTAGGTGGCAAAGTGCTGGTGTCAGTAACCATGGTGTTCTGCATCACCATGTCACACTCGGGTCATATGATACCCAGCATCTTCTATGATTTATTGCAAATCTAAGAGATATTTTATTTGAGCAGCTGGTTCAAGAGCAGCAGGGCGAAGAGCTAAATGAGAATCCCATTCACCCCCTATGTGATAGTGTGGGGCAATGTCAGTTTTCACCGAGCTGCTCAGGTAAGGGAATGGTTTAACATCAAAGGGCAGTTTATTAACCTGTACCTCCCTCCATGCTCGCCTTTTAAAATTAAATTTGTTTTGAGATTTAAAAATGTACTTCTCCCTTGCACAATTGTTGCTAAGCTGCACATTTGTCTCATTTGCCTGCTTCTTCATCACGATCATCATCAGTTACTGATTTATAACCTGCGTCAGGGTTCACAACCTCACGAGTGTCTGAACCCATGCCGTGTTCACCTGACATACAGCAGCTTGGGATCTTTTTTCTAAAGATAATTACAATGATTAGTATAACCAGTGTTAATAGAGGGACAATCAGGATCCAAAGCCATGATTTCTCAACACAGTCTGGTCTGGTTTCTTCTTCAATTCTTGTGTTTCCTTCTTCTGTTGTAGGAGAGAAGACAATATTACTGCACTGTGATTAAGACAACAGATCCGTATCATTTATACACAGCAGTTTCAGACTGAAACATTACTAGTGACTTAATAGTAGATCAATCATTTAGTCTATATTTAGATTTTAAAGAATACATCTTTAGATTAAAACATCATGGACTACAGATAGTTTCACACACCGTTGATGATCAGCTCTACAGTCTCTTGTTCAGATGAGGGAGTGATGAGACAGATGTATTTTCCTGCATCAGCGTGAGAGAGATCAGAGAGACTGATGGAGAAATTTCTTCTCACATACTCTTCAGGGAAAGTTTTGGCTCTGTTCTTGTATCGTGGGTCCTGATCTTCTATTGAATCTTCACCTTTAGTAATATCATAAACATGTATGCTGCCATTGTGTCTCCAGTGCACGTTAGTGTCTTGAAGTTTAATATGATGTTCAGCTGAAGAACACGGCAGGAGAACAGAACCACTGATGAAACCATCTACTGTGACCTGCAGAGAGACTGAAATAACAGAAATTGTCAGGACAAACACAGCCTGTGGCATAGATTTTATAGTTTAATGGTGCAGTAAGTGATCCTGAGAAACACTACTGATAAACAAAAATCACACAAACAAACAATTTTGTGAATATTGACCTGCTCTCTATTCTGATCAACACTCCATTATATGCTCAGAGTTAAATGAGACATTAGAGAAAGGAGTCCAAAATGAGAATGGGAGAGAAACGTGTGAGAAACACGGGGTATCTCTTTATTGTCATGCTGTAATCTGAGGTTGCTCTTTTTTTCCTTTGGTTACATGTTTTTTTATTTTTTTGTATCTTTAATAGTCAGGTCTCAGGGCCTACCATAAAACGATCACATATGAAGAGCATTATACATTTCAGAATATCTTCTATGCCCAGCATTGTATATACAGCACACTTTCGAAACACACTAGAAATGATTTATGAAGTGCAAGATGTGTAGTTTATGTATTTATTTATTTTTTTTTTTGCTTGTTTTGCTTGTTTTGTTTTTCTTTGATCATCATTAAAACATATTGTCTTGAACGGTGCATTTTTGCAATCATGTCAAGATAGGTTATGATTTCCTCTTAAAATCACTGTGCAATAAAACTACACAAAACAACTTCAAACATGACAATGCATGTGTTGTGTTTGACTGAGATAGTGTTGATAAATGACATTGAAGATCTGTAGAAAGAGAGATGGCTGGAATATCACTGGAAAATTGAGGTAATGATCAAGAAAAAGCTGAACGTGTTAATATTGGAGAAAGTTTCAGCGTCGAAGAGGCGTTGTTTGGGAAAGTAAATGGAGAAGTTTCTCTGATTCTGCTTGACAGGTGAGTAACACTGGATTTGCTTTGTTTCGCAGAATCATGATATGCTGTTGTTGTAGCTATAGTGACAAGACAGTTTTGAGTGTCTCGACTGTCTGGAGCTGGAGTACTGGAGACTCTAGGCCTTTCCACAATGAGTGCAAAAAAGCTAAACGAATATAAGACTCAATGACGTGCTGGAATAAAACAACAGATTACTATGGATGCTTCCGCATAGATCACAAACAGTCGCAAAAATTTGAATTTTTATTTATTTTCAAACCAGTCCGACAAATCTTTTCAGTAAAAACACAGGCCGTCCAATAGGATTTGAACATTACATCATGTGCCCGGAGCAGCTACTGATGCACAAAAAAGCAAGAGCGGTGCCGAAAACCAGTTAAACAAAAATTCTTCTGTAACACAGAAGAAGAGTATCCTGAGATAGAAGAGAGTGGATGACGAGTTTTTTTATCTTTAGTATCTGACAACAAATTTATTCTCACATGTTCTTAATAGAATTTCTATGAATTATCCACTGAATTATGTGATCTGGAGTGTGTTTTCTTTTATGTGCCCAAGTGTTATGAGTCAGAGCTCAATTCCCATATTACAGTTTTTGCCCGTTGCTTGAACACATTTTGCAAAACTTCGCTCATTGTGACAAAACTCTACACACAAGTAAACACGACACAACACTGGGAAATATACCATTCACATCTGTGTCAAATTGAAGCTCTACTATCAAAACCTAAACTCTAATATCAAAACCTAACATTCCTTTGTCAAAATGTAACTCGGATGACAAAATGACACATACTTGCATCTTATGCATACACTTTCAGATCAGGGGGAACACACAGGTCTACTTTATATAAAACACTGCAGTCTTTAATTTTCACTGTTTATTCAGAAGGCATATTTTCAAACAACCAAAAAAGCAAATAGGCCTAGTCAATATTGTACATTGTAGCACTGTACATTGCAGTAACATAAACTCAGATAAAGCAAAAAAAATAAATAAATAAAAATAAAAAAAAATAATAAAAAAAAATATATATATATATATATATATATATATATATATATCACTATACTGTAAACACAGAAAATCATGGAAATTGTGCATTCGTGGGCTCATGGATCCCACCGTCTGTTGGCCTCATCCACATCGCAAGCAATGTCTTCTCCCGCTAGGCACCGGGGAAAATATCCCCTTGCATGTCGAAACCATCCATGGATTGCTGTCACCTGAATGTCACCACAGTTCCATTACCTGCAGAAGAGACATGCGGCGTGTGGCTGGACTCTCTGCCCAGCTTCCCTCACAGTCAGGCCATGGTTGATGACATGGTCCACCAAAGTTGCTCTTATATCATCAGAAATAGGGGTCCGTGACTCTGTGATATACTCAGTCTGATGGGAGGAGTGACTCATGTGTTCAGTGAGAAACAAATGACAGCTTCCTTTGAGATTCAGTCAATCTGAACTCCCTCTAAGATTATCAAACTATAAATAATAGTATTACACACTCAGAGAGTTATCAGTTACAGCATGTCTGTACATTCTGGTTCTTTACAATATGATGTTTTCTGAATTATGTCTCCCACACATTCCTGTTGTCATTGTGTCTATAATAATGTATGTACTGTAAAAAAAAACAACAAGAATACAGAGCTTCCAGTTATACATACCCTAATTTGTGACATACAGTCACTTTTACATGAACTTGCCTTTCACATGGTTTTCATCAATGAAAACAAACAGCTGACAACAAGTTTTTTTTTTTATATATATCTTTTCTCAATCCAGCAAAACCTGTCTCATATACTCTCTCTTTCAATTTTATTCTGACAAACTGTTCAAGTGCTGTAAAGAGTCTGTAATATTCTCAATCTAATGAGAGTAGAGACTCAGGATGATAGTTATCGGAGTAGAAGAGTGAGTTAGTGGGCTGGTATGATGTGAACACACTGTCACACTGTCGTCTGCAGATACAAGGTATTTCATTGCACTTTAACAGGTAATGAAATGTGCAATATTTTAAACGAGCTCTCACTAACTGAGTTTAATGCCACAGTTACGTTAGAATGCATCTCATTCTTGTTTCTGTGGCAGTGCATCGGTCTCATCATGAGGCACGTGGTCCGGAGCGTCAAGTCAAGTCAAGTCACCTTTATTTATATAGCGCTTTAAACAAAATACATTGCGTCAAAGCAACTGAACAACATTCATTTGGAAAACAGAGCATGTTTCTAGCATGATTAGCATTTTAATAGCATGTTTGCTAGCATATTGTTATCATGACTAACATGTTGCTAGTATATTTCTAGCATGATTAGCATTTGACTAGCACGTTGCTAACATGTTTCTAGCATGATAAGCATGTTGTTAGCATGTTTCTAGCATGATTAGCATGCGACTAGCATGTTGCTAGCATGATTTTAGCTTGATTAGCATGTTGCTAGCATGTTTCTAGCATGATTAGCATTTTGTTAGCATATCGTTAGCATGTTTCTAACATTATTAGCATGTTGCTAGCATGATTAGCATTATTAGCATGTTGCTAACATGTTTCTAGCATGATTGGCATGCGACTAGCATGTGGCTAACATGATTAGCAGGATTTTAGCATGTTGTTAACATTTTTCTAACATGATTATCATGCGACTATCATGTTTCTAGCATGATTAGCATGTTGCTAGCATGTTTCTAGCATGACTAGCATGCGACTAGCATGTTGGTAGCATGATTTTACCATGATTAACATGTTGCTAGCATTTTTCTAGCATGATTAGAATGTTTGCTAGCATGATTAGCATGTTGTTAACATGTTTCTAGCATGATTACCATGCGACTAGCATGTTGCTAGCATGTTGCTAGCATGATTACCATGTTGCTAGCATTTGTCGCTAGCATGTTTCTAACATGATTAACATGCAACTAGCATGTTGTTACCATGATTTTACCATGATTAGCATTGTTGCTAGCATATTTCTAGCATGATTAGCATATTGGTAGCATGTCGCTACAATGTTTCTATCATGATTAGCATTTTGCTAGCATGACTAGCATGTGACTAGCATGTTGCTAGTTGATTTTACCATGATAAGCATGTTGCTAACATGTTTCTAGCATGATTAGCATGTTGATAGCATATCGCTAGCATGTTTCTAGGATTATTAGCATGTTGCTAGCATGTTGCTAACATGTTTTTAGCATGACTAGCATGCGACTAGCATGTTTCTAGCATTATTAGCATGTTGCTAGCATGTTTGCTAACATGTTTCTAGCATGACTAGCATTCGACTAGCATGTTGCTAGCATGATTTTAGCATGATTAGAATGATGCTAGCATGTTTCTAGCATGATTAACATTCGGCTGGCATGTTTCTAGCATGATTAGCATGTTGCTAGCATGTTTCAAGCATGATTAGCATGTTGCTAGCATGTCGCTAGCATGTTTTTAGAATGATTAACATGTTGCTAGCAATGTTGCTAGCATGTTTCTAGCAATATTAGCATGCAAATAGCGTTTTGTTAGCATGACTAGCATGTCGCTACCATGTTTTTAGCATGTTTCTAGCATGACTAGCATGCGACTAGCATGTTGCTAGCATGATTTTAGCATGATTAGAATGATGCTAGCATGTTTCTAGCATGATTAACATTCGACTGGCATGTTTCTAGCATGATTAGCAAGTTACTAGCATTTTGTTAGAATGACTAGCATGTTTCTAGCATGATTAGCATGCAAATAGCTCGCATGTTGCAAGCATGATTTTAGCATGATTAGAATGCGACCGACATGTTTCTAGCATGATTAGCATGTTTCAAGCATGATTAGCATGTTGCTAGCATGTCGCTAGCATGTTTCTAGCATGATTAACATGTTGCTAGCATGTTTCTAACATGATTAGCATGCAAATAGCGTTTTGTTAGCATGACTAGCATGTCGCTACCATGTTTCTAGCATGATTAACATGCTGCTAGCATGTTGCTAGCATGTTTCTATCATGATTAGCAAGTTACTAGTATTTTGTTAGAATGACTAGCATGTTTCTAGCATAATTAGCATGCAAATAGTGTTTTGTTATCATGACTAGCATGTCGCTACCATGTTTCTAGCATTTTTCTAGCATGTTTCTAGCATGATTAACATGCTGCTAGCATGTTGCTAGCATGTTTCTAGCATGATTAACAAATTACTAGCATTTTGTTAGAATGACTAGCATGTTTCTAGCATGACTAGCATGTTTCTATCATGATTAGCATGTTAATAGCATGTTTGCTAGCATATTGTTATCATGACTAACATGTTGCTAGTATATTTCTAGCATGATTAGCATTTGACTAGCACATTGCTAACATGTTTCTAGCATGTTGCTAGCATGTTTCTAGCATGATTATCATGCGACTAGCATGTAGCTAGCATGTTTCTAGGATTATTAGCATGTTGCTGGCATGTTTCTAGCATGATTAGCATGTTGTTAGCATGTAAATAACATGTTTCTAGCATTATTAGCATGTAAATAACATGTTTCTAGCATTATTAGCATGCGACTAGCATGTTGCTAGCATGTTTCTAGCATGATTAGCATGCGACTAGCATGTTGGTTACATGATTAGCATGATTTTAGCATGTTATTAACATGTTTCTAGCATGATTATCATGCGGCTTGCATGTTTCTAGCATGATTAGCATGTTGTTAGCATGATTAGCATGTTTCTAGCATGACTATCATGCGACTAGCATGTTGATAACATGACTAGCATGCGACTAGCATGTTTCTAGCATGATTTACCATAGTTTACCATGATTTACCATAGTTTACCATTATTTACCATGATTTACCATAGTTTACCATGATTTACTATAGTATACCACAATTTACCATGTTCAAGCATGATTTACTGATTCTAGCATGATTTATCATAGTTTACCATGATTTACCATAGTTTACCACGATTTACCACGATTTACCATAGTTTACCATGATTTACTATAGTATACAATGATTTACCATGTTCAAGTATGATTTATTGATTCTAGCCTGATTTAGCATGTTTCTAGCATGATTAGCATTTTAATAGCATGTTTGCTAGCATATTGTTATCATGACTAACATGTTGCTAGTATATTTCTAGCATGATTAGCATTTGACTAGCACGTTGCTAACATGTTTCTAGCATGATAAGCATGTTGTTAACATGTTTCTAGCATGATTAGCATGCGACTAGCATGTTGCTAGCATGATTTTAGCTTGATTAGCATGTTGCTAGCATGTTTCTAGCATGATTAGCATTTTGTTAGCATATCGTTAGCATGTTTCTAACATTATTAGCATGTTGCTAGCATGATTAGCATGATTAGCATGTTGCTAACATGTTTCTAGCATGATTGGCATGCGACTAGCATGTGGCTAACATGATTAGCAGGATTTTAGCATGTTGTTAAAATTTTTCTAACATGATTATCATGCGACTATCATGTTTCTAGCATGATTAGCATGTTGCTAGCATGTTTCTAGCATGACTAGCATGCGACTAGCATGTTGGTAGCATGATTTTACCATGATTAACATGTTGCTAGCATTTTTCTAGCATGATTAGAATGTTTGCTAGCATGATTAGCATGTTGTTAACATGTTTCTAGCATGATTACCATGCGACTAGCATGTTGCTAGCATGTTGCTAGCATGATTACCATGTTGCTAGCATTTGTCGCTAGCATGTTTCTAACATGATTAACATGCAACTAGCATGTTGTTACCATGATTTTACCATGATTAGCATTGTTGCTAGCATATTTCTAGCATGATTAGCATATTGGTAGCATGTCGCTACAATGTTTCTATCATGATTAGCATTTTGCTAGCATGACTAGCATGTGACTAGCATGTTGCTAGTTGATTTTACCATGATAAGCATGTTGCTAACATGTTTCTAGCATGATTAGCATGTTGATAGCATATCGCTAGCATGTTTCTAGGATTATTAGCATGTTGCTAGCATGTTGCTAACATGTTTTTAGCATGACTAGCATGCGACTAGCATGTTTCTAGCATTATTAGCATGTTGCTAGCATGTTTGCTAACATGTTTCTAGCATGACTAGCATTCGACTAGCATGTTGCTAGCATGATTTTAGCATGATTAGAATGATGCTAGCATGTTTCTAGCATGATTAACATTCGGCTGGCATGTTTCTAGCATGATTAGCATGTTGCTAGCATGTTTCAAGCATGATTAGCATGTTGCTAGCATGTCGCTAGCATGTTTTTAGAATGATTAACATGTTGCTAGCAATGTTGCTAGCATGTTTCTAGCAATATTAGCATGCAAATAGCATTTTGTTAGCATGACTAGCATGTCGCTACCATGTTTTTAGCATGTTTCTAGCATGACTAGCATGCGACTAGCATGTTGCTAGCATGATTTTAGCATGATTAGAATGATGCTAGCATGTTTCTAGCATGATTAACATTCGACTGGCATGTTTCTAGCATGATTAGCAAGTTACTAGCATTTTGTTAGAATGACTAGCATGTTTCTAGCATGATTAGCATGCAAATAGCTCGCATGTTGCAAGCATGATTTTAGCATGATTAGAATGCGACCGACATGTTTCTAGCATGATTAGCATGTTTCAAGCATGATTAGCATGTTGCTAGCATGTCGCTAGCATGTTTCTAGCATGATTAACATGTTGCTAGCATGTTTCTAACATGATTAGCATGCAAATAGCGTTTTGTTAGCATGACTAGCATGTCGCTACCATGTTTCTAGCATGATTAACATGCTGCTAGCATGTTGGTAGCATGTTTCTATCATGATTAGCAAGTTACTAGTATTTTGTTAGAATGACTAGCATGTTTCTAGCATAATTAGCATGCAAATAGTGTTTTGTTATCATGACTAGCATGTCGCTACCATGTTTCTAGCATTTTTCTAGCATGTTTCTAGCATGATTAACATGCTGCTAGCATGTTGCTAGCATGTTTCTAGCATGATTAACAAATTACTAGCATTTTGTTAGAATGACTAGCATGTTTCTAGCATGACTAGCATGTTTCTATCATGATTAGCATGTTAATAGCATGTTTGCTAGCATATTGTTATCATGACTAACATGTTGCTAGTATATTTCTAGCATGATTAGCATTTGACTAGCACATTGCTAACATGTTTCTAGCATGTTGCTAGCATGTTTCTAGCATGATTATCATGCGACTAGCATGTAGCTAGCATGTTTCTAGGATTATTAGCATGTTGCTGGCATGTTTCTAGCATGATTAGCATGTTGTTAGCATGTAAATAACATGTTTCTAGCATTATTAGCATGTAAATAACATGTTTCTAGCATTATTAGCATGCGACTAGCATGTTGCTAGCATGTTTCTAGCATGATTAGCATGCGACTAGCATGTTGGTTACATGATTAGCATGATTTTAGCATGTTATTAACATGTTTCTAGCATGATTATCATGCGGCTTGCATGTTTCTAGCATGATTAGCATGTTGTTAGCATGATTAGCATGTTTCTAGCATGACTATCATGCGACTAGCATGTTGATAACATGACTAGCATGCGACTAGCATGTTTCTAGCATGATTTACCATAGTTTACCATGATTTACCATAGTTTACCATTATTTACCATGATTTACCATAGTTTACCATGATTTACTATAGTATACCACAATTTACCATGTTCAAGCATGATTTACTGATTCTAGCATGATTTATCATAGTTTACCATGATTTACCATAGTTTACCACGATTTACCACGATTTACCATAGTTTACCATGATTTACTATAGTATACAATGATTTACCATGTTCAAGTATGATTTATTGATTCTAGCCTGATTTAGCATAGTTTACCATGATTTACCACGATTTACCCGTAGTTTACCATGATTTACCATAGTTTACCATGATTTACTATAGTATACCACGATTTACCATGTTCAACTATGATTTACTGATTCTAGCAGGATTTATCATAGTTTACCGTGATTTATGATATATGATAGATAGATAGATAGATAGATAGATAGATAGATAGATAGATAGATAGATAGATAGAAATAGTCAGATAGATAGATAGATAGATAGATAGATAGATAGATAGATAGATTAGATGAGTTTGAATGAGTTTAAATTGATTAGCTTCAAAGCTTGATTGGGTCTAATGGGATTTGGAGCTTGGGTCATCTGAACATCCTGTCAATGAAAGTCTTAGGGCATTTTTATGATTTTTTATATTAATTTTTAAGAAAACCATAACTCAAACCAGTCTGAAAAGATATAGCACACCAAGTCAGAACAGTATGAAGGTCGGACCCGAGTTTGGAGTATGTAGCTTGAACGGTCTAGGAGGAGTTAGTGTACAAAAATTTTCCGGCTGGAAAAAGAAGAAGAAGAAGAAGACGAACCGAAACTCCATCGGTGACAGAATGGAGAAAAAAACCTTGGGAGAAACCAGGCTCAGTTGGGGGGCCAGTTCTCCTCTGACCAGATGAAACCAGTAGTTCAATTCCAGGCTGCAGCAAATGCGGAGCGTGTACGACCAATGCATCAGTTCAACTGAACTTTAGTCCAAATAAATGAACTTACCTGTTTTGAATACTTTATATTTAACTTGTTCGTTTACGTCCATATTAGGGTCAAAATGTTGGACTTTAAATGAAATCTACTATTGTTTTTCACCGTTGACTGATTTTGCAGAACATTTACACTGATAACTTCCATGCGCAGATGCGGCAAATTTGTCACAGGACAAGCGAGATGACAGTAGTGCCCGACTACATTAACTAGCTGTTTTAAATATAGTAATTTTTTATTTAACGTCAGTTTATCAGTGCATCTGAAAGTATATATTTTTTAGACTATCAGTGATCCATAGGCTCTCTTTCGTGCACCTGCATGGTTTCAAACGGCAAATAGTCATGCCATGACAAGAACAGAGTATCTCTCTTACTCCACCCAAGCACGATTACATCGTCGATACGTATCATCAATCTCACACGCTGACAAGATGACGATTTGACAATGACCATATCGCTGATTCAGGGCACTTATTTGGGGTACACTGGAACAGGAAATTCAATTTATTTGTTGTATGCTTAATTTTTAATTTTAAATAAAAATACAATGACTGCATTTTCTGACTTGTTATCAGAAGCAGCTCATTGGATTTGTTTAACAATTATGCAAGTAATCCTCATAGCGTCTACCCTTTAACTATCATTTTGCATTATTGAGACACTGTTTTCCAAATGAATGTTGTTCAGTTGCTTTGACGCAATGTATTTTGTTTAAAGCACTATATAAATAAAGGTGATTGATTGATTGAACTGATTCTGTGTTAGTGTTATGAGCACGGGTAAACCGAAGGCTTGAATCAAGGGCAATCATCGCAAATGACACCATTACGTCGAGCGCAAAAGAACTGGTGAACCGTTTTCTTCAACCGGTTTATTGAATCGAACTGTCCGAAAGAACTACTGTTGATCCGAAAACCGATGCAACCGGCTCTTGACTTGTGAACGAGTCAGTCTATTGTTCGTTATCTGGCTCGGCTCGGTGTTCATCTTCAGTTCTCTCTTCACAGTAGTTCAGTCAGTGTACTGTTTGAGTAAATGAATTACTCTGGGAAATTGGTTTGTTTGAACTCAGAGGGAGTGTCAGCAACATTAAAAAAGTTAACAGCTTAATTCATTTGTGAATTAATGCGTATTAGAGATGCGAACCGTTTAAAATTATTCAGTTTGATTTGGTGAACTGAATGATTCGTTCGCGAACCATATATCCAGACTGCTTTGTTCTGAACTCTCTCTCACAACAGACATGGAAGAGAAGATAATGCTGAATAAAGTCGTAGTTTTTGCTTTTTTTGGGACCAAAATGTATTTTCGATGCTTCAAAAAATTCTAACCGACCCTCTGATGTCACATGGACTACTTTGATGATGTTTTTCTTACCTTTCTGGACATGGACAGTATACCGTACACACAGCTTCAATGGAGGGACTGAGAGCTCTCAGACTAAATCTAAAATATCTTAAACTGTGTTCCGAAGATGAACGGAGGTTTTTACGGGTTTGAAACAACAATAGGGTGAGTTATTAATAACATAATTTTGCTATCTGGGTGAACTAACCCTTTAACTCATTTAGCGCTTCAGATATTCAAAAGTCACTGAACTGATTAAACAGCTCTGACTCAGACTGAAGGACAAATGTGATATGTGAATGCATGGATGCACTGAATAAAGGGGTATTATGAAAGTTTTTATGGTTTCTCATTGTTTATGTAAAAAGGTGAGTTGATGAAGAAAAGTTTATTCACTTCATATGTTTAGACATGTAAAACATCCACATTTCACATCAAATTGGGTGCTTTAATAATATAATAGTTTATACGCTGCATCATTGCATGATTTTGTAAACAAACCAGTGAATGAGATATTTGAACCAAGAAAGGACATGACATGAGCCCGAGTATGGTGTATAAAACCCATACTTTGAATTTGTGCTTTGTATTTAACCCACCCAAGTGCACACACACACACACACACACACACACACACACAGCAATAGGTAATGAACTAACACGCGCACACACAATGTGAACACAAACAGAAGGCAGTGGGCAGCCAATGGGGGATTTATTGCTCAAGGGTCTCACCACAGTCGTGGTATTGAGGTAGGAGAAGAGCGCAGTACATTCACTCCCCCTACATACAATACATGACCTGAGACTTGAATCCATAACCTTCAGGTTATAAGTCCAACCCTCTATCCATCAGTCCACGACTGCCCCTCTGAAATAATGTTAAGTTAAATGGATCATTTCACTTCTTAAAGCCTCAATATGTCATCTGGTGCCAAGGTTATTCGTTTTGTGTTCCTTGATTTGATGGAAACACACAAGTATACAACAATATAAAATGCACCCTTTAAACCAACCGCTTATGACCAAGACATGTCCATGTATTACAAAGAGCCAGCTGTCTCTCACTTTTATTTAAGCTTTTAAAAAAGCTTTAATTTGTTGTAAAGGCTGTTTTCCCCTTTCACCCCGAATCTGTTTTTAATTATTTATAATCATTAAAAAATGAACACATATTTGGCCATGAGAATTTAAAAGAAAAAGAGACATAGTCATATTTAATGGTAAAATGTTAATAAATCAATAAATTTTGTCATCAGGGCCATCTTCCATAGCTGCCAATGCTTTGCTAATTTTTTCTCCCTCTGAATATTCATCTTCATTTCTTGCCTTTTTTGCCTCTATTATATAACATTTTGATTCCCTGTACTCTTATATTAGTGTTGATGGACTTTAAATACTTTAAATACAGTTCTGGTTGGTATTGTAGGATTAATTTCAAACTAGAAGCAGAGATAAAAAGGTGCAACCTCTTAGCACCTCGCCATAGATGAATGAATGATAGAATGAAGATTGGTCCCCAGATTATGGAACAGTCCCATTTTTTATGCATTACAATTATTATTGCTGAACCAGGACTTCAAGTTGCAACTATTAGTGTCACTTTTTAGATTGTTCAGTCAACAAGAATGTGGAAAGCTAAATGCAAGATACTAATAAACACATGCAAGGGTATTTGCACAAAAAAAAAAAAAAAAAAAAAAAATGTACCGGGATTATACATTTGTTAAAGAAAATGTTATAGTGAAATATTGTATAATTATTAAACAACTGTTAGTTTTGATCCTCAGATTTGATTAGTCAGCAGCATACTTCGCCATACTTGTTTGTGTTTTCAGCAAATTCCTTCAGTAGTTCAAACCTTTAGTTCACTTGCTTTCCCCAAAATGCTTTGTTTCAGCCCTTCTAGTATGACATTTGTGTAAAATCATTTATTTTATTTCAAGATTAAGCCTAGGTTTGTGTGAAATGACTCTGCCAGATTCCGTTCATTTGGAGAATCACAGCAATAAAAACTTGAGTATACGTGTTGTGAACATGGTTTATATTAACACTTTGCAAATGCTATCTGGTCATTGTGTGAGTCTAGTAAACAAACAAAGCAGACATACTTTCCATTTGAGGTTAAGACAACTGTGAGAACTTCATAAACATGAAGGTGTTGAAAAAACACTGCTGTCATTTCACAGTTAAACCTCCTCTCTAGACAAAGGTGAGAAGTAGCTGGTTGTCAAGTGCCAAACCCCGTGGAACATGTTTCTGGTTTTGGTTTAGCACTTCAGATGAGTTTACTTGAAAATAACACTTCACAGTGTTATTTTATTTTGTGTAAAAGTGTGTGTAACCAGCTAAATAACTTTCTCATAGAATATTAAGAATGACATACTCAATAACGGACACAAAGAAATACATTTGTTCATAATGAAGCAACGTCATAATAAAGGTTAACTATAAGGCTAAATCGTGTTTGTGAGGCTGTATCTCATAGTTCGTTTTAGTCTTTAGTTTTAGAGTTTTATTAATCCCATTGGGGCAATTAGTTCAGACTTTTATGGTGCTTCATATACTCAAAATATACCAATACACACAAAACATGGGAAACAGAGAAAGAGAAATAAAAATAAACAAATAAATAAATGTAATTTCAGACCAAATTGTTGTGTGTTATCAATATAATTATTTTGTAATTATAAACTATTTATGTATTGTGAAACTAACTTAATTTAATGTCGATATAATAAGGTATTAAATGCAGTCACATTAATATAAAACTATAAAATAAGTACATTTAAATGTCACCCCGTGAATTTATGAGAAGAGTGCACCCTCAGAAATCTACATTACAAAAGGAGCTTTGACCTTTGTTTAAAAAAAAGACTTCCTTGTTGCCTTTTTCTCTATCACATTTTAGAAATCATCAGAAGTTATATATCACTTGAAAACATAAAATCTCAAAATTCATCCTTCAAAACCCATTTTAAAATCAGACATTGCATTACCATGTAAATGGTACATCAAAATCATGTTACAAAATGTTTTCAGTCATGAATTATAAAAATTTAGATTTGTATCATGCACATTCAAGCCTATCTTCAAAAACGTGAGTGACAGTTAACAGGTTAAAGCAAAAGAATAACATTCTTCCATCTAGAAAATATTTTTTTGCAAACACGACACAGTATTTATTTCTGATTCCTATTTGAATGCAAAGATATTTTTACTTTCTCAAAATATAAATAGAAAAAGCGCAGCAGACAAACACTTCGTACGTACATTTGGTTGAAATGCAACATCAAAAAAAAAAAAAAAAAAGCCCTAAATGCCGAGTTCGAGAAAAGTAGGTTGACAAACCACAACATTTCACACTAACAGACCTAACCACCTTATGAGCATTTAACAGATTTTTTATACATGTATTAGTTAAACTATTCTGACTAAATAAACAGTCCTTTACAAGACCCACTTAATACATTTAAAGTCTGGTACATATTTTTATGTATAAAACATTCAAACAAGTGTCTACTGAATAGTTTCCAGGTAATATTTTCTACTAATTATTTGAGTACTCTTCAGAAATATACATAAAAAGAAATACAAAATTGTGATTGTCAATTCTGTAAAATAAATGTGACCTCATGACTTCCAACCAGTCTTTAGAAAGCAGGTTGAAATATTAATAATATTTAATCCAGTCGAGTTTAAAATATAAGAAATGTTTGCGTTGAACATCTTGAAAATATGAACCAAAGAAGTATAAAATCAATCATACTCATATATTCATGACTTCGGCAGGTTAAGAGCAGCATACGTGCTGTTGATTTGGCTGGACGGAATATTTCTACGCAGCTTGGAAAAGTCCACCGTGGCATACTGAAAGAGCAAAATGAAGTGTTATAGAATGCAATTGTTCATACCAGCAAGAATCCTCAATGATTATCAAGACAGAAATGAATTTTATTTATGATGGTTTCACATATTCTTACCTGTAACTGGTCCCGATGTGGCTCTGTAACTTGTGTCTGTTGTAGATAAGAGTTGAGTTGTTCTGGCTTTTTTGCAGACCTTCTGTTTCCAACAACAAAAACCTTTACCAGTCCTAAAAATGGTGTTTCATGTTCAATATTTATATCTTATATCACATAAATAAGATAATAATAATGAAACAGTCAAAAGCCTAAATGAAGAATATAAACATTTAATAAACTTCAGCTGACAATGGCTTAAATAGAGCAAAATATCTCACCGACAACTACAATAACCAGAAGCCCATTCATCAGTCCAGATATGATGATAATACTCTTCCATAGTGTCTGATTCTGCTCGATATACTCAGTCACTGTGTGATTGTGACACTCAGTTGGTTCTGTAATAAAATTGTCCACAGTCTGTTACTGTAAAAAATGCTATTGTTAGGCTACATATTTGTATCGATGACAGTTTATACTGGAAACAATTTAGCTTTATACTTCAATAAGCTAATACTTGATTGAGTCATTTTTGCAGTGATTAAAATATTTCTGGCATGTTGTAGGCTATGTTTGGCCAAAATTGGTTTATTTCTAACTTATGCATTATGTAGCATTTCCATATTCCAGGATGCCAATACCAAGATTCTTTGGACCCAATTTGTGAAATTCTGGTTCAGTGAACTTGAGTAATCTTTTTCATGTATGCATTGATCATCACTGAGTCCTGAGCTTAAAAGTCTATTTTAAAGTCTTTAGGATGTCCTGGAGTTGACTTTAGAGATTGGTTCGACTCTCTCTTTATCAATAAAAGATCTCTGCGAAAAGTTAATGCAACTCTTGATGGAATTAAATGCTGCGATGTCGCATATTGTTGTCGAAACAATGCCACAACAAAAGCACAATGTTATAAAAAAAAAGCTAAAGGCAAACTATGGTTTGGACAGGCTGTGTATATGTACCTGGAATATGTAAGTGTGTACTTTATCTGTCATGGTTGTTTAGTAAATGAAAAGCTATGCATCAGTTAGAATGAAAATAATTGTCGCCAATATACAACATGCCAAGAAACACATGAATCGCTGCAACAACAGGGCTAATCTAATTTTAAAATCTCAAGAATTTGCTTATTTCAATCCAGACAGCACTTTTTTGTTGTTGGTTTTTTTTTTTTTTTTTTTTTTGGGGCCAGGCAGTGTATTGTAATTTCTGAATATCAAATTATTTAAAATTGAAGGTAGTTATTATAAACAGTGATCATCAATATATTTTAATCGCTAAAGGAATAAATAACCTTACCGTTGAAGTATATTCTGGTGCTGTTGCTGAGTTTTGGAGGTATGCGTGTGTTCATACAGTAATAAACTCCTAATTCATCAGCAGTCACATTATTAATAACCAGACGATGTTTAAACTGCACTGAATATTTCTTTTGGAATATTACATTATGGTAAAAAGCTGATGTTGAGAATGACTGTAGAATGACTGCTGGAGGATCTGCTGCTTTCAGTAAAATCCAGTAAACCTCCTTTTCATCAAGATCACAGTTTATGGTCACATTTGATCCCACATCAGTTAAAAGATCTGTCACTGCATACTGACAAAACATTAATACATCTGTAAGATATAAATACATAAACTAATTAATAAAAAACAATAAACCCCCTGTGATGCATAACATAAAATTATTTATCATTTTAATTTGTTTACAAAGCATGTACAATTATTATTATTATGCAATAGACTCACAGAGCTGAAGCTGAAAGATCGTCATGTTGCTGCAGTGAATAAAATGTTTCAAAATGAATCTGCTTCTCACCACACAACACTGAAGAACCTACTGCAGCTCTGAAGCAAAGACAGGAAGAAAAAGTTTCCACATCAAACAGAGGAAGTCAAAGTCAAATTTGCTCTGACCACTTAATCCCTCCTCACCATTATCACTTCATTAAGTTAAGCATCTTTTGATATTTGATTCTCAAATTCTCAAAACTAACGTTTAACCTCAAGTCACCTATGCACATCATATAAGCAATTGAGTGTAAAAATACTGTAGGACCCACTATAATCCGTGATGCTGTCTACACTGGATGTGGCACGACACAACAAATTCCAACAGAAAACAAATGTTTCATTTAATTTAGGATGTACTGAAAGTCCAAATGATTTGGAAAGGTAACTTTTTCACGTCTAGTGTAATGTCATGTCCTGTCCTCAGTTTGCTGAAGATCCTGACCATCATGTGGTGTGGTGTGTGTGTTTGGAGGTTGCTGTCTGGATCCTGACACTCTGGATGGTCATTCTCCAAGTTGTTTCATTTGCTGTGACCAAATTGTGGTCAGAAATTATTTGTACCCGTTTCATGTGCTCTTGTGTTGTGTTTTGTTTTGAGTGTATAACTTTTGGTCTTGTTCATGTGAGCACATAGTTTTGGGGTTTGTTTCCTCTATGTGGTCTTCTCTAGTCTTAAACCCAGTATACAATGTGAGATTTTGGCTATTTTGAAGACAATTTTTTGAAAATCCTAAAAGATTTCTATAATCCTAGGCTATAATATATAATCTTTAATCGGTGGTTTGACATGTTCACCGACATCCAAAAATGATGCTAGTGTCAGAAGATTTGGCACACAGTCCTGGAGTGTGACTTCTACGATTACAATGTCTTAATTTTTCAAGACAAGATTAGAATTAATGCTAGAGATTTATTCTAACCTCCATAAACTCTGGCGCTACAGTCATGTAATTCATATGATATGTTGCCTTTGCTATGATAAACTCAGGTTGTTCTACACTATTGTATTGCTGCCATTCATACACATTTCCCCAAGGCATATGAACTGAAACTGAAAGGACTGCTTATGTGCAATGACACAGAACTAGTGTAATGGCATATGACGCACGGAACAAGCAGCTCCCTTTCAGTCGGTCACTCTCTACGTCACATTGGATGACCAACAAATTGGGATATTGCTTCGATAGACCAATCTACTTTGAGTGTAAACTAAATGAGTCAATGCACATTAATATGCAATTATTCCATCCAGCTGCAGCTGATCACAGCATTAGCATAAAAAGGCAGGAGGTGCAAAGCATACAAGCTTTTCGCTTCGGAGCTGAACGACAACATTATTCTGCTCCATCAAAGTGTCTTCAGTGAGCTACGAGTTCAACGCGCTCTTGGAAGCTTTTGGTGTTGGCGGTACGGCACTTCAGTGGTGGTCATTCCTGTGTCGAGTGGATGGCGCACTTCAGGTTGCACTACCCCCTGTTGTGCTGCAAGCAGTCATTCCCCTGTACACCTCGGCACATAAAAAAAAAACATTTCCCTAAAAGAGCAATTTCTCTAAAAGAGCAATAAATGGGTGCGTCTTTGTAAAGACAACTGATCGTTTTTTTAAAGATGCCGTTTTACCTGTGAGTTTCTGAATGCGGTCTTTTTCTGGTGCTGGGTTATGGTCATGATCATTGCCTCACGTGTCTGGGCAAACGTGCTGAGGCGGCATTTGCGGATGTGTCATGTTCCCATCGTGGGAAGAGGACCATCTCAGAGCTGCGGGCCAGGATTAATTTTCTTGAGGGGAGCGAGAAGTATTTCTCGGCGATGGCATGGGTAGTTTTGAGTATCAAAGCAGTGGTAAACCCCCAAGTAACCAAACATAGAGGGCCTACCACTCCTCTAGTGCTCTGTTCCAGTTGAGCAGCCAAAGGTATGCCCTCGGCTTTCTTCAAAGAGCGTACCAGCGGTATCCTTCAGTGCTCCTCCCGAAGAACGGATGTCAATCGCTGCATTAGAGAGAGAGAGAGCTGAGGAAAACAGCTGTGCTTTCCTGGGCCACAAAAAAGGTAGGGCTTAAGTGGAAAAATCCACCACGTCCCGACCCTTCAAGGTTGTAAGATTGGTTTCTCGGGGTGGCTCGCGCTGGTTTACAGTACAGCGTCTGGGTGCCTTTCTTCCCGGAAGTACATGAGGAGTTCACCAGGTATTGGATGGCACCTTATACTCCCGGAAACAGCCTGTTGGTTCCTCCTCCCTCACAACCCTCAATGGCGATGGAGCGAGGGGGTATACGGGGATCCCCCCAGTGGAGCGGTCAGTTTGCAATGCAGTTGTGTCCTAATAGCGCTTTCACCTGGCAGGGTGAACCGTGCCTCCCCTCCCCTCCACTTTGGCAAGAGCACCATCTCTTGCCAAACCCTTGCCAGGTTCCACTTATGCCTTGAAGTGGAACCTGTTCATTGAGTGGTATTCTTTTTGTCGAGAAGACCCCTGGATATGCCTGATCAGGGTCATGCTTTCCTTTTTGCAGCAAGGGCTGGAACGAATGCTGTCTCTCTCCACCCTCAAAGTCCAGGTTGCTGCGTACCATGACCCAGTAGAGTGAAAGTCGGTGGGTAAGCTTGACCTGGTCATCAGGTTCCTTAAAGGGGCCAGGAGGTTAAATTCTTCCTGCCTCGGTTTAACATCTCATCCGAAGGACGGTGCTTGTTGATAGTATAGTGTCCACATCACTACACTGGGGCTCTAGGACCCACACAGACCACAGGGTGAGCACCCCCTACTGGCCTCACAAGCACCTCTTCCAGCAGCAACCTAGTTTTCCCAGGAGGTCTCCCATCCAGGTACTGACCAGACTTAGCTTCAGTTGGAAACCAGTCTTGGGTTCCAGGGGGATATGGCTTCCTGGCATGCATTTCGATCGATGATTCGCACCTACAGTATAGTTTGGGCCGGCTGACTCCCAGGTAATCCTGAGGCCCCAACCTTGCTATGTGTCCAAGGTTCCTACTACTACCTTCAGAGATCAGGTGGTAAACCTGTAACCGCTGCCCCTGGAGGAGGCAAACCCAGTACTAGATTTGCTCTGTCCATTCCAAGCCCTGAGGTGCTAGACCGGACACAAAGATTTAGGTCTTATTTCCATCTCAAGACAATCTTTGGAATTTGGTTCTGGTTCATTCTGAAGACATGTCCAAACCATCGGATGTGACAGCATTTGATCTCAATGACTACGCTATGCTTTTTTGTTTTTGTTTTTTGTTTTCTCTTGTTCAGTTCTTCACTGCTGATCTTCATAGGCCCGAATATGTGTCATATCCTCCTAAGGTATTCGTTGTGGAAGGTGCTAGTCTTGTTCATGTCACCTTTAGTAGCTCACAAACATACTGAGCCATACAGCAAGACTGGTTTGACAAAGCGTCGTTGTTATGCTGTATTGCTTAGATTTCCAGAACATGTTTAGTCTGAAGTAAAGGATCCTCTAGCTTTTCCAAGCCTCTTTTTTATAACTTTTTGTCTATTGCAATTAAAACTACAATTTCAATTTCAATGATAAAGCAGGTCTCCTTAGTGTTATTTACTGAACAGAAGAAATAAACAGATGATTTCCACATCAAAGATGGAGGCCCAGAGCTACAGTTACCTATTATGCAATCAGCATGGGGTAGAGCTCTAGAAAGCACACGTACGTCTGTAAGATGTCTGTTAAAGATCTCTTGATTTGGAAAGCATCTGCTGTCTACAAACGTCTGACAGACTTCTTTCAGATGTCAGTTTTGCATACATTTCAAATCATAAACATCTTATAGGGATCTAATAGACATCTATTTGACATCTAAAAGGAAACGTTCTATAGACGTATTGCAGATGAGCAAACACTCTAAAAAATGCGTCTTGCAGATGTAAATGCACACGTCAAATAGACGTCTCTGGATGTATGTGTGCTATCAGGGAGGTGGGGTGTAGTCCCTTAGATATTTTACTTTAGTAAAGATAAATATGATTCATTAGGTCCTGAAAGGCGTGAGGTCGGTGCCTATCAGGAAAACCCAGTCATATATACAGGTGCTGGTCATATAATTAATATCATCAAAGAGTTTTTTTTGAAAAGTGAAACCTGCATATTATATTCATTCATTACACAAAGACTGATATATTTTAAATCTTTATTTCTTTTAATTGTGATGTTTATAACTGACAACTAAGGAAAATTCCAAATTCAGTATCTCAGAAAATTTGAATGTTGTGAAAAGGTTCAATATTGAAGACATCTGGTGCCACACACTAATCAGTTAATTAACTCAAAACACCTGCAAAGCCTTTAAATGGTCTGTGGGTTTAGTTCTGTAAGCTACACCATCATGGGGAAGACTGCTGACTTGAGAGTTTTCCAAAAGACGAACATTGACACCTTGCACAAGTAGGGCAAGACACAAAAGGTCATTGCAAAAGAGGCTGGCTGTTCACAGAGCTCTGTGTCCAAGAACATTAATAGAGAGGTAAAGGAAAGGAAAAGATGTGGTAGAAAAAAGTGTACAAGCAATATGTATAACCGCACCCTGGAGAAGAGTATGAAACAAAACCCAAAAATGTGGGGGAGATTCACAAAGAGTGGACTGCAGCTGGAGTCAGTGCTTCAAGAACCCCTACTCACAGACGTATGTAAGACATGGGTTTCAGCTGTCGCATTCCTTGTGTCAAGCCACTCTTGAACAAAAGACAGCATCAGAAGCATCTCGCTTCAAAAAGGACTGGACTGCTGCTGAGTGGTCCAAAGTTATGTTCTCTGATGAAAGTACATTTTCAATTTCCTTTGGATATCAGGGTCCCAGAGTCTGGAGAAAGAGAGGAGAGGCACACAATCCCTGTTGCTTGAGGTCCAGTGCAAAGTTTCCACAGTCAGTGATGGTTTGGGGTGCCATGTCATCTGCTGGTGTTGATCCACTGTGTTTTCTGAGGTCCAAGATCAACGCAGCCGTATACCAGAAAGTTTTAGAGCACTTCATGATTCCTGCTGCTGACCAACTTTATGGAGATGCAGATTTCATTTTCCAACAGGACTTGGTACTTGCACACTGTGCCAAAACTACCAGTTCCTGGTTTAAGGGCCATGGCATTCCTGTTCTTAATTGGCCAGCAAACTTGCCTGACCTTAACCCCATAGAAAATCTATGGAGTATTGTGAAGAGGAAGATGCAATATGCCAGACCCAGCAATGCAAAAGATCTGAAGGCCACTATCAGAGCAACCTGGGCTCTCATAACACCTGAGCAGTGCCACAGACTGATCGACTCCATGCCACGCCGCATTGCTGCAGTAATTCAGGCAAAAGGAGCCCCAATTGTATTGAGTGCTGTACATGCTCATACTTTTCATTTTCATACTTTTCAGTTGGCCAAGATTTTTAAAAATCCTTTCTTTGTATTGGTCTTAAGTTATATTCTAATTTTCTGAGATACTGAATTTGGGATTTTCCTTAGTTGTCAGTTATAATCATCAAAATTAAGAGAAATAAACATTTGAAATGTATCAGTCTGTGTGTAATGAATGAATATAATATAAAATTTTAACTTTTTTAATGGAATTAGTGAAAATAAACCAAATTTTCGATGATATTCTAATTATATGACCAGCACCTGAATATATATGTATTAGGGGTGTAAGAAAATATCGTGAGTATCACGTATCACGTGAGTATCGCAATTTTGTCGGCGATACTGTATCGATATTTAAAAACGGAATATCAATATATGTATATAAAAAAAAGATTCATGACAGTTGTTTAGTTTTGAGTTTACATCCCGACCACTGGATGGCAGTCTTCATCTCTGAACAACAGTGAAAGTAACAGAAATACTAGAAAAAGAGCATGCCACTAATGTTAGCACTAATATTGCTCCTAGTCATGGAGGATGAAAGATTTGTCCCTGTTCCTGGTTCATTGTACAAAGCTGAAGTGTGCAGTCATTTGGGCTTTTGTGGTAACATCCACCCAGGCGGCAAGGAAGTCGACCGGAAGTTGAAGTCGGCCGGGTGCCGCCATCTTGTAGCAGAACTTCACTTGCGTTAGCATTCCCATTGACTCCCATTCATTTTGGCGTCACTTTGACAGCGAATAACTTTACATCTGAGGAGTTTAAAGAATCCGTTTGTCCATAATTTATTTCTAAAGATACACAACAATGTATAAAGGGCTCCATTACCTTCTATGTTACATTATGGCCCCGTAGAAACAGTTTTTGTAAAAATAGGCTAACGTTTGCGTCATAACCACGCGACTCTATGTCGCTTTACCGTACAGACAGGAGGAGAAGCTCGCAGGCAATTAACTTAATATGGCGTACTGGCGTTACATTTTAAAATACTATACAAAATAATTAATCAGAATACTTACTCCTGCTCACTCACGCCAAAGAACTCCCCGCTCAAGCACGCAGTCTCTGCAAGATTAACTATGGCAATTTGCACACACAGCTACTAGAAGATTTACATCTGTCAGACAGGTTGCTGACAACATCAAGCTTAGTTTGAGTCTGCGCGTCAGAAACGGAAGTGCTTAAAAACGCTAAAAACGGGCTTCACTTGTCTCAATTGAGTTCCAATGGGGTCGCTGTGTCCATTTCTTTTACTGTCTATGCGTCCACCGCGGGACCGTGGCAAGGACGCTGCCTCGGTCCCACCACGTCCAAGTGCCCCGTGTAAAGAGAGACTCGCGCAGGGCGGGACACACTTTCTCTTTCGGTGCGGTGTTCTGAAATATTCGGTTTCTGATATTTTCGGTGACGCTGGGCGGAGCATACGTGAATATTCATGAGTTTCCTGTTTCACGTTATAGCGACTCTGAAAATATTAGTACGTTTTCACAGGATCACAAAAACTGTTCAACAAGGTAGTTTAATTACGTTTCAGCTTCAAATTAAGATAACCAAACATAGAATATATTTGTTCGTTTGTGCACTAAATGTTATTAATTGTTTGCTGTTTTAAATGTTTACTCCACGATTACAGCCACTTATTTGCCAGAGGCATCTGCCCATCGTTAGAATATGCTACAAGTAAATGGGCCAGCAGCTGTGAAATATTTATTCATATTCCTCTGTTTCGCTATTAAAAGCATGTCATTTGATAAGTATGTCGTTTGAAGTGTATCATTTGGTGGCACATTTTTTTTTTCTCCTTAAAAAAAATGTGTCAAATGGAAGTGCATGACAGCCTACAGTTCATGTGGAGAAGCTCTTTGTAATTAATATTTCTGTTACAAATCAGCACTTCTGCTGTCATTTTTTTCCTAGTTTGCAGAAGCTCTTCTAATGGGGGAGACTTACAAGCTATATATGAGGCCACTATTGCACGAAGACATTGGTAAAATTAACTTTTGTTTTTTTTATCTGATGCAGGGGATGGTGGATGATGACCAACAGAGTGTGCACTTTAGTTTAATAATTAAACAAATCATATGCAAAATAAAATAAAATAAATTGTATAGCCTACTATTTGATACAAATGTTGTATTATTTAACCACTTTTTACATTTTTACAAAAATTTGTTCCTGAAATCCACACTTTTGAAATCAAGATAAATCAAAGGTAATCAAACCAAGCACAACCTAATAAAACAAGTTGCATGGATAAAGGGTTTTGTAAAAAAGATCATGTTGGTGGATATTCTACTAATATTAAAAACACGTGGGTCATTCTTGAATTGCTTATTCTGCAATGGGTTTAAACAATCTGGTCCCACTGATTTGGAAGCATGTTTTTTCTCCCAACATTTAGACTGATTTATTTGAGTTTGTTCATGGTGTTTAAATCTCTGTTTGTCATTTGTTGTTCATATAGGAATTTACTTTAGTAATGCATTTAATAATTTACTTACAACAAGAATTTTAATAACAAATGCATGCTTGTGTTGATCAGTAGGCCTATCCCTAAACACATACAAGTAAACCCTTGTGCAGCTTTCAGCAGTTTTTTTAAACATGTATTTTATATTTATACAGGTGTGTATGTCATTTATGTTATGCCTTCACCCCATCTGTTAATAAAACATTTAACACAGAATCAGTTGATGTCTTTATTCAGCAAAAGCAATCTACTTTTATCTTTGAAATTAAAAATATACAAATTACTGTATGTTTTGATTTAGCATTTGTTACTAAACTACAAAACATTTTAATTGTTGTAAAGTTGTAGAAAATAAGCAAAACATTGTTAAAGTACTACAAGGTTGGGGATTTCAAAACTTGACCAATACACATTTGAGTCAAAAAGATTTTCAAGTGCACCACAATGCAGTATATGATTAAAGACAAAAATAAAGTGTATAAAGACATCCAAACTGATTAAGGATGTTTATATTCCAGTTCATGTGTGCATAAAAAAAAATAAAATAAAAAAAACATCCAGCTTTCACTTTGTTATTAAAAACATTTTTTTGAATGATTGAGCAAACGATTAGGAATGACAGAATAATCATCATACATTTTATTATTGCAAAACAGATACATTTTGGCAAAGTTATTAAACGACACATTTTATGTCAAATACGAATATTATAAAACTGCTTCATTGTAGGCTCATTTGGAGCATTGTAACGGAAACCGGTCAATTTAGCTCAAAGGGAATCATTTAATAATTTAAAAGGAATTTGAACAGAATCACTGTTTCATGGCTGATCAATGAGACGCCCTGCGATTCAGTGAACTAGCCGTTTAACATGAAATCTGCGCTGGATACTAATATCCATAGTGAAAACACTATCAATTAGCACAGAAACAAGATCGGCAGTTTAAGACATTAACTTGTTAGCACAAAACACAAGATACTTCTCTTTTCAATATGAATAAGACTTTATTAGATAAATCTAAGACATATAAACTAATCTAACACATAAACGCACGCACTCACACATTCACACAAGTTGCAGGAAGATCGAAAGTTAGGAAAAGATGAGTTTAAGAGAATGGAAATATGGAATCCCAAGTTTACAGCAATATGTTAAATTGCATAGACATGAACAACCATCAATCACGTAATTAGCGCTCGCATTGAGTTCCTCAATGGGGTTAAAATTATATTAGATACACAAACACAAATGTCTGAGGATTGCCTTGGTTTCCTGTAAAAGGGAGTCCCGTTGAAAGGGGTATCCCGGTGTCGCTGATTGGCTGGAAGTTCAGTAGTCCTTGAAGTGACGTCTTGGGAAGCCTGTGGTTGTTGGGCGTTAGCTGAAGATGGAGTCGTGTGCGCTGGTTGAAGTTGAACGGGCACCCGAGGTCAGGCGTCGGAGAATCGACGTTACAAAACTTAACTCAGAACACGAAACTCTCAAACGGAAAAGAAAAGAAATAAAGTTTGACGAGACAAGGTTGTGTTCCTTCTCATCGTGGCTAAGTAGCAGCAGGCTTGCAGGCCGAAGCACGCTGGAACCGTGCTCAAAGAACAGTGATGACTAAACAGCATGGCTAGAGACTAAAAAGCTGGCATGACTGATAGCAAAAGCAAGGCTAGAACTAAAAGCAAGATTTTATGGTGTCCTGAGTATTTAAACTGGCCTGTTGGCCACACCTCAAATATGTCTTGACCAATCAGATATTGTCTTGGCTCGGGGGTACCATAAATCATATGCATGTGGTCCGAATTTTCCTGCCTTGCAGGGTTTAATTTTGGACATGATTCCTAATACCAGGTTATGATATATTTGACAAATAAATGATTGAACTAATTCAAGCAAGCAGATTCGATTACGTCAATACTAGACATGACTATGTGATCACATAACTGCTTGTGATTCCAGCAAACCCATCGTTCCCTCACAATTTCACCATCAAGTTAGACACATCAACCAAAACTCCTTCAAAAACAGCTAGAAGCCTTGGAGTTATGATTGATGATCAGCTGACTTTCTCAGACCACATTGCTAAAACTGTCCGATCCAGCAGATTTGCTTTATTCAACATCAAGAAGATCAAGGCCTTTCTTTCGGAACATGCTGCACAACTCCTTGTTCAAGCTCTTATTCTGTGGCTGGACTATTGCAATGCCCTCTTGGCAGGTCTTCCAGCCAATTCTATCAAATCTTTACAATTAATTCAGAACGTGGCAGCAAGATTAATTTTTAATGAGCCAAAAAGAATACACATCACACCTCTGTTTATCAATTTGCACTTGCTTCCAATAGCTGCTCGCATAAAATTCAAAGGCATTGATGTTTGCCTACAAAACTACCACTGGCTCTGCACCAATTTACCTAAATTTGTTACTTCAGACTTATGTGCCCACTAGAAGCTTGCGTTCTGCAAGTGAATGTCGCTTTATTGTGCCATTCCAAAGAAGCACAAAGTCACTTTTACGGACTTTTAAATTAAATGTTCCCTTCTGGTGGAATGAACTCCCCAACTCAATCCGAGCAGCTGAGTCCTTAGCCATCTTCAAGAATCGGCTTAAAACACATCTCTTCCATATTTATTTGACCCTCTAACTTTAACACTCACTATTCTAATTCTATTCTTTAAACAATCTAACTTCTTTTCTAATCTTTTTTGTATTCTATTTTCTTTTCATTTATTATGCAATTGTACATGTATGTGTGTGTGTATGTGTAAAGACCTTACTAGCTTGCTCTATTCTTTTTTTTAATTCTATCTGTTTTCTTTTTATTTATTATATTAGTTAAAATCCCATGCTACGTGTACTGTGTTAACCTAACTGAGACTTGTTATAGCACTTATATATCATTGCTCTTTTTGTTGTTTTTGATTGCTTCCACTGTCTTCATCTGTAAGTCGCTTTGGATAAAAGCGTCTGCTAAATGAATAAATGTAATAAATGTAAATTTAAATGACTATGTATCCTATAGTTATCAAAAGACATACACAATAAGTGATTATACATGATAGTCGAATGTGTGGGTTACATATAAATGAATATGGAGTTAAGCGATGAAATGATATTCATTTAGAAGTCATTTTGGAGTTCATTTTGGTCCATATATATGTACAAAAGACAGTTTCTTTGTCATTCTCTGACATAGGGATGTTCTGTGGAGACAGAGGTTTCAAAGCCCTTCCCCCTTAGGAATTTCAGTCTGGTTCTGCTGGGTGGGGGAAGTCAATGGAACTTGTGCAGTACTCTCATGGGTTTTCATGTGATGTCCAGTGTTGCATTTCAATTACGAACAATGCATTTGACACTAAATTTCTCTTCTTCGAATTGAAATTGTAAATAATTGTTCTAGTGGTGTTAATGTTGAAAGCTGTTGTGTTAACAAGTTGGCTGCTCATCTTGCTTTGGGACTTGTGGCACAGAATGTTTTATGACTTCCTGAGGAATTCGGCTCGTGTTCCAACACAGCTTTGATAGACTCTTTAATTTGTCTGGTTCGACTCATTTCTGTTACAGCATAGACTAGTTCAGGTAAATCATTACGAAAATCACTAACCATGACACAATCTATAAAGTATTTTGCATATTATTATTAGTATTAAAACAACAATGAACTAAGCATAATGTAATTCTACGCTAAAACATACATTTTTGAAAATCGGTTATGTTTCAGTGACAACATACTAATATTTTCAGAGTTGCTTTAACGCGAAACAGGAAACTCATGAATATTCATGTGTGCTCCGCCCAACGTCACCGAAAATCTCAGAAACCGAATATTTCACAACACCGGTGCTCGCGTCGCGGTTTCGGCGATTCAACGCAGAACATTTTAACACTCCTGTGTGCTTTGTCTGTGTTTTTGTCTCTTAAAACTCCCCATTCGTGATTATATTGTTCTCACAAAACGAGTCTTTCACACCTCCGCCAGGTATGACACATTTATCTGCATCATTCTTTTCTCATTATTCATTTGCTTTTTAATTCCACCTTTATTAGCCTTTGTTGTGGTTATTTCAGGCTTTACAATCCACTAAACTGCTATCTCACTTAGTCTCAGTATGCATTTAGCCCTTATTTATCAAAAGTCACTATAAAAATACAACAAAACATTTTCTTACGACATTACGTGAATTATTGTGACAGAAATGCATTATGAAGAAATGCACCTGTTATTAGTAGCATTAGAGCTAACGTTAGCATCAAGCTACACCAGAAAATTTATGAAATTATTAGTACACTTTACTCAAAACTCACTTCATATGTTGGTTCTGTTTGGAAATTAAATTTGAAAGGCAAATGCATGGATAACCCAGACGATATCCATTTGGTTTACTGTTCCCCTTTTCTGTCCCTTTCGGTTCCTGCAGCTCATTGTGTACGTGGAGGATCCTCATTCCTTTCCCACTCATATGCAGTGACGATAAACTGAAGTTATGAAAATGTTTTGCGACACAGTGACAGCAAGATCATATAAAATATCATTGAGAGAAAGGTTTCACTTGTGGATCGGGATTCAGAATACAATTTTATTTTATTTTTTTTTCAGAGGAGTTACAAAAGGAATCTTCCCTCTCATACTCATGTAAGTCCATGAGTTTATTTACTCATTATTTGATTCAATGCTGCTCTTTTCAACAGAATGAGATTGAACATATCAATAAAACTTTTATTTTATTATGTATTATGTAGAAATATCAGGAATCATATTTCAAATGCCAATACTTCCCCACCCCAGAGACTCTTAATTTATTTACACTACTAAACCAAATGAAACAAATTTTTAATTCGTCGTTTAGGGTAGCACTTGAGTACTTTAATAATTATATATATATATATATATATATATATATATATATATATATATATATATATATATATATCATTAAATTGACTAACCAAAACAATATTGTTCCTTGTTCAATTATCATGAGACACTGATTTTATTTTATACAACATATTTATTGTGAAATTGTGTTACTGTTGTTTGATCCAGTTCATTTTAAATGGATAATTATTAGAACAAAACAAAGACTTTTAGAACTACTGTCATATGTCTTATTTTTCCATAAAATATAACAAAACACTTGTGAATATCTTGTCAAAACATTTAATTCTTCATATTCACTTTATTCTTCCCTTTCATAACACATTCTACAATAGCTTACAAAAATAATTATTGTAAAATTATATTAATCTGTAGAATTCAACAGAAAATTGTTTACCCATAGAAATCTGTTGAGTTTAAGATGATTAATGGCTTTTGTATAAATGTCCACAGTATAAAATGAATATTGTATTTATATAATTTAAACAAACAAGAAAGGCTTAAGAATACAAAATACATTTATTCTGGCAAACAAAACATGAAGAAAGGACAATTGTGGTAAAGTTTTAAGGCAAAAAACGTAACAACTGACAGCATGTTCCCGTTTGAGTGTTTCACAATCTCATTGTTACACAATAAGAACAAGCAGTGGACAGTGATTTGTGTCCACAAGAATATCACAGCACAAAACAGTGTAATGCTTGTTTCAAACTGTAAGGGGAGCACAGCATCAGATGTGTTTCATTGAAACTGCAACATAAAATGTGATTTTGCAAGACATGCCGCTAACTCTTCTGATGAGAACATTAGTTACAATGGGTGCCAGAAAACATGCACTGCTAGGTGCAAGAGGCTTTAACAGTATTATGCACCAGAAAGAAGCAATGAAAGCGGGACAAATTTGACTAAAAGTACCAATAAAGGTGTGATAAAGTTAGAAAATAAGAAAGTGAGGCTAATAAAACTTTTACTACTGTTCTTTCTATATGGGAGCCTGAGTTCTTTTTCTCTTCTGAAATATGAAATAGGACAAACAGAAAACAGGTGATAGAGTAAAAACACAGATCAGTAATATCTTCCACCAGTCTAATATTTGTGTTTCTGGTCCATGGTTTTCTTGATGTTCTGTTGATTCTGTGGGGGGTGGGGGTGGGGTGGGACCACTTTTGATGATCAGTTGTACAGTCACTCGTTCATTTGAGCGTGTGATGAGGCATATGAACTCTCCTGCATCAGCGTGAGTGAGATCGATGAGTTTGATGGAGAAGTTTCCTCTCTTATACTCGTCAGGGAAAGTTTGCACTCTATTCTTATACCGTGGGTCCTGTGACTCTAAAGATTCTGTACCTTTAATTAAATCATAAATATGCTCATTGTCTTGGTCTCTCCAAAACACATCAGTGTCTTGAAGTTTAAGATCATGGTGAGTTGAAGAACACGGCAGGAGAACAGAACCACCGATGAAACCCTCTACTGTGACCTCTACTGTGAGCTGCAGAGAGACTGAAAAAACACATACTTTAACTGTAAACACAATCTGACATCCATACAAGTGGCATTAATTTACCTTTTTTAAACTTAGTTCAGATGCTCACCTTTGTTTATCAGCACCGCAAACACAATGATGAAACAGAATCTGCAGAAACAACAACAAAAAAGGTTATTTTAGCTTTATTAATCTTAGTAATTTAGTACAGCTAAATAGTACAGCTTGAGATTGGCAACAGGCTTGTTTGAAATGCGCAGAACTGATAACCAGTGATCATGCAGGTGAAAAAAGTTATCTAACTAGCTGTGATGTCAGTAGAATCGCAAAAACAACGTATGCAAAGTTTGTTGACCAGTTGCACAAACTAAAAGTATGATGAGAAGCAGAGCTGGGTAGATTACTTATGAATTGTAATCAGTCACTGATTACAGATTACATGAAAAATGTGTAGTCAGTAATATAATCTCTTAGATTACACATTTTTGGTAACATACACTGATTACTTTTGGATTACATTTAGATTACATTTGTGCTAACTCTTATTTTATGTTACATATATTGAATTAGCCTAATATTGTACTTTTTGACTGATACAAATATTTATAAATAAAAAAAATTATATATATATATATATATATATATATATATATATATATATATATATATATATATATATATATATATATATATTAGTGGTGGGCCGTTATCACCGTTAAGTGCTGCTTTAACGCGAGACTCTTGTCAACTTGTCAGTTGACGGGCCACTGCTGCGCATCGTCACGAAAGCTTATCTATCTCACGTGTTGTTAAGTCGTACCGCTTGTCGATTTAAACATTAAAGCATCCAAAAACTAGACGTGGAAAAGATGAACAGAGTAGCGCGTGCCGTTAGGTGCGCAGGAGAGAGAGAGCCGCGTATCACGGACAGCGACACTGAACCGAGCTCTCTTCTGCGAAGTTCACCTCGAAGTTCATCCTGCACCCGAACGAACAAATGCAATCGCAGTTTGAACAAACAAAAAGATGTGAAAGAGCCCAATTCAACACCACGATGTTCTGGTGTTCAGGGCTCGAGCAGAGAAAGATGTCTCTAAACACTTGAACATCGAATTTGATTATTTTTGCTCTTGTGCCGACAAATACATAAAAAATATGTCAAAATATCCACCTTGGAAATTATGCTCGAAAAAACAGTCAGTTATTTCTTAAGTTAAAGTAAACAGTTGAGGAAAAAAATGGGATGTGTATTATATTGGATGCGTTCATCCTCTCTTAAAGTGACCGTGCCTAATTTAGCTACTGGCTGCTAATGTTAATCCATGAAACTGAAAATGAAAATCCATCACTGCTCTTGACTGAATTTCTTTGTAGTTTTAACAGTCAAACCAAAAATTATTCAGAAACCAGAAATAATTTTTGATATATATAGCAAAACTGTAATAATGTGAGAAATGTTGAAGGTGTCTGAATAAATGTAGGTTTGATTGTATATTTCATTTTTACATTGAAGACTATCCAGTGCTATTATTTGGTTTCTGTACCTTGACACCTAGAAACTTGAAAAAAATACTTAAACATTGGTGTGAAACAGGAGTAATGTTGTTTGCACCTTGTGCAATGTGAAATTAGTTTACAGCTTTTTCAAGCACTTTGTGATACATTTTGGAAACAGGAGATGAGCCCCTTTTCTAATGTACCACCTAGCTTGATAAACCCCTTCTCAAAGACTTACTGTTTGTCAATTTTATTTGGGTAACACATATTCTGAATGCCTTCGGCAGAATTCGAATTAGCCATTTTAATCTAGATTAATCTGGATTAATTTCAAGATCACAGTGAGATTAACCTAGATTAAAAAAAAATTAATCTATGCCCATCTCTAATATATATATATATATATATATATATATATATATATATATATATATGATTCACCAACGACAGCCACAATAGGTTATTTTTCAAGTGCAATGTATTGACAGTTAATACTTACAAAATACTAACACTAATGTACCTTGCTGTTAGTGTTTGCTAGTAACAAAATTTGAATAAAACAAAATCACATCTTATGAATTTAAAGTGTATTTACTTAGAATTAAGAAAATTTACAAAACAGCTACATTACAAAACACAATATTGAAAAACATGAAATCCACAGCAATATAACTGCTAGGTTAAATATTTAATAAAAAAAAAAAAACACTAGAAGTGTATATGAACTCCAAATGATGAGGGCTGACACACTCTTTTGGCGAAGCTGTGGCCTAGTGGTTAGAGAGTTTGACTCCTAATACTAGGGTTGTGGGTTCGAGTCTCAGGGCAGCAATACCATGACTGAGGTGCCCTTGAGTAAGGCACCAAACCCCCAACTGCTCCCCGGGCGCCGCAGCATAAATGATGCCCACTGCTCCGGGTGTGTGTTCACAGTGTGTGTGTGTGTTCACTGTGTGTGTGTCCACTTTGGATCGGCTAAATGCAGAACACAAATTCTGAGTATGGGTCAGCATACTTGGCTGTATGTCACTTCACTTATTTTAGGTATATTTTATTATTAAAGTTATGTTTGAATGTTCGACGGTTCCCGCTGCCTCCTTCCCGAGACTACGAACGTTTGTTACACACTGGACTAAATTACTAAATTCAGTACACAGATTACACACCATATTATTAAATCAGACAGACAAGCAGAATAGCCCAGAATATGAACATAACCCAGTAAATTGCACTTTAAGCGTAGGCTGTCCCTCATAGAAAGAAAACGCTTAATTCATCCTAATATCATTAAGGATGAAATGATATTCATTTAGAAGTCATTTTGGAGTTCATTTTGGTCCATATATATGTACAAAAGACAGTTTCTTTGTCATTCTCTGACATAGGGATGTTCTGTGGAGACAGAGGTTTCAAAGCCCTTCCCCCTTAGGAATTTCAGTCTGGTTCTGCTGGGTGGGGGAAGTCAATGGAACTTGTGCAGTACTCTCATGGGTTTTCATGTGATGTCCAGTGTTGCATTTCAATTACGAACAATGCATTTGACACTAAATTTCTCTTCTTCGAATTGAAATTGTAAATAATTGTTCTAGTGGTGTTAATGTTGAAAGCTGTTGTGTTAACAAGTTGGCTGCTCATCTTGCTTGGGACTTGTGGCACAGAATGTTTTATGACTTCCTGAGGAATTCGGCTCGTGTTCCAACACAGCTTTGATAGACTCTTTAATTTGTCTGGTTCGACTCATTTCTGTTACAGCATAGACTAGTTCAGGTAAATCATTACGAAAATCACTAACCATGACAAAATCTATAAAGTATTTTGCATATTATTAATAGTATTAAAACAACAATGAACTAAGCATAATGTAATTCTACGCTAAAACATACATTTTTGAAAATCGTTTATGTTTCAGTGACAACATACTAATATTTTCAGAGTTGCTTTAACGCAAAACAGGAAACTCATGAATATTCATGTGTGCTCCGCCCAATGTCACCGAAAATCTCAGAAACCGAATATTTCACAACACCGGTGCTCGCGTCGCGGTTTCGGCGATTCAACGCAGAACATTTTAACACTCCTGTGTGCTTTGTCTGTGTTTTTGTCTCTTAAAACTCCCCATTCGTGATTATATTGTTCTCACAAAACGAGTCTTTCACACCTCCGCCAGGTATGACACATTTATCTGCATCATTCTTTTCTCATTATTCATTTGCTTTTTAATTCCACCTTTATTAGCCTTTGTTGTGGTAATTTCAGGCTTTACAATCCACTAAACTGCTATCTCACTTAGTCTCAGTATGCATTTAGCCCTTATTTATCAAAAGTCACTATAAAAATACAACAAAACATTTTCTTACGACATTACGTGAATTATTGTGACAGAAATGCATTATGAAGAAATGCACCTGTTATTAGTAGCATTAGAGCTAACGTTAGCATCAAGCTACACCAGAAAATTTATGAAATTATTAGTACACTTTACTCAAAACTCACTTCATATGTTGGTTCTGTTTGGAAATTAAATTTGAAAGGCAAATGCATGGATAACCCAGACGATATCCATTTGGTTTACTGTTCCCCTTTTCTGTCCCTTTCGGTTCCTGCAGCTCATTGTGTACGTGGAGGATCCTCATTCCTTTCCCACTCATATGCAGTGACGATAAACTGAAGTTATGAAAATGTTTTGCGACACAGTGACAGCAAGATCATATAAAATATCATTGAGAGAAAGGTTTCACTTGTGGATCGGGATTCAGAATACAATTTTATTTTATTTATTTTCAGAGGAGTTACAAAAGGAATCTTCCCTCTCATACTCATGTAAGTCCATGAGTTTATTTACTCATTATTTGATTCAATGCTGCTCTTTTCAACAGAATGAGATTGAACATATCAATAAAACTTTTATTTTATTATGTATTATGTAGAAATATCAGGAATCATATTTCAAATGCCAATACTTCCCCACCCCAGAGACTCATATATATATATATCATTAAATTGACTAACCAAAACAATATTGTTCCTTGTTCAATTATCATGAGACACTGATTTTATTTTATACAACATATTTATTGTGAAATTGTGTTACTGTTGTTTGATCCAGTTCATTTTAAATGGATAATTATTAGAACAAAACAAAGACTTTTAGAACTACTGTCATATGTCTTATTTTTCCATAAAATATAACAAAACACTTGTGAATATCTTGTCAAAACATTTAATTCTTCATATTCACTTTATTCTTCCCTTTCATAACACATTCTACAATAGCTTACAAAAATAATTATTGTAAAATTATATTAATCTGTAGAATTCAACAGAAAATTGTTTACCCATAGAAATCTGTTGAGTTTAAGATGATTAATGGCTTTTGTATAAATGTCCACAGTATAAAATGAATATTGTATTTATATAATTTAAACAAACAAGAAAGGCTTAAGAATACAAAATACATTTATTCTGGCAAACAAAACATGAAGAAAGGACAATTGTGGTAAAGTTTTAAGGCAAAAAACGTAACAACTGACAGCATGTTCCCGTTTGAGTGTTTCACAATCTCATTGTTACACAATAAGAACAAGCAGCGGACAGTGATTTGTGTCCACAAGAATATCACAGCACAAAACAGTGTAATGCTTGTTTCAAACTGTAAGGGGAGCACAGCATCAGATGTGTTTCATTGAAACTGCAACATAAAATGTGATTTTGCAAGACATGCCACTAACACTTCTGATGAGAACATCAGAAACAATGGGTGCCAGAAAACATGCACTGCTAGGTGCAAGAGGCTTTAACAGTATTATGCACCAGAAAGAAGCAATGAAAGCGGGACAAATTTGACTAAAAGTAACATTAAAGTGAAGCTAATAAAACTTTTACTACTGTTCTTTCTATATGGGAGCCTGAGTTCTTTTTCTCTTCTGAAATATGAAATAGGACAAACCGAAAACAGGTAATAGAGTAAAAACACAGATCAGTAATATCTTCCACCAGTCTAATATTTGTGTTTTTGGTCCATGGTTTTCTTGATGTTCTGTTGATTCTGTGGGGGGTGGGGGTGGGGTGGGACCACTTTTGATGATCAGTTGTACAGTCACTCGTTCATTTGAGCGTGTGATGAGGCATATGAACTCTCCTGCATCAGCGTGAGTGAGATCGATGAGTTTGATGGAGAAGTTTCCTCTCTTATACTCGTCAGGGAAAGTTTGCACTCTATTCTTATACCGTGGGTCCTGTGACTCTAAAGATTCTGTACCTTTAATTAAATCATAAATATGCTCATTGTCTTGGTCTCTCCAAAACACATCAGTGTCTTGAAGTTTAAGATCACGTTGAGCTGTAGAACACGGCAGGAGAACAGAACCACCGATGAAACCCTCTACTGTGACCTCTACTGTGAGCTGCAGAGAGACTGAAAAAACACATACTTTAACTGTAAACACAATCTGACATCCATACAAGTGGCATTAATTTACCTTTTTTAAACTTAGTTCATATGCTCACCTTTGTTTATCAGCACCGCAAACACAATGATGAAACAGAATCTGCAGAAACAACAACAAAAAAGGTTATTTTAGCTTTATTAATCTTAGTAATTTAGTACAGCTAAATAGTACAGCTTGAGATTGGCAACAGGCTTGTTTGAAATGCGCAGAACTGATAACCAGTGATCATGCAGGTGAAAAAAGTTATCTAACTAGCTGTGATGTCAGTAGAATCGCAAAAACAACGTATGCAAAGTTTGTTGACCAGTTGCACAAACTAAAAGTATGATGAGAAGCAGAGCTGGGTAGATTACTTATGAATTGTAATCAGTCACTGATTACAGATTACATGAAAAATGTGTAGTCAGTAATATAATCTCTTAGATTACACATTTTTGGTAACATACACTGATTACTTTTGGATTACATTTAGATTACATTTGTGCTAACTCTTATTTTATGTTACATATATTGAATTAGCCTAATATTGTACTTTTTGACTGATACAAATATTTATAAATAAAAAAATTATATATATATATATATATATATATATATATATATATTAGTGGTGGGCCGTTATCACCGTTAAGTGCTGCTTTAACGCGAGACTCTTGTCAACTTGTCAGTTGACGGGCCACTGCTGCGCATCGTCACGAAAGCTTATCTATCTCACGTGTTGTTAAGTCGTACCGCTTGTCGATTTAAACATTAAAGCATCCAAAAACTAGACGTGGAAAAGATGAACAGAGTAGCGCGTGCCGTTAGGTGCGCAGGAGAGAGAGAGCCGCGTATCACGGACAGCGACACTGAACCGAGCTCTCTTCTGCGAAGTTCACCTCGAAGTTCATCCTGCACCCGAACGAACAAATGCAATCGCAGTTTGAACAAACAAAAAGATGTGAAAGAGCCCAATTCAACACCACGATGTTCTGGTGTTCAGGGCTCGAGCAGAGAAAGATGTCTCTAAACACTTGAACATCGAATTTGATTATTTTTGCTCTTGTGCCGACAAATACATAAAAAATATGTCAAAATATCCACCTTGGAAATTATGCTCGAAAAAACAGTCAGTTATTTCTTAAGTTAAAGTAAACAGTTGAGGAAAAAAATGGGATGTGTATTATATTGGATGCGTTCATCCTCTCTTAAAGTGACCGTGCCTAATTTAGCTACTGGCTGCTAATGTTAATCCATGAAACTGAAAATGAAAATCCATCACTGCTCTTGACTGAATTTCTTTGTAGTTTTAACAGTCAAACCAAAAATTATTCAGAAACCAGAAATAATTTTTGATATATATAGCAAAACTGTAATAATGTGAGAAATGTTGAAGGTGTCTGAATAAATGTAGGTTTGATTGTATATTTCATTTTTACATTGAAGACTATCCAGTGCTATTATTTGGTTTCTGTACCTTGACACCTAGAAACTTGAAAAAAATACTTAAACATTGGTGTGAAACAGGAGTAATGTTGTTTGCACCTTGTGCAATGTGAAATTAGTTTACAGCTTTTTCAAGCACTTTGTGATACATTTTGGAAACAGGAGATGAGCCCCTTTTCTAATGTACCACCTAGCTTGATAAACCCCTTCTCAAAGACTTACTGTTTGTCAATTTTATTTGGGTAACACATATTCTGAATGCCTTCGGTAGAATTCGAATTAGCCATTTTAATCTAGATTAATCTGGATTAATTTCAAGATCACAGTGAGATTAACCTAGATTAAAAAAAATTAATCTATGCCCATCTCTAATATATATATATATATATATGATTCACCAACGACAGCCACAATAGGTTATTTTTCAAGTGCAATGTATTGACAGTTAATACTTACAAAATACTAACACTAATGTACCTTGCTGTTAGTGTTTGCTAGTAACAAAATTTGAATAAAACAAAATCACATCTTATGAATTTAAAGTGTATTTACTTAGAATTAAGAAAATTTACAAAACAGCTACATTACAAAACACAATATTGAAAAACATGAAATCCACAGCAATATAACTGCTAGGTTAAATATTTAATAAAAAAAAAACACTAGAAGTGTATATGAACTCCAAATGATGAGGGCTGACACACTCTTTTGGCGAAGCTGTGGCCTAGTGGTTAGAGAGTTTGACTCCTAATACTAGGGTTGTGGGTTCGAGTCTCAGGGCAGCAATACCATGACTGAGGTGCCCTTGAGTAAGGCACCAAACCCCCAACTGCTCCCCGGGCGCCGCAGCATAAATGATGCCCACTGCTCCGGGTGTGTGTTCACAGTGTGTGTGTGTGTTCACAGTGTGTGTGTGTGTTCACTGTGTGTGTGTGTGTGTCCACTTTGGATCGGCTAAATGCAGAACACAAATTCTGAGTATGGGTCAGCATACTTGGCTGTATGTCACTTCACTTATTTTAGGTATATTTTATTATTAAACTTATGTTTGAATGTTCGACGGTTCCCGCTGCCTCCTTCCCGAGACTACAAACGTTTGTTACACACTGGACTAAATTACTAAATTCAGTACACAGATTACACACCATATTATTAAATCAGACAGACAAGCAGAATAGCCCAGAATATGAACATAACCCAGTAAATTGCACTTTAAGCGTAGGCTGTCCCTCATAGAAAGAAAACGCTTAATTAATGGACTAAGACAGTAGCATAAAAATGACGAATTCAGGATACCGTTTATTAAAAAATTACACATGAAAGGAAGTAAGTCCAGAAGAACAGACGCATTTTCTTCCCAAACCTAATGTAATGCGAAACTGAAAGTATGGGCTCACGTAGCCTACCGCTATTATTCATCACATATCTAAATGTTTTCATATTCGCAATGTATTTGAAGCTAAACCGTTATTGATTCAAATAACTGGGCTTTGTACGTTCCAATATCAACAGGAAGAAAAATCATAATGAACAAAAATGTGCCGCACTGGAGTAGGTCGAGGCTCACGATACGGCACAGACATGATACTGATTAATTTAAATTGACTGTGTAACATTATATCTGTATTGGTGATTATTTATTTTAATAATAAACAGGCAGCTCTTGCAATGAATATGTGCGCATCATCAAATCCCTGAGACAAAATACTCTGTCACTTTTATTCGATTTTGAATTCAGTTTGAAGATTCAATAATATAAAAGATTATTAGAAATGTTATAAAGTGAACACCGTTACGCTCTCATTTCACTCTGGAACCGAGAATGCAATTTTCCCTGAATATCCAAATATTGCAAAGGTGACATTGGTTTTATATAGGCCTTTAATATAGGCCCCCAACAGTTTAACAAAAAGGCAATATTAAGTGTACATTAGGGATGCACGATTAATCGCATGCGATTGTCATGTGTCTTTCGTCAGAAAAGCTGGTTCTGTGATTAGCTGTGATGTCTGTGATGTAGTTCGCTGAAAAGCTACGCAATATTGCTATCATAATCGCAGCCAGAGCTGGGTAGATTACTTATGAATTGTAATCAGTTACTGATTACAGATTACATGGAAAAATTTGTAGTCAGTAATATAATCTCTTAGATTACACATTTTTGGTAACGTAATCTGATTACTTTTGGATTACATTTAGATTACATTTGTGCTAACCCTCATTTGAAATCACATATATTCAGTTAGCTTAATCTTGTACTTTTTTGAAAATATATTTAAAAAATATATACATTTATTCACCAAAAAGAGCCACAATAGCTTATTTTTCAAGTGCAATGTATGGACAGTTAATACTTAAAAATACTAAAACTAATGTATCCCTGGCTGTTAGTGTTTGCTAGTAACACTGAAAAAAAAACATCTTATGATTTTATAGCATATTTACTTATAATAAAGTACATTTAGGAAACCAATATTGAAAAACATGAAATTCACAGCAATATCACTACTAGGTAGAATATTTAATAAAAAATAAATTTAAAAAACCTAGAGGTGAATATGACTATCAATGAAAAACAGCAAACAATAGCTACATCGCAAACATGAATTTTGAAAAAGACTAAACTCACACAGCGATGACATTTCTATCCATTTCAAACCATTTTAAGTGCATAGTAACAATGAGAAAAAGACAAACAATAACAACATTACAAAAATGAATATTAAAGAGGATGAAACTCACAACAATACCATTGCTAATACCGGGCTCAACATTAAGCTTTGACATTAGCTTGTCCTTTGGAGAAGTCAGAGTAAAAGAATTATCACTAGTCCGAGTAAAAAAAGTTACTTGTCCGGGGGAATTTTTTTTTTTCTTTTTTTTGGCACAAATGTAATTTATTCTGAAGCAGTCTCATCAGTGCTCTATCAGGTATTACTTTAATCAATATATTTTTGATAATTTCCTTAAATTGATTGCTGTTACACTTTTTAACTTTATAAAGGAAAATATTTTCCTAAACTGATTAAATGTAGATGTCTACATTTATGTTGAATTCTTATGTGTGATCAATACATTAAATTAGAATAATAAGACATTATGGTTGACATTATTAAAATTAAATCAGTATCAACAAACTCCATCTGTCCAAATGCATAAATAATGTTGATTAACATTTTACTTTTTTGACATACAAAATATGAAATGTTGGAAAAAAAAAAAATATGAAAATTTTAAATATGAAATTAAACCACCAGTAGGTGGTGACAAGTCACTTTCTCAATGAGTGAATCATTGATTCAACTGATTCGTTCAAACAACTGATTCATTCAACAAATGAAGTAAGTGACCGTTTTGATAGATGGCTTACTGAATCATTGACTCGTTCAAAAATTTATCATTTAGTGTGTGTTGCTCGGAGATGCACGACTGTTCTGCTGTGGGTTTGCTTAGAACTAATTTTGTTTGAAATGGAGCAAAAACTATCCACATGTAAGTCAGTTAACATTACTTGTTTATTTAAAGATGTGTGAAATCAATATCACATTTGCAATCGTACTGAAAGTCGGGTAAGCATCACTCCTGGTCATGTGATGTTGCACATATTATACAGAACATTTATATTTTTTCTACCTCAATATGTTTGTTTCTTTGTGTGTGCTGTAGTGTTGATTTCTCCGCGAGGCTGCACGAGCCTCAACTGATGCGACCTTGATACTGTCAATACATTATCCGTTATAAGTCACCGTTTACACTGAAAGTAATAAAATCAGAATCATTCTCACCAAATTGTGCTGCCCTAGTTATTGTTTGTCATTAAAATTTTGATCAGGTTACTTGTCCGGTCGGGCAAGTACAATTCTCTTTCACTTGCCCCTTCACAAAATCCACTTGTCCCGGACAAGCATTAATGTCGAGCCTTGGCTAATATATAAAGACCATTTCCAGGTCAAATATTTCAACTCAAAAACACTTAAAGTGCATAAGGTAGTAGCTAATTATGAAGAAGAATCAACATTACAAAAAAATATTAAAGATCATGAAATTCCCAGTAATAACTTTGCTAGGTCAAAGATTTCCATGGACAGCAAATTAATCTGTGGTAGGCAGATCTTACACTGAATATAGTGATTTTTTTCCCATGTCTTGATTTAAAAATGACATGATGTCTGTACATCCAGTGATTAAAGGCTGCGTCCCTCTCCATTTTCCATTATCTTATTGCTGATTTCTTCTGAGCGCGATTCTGACCCCCTTCCACCTCTCCGCCGGAAAAACTTGAAGAATCACAAGTATATAAGTAGCAGGTTTAAGAACAAAAAAAAAAAAAATAACTTAAGAGAATCAATGGATTGTGAATGATTTACCATTGTGCAAATAATATGTAATCATGTAATCCATAAAAAAGTAACTGTAGTCTGATTACGAGTATTTTAAAAAGTAGTTTACTCTAATTACAAGTACTTGAGTTTTGGAATCTGATTACGTAATCCAGATTACATGTAATCCGTTACTACCCAGCTCTGATCGCAGATGAATCGCATGCAGTTATGAACCTTCATTAAGCCTTCATTAAGCCACGTTTTCTTTATGGGAGGAAACCACTTGTTCTTCTGGGCTTATCTGCTTTCATGTATAATTTATTAATAAAGTGTATACCGAATTCTGTCTTTTTATAACACAGTCTTAGTCCATTAATAAAGTGTTTTCTTTCTATGAGGGATACACTTAAAGTGCAATTAACCGGGTTACGTTTATATTCTAGGCTATTCTGCGTGTCTGTATGCTTTATTAAAGGTGTGCACTGAATTTAGTCATCCAATGTTTTACATGTTTTAGTATGTCCCAAAGTTGTACCTTTCTAAGAATGCTATTTCATCCAAATTCAAAATAAAACTCTACCACTCTATTGTGAACTTAACTTAAAGTAAACAGGAAGTGTATGTCCGAACTCAGCTGGTTTTGCGAGGAAATGCAAAAGTTTTGTGAGGGAATGCAAATAATTTTGTGAGGGAAGGCAAATGTTTTGCGAGAACAAATAATTTTGTGAGGGAAGGCAAATGTTTTGTGAGAACAAATAATTTTGCAAGAGAACAAAAAAAGGTTTGCGAGGGAACGCAAAGTTTCTCGAGTGAATGCAAAAGTTTTGCAAGAGAATGCAAAAAAACTAAAACTTTTTTATTTCATTATCTTGTTGCTGATTTCTTCTGAGCGCCCCGTTAAAAAAAACATTAAAAAATATAAACGTTTAAAAAAGGAAATTTAGAATCAATTAATTCTATACAACTTCTTACCATTGTGCAAATAATATGTAATCATGTAATCTATAAAAAGTAGCTGTAGTCTGATTACGAGTATTTTAAAAATGTACACTTATTATGAGTACTTGAGTTATGGAGTCTGATTATGTAGTCCTGCATAGACTTCACTAAATCTTGAAACACCCCTCAAATAATTGCTCTCTTATTAACCTTGACTAACTAAATATATATATATATATATATATATATATATATATATATATATATATATATATATATATATATATATATATATATATATATAAAATATTATGTGGAAATTTAAATTCTTCTAATATGCTAAATTCCATCTGATTTTTATAAAATTTACATTAAATAGGTTATAAATATTCACTTTATTGTCAAAATGTATAACTGAATTAAAAGCTTCTATTTATTTATCTTGACAATATACTGGATGTTGCATAGGCTGTAGATTGCCAAACTCTGAATATGACTTAGCTGTAAATTTTGTTCATAAGGGAGCATCTTCACCCATCTTACCCTACTGGTCAAATATTTAATATGTTGAATGCATCCGTCTTTGTCATTCATATTACTATAAAAAAAATCAAAAATCAAAAAATAAGAATAACAGGACATGCATCACGCCGCAAAGACAATACAACGTGCTAATGTGAATAGCTACAACAGATATTTGTGATAACCTGCAACTCGCTAATGGCTATTTAATTAAACCACGATTAATGCATTAATGACCTTGAGAGGGGTTTGTTTACCAAGTTGTTTGTTAATGCTAGTTTAAATAAACCAGGCCAAATACGAGCGAGCAAACTTTCACTTTGCACATATCGCGGCAGATCCGACATATGTGGGAAGCACGATACGGCTCGTTTTGTGAAAACCGATTATCATGTAGAAATTATTAACATACCCGATGATCATGTTGTCCCGAAATAATTAATTTAGCTTATACATAATTTGCTAAAACAGAAGGTATCTAACGCTTTGCCGTTTTCCGGGAGGAAGTTGTCATAGAAAAAAAAAAACCTCCGGAGATAAGCAAATATATATATATATATATCATATATAATCAATAAAAAAATATATTAATCAATTAAAAAATTGTCGAATACGTTTTTCACGAAGAGAGGAAACAGATAGAGATAGAAGGCTACAGAGAGAAAAAAAAAAGTAAAGAGCACATTTACAGTCACTTCTCGAGCCTCTTTTTGTAACATCCGGTTAGTCGCTGCTGGTGGGTTGTGGAACTACACCCAAGGGGCAAGGAACTCGACCGGAAGTTGAAGTCGGGTGGGGGCTGCCATCTTTTAGCAGAACTTCACTTGCGTTAGCATTCCCATTGACTCCCATTCATTTTGGCGTCACTTTGACAGCGAATAACTTTACATCTGAGGCGTTTAAAGACTCTGTTTGTCCATTATTTATTTCTAAAGATACACGACAATGTATAAAGGGCTCCATTACCTTCTATGTTACATTATGGCCCCGTATAAACAGTTTTTGTAAAAAATAGGCTAACGATTGCGTCATAACCACTCGGCTCTCTGTCGCATTACCGTACAGACAGGAGGAGAAGCTCGCAGGCAATTAACTTAATATGGCGTACTGGCGTTACATTTTAAAATACTATACAAAATAATTAATCAGAATACTTACTCCTGCTCACTCACGACAAAGAACTCCCCGCTCAAGCTCGCCGTCTCTGCAAGATTAACGATGGCAGTTTGCACGCACAGCTACTAGAAGATTTACATCTGTCAGACAGGTCGCTGACGTCGTCAAGCTTCGTTTGAGTCTGCGCGTCAGAAACGGAAGTGCTAAAAAACGCTAAAACTGGGCTTCATTTGTCTCAATTGAGTTCCAATGGGGTCGCTGTGTCCATTTCTTTTACTGTCTATGACTACACCCGATGGCGTGTTTCTCCATTCTCCCCTTTCAAAAACAGACATGATTTCTACTGAAATAAAAAGTATTTTAGAGCTCCTTGTTATAAATATCAGAAAAAAATAATTACAATGTAACGCAAAGTAAAATATTACCATAACATAAAAAACCCGCAAACTGTGAGCTACGAGACATGCATTAATTATATACCTATATAAAGTCTGTGTGAACTATTTATTTATTTATTTGAAAAGTTTTGAAAAGTTTTTTGTTTTTATTTTATTTTTTATTGCCAAACACGTAAACATTATCGGGGTGTATGGTTGTATCTCTAACAACATTTACAGTGTGAACTGGGAGTTGCAGTCGCCTTTTCAGTATTGTGACATATTTCCAACTGAAACAGAATATAGGCATGTTGACTTGAAGCAGTGCTGCGCAGATCAGTCGGTGTATGATGTCAAAGTACGGCGAGGGCGATTAGAGAGTAGATGGCTCATTATTCTTTTGAAACGCTGTCGCGGTACTTTGATGTCATAAACTGATCTATCTTCGCAGCGATGTTTTAATTCGAACACCTATTATTGAATAGAGGGCAGTTTTTCTGTCACACTTCCTCTCCTTCTCCCACTTTAAGCAAACCATTGGAGGGGTGCGATTAATCAGTTATTATTCTGCCCACTGCTGTTAAACTGACATAATCGGAGAAGGAATAACATTTGCAGAGCCGCTGAAAACCAGAGTTGCGACATTCTTTGATCTTTGGAGCTTTCAAAAGATGTATTGGACAGATGGCGGTCAACGAGATTAGACGCTTGCAGTCGGGGACGTAGTTGAAATGGAGACGTCAAGCTGGACACTTTCAGCTCTATCACAGATGAAGGGAATATAATGCATTATTGTGCAATATAATACACAGACGTTTCTGAAACGTTTTCATGAGCAACAGAAACACTTTTTACAACTCTGATCGGAAACGAACAATGAAATGTAATTTTTTTACTTAGATTGTGCTTTATTAATGTCTACACCTAGCTCGGCTAGCGTGATTTCACAAAGTACAACATGTTCCTGGATCAATATCCTTGTTGATCCTGGAACAACATTTCCAATCAACCAATCAGAACTGAGATATAACTTTTCAGAAAATATCTATTTTAGGCTTACAATCAGAGTCAGGTGCTTCTACACCCTTGTTAATCAGCTATTATTTCCCACTGATTTTAGGAATAAATGATGGGTAAGGTTAGGTTTAGGGGTAGGGATTGGGATTGGGTCAATTCTATATTTTTGGACAGTAATGTTGATCATCAGAAGATGTTGATCCAGGAACATGTCTTACTTGGCAAAATCACGGCAACCACCTAGCTCAACCCTAAACCTACCCCCACCCCTAAACCTACCCATTACAAAAAAAAAAAAAGAAAAGTTTATTAAGATTATTGTACAGTGTGATAAAAAATATATTGTATTGATGTGCGCATGTCCAGTAATGCCATATGTATCCCTTCTGGCCTTAACCCTCCTGCAGCTGTTCTGGAGAAACTGCAGCGGCTGAGTTAGTTGGCTACCAATCGCTATCTCGGTACTTTGATGCCACACATGACAGTTACATGGCATCGGCACCATCTCAAGTAGGACAACATTTCTAACCAGCATACACTGCTTCAAGTCAGAATATGATCGATCTGTGCAGTGCTGTGTTAACTTCAAACATACACGTTCCAAAGTTCTGGAATTGAGTCCAATTTTGATTTCTGGTTCTGGAATCAATAGGATTCTATTCCTAGAATCGATTCCTCACTGTTTTTTTTTTTTTTTTTTTAATTCTTCAATGATTTTTGTCTAATCTAATTTCTGACTGCAAGATATAGCTGTCGTAGAAAGTAGCAGTCTCATAATATGAAGCTTAATTTCTAAAAAAAGAAAAATATAATACATTTCAGTAGCTGCTGCATTTCAGTAGTCTGCTTGTCTTACAGACATGATTTACTGATACATTTTTTCATCACCATAATCTATGGATGTCTAAAATATAAAAATAAGGAGAAGACCAAAACAGGCCAGATGCAGGCCTGCGTCTGAGCTATGACATAAAAATTGCCCCGAAGCCCAGTCCTAGGGGCGTAAATAAGCTTGGGTCCAGCGGGTTCGGTGCGTGAAATGCAGGGCTCACTTGTATTAAGCTTGTGTCTAGGGCTGTAGTACTTGAGTCCGGTCTTGGACTCAAATCCGGACTCGAGACATTTTTCTGTCGTCTCGGACTTGTCTCGGACTCATTGCATTTGCACTCGGACTTGTCTCGGACTTGGCCATTGGACTCGCCAAGTCTTCTAGTTGGTCTCGGCCGATTCCAGCAAAAAAATAAAATAAAAATTATCCTTCAAAACAAAACCACATCTGCATGATGTCGCAACTGAAAACATGTGTAAAACGCTAGGCGCGCTGCTCTCCTTATTTCCAAAGCACTCTGTAATCTGTGCTAGGGCTCCAATGGCGTCTGCTGTTGCTGGGCAACCATGACCCACTCTCCATGAAGACGCAGAAGTTTCAGCAAAGAATAAATTGATTTCTAGCACTAAACATCAGGCGGCAAGGAAGTCAACCGGAAGTTGAAGTCGGCTGGGTGCCGCCATCTTGTAGCAGAACTTCACTTGTGTTAGCATCCCATTGACTCCCATTCATTTTGGCGTCACTTTGACAGCGAATAACTTTACATCTGAGGCGTTTAAAGACTGCATTTGTCCATTATTTATTTCTAAAAATACATGACAATGTATAAAGGGCTCCATTACCTTCTATGTTGCATTATGGCCCGTAGAAACAGTTTTTGTAAAAATAGGCTAACGATTGCGTCATAACCACTCGACTCTCTGTCACATTACTGTACAGACAGGAGGAGAAGCTCGCAGGCAATTAACTTAATATGGCGTACTGGCGTTAAATTTTAAAATACTTTACAAAATAATTAATCAGAATACTTACTCCTGCTCACTCACGCCAAAGAACTCCCAGCTCAAGCTCGCCGTCTCAAGATTAACGATGGCAGTTTGCACGCACAGCTACTAGAAGATTTACATCTGTCAGACAGGTTGCTGACGTCGTCAAGCTTAGTTTGAGTCTGTGCGTCAGAAATGGAAGTGCTAAAAAACGCTAAAAACGGGCTTCACTTGTCTCAATTGAGTTCCAATGGGGTCGCTGTCCATTTCTTTTACTGTCTATGCTAAACATCCCGTTAAGTAGCTCTGCTAATAGATTCATTTAAAAAATGGCTATCCTTGTACAGCTATGATCATCTTTTTCTCCATCTTAGCTTTCAGTATGTTCCGGGAAAGGATGTGAATGACTAGCGGTGAACTTGCTGCGACCTGAAAAGTTTAGATGTTTCTAATTTAATTTTCTACCTGTTAGATTGTGTTTTATTTACGTCTACACCTACACTCTCAGAAAAAAAAGTACAAAACGGTACCTTTAAGGAACAAAAGCTTTATACCTTCTAAGGGCCAATACTGTACCTTTTAGGATCAATAATGTACCTTAGACAAAGGTACAATAAAGTACCTCTGGAAAAAGGTACAATTTTGTCCCATTAAGGTACCACCCCAGTGATAAAGCCATTTTGTACCTTTAGGTGGCAAAAAAGTTCCTTTTTATTCCTTAAGGAGTGAAAGAAAATAAAGGCAAACAACAACTAACTGAATTTTAGACATTTATTTTAGTCCTTAAATGGAAAACAGTTTAATTCACAGATTAAATAATAATTCATCTCACAACCATACAATGTAACAACCCAAAATAAAATGTAACAATGTTTAGGATGTCATGTCTGATATAAAAAAAAACATTAAAGGGGGGGTGAAATGCTATTTCATGCATACTGAGTTTTTTTACACTGTTAAAGAGTTGGATTCCCATGCTAAACATGGACAAAGTTTCAAAAATTAAGTTGTATGTTTGAAGGAGTATTTCTGTTCCAAAAATACTCCTTCCGGTTTGTCACAAGTTTCGGAAAGTTTTTTTTCGATTATGGCTCTGTGTGACGTTAGATGGAGTGGAATTTCCTTATATGGGTCCTAAGAGCGCGCGCTCCCCTATAGCAGACCACTGAGAGGCTGAGCACAGAAAATCACTGATCAAAGCGTAAGCGTCGCGAAATGTCACAAAAGGAGTGTGTTTTTGGTTGCCAGGGCAAGACAACCCTGCACAGATTACCAAAGAAAAAACAGCATTAAGGGACCAGTGGATGGAGTTTATTTTTACAGAGCATCAACGGAGTTGTGCAAGTGTTTGTGTTTGTTCCCTGCATTTCGAAGATGCTTGTTTTACAAACAAGGCCCAGTTTGACGACGGATTTGCGTATCGTTTATTTCTTAAGGATGATGCAATCCCAACGAAAAAGGGTAACGATCGTATGTTGTAACCGCAGGTGGTGAGTAAAACTGTTTAAAATATCTCTGCCTCCTTGTTTAGGGTGTACTCACACTAGGCACGGTTGCCATGAACCGGGCCGAGTACGATTGTCCCCCCTCCCCACTCCCCCTCTGGCCTGCACTCACATATAGGGTTCCAGCATTCGTGCCGGAGCACGCTTACGTCATTATGGTGCGACGGTTTCGGGATAAACAGGAAGAGCGGCGCTCTATGAACACAATGGAGTGCATCGCTCTGTTTTCTTTGTGGATAATTTTGTGTTGTTTGGTCCAGAGCCTGTTGTTAAACAGATGTGTCGCCTTAGTGGCGCGAACATTTTCACGTAATCGTGCTGCTCGTATGAGGATGTTTGCAAGATACCAGCTGAAGTGCAGCAAGGACTTTGCCCGGGCACGATTCGGAGCACTCACACTAGTCAAACGAACCGCGCTTTGGTGGTCAAACGCACTCGGGCACGGTTCAAACTGGCAGTGTGAGTACATCCTTAGTGTGTCCGCCTCGCATCGGAGACCCGGGTTCGAGCCCCGCTCAGAGCGAGTCGTTGCTGCTGCTGCTCTCGTTCAGTTTCAGCCTCGGGATCTGATTCTGTATCATAAATAAACGGCTGAATCTGACTGTTAGTCATGGTTTTTTTGGATGATGGTTTTTTGGTGTGAAAACTATTCTAATTAAATTATTAAATTAAATCATACTCACAATTTCTTTAAAAATGCATTGATTTGTTATGAAAAAAAGAATACTATTAAACATTTGCATTTAAATGACAACTTTTGAATGTATAGAAACAACATTACAAAACAAATAGTCTACAATCTGAATCTGAACAACATAATAGAACCCATATTAAAGAAAAATAAATAACTGAAAGGATTAAACTGGTCCCTCTTTTTTTTGGCATGTTATATAGTCAGCATGAACTATCTTATTAGTTCTGTTTTGTATAACTAGCATGAACACACACACACACAATGCTGATCATATTTTTATTTTATGATAGATTTGCGTTCAGAAATGCAAGCTGCCTTACTTTCGAAGGGCTGATGATCATTACAATGATTCCAAATGCGGCTGTGCTTCCGACTCATTTTCCTGCTTTTGTTTTGTTTTCAAAAGCTGTTGTGTTTTTCCTCTCCTCTGAGTTTGACACTGTGTGTGTGTGTGTGTGTGTGTGTGTGTGTGTGTGTGTGTGTGATGGCTTGGCCCCTCCCTCATGCCGTGTAATTGGTTGAAACCTCGTATGATTGACAGGAACAGAATGTGAGGCTGATCAGACAGTCGAAATATATATTTTTTTGTTCTTTGAATTAGTCAATTATTTTAAATAAAATAAAATGCATCCATTATTTCATTATTACATAATGATTTAATTTCTATAGGCTATATATATATTTTTTAAATGGCTCTTCAGATATGCGAGCCAGCTCCCGTCGTTCACCTTAAAGAGCCGGCTCTTAGGGTGTACTCACACTAGGCACGGTTGCCATGAACCGGGCCCGAGTACGATTGTCCCCCCTCCCCACTCCCCCTCTGGCCTGCACTCACATATAGGGTTTCAGATTCGTGCCGGAGCACGCTTACGTCATTATGGTGCGACGGTTTCGGAATAAACAGGAAGAGCGGCGCTCTCTGAACACAATGGAGTGCATCGCTCTGTTTTCGTTGTGGATAATTTTGTGTTGTTTGGTCCACAGCCTGTTGTTAAACAGATGTGTCGCCTTAATGGCGCGAAAATTTTCACGTAATCGTGCTGCTCGTATGAGGATATTTGCAAGGTACCAGCTGAAGTGCAGCAAGGACTTTGCAGTTTTTAGTTTTTATGCGTTTTGCACCTCTGCCGTAGACCAAAGCGACCCTTTCCCTGCCATGTTGGTTTTGGAGCATCGCAAAACCGTGATGCAAAGCGTCCTTTTCCGTGCTCCGGCACGGTTAGCGCTCACACTGCATGCGAACCGCGCCCGAGTCCAACTGAACCGTGCCCTGGCCCACCTCTTCCAAGCGGGCCAGGGCCGGCTAATCGAGCCGCGCCCGGGAACGATTCGGAGCACTCACACTAGTCAAACGAACCGCGCTTTGGTGGTCAAACGCACTCGGGCACGGTTCAAACTGGCAGTGTGAGTACACCCTTAGAGTCGCTCATTCGCGAACGACCCATAACTAATCAGAGCCAGCGGCAAATGTCAGAAGGTCTATCCGAGCTGAGGCTGCTCTCGGCGGATACATGATGACGGAGCTCCAGCTGATCATGTGGAGCTAATGTCTCCGAGATCGGCGAAACACATTTTTTAAATAGACGCTGTCTTTATAAATAAAACGCATATTTAAAGACTAAATCATACTTTCAAACAGTCACTGGCTATCGATAGTCACATTCCGCCCAAATGGCTTTGCTTTAGCTTTAAAATATTCCAAAACAAGAGACTGTTTGGCGGCAAAAAGTTATTTATTTATTTTTTTTATCGTTCTCCTCTGACGCAGTCCAGCTAGCTCACATTAGTCAGAACAAAAGATTTTTCGGCGGCAAAAACGCTTCTCATCCAACTCTGACGCAGTAGTTTTACAGCTAAGCTATAATGATGGGGGAAAAAAAAAACGTTTTTGCCGCCCATTAGTCTTTTGTTCTGAAATATTTTAAAGTCAGCATGAAATCAAATTTGACAAATATTCTTTTTATATGTAATATTGTATTGTTTATTATAAATGATTTATCTGTGCACTTCATTATTTTTTTAAAATTCATGTACCCTTATAATCTTTAATCAAATACATTACCCTACCATCCCCCCTCGAAACGACCTCTCTTCTCTTTCGGTCACATGCCATGGCGAAAGGGTGCGGCCAGAGCCGATGAGGGTGCAGCTATAGGTGTCTGTCTCGTTTCTGCACTGCCTCTCAGAGAAACTTGTCAGTGTCAGTCATCTCAGCCAGCAATACGTAATATTGTTTGTAACGGCCAACCTCCAACGATCCAATCAATTCCCCGATGGACGAAACCAAGCCCCGCCCTACATTTTTCTTCTAATTTCAGAAGCCGTTTAACTTGGATATACGTCACAGCAAGGAAAAAATGACAATCTCAACTTCCGTTTCATGCTGACTTTAATATTTCATTAATATTTCACGTTAACGTTAACTTTTCGGCTGCAGAGTTGGATGAGAAGCGTGTTTGCCGCCGAGAAGTTAACGTTAGCTCGATGGTGAACTGTAGCCAAGATAGTACTGCTACTTATAATAATAATATTTATTTATGCTATTATTATATAATAATATTTTAACTAACGTTAACTAGTTAACATTAATAATGGCAATCGTCAACGTGAGTCTAGCTAGCTAATGTTGACAGAGTATGAACTTGGCTAGCACTAACATTAACAGTAAAAGTTAACTTCCAACTTTGAATTAACACCACAAACACTGATTAAAAATTCAAATACTTTACCTTTGAATTTGCTTTTCTACTCTTCAGTGACCTCTATCCCAAAATTAAATAACTCTGTGATTAAATCCTCCGTGGATAAATATCGAAGGGCCATCCTCCCACCTTTGATCGACACTGACAGAGACTGACAGTTGGATCACTGTCGATTCACTCATGTATCATTCCGCGCTGCAATATTTATGCTTCCGCGGAGTCAAACTCTGGTTAGCCTGTAGCTAGATCCTTTCAATAGAACACAACTTAAAGCGTTAACAATTATTTGTCTGTTTTATTCTAATATAAATAGGGTAAATGGTTTGAAAATCAAATTCTTCAATAATGTTTCTGAATATGAATGATTACATAATCCTCATTAACATGATTAAAAATTATTCAAAGGGACACTTCACAAAAAAAAACAAAAAAAAACATTCTGATTTATTTTGCCCATATCTCAAAACTTTACACATTCTGATTTATTTTGCCCATATCTCAAAACTTCACAGTTAATTTAGTTTGACAATTATTGAGTTTGATAGTATAGGTTAACTTGTGTTTCTATATTGAGAGATTACATTTTCAGCATCCACTAATTCCTGCCATTTTATATTTAAACACTAAGGTACAAATATGTAAGGGACAAATATGTAGCCTACCTTACACCTCGAAAAGCTCACAATGTAACAATGGAAGGTGCATAATTGTACCTTTAAGGTGCACAATTGTACCTTAAAGATACATTTTTGTACTTTTAAGGGTACATATGCAAAGTTTGTACCTTAGAGAACAAAAATGGACCTGTATTGTACCTCTTTTTCTAACAGTGTAGATAGCCTCAAATGTCCCCTTTACAATAATGAAATACTAATTATTGTTGTACAGTATAGGGGTTGCAAGACTACTGATTTCTACTAGTCGATTTTTTTTTATAAAAAATTAGTTACTCGACTACTTGTGGTTCATGCTATTGTAAATGAAAACACATTAAATCGTTTTTTTATCAATAAACGCTCATTAATGTATAGCCTTATGCAACAATCACATATGTAAATTTTAAAAACTTTATAATTATGACATTACATATTTAACATTTCATGTAGGCTAACAGCCAGTATTTGTATCTGTAGCAATCACAACATTTTTCCTATCTGCATTCGGATACAACATATCGTACAGTTACTTGATAAGACCGTTATGACTTTTTTTTTTTCCCGTACTTATCACTGAACAAGTATGTCGTTTTAAACTAAAATAATTATTAATTTCTAAAATAATATTTATCATGCAAGCAGAGAGGTCATGACAAACGTTTAGTGATCATCTGAACATGACTGAATCAATTCAATGCGCACATTTTCATACGCAGAACACTTTAAGCGAGTCTTAATGTTAATGAACTTCACTAAACAGATGTGTGTGTGCCGCGCAAACCAGCAAAAGGTAAAGATGCAAACACGTAGACCAAGTAGAAAATGTATCCGTATCTAAGCTGATTATTAAATCTACTGAGAGAGAAATGGTTTGGTTTTTGAGAGACTTGAGACGTGCAACGTTGCTGTTTGATTGGTGAGCGCGCTGTGCTAATTCCATTCATTCGTATCATATCGTAGCCTAAGCTTTAAATCATTGCCTTTTAAATATATACAAATACTATAACGTGTTTGATGTATTATTATAGGTAAAATTACTCTTGCAATGCTCTGATTTCTGAGAGATGCCCAGAGAGGCGACAACAATGCGGTGTTTGATTTGGGCTCTTTTCACTCATTAAAGGGGGGGTGAAATGCTCGTTTTCACTCAATATCCTGTTAATCTTGAGTACCTATAGAGTAGTACTGCATCCTTCATAACTCCAAAAAGTCTAGTTTTATTATATTCATAAGAGAAAGATAGTCTGTACCGATTTTTCCCGGAAAAACACGACCGACTGGAGGCGTGACGTGTGGGCGGAGCTAAAGAATCACGAGCGCCAGTAGGCTTTTGCGTTGAAAGCGTTTGGAAGCTGTGACATTACCGTGAGGAAAAAACCATCATCCAAAACAAACCATGGCTAACAGTCAGATTCAGCGGTTTATTTATGATACAGAATCAGATCCCGAGGCTGAAACTGAACGAGAGCAGCAGCAGCAACGACTCGCTCTGAGCGGGGCTCGAACCCGGGTCTCCGACATGGGAGGCGGACGCACTAACAAGGAGGCAGAGATATTTTAAGCAGTTTTACTCAACGCCTGCGGTTCCAACACACGAAATAAACACAAGAAATAAACGATACGCAAAACCGTCATCAAATTGGGCCTTGTTTGTAAAACAAGCATCTTCAAAATGCAGGGAACAAACACAAACACTTGCACAAGTCAGTTGATGCTCTGTAAAAATAAACTCCATTCACTGGTCCCTTAATGCTGTTTTTTCTTTGGTAATCTGTGCAGGGTTTTCTTGCCCTGGCAACCAAAAACACACTCCTTTCGTGACATTTCAAGACGCTCTCGCTCTGATCAGTGATTGTCTGTGCTCAGCCTCTCAGTGGTCTGCTATAGGGGAGAGCGCGCTCTTCCGGCAGACGCGCCCTTGTGACCCATATAAGGAAATTCCACTCCATCTAACGTCACACAGAGCCATACTCGAAAAAAACTTTCCGAAACTTGTGACAAACCGGAAGGAGTATTTTTGGAACAGAAATACTCCTTCAAACGTACAACTTAATTTTTGAAACTTTGTCCATGTTTAGCATGGGAATCCAACTCTTTAACAGTGTAAAAAAACTCAGTATGCATGAAATAGCATTTCAACCCCCCTTTAAGTTTACATTCATTCACTTCTGGCGCTGATCCCCTGGCTCACCTGTTATCTAGCAAACACCAGACTGTGTCAGCTTCAGTGAGTATTCAGGCAGAATTATTCCTGGTCCGTTATTGGTTTTTTAAGCCATTATCCTTGCCATTCCGAATAAGGTATTCAGCTTAAGGCACAACAACTAATTATTACATTACATATTTTATTTTTACATGCAACATAGATAAGGTCATATAGTAACAGCTCCACACAATATTGTAATTCTAAATTTCCCGTCGTACTTGCAAACACTTTGTATGCATTATGTTTAATGCATCCTCGAGTAGTAGATTGTTTCCGACAGCGCTCGACTAGTCTATGCAAGCCCTGGCACAGTATGACAAAAATTTTGCTGTATTTATGTGCACATGCCCAGTAAAGACAAACGTATCTCTTCAAGCCTTGCCGCGCACATTTGTCATATCCCGAGCTTTGCATGTGTGTGTGCACTGTGCCAAGGGATCAGTCATTTTAATTTTTGACCTCAGACATAATGTCAGCAAAAGCAGCATTATTAAGTAAAAATAATTTGACCTAACAGCTCCAAACTCCGTTCTAGAGGGCCAGTGTCCTTTATAGTTCAGCTCCTATGGGTCGCACTGGGGGTAAAACCAGTACTCATTACCAGGGCCCCAAAGGAAGAGAGGGCCCTTGAAAAGTATGAATCTGAAATATATTTGATTTTACCTTGATGTTTTCATGGGTGGGGGGCATGGGGACCCATCAGAACTGCCTATGCATAGAGCCCAGGATCTTGTGTAATGCCCCTTTTAGCTTCAACCCTAATTATACACACTTGAACAAGCTAATCAAGCTCTTACTAGACACACTAATCTTCCAGGTGTGTTAAGGCCAGTTGGAGCTAAACTTTTCAGGACATTGGCCATCCAGGATGTGGTTTTTGGAGACCCCTGTCCTACAGAGTTGTTACTTTGCACATGCTTTTTGACTATTACAAATAATCATGTAAAATTATTTCCTTAGAATAAGAGATATACTGTCTCTCGCATCACAAACATTATCAATCAATCACCTTTATTTATATAGTGCTTTAAACAAAATACATTGCGCCAACATACTATCAGTAGTTAAGTATGTGGTCTTGAAGATGTAACGGTATCAGGTGATTGACAGCAGTGTCATCCTATCAGCAAGTAGTACCTTGCATTTAAGTCGGATTGGCTGTTACCTGGGGTGCGTCACGTCCGATTTCCCAGTTTGTTTTGCTAGCGTCGACGGTGGTTGTAAGTAAGAGAGCTGTGTTTTAATGGGTGATCCTTTCTGGAGTTTTCCTATGTATAACTTTTTAAATCATTGTTATCAATTAGTGCAGCTTTGGTGCGGTGCCCTCCGTGCTGCTTAGTGGGTCTGATGACTGTTCACCTCACAGGTAATGTTGATTGTTAAGCGCTCGTGATATGGTGCTGAAATGGCTGTGTGGGTTTAAAATTTTTTCGGATATCAAATAGGCGTGATTCCCTGTATTCCATTGTGTAACCGGTGGGCATGACTGGCCAATCCGTGTCTATTAAGAGTGTTATCTAGCGTGATCTCCTGATGGTAAGTGTTTATACGTTACTATGACTGGGAGTGGGGATAGTATTACGATTGGTAACATCTCCGTTTGGTTGTTATTCGCTTGTTAAGTCTGACGTCACGTAGCAGCGCTTCCGTGTCCAAACGCTCTATCGGTTACCACGAGAAAACAACAAAAGGTGCTAATATAAACTCACAATCTGATAGAATACTAGCGAAAAGGTTATGATCTTAACCTTTAACTCCATACCGAAGTCCCATATAGCCAGACAATGAAAATATAAATATAAAACAAATAGGGCTTGGGCGTCGTGACGTCATTACTTGGCATGGCCGCCATGTTGAATGCTTCCTTTACTGCCACTCGGACTACTGCGCAGTGTTTAGACATACTCCCTCTCATCCGTGTGTCTTAATTTGATGAATTAAAAATCTATTTTAACCATTTTCAACCGTTGCTGTATTGTGGGGTGTAATAGCGCAACACATAATAGCCATGGGGAAAATAAAATGAGAATGGATTAACTTTACACCGCTTTCCTGCTTGGAGGCGCGACTACAGAGACCATAACATCTGAATATTAATTTATATAGCTTAAGTCAACATTGAAAATAAGCGAAATTTCTCAAGTTACTCATCCAAAATACGGAAAATGTCAACATTCATCTTTTTGTTGCTATCCCTCTGCTGACAGCAAAAATTCGTACTATAAAACTGCTGCATTAACTAACGTTAAGCGATTTGTGAAGCTAGGTCTCACGTGACTTTAGTTACAGATTGGCGTGAAATGGTGCTCTCACAACAACAACGCTATCTTAAAAAGCCCAACATCACGCTAAGGTTGCTTTCAAGTAATCAAAACAATGCTTTGAAAACATCTGTTTCGCTGGAAGGACAAGGAGTAGCAACAGGACAACAACACAGAGACTTGACAGGTCTGATGGAGGGGCTAACGGGATATTTTACAGGAAAATACTAAAACGGGAAGACAGCGGGCAAACAGCTCAAATACGTGAGAACCCCGGATAAACGGGAGGGTGGACAGCTACTAACTACACTTTTGAAACACATTGTTAAAAGTCCATGTGTGAATGGTTGTTAGCACTAACGGTTACTAAAGTAGCAGCTAGGTAACGTTAGAGCGCAGCTTACCGTATTACTGTATACTGTTTTGCCGCTGTTCCGTTTCTATGATTTGCAGCTCCTGAACCCATCCATTTGTGAACTGTACATGAGACTTGACTTGTAGCTTCGGAACTATTTTGAAGTGTAGGCGCTCACAAAACAAGGTAGCCGAAGATATCTGTAATGCAAACGTGCGGCAAAAAGTCTCCGTCGGTACTCCACTATTTGTTGGGAATTTCATATGGATCCAAACCGTTAATAGAGCCGATTTTGTCCACATACCGGTCCCTGGCATCCCTATTTAGCGTATCCCTATAAATCCCACAACCTTTTCGCGATTTTGACATCTTTTTTTCTTTCTACCAACTCTGCTCTTCTCGTTCAACTGGCTGTATGTTTACATTCGCGAAGCTGGCAACATGGCCGCCACTTCCCAGAATGCAACTTGGCGCCCAAGCCCTATATGTAAAAATTATTTGTGTTTGGGACGCTGTGAGCACGGAGACTGTAGTGTATACCGTAAGTTTGAAAGTGTTTAGTTTAAATTATTAATATGAACAAACAGTGCTCATAAACGGCTGCTGAGGTCGTATTCACAAGTGAAGCGAGTTGAGGCTTGGACCCGGAAACAGCGCTTCTTACGTCATCACTTAAAGGGTTAGTTCGCCCAAAAATGAAAATTATGTCATTAATAACTCACCCTTATGCTGTTCCAAACATGTAAGGCCTCCTTTTATCTTCGGAACACAGTTTAAGATATTTTAGATTTAGTCCGAGAGCTCTCAGTCCCTCCATTGAAGCTGTGTGTACGGTATACTGTCCATGTCCAGAAAGGTAAGAAAAACATCAACAAAGTAGTCCATGTGACATCAGAGGGTCCGTTGGAATTTTTTGAAGCATCGAAAATACATTTTGGTCCAAAAATAGCAAAAACGACGACTTTATTCAGCATGGTCTTCTCTTCCGTGTCTCGTGTCTGTGAGAGAGTTCAAATCAAAGCAGCTGGATATCCAGTTCGCAAACGAATCATTCAGTTCACCAAATCGAACTGAATATTTTTAAACGGTTCGCATCTCTAATACGCATTAATCCACAAATGACTTCAGATGTTAACTTTTTTTTTAATGTGGCTGACACTCCCTCTGAGTTCAAACAAACCAATATCCCGGAGTAATGCATGCACTCAAACAGTACACTGACTGAACAGTACACTAAGCTTTACAGTAGTATTTTAAGTTGGGCAGTAAAGATGTTACACAGAGAGCAGATTTTCCCACAACATTGTAGCCTGCTGCTTTTGCAAGTTTCCGTTAAAGTTTCCGTTTTATTTTCCTTTTACACCCTGAAGAAGATTTCATGGGTTCATCAAATTGAAATTATCTATCCTCGATCCCTTTTTTTAGTCAGCTTTGACAGAACTCCTGTCAGCTTGCACATCTTTTCAAAGTGACTGGCAGTCTTGTCATTTGGCCTGAATACAGCACACTGATTTGCTAAAATGGACTTATCGGCATCTGTTCACGAACAGCAATGGCACTTGTTTTGATTTGATTTGGGTGTTTTTAGCTCTGACTATTCTAAGCATATCTGATTGGTTCCTTTTTAGGTCTGACTAATCTAAGCGCATCTGATTGGCCCATATTCAGTGCTGACTAATCTAAGCGCATCTGATTGGCCCATTTTCAGCGCTGACTAATGTAAGGGCATCTGATTGGCGCGTTTTTGCAACTGACTAATCTAAGCGCCTCTGATTGGCAAATGCATTCCTAAATTAAACTGAAATGTGTTTGATTGGGTGTTAGGTTCAACACTGCAGAAAAAAAGTGTGTGAAAGCATGTTTTCTGCTTGCATTCAATTCACACTTTTCAATAATTTTCACATTTCATTTTAATCGTGCAAATTTGTCTTGAATCTATCGGGTATTTTTGTTCATTTTGGTTGCATTTTTGCCACAAGACCTCTGACCCTGGTGGCTGCCTTAATGATTCCAAATCAATGACCTGTTGATAACTTTTTTCTTAGTGGAACGAGCCGGTCCAACCTTCTCAGTGACTATTCAACGCTGCCAGGACTGTTGCCACCCGTTTATTCGCAAAAGTGCAAAAAGTGCAAATGCACTGATTTTCCTTCACATAACTGGATTCTTTCTCTAGAAGGAAACACATTTCAGACAAATATCAGAAATAACTCCTAAAATATGTGGGATTATTGGTACCTCATTGTCTCTAATTGATCAGTAATTGTAAATAACATGATATATTGATTAATATAACTTCATTTATCATCCATTCTCAATACTGATTATCATCTGTAATGAAACGCAAAAGGTTTTCTTCTCACAAAGAAAGTGCAAAGAGAAAAGGCCTCAGTAATAGATCTTGATGAGCTTGTTCAGGTGTGTTTGATTAGGGTTGGAGCTCTGCGTAGTAATAAAAACAATTGTGGGCCAAAGAGTTAAATTTGATTAATATAACCATAAAGCAAACACACAAAACCAAATATGTATGCCCATATGCCAGTAAACCAATATTAATTACATTTGAATGGCAAATGTATAAAAAAGCTGTTTGCTTGACTCTCTTGTTTATCCCTTTCAGGTCAGAATGAGGACGTCACCAGAAGATCTACACTCTGGACATACTTGACCGTGATGATAAAATGTATTGAGACACAATGACAGCAGGAATGTGTGAGGGTTCAGAAATCTTTTAATATGTGACTATAAGATCTTTTACAATGAACTTCTGATTACCATTTTTTTCAACAGATTTTGTAATAGTTTACTTTGTGAGAATACTCACATGCACAGTACTGTATATTTACATTAATTTAATATGATGGAAGCCAAACAAACTTACTGAATAAAAAAATGACTAACAATTACTTTTGTCTTTATTGTTCACTGCTATGACTGCAATGTTATGGAAATGCCTTGGTAAAGTGTTTAATGCCATAAAAATTCCTTCAGTTTGATGATTATTTAAGTCTGCATTATTTTATTTAATGAAACAAACAAACAAAGCAAATACAAAAGCACCTGGAATAAAGGTGCACAGAGAAGCAAGATATTTTCCACTGTTTTGTGTGGTTGCGACATGAAACTCAAAAGACCTGCTAAGATTTAAACCTGTGTGAATTTAAATTATTCATCTATTATTCATACATTTTTATATATTACTACTTATTTGATCTTATGTTTTCATAAGTTAGAGATCAGAGGGAATGTCTTCATTTTCAGGTTTCACAACATGATAAAAGCACACAGAAAAGATAAGTGTCTAAAATATCACATCACAGAAGCTGTACAATCTATATGTGTAATGAAAATGAGCAACGTAAGTGTACTTATTTATTGTACAATGTTCATTTAATACAAGACTGTAAATCTGTGTGTAAAAGTGCTGTGTAAGTTAATCTCTATTATTACACACTAAACACTGTAATGCTATAATTATCTTTAACCTTTAACACATGTGCATCATACACAACATAATTTACATTTTATGTGATCAGTGAAAACAAATGCAAATTCTCTTCTAGGTTATATGAAAATAATATGTGCTCCTGTATGCAGTGTCCTGAACTATTCCTTATCCCTTGTCAGAGTAATATTAGTCAGTATTATCCACATTCAGAATTGTTGCTGACAATGCACTCAACCCAGATTGTTACTTCTTCTTTGTGTGCTGAAAACTGCTGAATGTCAATATATTACTTGCAACACATGGTAACTGTCACTTAAATAAAAGAGGAACAAACTGAATAAAGCTGTAAAAATGACCAGAATGACCTTGAGACATAGTAATGTGTTCTTTACATGCACTGGGGTTGTTTGGGGACCCAGTGAGGCTCTTGATGATTAACGGGGCCCCAATTGCATCTCTGAAGCAGATATCTGTCAAGAAATGGGACTGGGTTCATATGACTTGTGGCAGTGTTTATATCTCCAGCATCCGGGTGCCACAGCAACACTATTCTGCTAGTAAATATAAAACATCAAACAATGGCATCAGGTGATACACATCTGCAAAAAAAAAAAAAAAAAAGAAAAAAACTGGATCTTAATATTTATAAACCAGTCTGACCAGACTTTGTCCATAAAACACAAAAACAGAATATACAATTATATAAATATTAAATAAATTTTTTGGTTTAGACTTTTAGTTTCATATCAGTGTCTCTGCAGGTCACATTAGATATGACCTGTAAACGTTATATATGTGGTTTGCACATTTGGAATAGAGTTATTAAAAAGAATCAATGTTTGAACTCTAAATAAATGGCCTTTTTAGCACCTGACTATCATGAAAGCATGAGACTGGGCTCTTCTCACATCCTGATGGTGAGAGTTTTCCTATTAATCACCACTCAATACTAATAAATGAAACACATCAGATAATGACATCTGTATTATTTCTTATGAAAGACGACCAAGTCGTATCTGCTTGACTGTGGACAACACATCTTTTTGACTTACATACTTTTTCACCCACTGCCCCCTAGAGCCTATATGAAAGAGCTGCATGCAACCTTAAACATTCTGTTCTGAAAATTATATTTGGTCTTTTTAATTATTATTAACCAAAAATATCATCTATAATGTAAAAGTTCCAAAGCTTGAACACATATAAACTGCTTTTTCCATGGTAGGTTTCAGAATAGCACTAGATGAACTAGTTCCTCCAACAGTTCCTTTCATTGATAACTCCTTCTGTTTAAATACAATACACACAGGATTAGTCTGATGAGATTTGTATATAGAAATGTTTTCAGAGTTGAGATATGCTGCAGCTCTGCAGACTCTTGTCAGAAGAGCAAAACACTGTAGTTGATGGACAGAAACACACTAGCCACAAAATTATAAATGGCCCTTTTTATGTTGTTAAAAACCTTGCAGTTTGGAACTCATTAATTGCAGATAAAGTAGATGTTTGTGACAAATTATCTGATTCATCAAGCACCTAAAGTCATATTCCTGACACTTATACGACTTATGCCTCAAAGTTCTCCCTCAGACGACAAGGTCCACCCATGCATGTTTTTTTCTTATCGTTTATCCCTGGCAGAACGAAATTATGATATTGGTAACCAAGAATTGTTGGCAGTCAAGATGGGATTGGAAGAATGGCGCCACTGGTTAGAAGGATGGGTGGTTCCTTTTATTGTATGGACTGACCACAAGAATTTAGAATATATTAGCACTGCCAAAAGGCTGAACTACGGGCAGGCTCGGTGGGCACTTTTTATCGGACGTTTTGATTTTACTCTCTTGTACCGCCCGGGTTCCAAAAATATTAAACCCGATTCCTTGTCACGTATTTTTGACCATTCCGAATGCCTGTCCACTCCCGAGCGTATTTTTCCTGAGACATTAGTGGTCTCCACACTCACATGGGAGATCGAATCGAAGGTCAAGACAGCCTTAGAAGGGGTAACGCCTCCGCCCGGGTGCCCACCGACCCGTTTATTTGTGCCAGAGGGATTACGGTCCAACATTATCCAGTGGGGGCATTGTTCTAATGTGTCTTGTCATCCAGGAGTTAACCATACTAAATTTTTGGTCAAGCAACGATTCTGGTGGCCACTTATGGCTAGCGACATTCACAGTTTTGTTTTGGCTTGCTCGGTTTGTGCCACTGGTAAGACTTCCAGTCGACCCCCTGATGGCTTACTTCAACCGCTGCCGGTCCCTTCGAGACCCTGGTCCCACATCGCAGTAGATTTTATTATCGCCCTCCTGCCCTCCCAGGGCAACACGGTAGTTTTGACCGTGGTGGACCCGTTCTCGAACGCTGCCCACTTTATTCTCTTGCCCAAATTACCCTCAACCAAGGAGACTGCGTTGACCGTCATAGACCACGTCTTTCGTTTACATGGCCTCCAGAAAGATGTGGTTTCCGACAGGGGACCCCAATTTGAGTCCAAATTTTGGCGAGAATTCTGTAGATTACTGGGAGCGACAGTAAGTCTGTCCTCAGGGTTTCATCCCCAGAGCAATGGTCAAACCGAGAGAGCCAACCAAGATTTGGAAAGGACGTTGCGATGTTTGGTTTCCAAGAATCCTTCCTCCTGGAGCCAACAATTGTCTATGGTGGAGTACGTCCACAATACCTTACCAATATCAGCTATGGGCCTATCTCCATTTGAGTGTAGTGTAGGTTAGCAGCCACCTATTTTTCCCAGTCTGGAATCCGAAGTTGCGGTCCCCTCCATACACACCTTCGTCCAGAGGTGTCACTGCACTTGGACTAGAGCCCGCGAGACTTTACTCCAAGTGGGGGCGTGCACCAAGGCTAAAGCCGATCGCCACCGGTCTAGGCCTCCTGTATACGTCGTGGGTCAAAAGGTGTGGCTTTCTACTAAGAATATTCCTCTCCACTCCTTATCTAATAAATTGGCTCCCAAATTTATTGGCCCGTTTACTGTCACCAAGATCATTAGCCCGGTGGAAGTCCGCCTCAAACTTCCTCCTGCGTACAGGAGAATTCATCCCGCCTTTCATGTGTCTAAAATAAAGCCCGTATTTCATTCTCCTATTAATCCGCCCTGCGTCACTCTCCAACATCTACTCATCATTACCTTCCAACAATAAACATTATTACTTGCATTTGCCTCCTGTCCTCCATTGAACCGTGATAGTAACAATATTTTTTTATGAAATGTAGTGAAGTTAAAAGTACGATCTTATGCTTTGGAATGTAGTGAAGTAAAAGTAAAAGTTACTCAAAATAAAACTACTCCAGTAAAGTACAGATACTTGAAAAAAAGGACTTAAGTACAGTAACGAAGTACAGATACTCCGTTATTGTCCACCACTGGTGATACATGGCAATACACTTCTTCACTGATATATTTAATGCCCTCATCATTTTTTCTTACAACGTCTAAACCCAATTAAACCCATATCATTGGCATTACTGGTGTCATGATCTACTTCTCTTTGTTTCCACAGTTGCTGGTTCATCTTTGTTTTTGCACAGACATACATACATAAAGGTGAGCAAAAATCTAATTACAGTGGAAATCATGTATCCTATAGATGTCAGATTGCATGTTTGGACTTAATGCTTGTGTGATTTCAGTCTCTCTGCAGGTCACAGTAGAGGGTTTCATCTGTGGTTCTGTTGTCCTGCCGTGTTCTTCAGCTCAACATGATCTGAAACTTCAAGACACTAATGTCCACTGGAGAGACAAAAATGACAAAATTGTGTACAGTATAATTAAGGGCAAACATTCAGTAGTAGGACAAGAGACACAGTACAAGAACAGAGCTGAAACTTTTCCGAATGAGAATCTGAGAAGAAACTTCTCCATCAAACTTACTTCTCTCTCTCACGCTGATGCAGGAAAATACATCTGTTTCATCACAAACCCATCTGATTCTCAACAGAGGACTGTAGAGCTGATCATCAGCGGTCTGTAAAACTGGTTGATTGATGCATGAAGATTTACATTTTTAAAAGCTTTATAAAATCTGAATACAATATGGGTTTTATCTACTGATATTTCAGTCTGAATTCTGCTGTATATAAAGAAAGCTGAAAGATCTGTTGTGATTATCACAGTGCAGTAATATTTTAGTTTTCTATACTCTTTTCTTGTAGAGTCAACAGCAGAAAAAGGAAATGGATCAAGAGACAAAGAAAACCAAAGAGAAGATTCAGGAGCAGACAGTTTGGGGAAATCAGTGCTCCGGGTTTGCATTGTAGTTATTGTATTAGGGTTAATAGCCTGTTAAATAATATTTCACTTGAGAGTGTTTGTGGTCTGTCACACTTTGAAAATCTTATAAAATGTAAAACAGTTTTAATATATTATAATAATTACTAATTTGTGGTTAAAGCTTTTAAGAGTATGATTTATAACACAATGAACATGTTGCTTCCACTTTGACAATGGATAATAATTATCATAGTTATAATGCAGTATAATGCCCTATTAGGACAGTACTAGTTTTCTAAACTATTTTAGAAACCAGTTTTATACATCTGGGCGTTTCAGAGATCACACGCTCTGTATGCGTGCATTGCGCAGGCTATAGTCATTCGGATTGATAACCATTAGCATAATCAGTTTTACTACAAATACCATGATGAAGCTAGTAGTAAAACCATGTTAATGTGTGGTAAAATTTTTTTTATTTACATTACATTATTTTCAGTTGGAGTATTAAGCTCACATGAATTAATTAACATCAGCTCCACGGGAAACACTCAAACATCTAACCACTCACAAGCTGTAGAAAGATACTGTAATGATGAGACAGAGAGATTCGGATCCATGTGCAGAACTTTTAATGAGAATGGTCAGACAGGCAATGATCAGTAACGGCGTCAGGTATGTGGGGATAATCAGAATCGATAACAGGAACAAGCAGATGTCGGGGCAGGCAGCAGAGAATCAGAGTCGGTATAAACAATCCAAAGGTCAGGTACAGAAGGGAAACACAAGGAAAACGCTCGGAAATGTCAGACTGGCTAAACAAGACTTCGCAGTGAGTGAGAGTGAGTGTGCTGCTTATATGTGTGTGTAAATGAGGTGCAGGTGTGGCAAGGAGATTGATTGAGGAATGATGTGCAGGTGTGGCAGGGTGATTGTGATGCAGAGACTAATGGGAAATGTAGTAGGGTGTGGTGCAACAGATAAGAGGTGCTAGAGTCCCCGTGACATCTGGTGGAGAGTGTGGAATTGTCCTGATTGGAGTGCCCTCTACAAAAGTTCATGGGCACTCCATGTAATGATCATGACATACATAGCCCCCCCACAAAGGAGCGGCTTCCAGACGCTCAAAACGATCTAGGAGGGGGAGGGACGGAGGGCCAGGTCCATGAGGAAGTGGAGTGGTCGAGGACTGGGGCAGAGCAGGCACAACTGGGCCTAACATGGAGATCAGGAGTCTCTCCTGGACCTGACATGGGAAACAAGGGCCCTTCCTTGGCCTGACAGAGGAAACAGGGACCCGCCATGGGCCTAAATCTGTAACAGGGGTCCACCAAGGCAGAGCAGGTGGCGTGGGAGCCCACCAGAGCGGAGCAGGTTGAGCTGGAGCCCACCAGGGTGGAGCAGAGGACCACCACAGCCGAGATGATGGGGCAGAAGCCCACCAGGGCGGAGCAGACGACCACCACAGTAGAGTTGATGGCACAGGAAAGCAAGTCTGGTCAGGTGGGACTGAAACAGTGAACATAAACAGGTTAATAGCGGCCTCCGTGGCCGTGATGAGATGGTAGCTGGCCTCCGTGGCCATGACAGGACAGAGAGTTGGTGTATGGTCCCCGTAGCCCTGACCAGAATGAATGACAGCTCATTGACGGCCTCCCTGGCCGTGACAGGATAGGACGAGAGCTCTGAGTTGTGATGAGGCTCTGGTAGATCTGTGGTGATTTGACTGGGTTCATGAAGATCAACTGTGACTTGACTTGGTTCATGAATATCAACTATGACTTGACTGTGCTCATGAAGATCGTTGGTGACTTGACTGTGCTCCTGAAGAACAACTGTGACTTGACTTGGTTCACAGAGGTTAATGGTGGCTTGCCTTTGCTCATGAAGATCATTGGTGACTTGACTTGGTTCCTGAGGATCAATGGTGACTTGACTTAGTTCACGGAGGTTAATGGTGACTTGACTTAGTTCACGGAGGTTAATGGTGACTTGACTTTGCCCATGAAGATCATTGGTGACCTGACTTTGCCCATGAAGATCATTGGTGACTTGACTTGGTTCCTGAGGATCAACTGTGACTTGTCTTGGCTCATGAAGTTTAACTGTTGTTTTACTTGACTCTTGGGTGTTAGAGGTGACTTGACCCATCTCTGGATGGTCAACGGTGACCTGACTCGACTCTGGAGGGTCCACTGGGAACTGACTCGACTCTGGAAAGTCAATGGGCACCTGACTTGCCTTTGGACTGCCTGTAGAGACGTGAGACGCCTCAGCTTCGGGTACTGCCTCTGGAACGGCCTCGGTAATGATCTCTGGGCTTTGAGGAATGCTAGACACCTGTCTCCTCCTCCTCCGCCCTCTATGGTGGCGAGTCGGTGGCACCTGGTCTGGAGGCTCAGTCGTTGAGTCGGCCATCTTGTGCTGTGGCACTGGGCTGGCGGCCATCTTGTGCTGTGGCTCTGGGCTGGCGGCCATCTTGTGCTGTGGCTCTGGGCTGGCGGCCATCTTGTGCTGTGGCTCTGGGCTGGCGGCCATCTTACAGATAGGAGCTGGATACATTGGAGAAGTAACCTCCTCAACTGTAAAAGGAGAGCCACAAAACTCCAACACAAAGTCAATAAACTGTCCCAGGGTCCAGCTAGGGTCTCCCTCCGGTAAACTCAAGCTTACCCTAGTATCAAGACCACTCCAGAAACAGTCCTTTACCAGTTCCTCATCCCCAGGCAAAAGGTGACTATACTGAATGAATTCCTCCACAAAGAGCTCAACTGGTCTACCATACTGAAAGATGGAGCATAGCACCTTTATAGGGTTGCATGAACTGTTAGCTGACTCCATACCTGGTCTGGGGTTCAAGAAAGCTGCTGGATCCTGGTTTGGCGAAGTCTTCTGTAATGATGAGACAGAGAGATTCGGATCCATGTGCAGAACTTTTAATGAGAATGGTCAGACAGGCAATGATCAGTAACGGCATCAGGTATGTGGGGATAATCAGAATCGATAACAGGAACAAGCAGATGTCGGGGCAGGCAGCAGAGAATCAGAGTCGGTATAAACAATCCAAAGGTCAGGTACAGAAGGGAAACACAAGGAAACCGCTCGGAAATGTCAGACTGGCTAAACAAGACTTCACAGTGAGTGAGAGTGAGTGTGCTGCTTATATGTGTGTGTAAATGAGGTGCAGGTGTGGCAAGGAGATTGATTGAGGAATGATGTGCAGGTGTGGCAGGGTGATTGTGATGCAGAGACTAATGGGAAATGTAGTAGGGTGTGGTGCAACAGATAAGAGGTGCTAGAGTCCAATTGACATCTGGTGGAGAGTGTGGAATTGTCCTGATTGGAGTGCCCTCTACAAAAGTTCATGGGCACTCCATGTAATGATCATGACAGATACAGTGCAGATATTAAACAATGTCAAGATATGATACAGTCCATTATACTGTAAATGAAGAAGATTTAATATGGTATTCATTATAAATAATCATACTCTTAAACTTCTAACCACAAATATGTATAGAATTATGATGTATTTTTTTATTTATTATGCATTATGCATTAATTATAATGCCTTAAGAGTACCCTTATAATGTATTATAAATACAGGCTTAATAGAACTTGATTTTAAAGAAATATAGGACATGTAAAAGTTATTTAAACAGTCCATTAACTGTTGAATATTCACAGAAATGTCAGCATCAAGTGTGAAGTTGATTTATTGTCTAATGGCCTTATATTAAACATATCTAGATACACAAACAAAAGCATCATGTCACAAGACAGAGTTTATTCTGCAGTGTTGCTGTTTCCATCTGAGCTATGAGAACTAAGTAACATAAATGTGTAAAGGTTTTACAAAACCTCAACTCTAGACAAAGGTGACAGACGCTGTTTGTGAGCAAAACGACCAAACCAGTGGGACATTTTTCTGGTTTTGGTTTAGCACAGTTTATTTGTAATTCTTTTTTTTTCTTTTTTTTAGAACAACTGTTATTTTTATAAAGCAATCAACATAGTTAATATAATATTATACAAATATGATTAAAGATCTGATATTATATAATTTTATGTAGATATCAAACTAAATTAAAATATTGATAATTTCTGAACCTAAACACCTAAAAAAACAGTTTAATAGTTTAATCGGTGTCCTTGTTTTATATATTTACAATTTCTGCTATTGCTTGTACTTTGTATATTTGCTCTATTGTTCACTAGTCTTAACAATAATATTAAATATTTCAACTTCATATTTGCTAGACTGGGCTTTTTTTTTTTTTTTTTTTTTTTTTTTTTGTGATCTAGAACTGAAACATTTAATTGTTATATAAAATTGTGGTGGCTGTTTATTAGAATACAAGACAAAGTGGACCAAAAGCAATGAAAACAATATTACTTTTTTTATTCTTTATTTATTAAATTTGATTGATTGATTGATTGATTGATTTTTGTGAAAGGGCTAGACACATACATTTTTTTGCTAAATGCAAAATTATATAAAACACAAATATGTTTTCATTTCTGAAATAGTTAACAAAGTAACAAAGTAAGAAGTACATTGTTAAATTGCTATGTAACACCGTATAAGGTCTGACTTTGATTTGTTTTCAGTTGATTTAATGTTACACGCAAAAACATTTTAATGGCTAAATGTGAATGAACTGGATCAAAAACTTTACATCAGACTTGATAAAGGAGTTTCAATGAATCTGACAGAGATGCTTAATGCATGACTAACTCCTAAACTGTCTTGTTGTTGTTTACTGACCAGTAATGGGGGAAATATTACATTTAATTTAAATATTCAATATTCAGACGACTAGTTCTTCACCTCGGCACACTGAAAGAGCAATGAGGAAAACAATTAGCATTTCAGCTGCACTTAACCTAAAACTAATTTGCTTTAGTTTGTTGTAATTATAAACCTTCAGTTTAAATAATTCTATAAAAATAATAGTAATACATTTTAGTAACAATTTTAAGATTTTAAATGGTTTCAAATATTTACCTTATTGTACTGTTAAAAGTTTTGCATCCTGAAGCCGATATGTAACTTTTGTCTGCAGATCAGCATTATAAACAGACTTTTCCAACCATTCTGCTTTTTTAGCAGCGAAAACTAAGAATGAAACCGACAATTCAGATTCAATATTTTTAAACTGTAACAATAAATATATGGAGACACAAACATGATAAACTAAAGTCAAAGGACTATGAAAAACATATTCACCTCCTAGCTGCAGAAGAGCATCATATGGATATTTTCACAGACACCACAAGTGTTTATTTAATTTGCTTACTTAATTTAAGAAAAATAACTCACCGATCAGCACAATGATCAGAAACCCATTCATCAGACCAGATATGATGATAATAATTTGCCATTGTGTTTGATTGTACCTCGCAGATGGTTGAACTGATTCTGTAAAGAAAACATGCACAGTCTGTTACTGTCAGTGTTTTACTGGAGCACAATGACAATGATACAGTTTTATAGAACTAAATCAAATATTTATAATAGATTCATCTCTATGTGAAGCAAACAATGAGAGGGCTTACATTTTTTTCTTATAAAACTGTAGTAAAAAACAAATGTCAATAATCACACTGAATATCAGACTGTCACTCACCGTTGAAGTATATTCTGGTGCTGTTGCTGAGTTTTGGAGGTGTTTCTGTGTTCATACAGTAATAAACTCCTAATTCATCAGCAGTCACATTATTAATAACCAGACCATGTTTAAACTGCACTGAATATTTCTTTCTGAATGATTTATTATGGTAAAAAGGTGATTTTGTTGGTGTTGAGAAAGATCGTAGAATGACTGTTGGAGGATCTGCTGTTTTCAGTAAAATCCAATAAACCTCATTTTCATCAAGATCACAGTTTATGATCACATTTGATCCCAGATCAGTTAATAGATTTGATACTGCATACTGACAACAGATTAATACCACTGTGTGAAAAAAAAAAAATTATTACAAAAGTTTTGAGTTTTCCAAAGTTTGTAAATCTATGTCAAAAATATTCATAAAACATAACTTACAGAGCTGAAGCGGTTTAATCTTCATGTTGTTGTCTGGATCACTTCAATATAAAATCTGGTTCCCTCCACACTGCATGTGTGAAGGCGACAAGAAAGAAACGAAGAAGAGGAAGTCAATTTACTTTTTTTTTTTTTTTTTACACGCAGTGTTCCAAAACCTCAATAATGAAGGGCCTTTTAACTTTATTAAATGTTTTATTACATATTTTATTTATTAGAGAAGATTTCTGGTTAAAAATGAACAAAAATAAGTTATTGCGTACATAAAAATTTAAAATACGTCTTCATTGCCTTTTCATTGCCCAATTCACAGTATCTTATATTAATAGGTCAGATTTCACAGGAAGCATCAGTTTGGCATCATTCGTGACATTTACTCTGAGAAAATGATCTCTGATAATAAAGGGCAGACTATGCAAGCTCCAGGTATGGGCCAAATGTGCTCTTTTACACTTTTTTTATCCTTGAATTGCTCTCTTTTTCTCTCTCATAATTTGCAGTTACTTACCCCTCACAAACTAACCCCATCCCATTAAAAGTGTGTATAAATAATATGCCAAATAAAAACTAAAACTTGTGGAATTGATACACAAAAATTAACTTTGGCATACATAACGTCTGGGGTAATGCATGTAATTTTCCACTGTTTTGCTGATAATACTCAACTATATATCTCAATGAGACCAGATGAAACTTCTAAATTATCTAAGCTAACAGAGTGTGTTAAAAATGTAAAAGATTGGATGAACAATATTTTTTTTTTCCAATTAAATCCGGATTAAAAAAAAAGAAAAAAAAGAAAAGGATATATAAAAATGTTTTGAAAACCATGTTTCCCATGTTACAAAAACTGCATTCTTCCATCTTAGAAACATTGCCAAGCTACGAAACATGTTATCTGTTTCTGATGCAGAAAAGCTAGTTCATGCATTCATGACCTCTAGACTGGACTATTGTAATGCACTTCTAGGTGGTTGTCCTGCTTCGTCAATAAACAAGCTACAGGAAGTCCAAAATACAGCACTTAGAGTCCTTACCAAGAAAATATGATCATATTACCCCAATTTTACAGTCTCTGCACTGCCTACCTATTAAGTTCCGTATCAGTTACAAATTATCATTACTTACCTATAAGGCCCTAAATGGTTTAGCTCCTGTGTACCTAACTAGCCTTCTACAACGTTACAACCCATCACGCACCCTAAGGTCACAAAACACTGGACTTTTGGTAGTTCCTAGGATAGGAACCCAAACTCTGGAATGGCCTTCCTGATAATGTTCGGGGTTCAGACACACTCTCTTTGTTTAAATCTAGATTAAAAACACTTTCCAACGGCAAGGATCTGAATAATGCATCTCATAATTTTGGACTGCAGTTATATCTGATCAAATGTGCATTCTTATTCTTGGATCAGCAGCTATGCTAATGATGTCTCTATTTGTTGTTTTGCCATGGGATTTATATCCCGTGGTAACTAGGATTTAAACAAGCTCCAGTCTGGATCCAGATCACCTGAGAAGAGATGATGCTGACCCTCAGAGGACCTCAGATGATGCCAACCTTGAAACAACAAATATTGCTACAAGTTTGACTGCATCATATAATAATTGCTGTTAATAGTGTTCATCGTCTGGTTGATTAGGTCTTTAATTGATTTTTCCATACATTTTTGCCATATCTACATACACTGACAGTTACCACTGATAAGCTACTACTAAATATTGTAGAAACTTAATTTTCTGTAAAGTTGCTTTGTAACAATTTGCATCATAAAAAGTGCTATACAAATAGATTTGAACTGAATTGAATGTAACCACGGTTCCCTGAGAAGGAATGAGACGCTGCGCCCCCTAAGAGGCACATTGGTGAATGCAGCCTGCATGAATGGTGTCTGAAGCATGTATGAAACAACAAACTGGAAGGGTGCCTGGAAGTATAAAAGTGCACCTGCTGAATAAGTCATCCACCTAGCTGTCTGAAGGAGACATAAACAGACAGGCTGAAGGCATAGCAAGGGGACGCATCATCTTTTTCCCTCTCAGGGAACCATGGTTTCATGCGTAACCCGAGACGCTCTGCTTCTAGGGAACTTCATGCTGTACCCCCAAGGGGGCACATTGTGGAATGAAATTCAACCATGCCGTGTGGAGGTGCATGCCTGTCCACCTGTTGGGGGCACCAAGGAAGCAACAGATGTGCACCAAACCTTTACTCAGAAAGGTGCGCCACAGGCCACTCACACATCTTGGCAGAAATGGGGAACCCGATTATACCAAGGGGAACATCCCACCCAAGTTAAGAGCACAACTATCCTCAGATAGCTATGCTATTTGAGCCATATAAGCCTGTATACTCAAGACCTCTGAAGATACTAACTAGAAAGCCTCACAAAAGATAGCTCAAAGAAAGCTACTTAAATTCTCAGATAGCTAAGTACCAAGGAATGGGCTACCATAAGGGGGCCGACTGAGACTACCCAGACCACAGAGAGTGGGCTATCTACTACAACCCTAGCAGGGGAGATAGCACTGTCTAGGCAAGGGCTCAAAGAGACAACTACTTAAGACCCTTAGCAGGGGAGCAATCACGGCCACGGCCAGAATACTAGAGGGCTGGACACTATCCTAGAATAGCAGTTCCCTCAGATAAGGCAGAAGACAGGACAAAGACTTCAGCGCTTACTTGAGAGAGCTTGTGTCAAGGTGAACCCAAGCCAGGCTAGAACATAGCTGCCCTCAGAACGACATACTCCACATCAAAGTATGCTTGAGCTGGAGCAGAACCACCTGCAGACAGCTACACTCTGAGCAGGGACTGCTCACTTAAAACCCTGAAGAGGGGGGAGCAGTGTACTCAGCCCAAACTCACTAAGTGGGTTTCAGAAGGTCCATCAGATGTGCCTCGGCAGCAGCAGAAATCGAACCGTTAGATGCAAACACTTGTAACTCATCACTCGGGCCTTCAGCCTGTCTGTTTATGTCTCCTTCAGACAAATAAGTGGATGACTTATTCAGCAGGTGCCTTTTTATACTTCTGGGCATCCCACCTATGATGTCATGGGCTAGGTGGACAAATAGATTGGCATTGTTTCACACGTGCTGCAGACACCGGTCATGCAGGCTGCATTCCCCAATGTGTCCCCTAGGGGGTGCAGTGTGGTGTTCTTTAAAAGGGAAACTGCGTGTCAATATGCAAGCCAACAAATTTCATATCATATGCATGTGAAAACTGCGTATTATATGCACGCCAAACATGTGCGTATCATATTCACGCTAAAGTAAATTTTTGTGTATCAATACCACAAGACTTTGTTTTTATTTGGCATACTATTTATACGCATTTTCATGAGACCGGGCTCAACTATCGGATAGTCTAAATTCAGTAAACTGAATTGAACTGAAATTGAATTGAACGCCTTTATTGTCATTGGATTTTTCTGTATATAAACATATAACCACATTCAATAAATAAGACTATATACTGTACATATATACTGTACAAATAGACCGTTTATATACAGTATTGTTCAAAATAATAGCAGTACAATGTGACTAACCAGAATAATCAAGGTTTTTCGTATATTTTTTATTGCTACGTGGCAAACAAGTTACCAGTAGGTTCAGTAGATTCTCAGAAAACAAATGAGACCCAGCATTCATGATATGCACGCTCTTAAGGCTGTGCAATTGGGCAATTAGTTGAAAGGGGTGTGTTCAAAAAAATAGCAGTGTCTACCTTTGACTGTACAAACTCAAAACTATTTTGTACAAACATTTTTTTTTTTCTGGGATTTAGCAATCCTGTGAATCACTAAACTAATATTTAGTTGTATGACCACAGTTTTTTAAAACTGCTTGACATCTGTGTGGCATGGAGTCAACCAACTTGTGGCACCTCTCAGCTGTTATTCCACTCCATGATTCTTTAACAACATTCCACAATTCATTCACATTTCTTGGTTTTGCTTCAGAAACAGCATTTTTGATATCACCCCACAAGTTCTCAATTGGATTAAGGTCTGGAGATTGGGCTGGCCACTCCATAACATTAATTTTGTTGGTTTGGAACCAAGACTTTGCCCATTTACTAGTGTGTTTTGGGTCATTGTCTTGTTGAAACAACCATTTCAAGGGCATGTCCTCTTCAGCATAGGGCAACATGACCTCTTCAAGTATTTTAACATATGCAAACTGATCCATGATCCCTGGTATGCGATAAATAGGCCCAACACCATAGTAGGAGAAACATGCCCATATCATGATGCTTGCACCTCCATGCTTCACTGTCTTCACTGTGTACTGTGGCTTGAATTCAGAGTTTGGGGGTCGTCTCACAAACTGCCTGTGGCCCTTGGACCCAAAAAGAACAATTTTACTCTCATCAGTCCACAAAATGTTCCTCCATTTCTCTTTAGGCCAGTTGATGTGTTCTTTGGCAAATTGTAACCTCTTCTGCACATGCCTTTTTTTTAACAGAGGGACTTTGCGGGGGATTCTTGAAAATAGATTAGCTTCACACAGACGTCTTCTAACTGTCACAGTACTTACAGGTAACTCCAGACTGTGTTTGATCATCCTGGAGGTGATCATTGGCTGAGCCTTTGCCATTCTGGTTATTCTTCTATCCATTTTGATGGTTGTCTTCCGTTTTCTTCCACGTCTCTCTGGTTTTGCTCTCCATTTTAAGGCATTGGAGATCATTTTAGCTGAACAGCCTATCATTTTTTGCACCTCTTTATAGGTTTTCCCCTCTCTAATCAACTTTTTAATCAAAGTACGCTGTTCTTCTGAACAATGTCTTGAACGACCCATTTTCCTCAGCTTTCAAATGCATGTTCAACAAGTGTTGGCTTCATCCTTAAATAGGGGCCACCTGATTCACACCTGTTTCTTCACAAAATTGATGACCTCAGTGATTGAATGCCACACTGCTATTTTTTTGAACACATCCCTTTCAACTAATTCAACTATTTGCCCAATTGCACAGCCTTAAGAGCGTGCATATCATGAATGCTGGGTCTCATTTGTTTTCTGAGAATCTACTGAACCTACTGGTAACTTGTTTGCCACGTAGCAATAAAAAAATATACGAAAAACCTTGATTATTCTGGTTAGTCACATTGTACTGCTATTATTTTGAACAATACTGTAGAACTGTATACATGTTTTAATAACTGACTAGGATTTGTATTGTTTTTAGAAAATAGTGTTTTATGTTTGTTCATTGTGTGGTGATGTGTATTTCTTTTTGTAAATGTCTACTTTGCTGCCTATCTCGACCAGGACTCCCTGGTAGAAGATATATTGATCTTGATGGGACCTTCCTGGTTAAAGAAGTAAAGAAATGAATAAAACCAGTAAAATTATAAAAATATATTCATAATATTGCACATATAATCTGTGACCACTAACAGTATTGCACATTGACCACTACACTGACATTAAACAGTTAAGTAGAAATTGAAACTATGATGTTTTTGGCCCTTGAGAGATAGTGGAGCGAGCAGCCATTGAAACCCAATCATGTGAAACACAGAGATCATTAGTAAATGTAAATGCTGCCATCCAGTGGTGGGACCAGAAAGGTCTCTCTGCTAAATCATGGCTTGGGTCTCATTTTAACAATAGGCTTGTAAGTGGAGAACTACCACTTCCAGTCTCCTGAGGGCAGCAGAGGCCCCTTAGACATCTATTACACATTCTCATTTTTTATTAACTGAAAATATCATCTATGGCATAAATGCTCAGCAGCTTGAACACATATTAGCAACACTTTCAAGGGTAAGTTTCAGAATAGCAATAGATGAACTAATTCTTAAAGCAGTTTGTTTATTTTAATATTCCTTCTGTTTACATATAGGCCTAATACATAAGATAAGATTGATAAAATTTGTTTATAGAAATGTTCATGGTTGAGATATGCTGCTGCACTCAACTACAGTAGTTGCTGGACAAAACCCACAAAATTATAAATCGCTCTTTTATGACCATTTTGGTCTTGTTAAAGAACTTTGCACTTTACAACTCAGTAATCGCTGTTAAAGTAGATTCATTCATGAAGCACCTAAAGTCATATTCTTGTGACACCTTTAGACCTTACACAAAATTCACATGCCTGTATTTAATCTGTTGAAAAAAAAACCCATGAAAGTCTCTTCAAGAAGCCTAATCTTAACTGCAGATCCTATTTGACTAAAAAAATTTATTTCCAGAGGAAACCATTGGTTTGAAAAAAAAAAACAAAAACTCTTATTTGTTTAGGAATACAAACTGAATATGGAGCTAAATATTAATTTAATATGTACATATTTGCCTATTTTATTTGCATATGCCTTACAAGAAGTCACTAATGTGTTTATGTAGGAACCATCTTGTCACCCTGTATGTCAGATATACACAGATTTTGTCTTGTTGATATATTCAGCTCCAATATCCTGGGGCCAAGTGTTTACATCTCTTTCCATTACTTTTATCTCTGTTGCTGTCAGACTGATTCCACTCCTGTCATTTAGGAGCACCTGTTCAGTCTGTCACGAACCAAATGATCAGAAACTGAAGTCAAGACATGACAGGGTATTGAGACACAATGGAATATACAAGACAACTTTCAGAATTCTTGTTTTCATCTGAGGATCAGGATCCAGAATACAGCCTAAAGGAAGCTTCACTCTCATATTCATGTAAGTTACTGATTAGATTTACTCTATTTATTAAATGGTATTTGTGATCAAATCACATTAAATGTAAGGATTCATATTGAAATGACAAGCTATTATTCTTCTTTTTTTAACCAATTTAATAATTTTTCTATGAAAACTGGCAAATGTTGTAATCTAACCAATGAAGATAAGAAAACAAAAATTAAGAATTTTTGCAATGTCTTTTATTGTTGATATAAGGTCCACACATGACAGAGACAGTTTGATATGACTTATTTTGTAGTTCGCTTGTTCATTTCAGGGTTTTTTTGCCTGATGTATTCTGGTCGTCAGTTTGTTTGATTAAACTAGAGTTAAGATTTTTAGCATCTTTAATTACTATTTATTCATCATTCGTAACAATAACTATTATTTTGATTTGAGTTATTAGCAATTAGCATTAGCATTTTGTCTGCATGTGCAGTTAGTTTTATTTTATATGTCTAGTCTTACAGTGAGTTCAAGGTATTAATGTTTTATCAGTAGGGTAAGATTGGTGAATATGCTCAAGTGGCTTAGTTATTTTAAAGAAGTCCGTTACCACTTAGGCCAATCACAGTGTCTAATGGAAATGGGTGTGGGACACTGAGATCTCAGACATTGGGTCTATACTTCATTAACATACAAACACATCTGTTACATTAAGAGTAGTAAACGGTTAAAAGGTTTGCATTTAGGATGTATGGGGTTCACTCCAGTTTCATTGAACCGAAGGTGCTGCATGTACTTTGTCCCTGCTAGGTGTTAATAAATGTCTTCACTGTTATATTCAGTGCCCTTATCATGTTTTTCACAACATATACTCTATTTTTGTTACATGAGGATCAAACTTATGTCCTTGACATTTCTAGTGATGATCTACTTGTTAAGTTACAGGAACTCATAGGAACTTTTTTTTTTTCCTTTTTCTGCAGATGCTACTTCATCTGTGTGTTTGCAATGCTTATAGATTAAGGTGAGCATGAGACAGCAGTGGGGCAGTATAACTTGAAACAACAACTGCTTTCCAGGCTCAGGCGGTTGGGTGTAACAGCTATGGAGCACTTTAGCTTGTTACATAATGCCTCTCCAGAATCAGACGGTCAGAGCATAACAGTGATGAGGCAGCTTAGCTTGATACATCAACAACTCTCAAGGCTCTGTGGGAACAAGAAAACACTGCACATATTATATGTTAATTTAGTGTAACAGTGGGCTCACCAGGCGGTTGGAGCGTAACAGCAATGGGACAGTGTAACTTGATACAACAACGGCTCTCCAGACTCAGATGGTTAGAGCGTAACAGTGAAGAAGGAGGTCTGCGGGATGTACTGTAGCAGCAGCTCTCTAGATTCTGTTGTTACAAGGCAACAATGTACAAGGTTTTTTTATTAACACTCTCAGCCAATGTGTCTCACGCTCCTGTGGAGTGAGAGAAATTACCCAAGTTAAATATATTTGTGAATGAAACTGCACTCAAAGTATTCATACAAGGTGGATACTCCAACCAAACATGCACAGCATATGACCACTACAAACAAGCGCCATGCAATAACACACAGTGCAAACAAAGTATGGAGCAATACCTCGCACAGTGGGAAGGCATGAAATAACCAGCTCGCATAAGAGATGCCAGTCCGTCGTCACACGGAGCTGGTAACTTATTTACCAGTCGAGGGAGTCAGCGAGCAAGGTGAAGAGGACCAGCCATGTGTAGAGTCAGGTTTACAACACTATTAGTTTCCTAGCATAGCTACACAGTCTCCTCAATATATACAGAAATCACTTATCTGTTGAGGGTGGATATATTCAGTCTCCTCATGTCCACAGAGTCAGTCACTACCAATCCAATTCTTAAGCTCCACTATAAGCCATATGTCCTTAGCCTTCATCGCTCAACTCAAAGTAGTCCAAACACATAGGTTCGCAACTTGCCTGCTCTCCAATGTCCTCACTCCAGTTGATCCTCAATCCTCCATATCACCACAACCCCCCCCCCCCCCCCATACTGTTGTTTCCTGGGGTATTCAAAGTACTCCAACCAGTCTAGTCACCGATCACAAGCACACGTTGATTAACCCGTACACCTGTTCCCATTTTCTCGTTACAAATTACGCGTAACTGGTTTGTTTTAAAACCCGGATTTCGGTCATCTTGTTGCTGACTGTGTTCACCTCAAAATCAATTCACCAAGGCCATCTTCGCTATGCTTCCACCCCCTTAAGCTTAGTCACCCGTTTGTTTTGTGTCTGTTCATGTTTGATTTGTTACTTTGGTTTTGACCCCTGCCTGGACTGATTACGATTTGGATTACCCCAATAAAAGCATACCTGCATTTGGATATCTCTCTCCCTGTGTTTTCTGGATCGCGATCGTGACAATTATGTCACGAAAGTATGGACACGTAAGGGTTTAGGGTGTGATTTGGGAAAGAGCCTCTAAACTGAGGAAACAGATTTGACTAGGACAGAAGACCAGTCCTGTCCTAAATGGAACACTTCATGTGTAATAGCGGTCTTATGGACTTACAATAGCCGCCTTGTTCACTTGTCCGTTAAATTCACAATAAAGTAGTGTGTCCCATTTGTCATTTTAGGGTACCCATTTTGCAGCCACTATGCACCCTTGATCCGCACTTCTGCTGAGCCCCCACTAGGGATGAGCTCTGCAGCAGACTTTTACAAAACGGATTACGTCATGAAGGTGAAAACTCAGAGGAAGACCGGAAGGGTTTAGGGCGCCATTCAAGACATGGCCACCATGAGCCGGTTATATGCACATGTGTGAACTGAGTACTCGGATGAAGGTGTGGAATGAAAGTTTTTATGTTTTTGCACCGTTTATGTAAAAAGATAACTAGATTAATAGTCGTTTATTCACTTGATATTCTTTAGAGAGGAAAAATATCCATGTCCATTATTGGGGGATTAAATTGTGTATACCTTACGGTATTACTGTATGTAAATAAACTGGTGAATCAGCTATTTGAACCAGTTTGCTGGAAAATAATCAGACTTCCCTGTTTGACCATGGCTAGATTGGAGGCAATGATATTGTAAAGAATGTAGAATTTCTTGCACACACCAATTTTTTTCACTTCATAAAGCCTCAGAATATTGTCAGGAGCCACAGGTATTAATTTTGTTCCCTGATATGCTTTTTTGATTCTCAATAGCTGATAGCTGCTGACTAGCATTTTATTAATCACCAAGGATAATTGTTTCAACAATTTTTTTTTTTTTACTGTGGAGGAAGAAAACATCTTGGATGGCCTGAGGGTGTAACTTTACAGCATTTTTTTTTTTTTTTTTTTTTTGTGAACTTACACATTTGGCAATTTGTAAATCTAGTAAACAATGAAAGCATATGAACTGCAATGCTGTAATTGGTCATCTATAATTTCATATGACCTTTCTCTCATGCTGTGGAATGAATGGGCCACAATGTTAGTGCTTTACAGTATATTGGCATAGAGAGGGTACAAAAACATCAAGAGGGGGAATTTTTGAGAGGATACTTTTACTATGGGAATGTTTTTGGATTTAAACTTTAAGTACATTGTCACCTTTTGGATTTAGTTTATTATTTGATATCAAGCCTTTTTTATAAGATATATATATAGATATAGATATATTTCTTCACCTGTTTTAAGTACTGTACAAATACATCTTAAACTGTTGTAGCCTTACTGTGATGAAGCTGTTCAACATGGTTATATGCTTACTAAATGATTTGCATCAGAGACGTTTCTGCACAGGTATAGTGTGACGGCTGGTGAAAGTCCGGAAACAAATGCGAGTTAACAGGATTTAATGAGATGAAGACAAATAATACAACGACACACAAAGACAATGAGAAGATAACACTCCAGGGAGACGGTGGTAGGTGAGAAATCCAGCCGGAAGTGGAGTGTAGGTGGGGAGTCCGGGTCTTGGTGGCGTGAGGCAGCAGGAGAGAACCGGTCCACTACAGTCAAAACGACTGTCTTGCCATTAGAGGGCGGGAGGGCGGTAACAAAATCTAGAGCGATATGTGACCAGGGTCTCGAAGGGACAAACAGCGGTTGAAGGAGCCCGGAGGAGGTCGGTTAGATGACTTACCACTGGCACACACTGAGCAAGCCAAAACAAAATCGCGGACGTCGCGAGCCATACGTGGCCACCAGAATCGTTGTCTAACCAACCCATTAGTTCTACTTATCCCTGGATGACAAGCCATGTTGGAACAATGACCCCACCGGACAACTTCGGACCTTAACTCCTCCGGCACAAATAAGCGGTTCGGTGGGCAACCGGACGGAGGCGTTACCCCTTCTAAGGCCGTCTTGACCTTCGACTCGACCTCCCATACGAGTGCTGAGACAACTAATCTCTTTAAGCAAAATACACTCAGGAATAACGGGACGGGCGGAGGGATCAAAAAGACGTGACAAAGAATCGGGTTTAACGTTCTTGGAACTTGGGCGGTACGATAGGGTAAAATCAAAACGACCGAAAAAAAGTGCCCACCGAGCCTGCCTGGAATTGAGTCTTTTAGCAGTTCTAATGTATTCTAAATTCTTATGATCGGTCCAAACAATAAAGGGAACCCCTGAACCCTCTAACCAGTGGCACCACTCCTCCAACGCTAATTTGACCGCCAACAACTCTCTATTGCCAATGTCATAATTACGTTCGACAGGAGATAATCGATGAGAGAAAATCGCTCAAGGGTGGACCTTATCGTCTGAAGCAGCACGTTGGGACAACACTGCTCCTACCTCCACCTCTGATGCGTCGACCTCCACCACGAACTGCCATGTGGGATCAGGGGCGACAAGGATGGGAGCCGAAACAAAGCGGCTCTTTAGGTTGGAAAACGCAGTTTCAGCTGCGTCAGACCACCTGAACGGAGTACTGGGGGAGGTCAAGGCTGTCAGAGGTGAGGCTAGTTGGCTGTAATTACGAATAAAACGCAGATAGAAATTGGCGAACCCCAGAAACCGCTGTAGGGCCTTACGGGAATCTGGAGATGGCCAATCTATCACAGCCTTTACCTTCTCAGGGTCCATTCGTATTCCCTCAGACGACACGATAAACCCTAGGAAGGGGACCGACTGTGCATGGAATACGCACTTCTCCGCCTTTACAAAAAGCCCATTCTCTAGTAACCTCTGGAGCACTCGTCTGACATGTTGGACATGTTCCTGGAGAGATGAAGAAAAAAATCAGTATGTCATCCAGGTAAACATATATAAACTGATCTATCATATCTCTCAACACGTCATTCACGAGTGCTTGGAAAACCCCGGGCGAGTTGGAAAGCCCGAACGGCATAACCAAATATTCAAAATGCCCTCTAGGGGTATTAAAGGCAGTTTTCCTTTCATCCCCCTTCCTGATGCGGACCAAATGATAAGCGTTACGTAAATCCAATTTTGTGAATACCGATGCTTCCTGCAACCTCTCGAAAGCTGAAGACATGAGTGGTAATGGATAAGTATTCTTAATAGTAATGTTGTTCAGCTCCCGGTAATCAATACAAGGTCGCAAAGGACCATCCTTCTTACCCACAAAAAAAGAACCCCGCCCCCGCTGGAGATGAGGAAGGACGGATGAACCCAGAGTCTAGGGAATCAGAAATGTATTTCTCCATGGCCTCCCTCTCAGGAATAGAAAGAGAGTATAACTTGCCTTTAGGCGGAGATTTACCTGACACTAAGTCTATGGCACAGTCATAGGGACGATGCGGAGGAAGAGAAGCAGCCCGGGACTTACTGAACACTTCCTTCAGGTCCAGATACTCTACGGGCACGTTTGGCAACGCCATGGTCTCCTTCTGAAAGACAGACACAGGAACAACAGGACAGGCAGAAACCAAATTGAGCTGGCCTCCACCCGCAACGCCAGGTCAATGAGTTCGTTGAGGGTAGGAGGCAGCTCGAGGAGGTAGATCTACTGCTGAACACAGTCGGATAACCCATGCAGGAATCTATCCCACTGCGCCGCCTCGTTCCACTGGCACGCGGCCGCCAGGGTCCGGAACTCGATGGAGTATTCAGTGACAGATGAGTGTCCTTGTTGGAGTTCCGAGAGGCGATGGGCGGCCTCCCTGCCGGTCGTGGCCCGGTCGAAAACTCTCTTCATCTCTTCAGATAGGAGGTGGAACGAGGCACAGCACGGATGTTGATTCTCCCACACCGCCGTTCCCCATAAGGCAGCCTTGCCTGATAATAGTGTGAGCGTGAACGCTACCTTGGATTCTTCTGCGGCGAAAGTGTGGGGCTGCAGGGCAAAATGCATAGAGCACTTGTTAAGAAATGTTCTGCAATAAGTTGGCTCACCAGCGTAATTCTCCGGTGCCGGAAGTCGCGGCTCAGGCCGGAAGTGGTCCTGGGGAATCCCCGGGGGAACGGTCGGCGCAGGCGAGGCGATGGGCGCAGTGGGAGACGTGAGCTAATGGATCTGCTGGGTGAGCCCAGACACCTGTGCCACCAGCGCTTGGACAGCGCGTCCGGTGTTCGAGATGCTCTCCTGCTGCTGATCCATTCTCTTGACGCTATGGTGCATGAAATCGGTGAGGGTGTTGGTGCTCGCTGCTTCCATGTCTGGGTGAGATCGTTCTGTGACGGCTGGTGAAAGACAGTCCGGAAACAAATGCGAGTTAACAGGATTTAATGAGATGAAGACAAATAATACAACGACACACAAAGACGATGAGACGATAACACTCCAGGGAGACGGTGGTAGGTGAGAAATCCAGCCGGAAGTGGAGTGTAGGTCGGGAGTCCGGGTCTTGGTGGCGTGAGGCAGCAGGAGAGAGTGGCACAGGAACTGCGGGGAATAGAGCCGAAGGTAAGTGTCCGTGGCTGAGTGATCGTGCGGAGAGTGGATGAGGTTCTAGGGAAAAACACAGACATCCAAAGGCAAACTAACACTAAAGCCAGACGGGGGTAACACAACGACATGAAACAACGATCTCACAAACACAAGACGTGAGACAAGCCATTATATAGGAGATGAGTAATGAGTGGCAGCTGTTGCTGATACAATTAACTGAGATGCCCACAACTAATCAGTGCAGACGCAGAACACACAGAATTCACCACAAAGTGTAAACAACCCGAGATCACGGTTTACCAACCGTGACATATAGCCCTGCAATGGCCCTACTCTATTGCCCAGGTAAACATTTACTGCAGTTGTTTTTTATATTATATTAACATCCATCAGTGCTGCTATAAACCCTGTTTACTGCTGCATAGAGGCTTACTGTTGCATAACGTTTTGAGGTAAGTAAATGTGGAAATATATATATATATATATATATATATATATATATATATATATATATATATATATATATATATATATATATTTTTTTTTTTTTTTTTTTTTTTTTTTTTTTTTACAGTATATGAGGCTTGTCTCCAAATGAGATGTATACTCTTAGATTTAAAAAGATTCACACTTTACTGCAGTAAATAGGTTAATGGCAATTCATCTGTAAATGTGAATCCTAAAATGGATGGGATTATCTGTACATCATTCTCTAATTGTTCATTCATGATATGTAAAAATATATTTTAACTCCATCTATCCACCATCCATTCTTAACACTGTTTATCCTCCGTAAAGAAAAGTTTTATATTCCTCCTATCATATGTGCTCCATGCTTTGTGTACTCATAGTTGTATTAATATATCTGTCTATGTTTGTTAATATTAAAACTACATCCTTTACCAAATATGATTAATGAATCCCTTAAAATATCAGTCAATTGGCAGCAGAATTTTGTAGAGAAATATATTTGAGATATATTTTGAGATGCTTTGACAGTGTTTATATGTTCATCATCCTTGTATTGAGTGTCAACACAGTAATTCCACACCTTAGTGAAAGTAAAACATCAGCTGACATGCAAACTAAATGACACGTATCTATGTATTTGAGAACCAGTCTGATCAGAACAAAGTTCAGTCTTATTATCTACAAATAATACAGAATCACAACTAAATCAATTCAATGTTGATCACCCTTCAAAACAGCGTTTGTCATAGTTTCCTTTTTTATGAGAATCACATGCACATTATTATTACATTTACATTAACTGAACAATGAGCCAGTGACCTTACTGAATAAATATGAATGTAACACTTAATGTCCACTGATATAATTTAAGTATCCAATGGTTATCAGATTAGCTTTAGTATTTCATATCACCCCAAATGACATCTGACATCAATGTGATTTAATTTTCCAACTCCTGCTTTAAACCTCAATTACACCATATGAGTAGATCTGTAATAAAATAAATCAGAAAATAATAATAATAATAATAATAATAATAATAATAATAAAAATAACAACAACAATATCTTACATTACCTTGAGTTTTGATTTTGTCTTTCTTCTGTGCTTAAATCCTTTCAGAATAAAACAAACTTTAATTGAAAAGAACATATTTTGGTATGTGTACAATAATTTTAAACACATCAGGCTTAGGTTTAACATGTATGTTAATGCACATCAAATCATATTTTCCAGTTCTTAAACCTATGCGAGTTTAGTTTGGAGACTTGAATTATATTATTCAAATCTAACTCTTAAAAACTCTAACTTATGAAGTCTACACAGTCATAAAATTCAACTAAAGTAAGTTATAATGTGCATTCAGCCAGTTGTTAACCAAGGCTTATCAGCATCTTATAATCTTATTTTATAATCATCACAGTATGCAAAACAATCCTCACAAAATGGCAGCAGCTGCGTTTTAATGAAACTAGAGAGTGAGTTTGCTATACTAGTATGACATATACTAGTATTAATACCGCTATTAATACTGCTCTACTGGTATTACTATTTTATTAGCCAAACAAATGCATAGCTTCCACAAAGAAAAAAGTTTGCATCAAACATATAGCATAGACTGTCGTTACCAAGTGATCCTGTGTTATTAGTTTTTACTGGTTTCTATTGGGAAATAACATGTGGTGACTGACCAATAAGAATCAAGTATTCCACAGAGCCGTGTAATAATATGTTATAATACCAACAAAGTAATGGAAAATTAAATTAAGGGGGAAAAATGCTGCACAAAATGAGTAGATGGTCCCCTCATCTTTAACCTTTATCAGATTTGCATGATCCACATGATGAATTTACATTTGATCTCAGGAAATGCAAATTTAACTACTCTGTGCTCTTGTGTGCAGCGTCCTGAACTCTTCCCTAATGTGTTTTAGTCACCCAAATACTGCATATTTATGTCTAAGTAAATTATCTACACATCCTTAAAGCTAAATCAATTTATTTACTCATTTACTAGAGAAAATGGTCCAGAGTATGAACTGAAACATTTCCTAAAGGGTAAACTTCTCCATCAAAACCATCAATCATTAATATACTGGTGCTGGAAAATACTGTACATTCTATCTCATCACGAATTGTACAGATTATCATCTTTTTTTTTTTTTGTTTTTTTGTTTAACAAAGTTGTATGTTTTAAAACTACAGACATACATTGTTGAAGTTTTTGGGATATTTCTATTATATACATTTTTACTAAAACGTAAAGTCTTTCCGAAACCAACAACAACTACCAAAAATCCCATTGGGTATACTTCCTCTGAAATCCTTCCTCTTTCTCTTCCTCCTTTTTTTAAACAAACAAACATGTAGTAAAACAAACTAGTTTTAATTGGTGTACACATTTGAAATAGATTGTTTTAAGTGAATCAATGTTTGGACTCTAAATAAATGGCCCCTCATCGTTACAAACCTCTTTAATAGAATCTAAGGGCACCAGTTGGTACAGTACCTGAATAACATGAACACATGGAATTGGGCTTTCTCATTGGTCCAGAGTTTCCATATTTAGCCGAATATAAATACTGAATGCTTCAGTATATTTCAGAAACGGTATGATAAAAACAAGCATCACAAGCATTTTGTCATGTCATGAATAATGGTTAACCTGCCCATATCCCTGAGTTCCTCCTCCCAACAAGGCGTCATCAAATATTACCTTTTGTCCCACAGAGTCCCACAGCAACTAAACAATCTGTCAAGATCAAACCATGAGACAGGATCCGTGAGGCAGAATTTTATGGATTGAACCCATCTGTAAAAAAATATATATATTTATATATATATATATATATATATATATATATATATATATATATATATATAGTTATAGATAACTGCCTGTTGATTTCTGAAAAGCATTTGAAATGCTTTTTTATTTTATTTTTATTTAACAACTATTTTTTTAAATTGTCTTAAAAATTCTCTGTAGATTAGAATGAGTATTTTATTTGAAGTTCTGCAGTTTTGTGCCACTTTTTTCAGTGGCAATAATCTGAATTCAGGACATAACATTCTATTGAAGGCTCATGGACAACAGGAATAAATAACAAATAATTTATAGAAATGACTCTCTTGAGGATCAGGAGCCTGAATACAATGATTTACAAGAGGAGTTTACGAATCACATACTCAGGTAAGTCTGAGTACACTTATTTATTTAATTCACTGCTGTTCTTTCCATTATTGGATCAAATGTCACATCGGACACAAGGATATCGTGAAAGACGTGATTAAAGATTAACATTTACATTTATCATTTAGCAGACGCTTTTATCCAAAGCGATTTACAAATGAGAACAATAGAAGCAGTCAGGTCAACAAGCGAACAACAACAGTATACAAGTATCATGAAAATGAAAGATACAATGAAATCAGAAAATTCAGTAGAAGATCAAGAATCAGAGTACATAAAAACATATGTGAAAGTCAACTTCTGTTTCAGTAGTCTAGCGTATACAAATGTATAAAAATCTGATGTAATTCAACGGAGGCGTTGTTTGACTCTATGACGACTTCCGGCAAAAAAAGCACCCGGAAACATTTTGTTGTTGCAGTACGCGGAGACGTTGCCACAAGTTTTATTCGCAGCATATATATAGTTTATGTTGTGAGCTGGCACCATGATCAATAGGTATGTTTATGATATTTAAATAAAATTTTGCTTTGAGTCACTTCTCATGTTTCACATTCAAAACACTGTGACACGTGTATATTCGGCATTAGCATTAGCATTAGCTTGTATTGTCTTTGTGTCGCGGTGCATGTGCTGTTATGATTACTTGATTCTTACATTCAATGCATTCAATATATTTTATATTTTACCACTAGGGTAAATAGATAAAGATGCCCCCTTTGTTCTCAGTTAAGAACATCATTATTTAGGGTAAGATGTGATCAGATGTCCCCTGGGCCAAGATGATCTCCCTTTAATTTTTTCTCCTAACCACAGATTGCCCAAAATTTCATCTCAGCACTTTTCAGGCTTGGCTATTATTAATTTTGTCATTTTATCTGAATATAAACGTTTGTGAGATTTTCTCAGTCAAAACAGTTCTGAGGAATTATCTAATTTTGTGTTTCTGGAAATTAGTGATCTATCATGACACTGTACATGATACTGAATATCAATTGTTTGGTGTCTATATGTTAATAGGGGCTCTGTAGACAAATCATTGTTGTTAGATTTATGAAGAAAGAATTATAGTTTTTATTTTGAAGTAAAAAAACAAACAAAACAAAAACAATTAGGCCCTAATATAACCCACCAGAATGGGCCCCAAGTGACATATAGCTACTAGCTTTGAAAATTAGTGAGGTCCGGGGACTTTTTATAATAATTATTGAATTGTGCTATAATAACCCCTATAAATACAACTAATCATATACTTATATAACGTTACTCAATAACACTTGAAAAGAGACAGAAATGTAAATATTTTTGGAGGGATGCTCATTTTTAAATCATACCCTGTTTATTGAATCAGAGTTTGTCAATACTTATGAGGTGGATAATTTTATCAGTTTTTTTATTATTCATAAAAACATACATATTACCCACCAAACAGATGGTAAAGCATGTGTCATACATATTTTAACGTGATCGACTTGGGTTCGAATCCACCTTTTGGCTAATTTTTTAAAATTGAGTAAATAATCAAAAAGGGTAGGTGTAGGGAGGGCTTTATTGTCCTAAAAAGGTGGCATCCATTATATTAGACTCAATAAGTTATTATTGCATACTGTTTTATAATGTACTACAATACTGAGGTGCAGACAATTGCCACTATTTCCAGTAAGTAGTATAAATAGCAAAAAATCCTGCTATTTTAACATAGTATAAATATAATCTATAGATACTTGCACTTAGTGTAAATAGCCAGTGCCTTTTTTGATTACTGCCAGACTAATGTTGGTGATGCAATGTTGCCAGATATTGCTATTAAAATAAACAAACTATAAATAAATAAAATAAACCAAAATTATTAAAAAAAGAATTTGGCAATTAGATAAGAAAAAAGTTATCGCTGATCCTTAACCGCAACTTCCTACTTTATTAACTTTCTAAAGTGTCAAAATAAGTGGAAAAACAAGTCAGAAAATGCTTATAATAGCTGGGAGAAATCTCGAGCTCTCGCTCACAACTCTCTGAAGACTTGTTCACTTCGGAAGCATTCCGATCATTTTCATACCACGGATGCTAAACATTGAGAATAATACATGCAGACATTCATATGAGGAGTTTAGCAGCAAATGAGTCAATCAGAGATCAAATTTCATTTTAGATCATGAAAAATTTACGGTGACCTCATTGCTGGCTATGGCCATGGCTACTAGTGTTATTATTTTTATACAAATGTAATACTTCTAGTAATTAATGGGTTTATTATTCAGTATTAAGAGTACATTTCAGAAATTTTAGCTTTCATTAAAATCCATTGGCTTATTGATTGAAATCATTACATTTGCAGTCATAGTTTTGCTATCATGACATATATTCAATTAAAATGAGGGGTGCACGATATATATTGGTGATAATTAATGCACATCTAGTCTGTAAAGCCGGCTTTACTGACTAGATGCATGTCGGCTGATATATATCGTGCACCCCTTATTAAAATATGGGAAATGAAATATGTTAATACTGGTATGCATGTATTTAAGTCATATAATAATTAGGGCTTGTAGTTTAACATGTTAATTAGATTAATTAATTCTGAAAAATGATGCACTCAAATTATTAATGCATTTAACGCACTTGCCCCGCCCAGTGGCGGCTCCAGACAATTTTGATTGGGGGGGCGATGGGGGGGGTCCTGGTCTTTTCAAGGGGGGTCTCATGAAAACCAACAAAAAATACAGTGGACATGGCTAATAACTGCATATTACTGCTACTAAACAACAAAAACTCCTTTGCAATGTAAACAAATGACAGGCTACATTTGTTATTCATATCCTTCACACTGCACTTTCATGTCAGGTATATTATGCATTTTTATTGACAATGATATTTTTACATTTATTTCCAGATAGATATTATTGAGTTTACAGGCTAAAGTGGTCTTGCTGTTGTAAACACTGTTGCTATTGTAGAAAAAAAAATATTTGCATGACATTTAAAATATAATTATATTTTAATTCATTTCTGAATTGTTTTTATTTTTATAATGATAATTCAGAGAATGAGAAAATCTGAATAAGCCTTACCAGTGTTGTGATAATTATTTTTACGTGTTAAAAATAAATAAGTACTGTAATATAATAAAAGTTTATTCAAATAACATAAAAAAGACCAGACCCCTCGATGCCTGTGAAACTTTTCTCCCTCAAACAGCACGCTAGTGTTACTTCTACACTACAGGCTACACACAGCAATATAAACAACGTATCTGCATGTTCTCACATCATATCGTTCTTGTAAAATAATAATAAGTAAATAAACATCAAAATCTCTTTGCTGAGAATGATACACCACTTTCCAGCTTCCACAGTGTTGAAAATATCCTCTAGCAATTAAAAAATGCACTTGCGGCGTGAGGAATCTTCCCGGTTGGATGAGGTCGTTGTCAGGTGAAATGTCATCATGTTGGTCATTTTATTTACGGCTAAATTATTATTAATAAATTGTACTAATATTATGATTGGGCATGGGCAGGCATTCACAAAAGTTCATGTTATTACAAAAAAAATTTGAAGAAATTTTGCTTTGATAAAAGGGCACTTAAGGGGCAAAGAAGCAGGTGCTCAAGTGAACCGGTTCTTTCGGACAATTCGATCAAATAAACCAGTTGAAAAAAAAAAAAATGGTTCACCGTTTTTTTGCGGTCTTTTGCGCTCAATGTAATGCCGTCATTGGTGATGATTGCCCTTCATTCAAGCCTTTGGTTTACACGCGCTTATAACATTAGCACAGAATCAGTTCAGAATCAATCACCAAAAGAATCAGTTCGGTTCAGATGCGCTCTGTGTCAGTCTGCTTCACGCTGAATCACACATGCACAGTATCATCCGCTCCTCGGTTCTCGAATCGGACGTGTCCGACAGAAACAGTTCTCGGTTCAGTGAACGAATAAATGTTGAAACAATTATTATTTATTATTGTTCTGCGTAGTTTGAAGAGACACATTTTTGGTTCTTTATCCCGAATATATATATTTTTTAATCAGGAAGAGGGTGGGGGGTCAAATGGGGGGGTCAAGGCAGTTTTTGGCAGGGTCTTGAGACCCCCCAAGACCCCCCCTGGCGCCGCCGGTGCCCCCGCCCCAGAACTATGTGCATCATCTGCCATTTCATACAGTCGATTGATGATTAATATGAGGCATAGCAACAACTTACTGCATGATGGAGCCTAGCGAACATCCCTAAAATTCAAGATATGGGGTAAAATGCCCATTTTGGAAATTTTGTCTCATATTTACATCACATAGTTAAGAAATATCACATGAGTTGTAGACTAAGTGCAATATCACACGAGTGCAAATGTGATACTCATCTTAAACAACAGTTCATTAAGAAGTTAAAGGTCCCGTTTTTCGCGCTTTTCTGAAGCTTTGATTGTGTCAGTGTGCAATATAACGTGTTCATGTTTTGCGTGTGAAAAAACACAGTATTTTTCACACAATTCACCTATCTGTATACCGCTGTTTTCACTGTCATAAAAACGGGCTGATGACTTCCTTGTTCTATAAAGTCCCTCCTTCAGAAATTGGACTTGTTTTGAGAAGCAACTGGGCAGGAGCATGTGCTGGAGATGTACTTATAATCACAGAAGCGATTTTACTGACGAGATGAGCATGAAAATCGCGTTTAATTTTTTTTCACAGCCCTAACATCTAGTTAACAAAGCTAAACGGCGTTGCCCTTTGTGTAGTAAGTTACAGAAACTGTTAAACGCACCAACTTAAATAATAAAATACACTTACCGGTTGTGGTCCATAAACAACGCCTTCTCCAGACAAAGAGGGAACTGCTCCATCTTTCAGGAATAATCTTTGTGCGAATCCGGCATTAAACTGATTGAGATTGAGAAAGTTGTCCTCAGCAAGCTGTGCTGCACATAGTTTTACAAGTGGATTATAATTTTCGGGAAACGAGTTAAATGTAAATTGTAACCATTAATCTCCAAGTACAGCATCCCTGGGAAGCCCAAACAAAGATGATTGGACTCAGAGATGAAAAACACAGCGTTTAGACAACATGGCAACAAACACAAACTCAGCTCTTCCTCTTCTCCGTCGGAGCGCAACAAGACCACGCCCCGCTGTTTGTGTATTCATGTGGGCGGAGGTTAGTTAAAAAACTGTTTTAGTGACGTCATTACTGCAGGAACTAGAAGGATGAAGTCCAAATGGGTCGTTTTTTGTAGGCGAATTCTGTTAAATCAAATATCTTGCTTGGTATTGAACTTTGAGCTTTAGAATTTTACAGATATTATTTATACTCTAACAACAACATTACACACTAACTAGTTTAAAACATGGGATCACGACGAAGGGGACCTTTAATATTGTGATATTTTGTCAGTCTGATGGTGATGATCCGCTTCAAGTCGAACAAGCCTAATGATTCAATGAACCAGCCATAAAAACACTATTTACTTACTATTTCTACTCCTGAATGAATCAGCCATTTGAACGAATCAAATGAATGAATAAATGACTGGATGACTTAATCATTAAGACATTTACCACCAGCTACTGGCAGTTTTAGTTTCTTATTTAGAGTATCATTTCATTAAAGAAAAACATTTATATTTTCATAGTAATAATGATAAAATTAAGAAAATAAATTATTAAAGTTATAGTACACCCAACCAAAAATGACAATTCTGTCATCATTTACTCACATGGTAAAAAAGAGTATATGTAATTTATCCAAATTTAATGTGCGATTAATTAGATTAATTAATCACATCATGTAATTAATTAGATAAAACAATTAATCACTTACCAGACCTAATAATAATTTTACCTTTCAGCTTTGTCTGTCATTTGTTATATCTCTTTCTATTAAGTTTTATCCTTTAGGAGGAGAACTAACTCTCTCCTCTCTTAATATTTTACATTTGCTGCTATGACAACTAAATTAGCAAATGTTTCTATTTATTTTCTTTAATAACACATTGGCTGATACATAATCATCCTGCACATACAACATTTAGTATATTATTTAGGGATACAAATAGCAACACGTTAATTTAATAGTTAATTTTGTAATTAGTACATTAAAACATCTTGACAATTTAGTTAAACAGTGACAATTTACAACTGGAAAATGAAATCTAGTCAACCTGTTAACATGTTTATTTTATAAATATTCTTAATTAAAAGGCAGTTTGTAGCAACAGACATTTAATTCAGACTGAATCATTCCACTCAGCTGATTCTAACGCTATAATGAGTTATGAAGATGTGTTAAAATAGTAACTCTATAAATTATATTAATTATTAAAGTAAATATATACTTTAACTTACAGTCAAAATTCATGTATAATAATTGCCGGTTTTTGTGACAAAAAGTTCACAGCAAATGTGTGATCTTTGAATTAAATTAGTTATTTTCCCAAAGGAGTGTCACACACCACAGTGACAATTTAATAATTGTTACATGGAGTCAAAGGTGAGCGGATCCATTTGCAGCTTTTATTAATCACGGTGAGAAACAGACAAGATCAATCACCAGCATCAGGGATAACAGATAATTCAGTGACATAGATATATTCCAAGCAGAGGTCAGGGCAGGCAGCAATCAGTTTAAATAGAGTCGAAAAAACAGGAAAAAACACAAGGAAACCGCTCAGAAATGTCAGATTCACAATAACGCAAAACACAGTATAATAAGTCCAAACAAGGTAGGGGAGTGGCAATGGGGAACACCTGGTGGTGATTAGCCCTAAGCACAGGATTATGGGAAATGGAGTACAGACACCAAATTCAAGAGTCCTGAGTGGAGTGCCCTCTATTGGAGTTCATGGGGACTCCAGATTACAAACTTGACAATATTAATCTTAGATTAAAAAAATAAAATAAAATGAATAAATAAAAATACAAACAAAAAACAATTTTAAATTCATAACCCTAAAAGAAAAAAATCTATGTGGTCAAGATAAATATTAAAGATGAGGGGGCATCTTAATTATGTGTTTTGTGAGAATCAAACCCATTATCTACATTCGGCTCGTTTAAAATTCCAATTTGAGTTAAAAGACTAAGATTAAAAAATAAATAATAATAATAAATCCCTCAGCACTATTTTAAAACAATGTGTGTTACGTTTTATCAGCAGTGAATCACTTCCCATCATGCTTTTAGTTTGAGCAGCTGGTAAACTGCATACCTGCATCTTGCGAAATTACTGACACCACAGCAAGTCAGAGTTTTTCTGACAGTCATAATCACCAGTGATCAGTTCTGTTCATCTCAAACCAGTCTAATGTCAAGGTTATGATCTACTGTTTGAGATTAAGCTAAATGAACTGGTTCTGTTCTGTTTCTGCAGATGGTTCTTTATCTGTGCGTTTGCACTGCTGATAAATAAAGGTGAGTATCTGAACAAAATGTATTTGAAAGATACATTCATGCAAAAAACTGTTTACGATAATGTTTCTCTGTGATGTTAGTCTCTCTGCAGGTCACAGTAGAGGGTTTCATCAGTGGTTCTGTTGTCCTGCCGTGTTCTTCAACTGAACATGATCTTACACTTCAAGATACTGATGTCCATTGGAGAGACAAAGACAGCAAGATTGTGTTCGATATAGTTAAGGGTGAAGATTCAATAGCAGAACAAAACTCACAGTACAAGAACAGAGTTGAAACTTTCCCTGATGAGTATAAGAGAGGAAACTTCTCCATAATCCTCACCAATCTTCAACACACTGATGCAGGAGAGTTCAGTTGCTTCATCACTCCCTCAGATGAACAGAAGACTGTGGAGCTGATCATCACAGGTGTGTAAAAATACTATATATATATATATATATATATATATATATATATATATATATATATATATATATATATATATATATATATATTAAAACAATTCCAGTCTGAATGCTACTGTATATAAATTAAAGGCACATCTCTTGTTTTTATCACATTTTTTATTATTCTGAATTTGCAGGATCAACAGCAGAAAAAGGAAATAACTTATTTACTATCTGGATGACGATATTGACCTGTGTTTTTCTCTGTTACTTGCACCAACTGTTCTGTCTGTAACCTGTTTGATTTTTAAATGGAGAAAAGAGCTCAAGCTGCCTCAGAAGGAACAGTGGCAAACTTTGTTACATTTAGCTAAATTAGTACAGCTTTAATTGTTTCTGTACAGTGCACACTAATTCTAAGGCATGTATTACAAGTTTGAAACCTTTTTGTTCTGTTATACTCTTGCTGTTTTACAATAAATAGATAGAATACATACATACATATATATATATATATATATATATATATATATATATATATATATATATATATATATATATATATATATATATATATATATATATATATTCTTTTTAATTTTTTCTGGCAATACTGTCAATATGTTCCTGCCTTATCAATTCTGTACCACAGTAGTTTTTTCTTCATGTTGTGCTTTGACAGAAGTTTCATGGCAATGTAAAACTATGAAAAGAGGAAACCTTTTTATTCAGATGAGCTTAATGAAGCAATTAATAATCTTAAACTGTTTCCAGGACTGAATAGTTTTGTTCTTAAATCCACAGACTGTGGCATTGTCAGGCACATTTCTTATATTCAATTCAATTCAAGTTTATATATTGTCATTCTTTCACATCCAATTTCAGATGTTTTTCTTTCTTAGAAACATCCAGTGGTGGACGAAGTACACAAATCAAGTACTTGAGTAAAAGTACAGATACATATGGTAAAATATTACTCCAGTAAAAGTACAAGTACTCCTGTTTCAAATTTACTCAAGTGAAAGTACAAAAGTACTTGATTTTTTATGTACTTAAGTAAAAAAGTACTGAAAGATAGATGTTTGCAATTTTATATAGGCTAACGTTACTTAATTTAATTTTAGCACATATTTTTTTTTTATAATCCTACTGCTCAAAATACCTATAACGTACAATGTCATAACATGAAAGATAAAAAATGAGTAACAACATACATTTAAGATTAGAAAATAACAATAATAAACATCTCCCACTTGGTTAAAGGCTAGGTCTCGACAAGGTGAACTTGAACCCAACATGAAAATGTTTCCATGTTAATGCATAAAAGATGCTGCCAGTGATTCTAGAGCTTGAAAATTGATATTGCACAATTCTCACATTCAGAGGAGCAAAGAGTCTCGTGTTTCAATGAATGTGGATGTTCACAATAATAATAATAATAATAATAATAATAATAATAATAATAATAATAACTTATAAATTATGTGTGAAAAAGTAGTCTTGGTCTCTTTGGGGGCACAGTGAAGGTCTTCATGATCTCTAATGAGAACAGGCTTCAAAAGCAATATGTTCATATAATAGACAAACAGCATGCACAATGCTATAATACAAAAGGTTCAGCTTGTGCACACGGGGCATTTTTTGGATGAATTATATGTGGAATACTAACATTATTATAAGGTAAAAGAATAGATGTCTATATGAACGGCCAAAGGAACATGCTGAAAATACCAAATGATGTACAATTGATTTTCGTATTGCATTACAGAATAAGATCTATACTTTTACTGCACAACAGAATAAAATGTAGTCTTTGTTTGAAGTGTGCATGTAATATGGTGTATCAAACTTCCAAAGTCACGTGATTTCAGAAAACAAAGCTTAAGTCACATCACAACTGTTTCGGAAATGTCACTGGTTCACCGCCGGGTGCCGATGATGTCTCAGTAACCCATGAATCATGAGATCATTGAACTAGTGTCTAGTTTTTACCTGTTTTATACATCTGTATAAAGAATTGCCAGTTACACTTTTACTAGTGGTCTGGAAAAAGAAATATGGGCACAAAGATGAAAATAAGTCACAAGGCACAAAGATGAAAATATATTTTCATAATTTGTAACTCTTGTGTGTGTCCTCTGGGTTTCCAACTGAAGACTCATGAGGTGAACCTTTGAGCTATTTCAGAGAAATGGTTTATCATTGGTTTATCATCTACATTCTCTTCATTAGTCAAGATTCACTTGCACAATTCATGCCAAATTGACAAAAAGTCTAATAAAAATGTGTAAAAATAAAAAGTGTGCCTGGCAGTTTATGACAACTAGACTAACCATTTTGCATTTAATGACTTATACGATGAACTAAAGACTAAATGTTTTGAGGTGTAGGACTATCCACATAAAACGATATAATACATTTTGAGCGACATGACATTAGCAACTCATAATGTAGGAATCCGCAGATAAATTTGAATAATTGCATAAATGTACAAAAGCAATCGCAACTTGTTCAAAAGAATGAGAAACTGGTTTTCTGATGTGTATAAATGACTAGATGTGGAGGTTGTACAAGTAGTTTTGAGTATTTCATTTCTGATTTGAGAAATGCACCAAAGTAACTGAGAAAAACTATGTTCTAAAAATGTAAATAAATCACGTGAAAGAATGTCACTCCTTTCTTTGAAGAAAATATTTGTATGAAGTCACTGAAATAGTTCAAACTGAAAAGATGAAACGTGAGTATTTTCTGTATTGGTGTTTGATGCTTGTGTTTTTCCTCTCAGTGTGTTGAGTGACAAGTGTGTGTTCTCTCAGTGAGGGTTGTGTGTAGAGTTTGGCTGCACTGTTTAGCTCAGGTGACTGTTGCTAGTGCAGACTGTAGTTAGAGTTTTGCACATGTAGCTTCAGTTATGCTCACTGTCGAAAAAACTGTAATAAGACATTTGTATGACATGTGTAATTAAAAGGAAGAGTAGAAGTTAAAAGTGGTTCATGAAACAAAACAAGACCTGAAAATTAATAAGACATTATGCAGACACTTTTAATGACATTTTATTATTTGTTAATTGCATTCAATTGATTATCGTTTTAATCTATGTGTAATCTGTTTGCAAGAATGGACAGAGAACTGAAGTTGAGTTTATCTGTAGCCTGTATTTGTGTGTGTGTGTGTGTGTGTGTGTGTGTGTGTGTGTGTGTGTTGAATACAGATTAAATACAATGTATTTTGTCTCACTGTTGTGTGGCGCCCTCTATTGGATAAAAACATAGCCTTTATAAGGAAGAGGGTATCTGACTTAGTTACTAAACTTTTTAGATACTAAAAAAATCAAAAAGCCCCAGCTGCCTGTGCAGGAAAATCATAATCAAACATGCTTGATAAAACCTCAAACATGAACAAAACCAAAGACCCTCATGAATACCAAATTATACTATAAACTAAAACATTATACATGTGTAAAATGTGATAAGTTATCATTAGATTTTTTTATTATTATTATTATTATTGAAACCTTCATATCTTTCACACACCCTTGACCAGAAAATCAGCTCATGTTCATTTTCAGTGGCTTCTCTCATGCATTAACTTTGTGCTTTTAATACTGACTTTACCATGAGATTTGGTCAAGTTGCGTTTGAATTGTCACAGTGAAACATTTTCAGTAAAAATGTTATGCAACAGCCACAGGACGGTTTCTAATGTCCACTTTTAAGACCACTAACTCTTTCATTTCCCTTTAGCATTATTAACAATAGTGCTGTTAGGAACCTATAAGAATCACCTGATTCTTTAAATTAAAACTGTTTACTTAAGGCTTCAGACAATATTTTTTACATTTAAAACACTGGCATGGTATATTAGACTAAAACCATATTGCTTCATGTTTTTTTTTACTTGAAAAAGCCACTCACTACACTGTAATAAGTTTCAGTGACTTTACAAACTTTAACAATTGATTCAGTTAGTTTAAAAACAGTAATTCTGATATAATTATGTCACCAAACCAAACAGAATGACAGTAAGATTCTGTGTGACAAAATTCCCAGTAGTTATTTACCAGAGCAAATATTTATCATTGAATGACTCAGTCCGTTAGGTATATTGGTATATTTCCTTATCACATGTCTCTCACATAATTTTTTTTTTTTTTTTTTTTTTTGGTGGGTTATATGGGATTTAACTAATGTGCATAATCACACAAAATGGACATTTGGATAAACAAAATTGTCTGAACAAAATATCCAAGAACTTCACAAGGAATGGACTGATTAGCAACTAAGTTGGTTGGCAATGGGAAATTGCACTGCAACCAACAAAGTTGCTAACTTAGTTTGCAACTATGGTTTTGGGAAACGCACCCCTGTACCTTACTACTGTCTATTATTATATTCCTACACATAAAATTGTCAATTTATTTTAATATTATTATTAGTAGTAGTAGTAGTAGTAGTAGTAGTAGTGTTTTTTTTTTCTGCCACTGTCGTTCTGTTACACTATGGAATCTTCTGTCACGAAAACAAATTCCTTGTATGAGTAAACATACCTGAAAACAAAAGCTTTTATGATTCTGATTATGTTTATGACAAAACTCTGGGTGCTGAGGACACTCACACTCACACACACACACACACATGGGTTATGTCCTCATAAGTCACCCTCTCCTTGTAATACTTGTGTCATACCAGTGCTTTGAGTGGGCCGGTACGCACTGGTACTCAGTACTGCCACTTCCAAATATAGCTTTTGAGCTCATTTGGACATCTGTTTTAATAGAGGTTTTAATCTTTTGCCTGCGCTGCTGCTTTTCAGAGCGCCCTTCACAAAGCAAGCTCCTATATCATCCCACCGAGAGCAGAGACTGCATTCCCCATACACCCTTGGGTTTTACAAGTAAATATTGCACGCGCCGCTTTTGCCGCTGTCTGTACTCAACATGGACATAAAGGATGTGTGAAACGCGCATATTCGGATTGATTATAATTCAATTACAGTGAACACTTAACATGTTCTACTGGCTTCGGACTCTCAATATTTAAACAACACAGTCAGAATCAGATGTTTTACTGATCGACACCCCACCAGACCTAAGAGATATCGCTGCAGGTCAAACTTAGACGCAAGAAAATGAAGTAATGCAGTAGCTCTTTCAAGTAGGGTGACCAGACGTCCCGAAAAATTCGGGACAGTCCCGAAATCAAAACTGTTGTTCCAAATCCCGAATCAGGTCCTAATTGTCCCGAAAATTATACTAAAGCAAAATATTGAGTAGTTGTTGTCTGATAAACATTAAAAACTGTCTGCGGCGGTTGAATCGTCCTGCAACCAGCCTCAGCCGACTGCTCATTGGCTGCAGCATCTTTTTTTCTAAAAAAATACAAAAATACACAAAGACAATACGACCTTTTTGTCCCCTTTTTGTTTTAAAGCTTTATGAAGAGAGCGTAAGTTGCTGCAGCTGCGAGGAGGACAGTGATGCACGCGTACAGGAGTGATTGACAGTTCGCGGGAATGCGTACAAAAAATACGTTTAAGCTCATTAGCGTTAGTGTTACAGAAAGGTCTGATTTACGCACTGTTACAACAGTCATTGATTTTTTTTGGTTTGTTTGTATGTTTTTTTACAATGACATTTGAGTTCATGATTTTAATGTTGTTGTTTCTTGTGGCAGACTAAAGAGTAATGACAGACGGTTGATCTTTAAATAAAAATGTGTTTAGTTAAGGTTCGAAATTCATTATATTTTATTATAGGCTACGAAGTCTAATATCATAAAGCCTTGTTCACACCAAGAACAATAACTATAAAGATAAAGATATTAGCGTCCACACCAGCGAACGATATCGTCTGTTTATTCTGAGCTCGTTATAGCAGGATTGATTCTGATTGGATGTCAATGTTTGTATCGTCCATCAGCTGGAAAAAAATCATTCTGAAAATGATTCCAACGATACCGTTTCTCTCGTTATAGTTGTAGTGTGGACTCTGCTATTCCTTAATATTGAGAACGATTTTTAGAACTATATCTTTATCGTTATCTTTATAGTTATCGTGCTTGGTGTGAACAGGCCTTAAGCCCCCATCCCGTCACCCAAGACCGCAGACACCCCCTTACATATATATATATATATATATATATATATATATAGGATATAATAGAGTACCGGCACCTCTTTTGGGCCACTTAAAGCACTGTATCAAACCCATGTCATTATACAGAGTTGTGTCCTGATATGTCACAAAAACAAGAGCACACACACACACACACATTTGTTTTTTTGAAAAGTGGGGACATCCCATAGGCGTAATGGTTTTTTATTCTGTAGAATCTGTATTTTCTATCGCCCTTCACCAACCCTACCCCTAAACCTAACCCTCACAGGAATATTTGTGCATTTTTACTTTCTCAAAAAAACTCATTCTGTATGATTTATAAGCGTTTTGAAAAATGGGGACATGGGTTATGTCCTCATAAGTCACCCTCTCCTTGTAATACCTGTCATACCCATGTCATTATACAGAGTTGTGTCCTGATATGTCACAAAAACAAGAGCACACACACACACACACATTTGCAAGCACAAACACATACATATAATATCAGTCTACAAGCATACTATCCATTATATCAAACCACATAAAACACTGTACAACTATAATAATACAAAAGGCTCCAGTTTTCTCAAAAGGCTCATATATCCAGAATCAATAATATGTTAAACAAAAAAAATCATTACAAAACTAAATGTTTGCGACTTTGATTGTGCAGTGATCTCTTGTATGATTGTTCTCCTAGGTTTATCTGCATTCTTCTTGTTGATGAAAAAGAAAACTGCCATGACAGTGTGATAGCAGCCCACTCACTTGCTCTTCTGGTCTGATAACAGTTCTCTAGACTCTAGTCTCTCCTCTCATCAGTTTGAGAATGTTACAGTCTCTGTACAGCACTTGTACAGTTTGTCTGAATACAAATGAGAGAGGGGAATTGTGAGACAGATCTTGCTGAATTGAGCCCAGACATGAGAGAAAAAAAGAAAAAACTCAATGCAGGTGATTTCTTGTTGTCAACCGGTTGTTTTCATTGTGGAACTTTGAAAGACAAATTCATTATTGACCCTTTTGTTTTTTAGGTCCCTCTCTTTCTGTTTACACCGAGAGAACAATGGTTGTATGTCTGTGTGTGTAACATTATTAATATACAGTACAGACCAAAAGTTTGGACACACCTTCTCATTCAAAGAGTTTTCTTTATTTTCATGACTATGAAGGCATCAAAACTATGAATTAACACATGTGGAATTATATATGGAATTATATACATAACAAAAAAGTGTGAAAATATGTCATATTGTAGGTTCTTCAAAGTAGCCACCTTCTGCTTTGATTACTGCTTTGCACACTCTTGGCATTCTCTTGATGAGCTTCAAGAGGTAGTCACCTGAAATGGTCTTCCAACAGTCTTGAAGGAGTTCCCCGAGAGATGCTTAGCACTTGTTGGCCCTTTTACCTTCTGTCTGCGGTCCAGCTCACCCCTAAACCATCTTGATTGGGTTCAGGTCCGGTGACTGTGGAGGCCAGGTCATCTGGCGCAGCACCCCATCACTCTCCTTCTTGGTCAAATAGCCCTTGATGCCTTCAGTGTGACTCTACAATTTACATAGTCATGAAAATAAAGAAAACTCTTTGAATGAGAAGGTGTGTCCAAACTTTTGGTCTGTACTGTATATGTATTTAATTGTCAGAGGGAGTTCAGGTGCATTTATTCTTAACAGAAGTTGCTGTCTTTTGTTTTTAGAAAACATGATCTGCCCACTCAGCTGCTCATCAGGTCTGGCAGCTAACTCTCCTCCAACACATTGACAATCCAGTTTTTTTAACAGCACTTTTTTAACAGGTCTGTCAGGATAACGAGAAGTGACAGAGACTATGAGTCAGACATTTCTTGATTGAGCCCAGATATGGAAAACAATTTGAAAGACTCATGAATTACCCTGTTTCAGTTCCCTCTCTTCAGTTTACATGGATAGAAACATGTTTGTATGGCTTTGATTGATTATTTATATATATATATATATATATATATATATATATATATATATATATATATAATTATCAAAGGGCATTCAGGCGCATTTATTCTTAACAGAATCTGCTGTCTTCTGTTTTGAACCACATGATCTGTGCACTTACCTGCTCATCAGGTCTGACAGCTTACTCTCCTCTCCTCAGATTGACAGAGTCAATCCAGTTTTTAACAGCTCTTGTTCAGTCTGTCAGGATGAAGGCAAGTGAGAGAAGACCTTTCTGGACTAAGCCCAGATATGGAGCAAAAAAAAATAGGTATCTATATCTATATTCTCTTCAGAGAGTAACTGTTTTTCAGTTTTTTAACTGCATCTGTTGGTGTTGTTAACATCAAACCAATTTTGAAAGACATTACATGGAAAATCCTGTTTTCAGTTCTCTCTTCTGGTTTCTTTGCAGCTCACGAGTGGAAATGTAACTGGAAGCTCCTCTGAGAAACAAACTGAAGTCAAGACAAGAAAAGACTCAGTGACAGCAGGAATAAGACATTATTCAGATAAATGATTCACTTGAGAATCCAGAATTTTCTCAAAGGAGTTTAAGAAAGGAAGAATCATCCTCATACTCATGTAAGTTATTGATTTAATGATCTCATTTCATTTGTTCCTTTTCATTTCACTAAAATGAAAACATGTAAGGATGTCTATAGCTGCCAGATGAAAATATTAATAACTAATGCAGCCAGAGATTGATTATGTTGGTCAGATGAGAGAAAATTTTCAAATTTGCCATAATTTCCTCAGCCGTTGTTTAGAAACTCCTACACAGCTAATTGAATTGACATTTTAAAACTTAATTAGCATTATAGTGTTATAAATGAACATAATTTGTTAAAAAGGAATATATATATATATATATATATATATATATATATATATATATATATATATATATATATATATATATATATATACTTTAAATCTATATTTTTAATGCTAATAACTGTGGAGACACTTAATGACAGTCTATAAAAAAAAAATAATACAAAAAAAAATCTGTGAAACTGGCACAATATTTTGTAGTCTTACTAAATAATATTATAAATAAAACATTTTGATGAACTGGAGTCCAGATACAGACATTGAAGTACGGCAGAGAGGTGTCTTGAATATACTGAAGTTCATTTGAGTTTCATTAACAAATATCTGCTGCACATTTCTGATCGTTCACGTGGTTGCAGTTGACGTCACTTACGTCTGATGTCATCCGTAGTGTGGCATATCGAAAGTGTGTACGACGCACTCTTTTGTTAGAATTTTTTTAATTTAATTTAAATTCGAGCCATATTAATACATTTAAATAAAACATATTATTATAATTCGGGCACCATGATGATCAGGTATGTTGGATGAATTCTGAATGAAATGTTATGCGTTCAAACACATGTACTGGGCCTATAGTTTGAGAACTCGTATCTGCAACTAGCCTGTCGTGTTTTGGTTTCAAAAATATCTTTAATAGATACATGTATCATTTATTCCTAATTAACAAGTTTATCGTCAGGCAAATAGCTGCAATTATTATTTTGTTTTTTAGAAAGAAGTAATAGCAATTTTGTTTCATCATCTTGAATCTCGATGCTTGTGTAGTTTTGTGCAATTTGATAGTCTTAAAATGCATTCAAGGTATTTAATGTTGTATCAGTAGAGTAAGTGTGATGATGCTCCTCTTATAAACATTAACTAAATTGTATATTTACAGATGACTTCAGCATACACACGATTCAATAGATTTAATATTTGTTAAATGAGTTGCAAAGTCTTTGGGATGTGTAAATACTCATTCAGCCATAAAATCTTAAGTATTTGCTTATTTAAATACAGATGGTGATTTAAACCATACATTAAGGGATCTAAAATATGGTCATTCAGAATAAGGCATTAATATGTGCTTTATAAGTACTAATACACAGCCAATATGTTCTTAATATGCATGCTAATAACCAAGTAATTAATAGTGAGAATTGAGTGTTACATTATATCATTACGCTATCTATCTATCTATCTATCTATCTATCTATCTATCTATCTATCTATCTATCTATCTATCTATCTATCTATCTATCTATCTATATATATATATATATATATATATATATATATATATATATATATATTTGCAGACTTGTCAAAGTAGCAATAAACTGTATTTATATTAAATGATTAAAACTGATTCAATTTGTCTATAAGTTATGATAAATAATGAAGATGTTTGAGATGTATACTATAGTGAATTTATATATATTCTATATTAATATATTCACACACAGCATCTCACATAAATGAGTACACCCCTCACATTTTGGTAAATATTTTATTATATCTTTTCATGTGACAACACTGAAGAAATTACACTTTGGTACAATTTATTTTATTTGCTGTCCCCTCAACATAACTCATCAAAAGAGACATTAATGTCTAAACTGCTGGCCACAGGAGTGAGTACACACCTAAGTGAAATGTCCAAATTCGGCCCAATCAGCCATTTTCTCTCCCCGGTGTCATGTGACTTGTTAGAGTTACAAGGTCTCAGGTGTGACTGGGGAGCAGGTGTGTTCATCTGCTGTTATTGCTCTCACTCTCTCATTCTGGTCATTGGAAGTTCAACATGGCGCCTCATGGCAAAGAACTCTCTGAGGATCTGAAAAAAAGAATTGTTGCTCTACATAAAGATGGCATTGGCTATAAGAAGATTGCCAAGTCCCTGAAACTGAGCTGCAGCACGGTGGACAAGACCATACAGTGGTTAAACAGGACAGGTTCCAATCAGAACAGGCCTCAACATGGTCGACCAAAGAAGTTTGTGCACGTGCTTCAGCATCATATCCAGAGGTTGTATTTGGGAAATAGACATATAAGTGCTGCCAGCATTGCTGCAGAGGTTGAAAGGGTGGGAGGTCAGCCTGTCAGACTGCTCAGACTGCATGCACACTGCATCAAATTGGTCTGCATGGCTGTCATCCCAGAGACATCTTAATATGATGCACAAGAAAGCCAGCAAACAGTTTGCTGAAGACAAGCAGACTAAAGACATGGATTACTGGAACCATGTCCTGTGGTCGATGAGACCAAGATAAACTTATTTGGTTCAGATGGTGTGTGGCGGCAAACAGGTGAGGGGTACAAAGCCTACACTCAATCACTGTGGTGGGAGTGTCATGGTCTGGGGTTGCATGAGTGCTGCCGGCACTGGAGCTACATGTAACATGTGACATACTGAAGCAGAGCATTGATCCTCTCCCTTCGGAGACAGTATTCCAACATGATACCGACCCCAAACACACCACAGAAGCTGAGGGTAAAGGTGATGGACTGGCTAAGCATGTCTCCATACCTAAACCCGATTGAGCATCTGTGGGGCATCCTCAAATGGAAGGTGGATGAGTGCAAGGTCTCTAACATCCACCAGCTCCGTGATGTCATCATGGGGGAGTGGAAGAGGACTCCAGTGGCAACCTCTGAAGCTCTGGTGAACTCCATGCCCATGAGGGCTGAGGTAGTGTGGGAAATAATAGTGGCTAGTGGCCACACAATATTGACACTTTGGGCCCAACTTGGACATTTCACAGGGGTGTACTCACTTTTGTGGCCAGCAGTTTATTTTGAGTTATTTTAAGGGGACAGCAAAATCACACTGTTATAAAAGCTGTACACTCACTACTTTACATTGTAGCAAAGTGTCATTTCAGATCTACCGATTTATTTTTCTGTTTCTGTAGATGCTGCTTCATCTGTGTACTTTCAGTGCTCATTACCAAAGGTGAGAACAACACAAACTACATTTAAGAGTTAAATCCATGCCATATTAACATATACTGTATTAATGGCAGACCTTTGTGTTTACAGTTAAAGTATGTGTTATTTCAGTCTCTCTGCAGGTCACAGTAAAGGGTTTTGTTGGTGGTTCTGTTCTCCTGCCGTGTTCTTCAACTGAACATGATCTTAAACTTCAAGACACTGCTGTGCACTGGAGACACAATGGCAGCATACATGTTTATGATATTACTAAAGGTGAAGATTCAATAGAAGATCAGGACCCACGATACAAGAACAGAGCCAAAACTTTCCCTGAAGAGTATGTGAGAGGAAACTTCTCCATCAGTCTCTCTGATCTCTCTCACGCTGATGCAGGAAAATACATCTGTCTCATCACTCCCTCATCTGAACAGGAGACTGTAGAGCTGATCATCAACGGTGTGTGAAAGTAACTGATAAATGTGTGATGATTTTAATTAATTGTAAAGAAAATTTGGTCACACTTTATTTTAGGGTCCAATTTACACTATTAACTAGCCATTAACTATAACTTCTGCCTCAATTAACTACTTATATGATGCTTACTTATAGTTTATAAGGTAGTTGTTAAGTTTAGGGAATTGTGTAGGATTATGGATGTCATGCATTATATGTACTTTATAAGCACTAATAAACAGCCAATATGTTAATAATAGACATGCTAATAATCAGCTAGTTATCAGTGTGAATTGGGCCCTATACTAAAGTGTTACCGAAAATTTTAGATCTGTAATTTAAGACAGATTTGTTTCATTTATCACAGTGCACTGATATTATTTTTCTTTACTGTTTTTATTGCAGAATCCAGAGCAGAAACAGAAAACACATTCACTTATCAAAGAAACCGAGGAGGAGACACAGTGGCATCACCATCATTGCTTTGTGTTTACATTGTAGTGGCTGTAGTGCTCAATGTTTTTTATGATTTAATCATAGCACCCATTATGCATCTGATCAAATCAAGTATACTTGGATTGCTTTGCAACTAATTGAATCAAAATGTCTGTATTGTGTCTGTCTAAAGCACTTCAATTCAATAAAATTATGCCTTTTTACATCAACTAGTTAATGTCTTGTTCATGTATGGTTTTGGTAGTTTAATGAATATCCATATTGTTGTTTCAATTAGATTTGTTTTAGATGACAGCACTAAGAAGCAAACCAGGTAACACTTTAGAATAAGGTTCCATTAGTTAATGTTAGTTAACTACTTTCGTTAACATGAACTAAGCAATTCTAAGCAAAATCCTTCTACAGCATTTATAAGTCTTAGTTCATGTTAATTTCAACATTTACTAATGCATTATGTAAATCAAAAGTTGTGCTTGTTAACATTAGTTAATGCACTGTGATGGCATGAACTAACAATGAATAACTGTATTTTCATTAACTAACATTAACGAAGGTGAATAAATACAGTAATAAATGTATTATTCATTGTTTGTTCATGTTAATTAATACATTAACTAACATTAACTAATGGAACCTTATTCTAAAGTGTTACCGCAAACCATTATCAAAAGTTCAATAATTTACAGAAAAAGAAGAAAAAAAAAGCACAGAAAACAGGCAAATAATTTTTTAAGGCTTTAACATGCACCAACAAAGTTTAATCTGCTTTCTTCACTTTAAGACTTTTATCCATTTTAGTGTTTATAACACAATGTACTGTATAAGCAACATTTAGCCAATTCTCTTGAAAAAACAGATCCCCAAACAACCCTTGTAGGACTTTAACTCACTTTCAATCTTAAAACTTCTTAAAAATTAAGACATTTTAACACCACCCTTTTTTGGGAATATATAAAGTAAACCTTGGTCTGGCACACACACTAACACACACACACACACACACACAAATAACTTCTAACGTAACCATGAATAAACATAAGATAAAACAAACAATTGTGAGTGTAACAATTTGAGTTGAAAATTCCTGTCATATGCGCATAAACTGATAACCAAGTTACGTAAATGTACCTCAGGTATATAACTGTAAAGACAGCAATGATAAGTCAAATTTTTATGATTTCTCCTTCAAATCAATGTAATGCAACCTTGTTGAATAAACATATTATCTTAAATCTTACTCTAGACTGCAAGGTGATGTATCACAATTTCCACAAAAAAAAAAAAAAAAAAAAAAATTCAACAGGGATAATAATCAGAAACGGCGATCAGCGAGAGCAGCCGCTTGCAGTCAGGGCGGAGTTGAAAACAGACATGTCAAGCCGGACATCTTCAGGGGGTGTTTGCATACTTTATCACAGATGAAGTGAATTAAATGCAATATTTGTAAAATACACAGACGTTTTAGAAACGTTTTAATGAGCAACAGAAATTTTACATACTTTTACATACTGCTTACTACAGCACAATATTTTTCAAGAATAAGTTCAACATAATCTCATATTTAAATACGAATACAGTGGGGTATGCTTTTATCAGTGTTGAATGATAAACGTGACTCAATACAACAGTGCAATTACAATAAAAAAAAAATGCTTTTACCATTATAAAAACACAGATTTGTTGCCATAATTGGAACTGAAAAGGTTCGACCAGAGCCCGTCTACGGAGAGCCTTCCCACTCCCTATTAAGTCCTATTGTACCTAATTTTGGTTGCAGTTCCACCAGAGTCCCACTGGGGGCAATCGACATGAGAGCAAAATGAATGGGAGTCTATGGGGCTAGACGGCTAAATTTGTCCCTTTCACCCAATTGCCATTGAGAAATCTCAGATCTGATTGTAGGTTTTGCAAGTTCAACATGGGTTATAGATTGAGAGTTGAATGAACGAGTATGTATGTCCTTTCGATTTCTTACAGGTTGAGTTGTTGTTGCCCATAACATGCTAGCATTCTGCTAATGAACCCTGATTGGTCAGTGAAGGACTGATTACGACCAGAGATACCGCTTGATGGCATCCGAATCAGAATTAGCGTGATCGGAATGTTAAGGCGGACTTTTTCGCCCAAGTTTTTCTTTTCAATGGAGCAACTTTTTTGGTTGCTGGCACTTTTATCTGCCCATTGTTGTGTATGTACTGTGAAATTTACACAGAAAATAAATTGAATTTGAGTACTTTTTGTGTTATTCTTGTGTTAAGAAATACCGGATACATGTGGTATAGTATTGCCACCTTAAACAAATATCACGCTCAATAGTGCTAAACATCAATAAAAATTGAAAAAGGAAAAAAATGGCTCGCAGGTGTGCAATGATAAATTGTTCTAATAGTTGGCAAGGGTTGTTCTATTTCTCATTTCCCAAGGATGAAAAAAGGTAACCCATGTGGACTGTGTTAATTGTCAAAGCCTACCTGAATTTAGGGTGGTTCACGTGGGAGGGAAAGTTGGCAAATGCCAAGTAGGCTAATGTCCAAAATCAGCCAAGTTGCGTGGGTTACCACACATCGTAACGATACGTGTTGTTGGGAGGGGGACTCCTCCCTTACTCGATTGCTTAAAGCACCACAGTGACTGAAGGATTACTGTGACATCATTGACATTTTAAAAGACTATTTAAAGCAAATAAGTGACTCTAAAAAACACCCAACAATGTGTAATTTCTTTGCATCTCCTTTCAAATGCAACATTCAAATTACTAGACCAAAAATTATATCCTGAGAAAAGTGGATTTTGAGTATTTTCCAAGACTGATTTCTTTTTTAAAGTTGATCTTATTCAACAAGAGTTCATTCCATCCTGAGACAGCTAAAGGGAGGAGATGGAGCTCTCATATACAAATACATGGTAAAAAGCAGTGGACCCTTTTCAAAAGACTGTGATGATGCATATCAACATGAACATCTAAATATTTTACTTTTTTCATGTAGGTAGTCTACATTTATAACACTATACTTTGTGTTGAATTTTCTCATGCGGTGTAGTAGTGTAATGCTTATTGGTTGGTTATTAATGTTGGAAGTGTTTAAGTTGCGAGATTTTGTTACCAGTCCATCTGTACAGCAAATTAATTCATGCGGGAAGCAGGACTTATTGCAGATCGCAGACCATTTTCAGATTGTTGTAAGTAAAAAGTCTTTTAAAAACGAAATAAAATGAATACTGATCTTGCGTTTGAATGAGTTGCAGGTGTTGCCTATGTCAAACGTTGGGGGGAGTGAAATGGGTGGAGAGGTTAACGTGGTTGGCGTGGCTCTGGCACAATTCATTTCTGGGGAGGAGGACAAGCGTAGTGGTGGAGTTGATGCTAACGTGGAGGCAGAGGTCCACCGTTTGAGCCATTTTCACCAAGTTCTGTTGATTCACGGGAAGGAACGCGTAGTAGTATACCTTAGTGAACAGAAGGTGACTACTGTCACACGCAGCTGCACTTGCAGATGAGTTTAATTTAACCCACAATAATGTATTTGCCTCTGCACGTCCTGAAAACTTACAGATTGACAGTTCGCAATCTCATACATCATGTTGCTGATTTAGTCCACCTCATATTAAAGAGGAGCATGAATGTTTTAACTGTCACAAAAAAGGGCACTTGATCGCAGATTGCTTGGTGTTGAAGCGCAAGCAGCAACCACAACCAAAGAGCATGGGGTTTGTGAAAGCTCTTAAATATGCAGTGGCTGTGCATACTGAGGAGAGAATTGATGAGAGTTACTTTATTTCAAAAGGGTTAATATCACTGATTGGGATAAGAGAGGACCCGGAAGAAGTAAGAATACTCAGGGACACTGGTGCCATGCAATCGTTTATTTTGGCAGGTAAATTACAGCTGTCTGACAACAACTTTTTGTGGCTCTAGCGTGATTGTACAAGGCATTGATATGGGTTGAGTGAAATTCCCGCTTCATTTTGTGCACTTACAAAGCGAGTTGAGTACTGGTTTCGTGAGAGTTGCTGTGTGTCATTCACTTCCTGTGAAGGGTGTTGATTTTATCCTTGGAAATGACCTGACAGGTGGAAAGGTAATGCCTGTTATTGAAGTTGTTGATGAACCAAATGTGTTTAGTGAGTTAGAGGTACTGTCTGAAACTTACCCTGAATGTTTCCCAGCCTGTGCCGTCACGCGTGCTCAGTCACGCAGAGTAGGTGATGTGATTGATCTGTCTAATTCCTTCATGTTTCCACTGTTGTCGGCTGACAATCTTGTTGTCGGGTGACAATCTTGAAAAGAAAAATGCTTTAAAGACAGAAAATAAAGGTGTAATTATGTCTGACGCAGATATACTCAAATTACCAGTCTCATTTGAGAGAATTATTGCTGCGCAGAAGGAGGAAAAAACTCTTGTGACTTCTATCAATTCTGCTCTTTCCCTTGATGGAGCTAAGGAAAATTAATTTGCTTATTTTATTGTTAATGACTTATTGATGAGAAAGTGGTGTTCTCATGTTGACAAGAATTCAGACTGGAACGTTGTTTATCAAATTGTTGTCCCGTTTTCCTATCGTCAACATGTCTTGTGCTTGGCTCATGATCACCAGCTTGCTGGTCATTTAGGAGTTACGAAGACCTATAATAGGATTTTGAGCCATTTCTTTTGGCCAGGATTAAAAAAAAGATGTGTGGCTACCAGATTCCCTGAGGCGATTCCACTACGAAAAATCACTGCGCCTGTCATCGTAAAAGAATTGGTGAAATTCTTTTCCACGTTTGGACTACCAAAAGGCTATTATGGTAGCTTCTGTAAGAATTTCTCTACTGTCGTCTTACGAGTCCTCTTACTTCACTACTCAGCCCATCTAAATCTTATGAGTGGTCTGCTGAGAGTCAGCATGCATTTGTTTCAGCCAAAAGTTTGATGTGTAATGCACCTGTTTTAATGGCACCTGACTGTACTCGAGTTTTAAATTGGAGGTTGATGCGAGCGCCGTGGGTGCTGGTGCTGTCCTTATTCAGGAGGATGAGAATGGGATAGAACATCCTATTAGTTATTTTTCTTGTAAGTGTAATGAACATCAGCTGAATTACTCAACAATTGAAAAAGAAGCTCTTGCTTTATTGTTCACGTTACAACAATTTGAAGACTACCTTGGTTCCAGTAGTCTTCTGATTGTGGTTTATAAAGATCACAATTCTCTTGTGTTTTTAACTCGAATGTGCAACCACAATCAGCGTTTAATGCGCTGGGCTCTTATTGTCCAGAGCTACAATTTAGAAATCAGACATAAGAAGGGTTCAGAGAATGTCTTAGCTGATGCTCTCTCGAGAGCATAGTTGGGTATGGTGTTTATTCTTACAAACGAGTTTGTTCTTAAGGGTGGGAGTGTTACGTCCATAAACATTCCTGTGCCTGCTCTCTCTTGCTCTCTTTCTCTCCTTAACTGTCAATCTCTTAGGCAGCCTCCCTTGTCTGCTGATTGGCTCTGGAAGCTGTCCATCTTCATTAATCAATGTGACACTGACCTATCCAGTGCCAGTAAAGTTTCCACCAGCAGATAAAAGGATGTGAAAGGAAGTGAACTGGAGACCTCTTTTGCTTCCTGGGTTTTTTGCTGTTATGTTACTTGTCTCTTGAGTTGAGTTGTTTCTTTGTTTATGCCAAATTTCAGTTTGTTTGTTTTTACATTTTTCTTTTGAACCTGACCTCTTCTTGATTTGCCATTTTGTTTGTTTTTGTCACTTTGTGACTTGGATGCCGTTGCTCTTTGAGCTTTGCTGAGCTTAGGCTCTAGGACATTGACTCTTTACCCAAGAGGAAGGTGGATAGGAAAGATGTCGTGTGACTTCCATTGTGCAACATTTAGGTAACTCGATCTGTTTAGACACCCTAGGTAAGAGGTGAATGCCACCCCCTGTATGTTTGGTTTTTATTAGTTGAGGATAGGGAAGTATATGGCGCTTGGCGCTGAAGATTTGCTTGCTTTTCTTTAGTTAGGTTAGAGGTTTAAAATAAGTTAGAAGTGCTTTTGTTTTGTTTCTTTCTTTCTTTTGGCGTCACAAGAGTCCTTTTTCTCTTGGGTTGATTTATATTGTTCTTTTGTTTGTTTTCTGAGTTGTAAATATTTGTACATATTGGTTGTCTCTTTAACTATTTATATAATTTTTATAATATCTTCAATATTTTTGTAGTTATTTGGAATATTTTCACTTTGTATAAGAAATCACATTTGTTGGCAACTGGTGTCTCTGCATTGTCTCTTGCTACCTCCAAGTTTACAGTTTTACCACAAAATTTGAATGTTACTCCTTTTACCCCTAGACCATTTTTAAGAGGGTCGTAACACTTTATATTATATCACTTTTGCATGAAATCCCAATGTGAGGGTGTTTATAATGCAGTGTCTATGGAATGGACAGTACATTTGTGACCCTGGACCCCCCCCAAAAAAGTCATATAAGGGCCAGTTGTTTGAAATTGAGATTTACAGCTGAATAAATAAGCTTTTCATTCATGTATGGTTTAAGATTGAACAATGGTCGGCCAAAATATCTTCATGGAACAAGATCTTTACATTCAATAATATCCTAATGATTTATATATTTGACATCTACAATACTTTATTTATTTATTTATTTTTTGTTTGTTTGTTTGTTTGTTTTGCTCCTCTGCAATACACCTATAGGATGTCTCCTATCAGATGTCAAATAGAAGATGCCAGATGCTTATACACCGATGCTTTCCAGATAAAGTTATCTTTAACAACTTGCAGACGCACATGTGCTATGTGGGTTCAGTTAAACATTTAAAAAGCTTTTAAGTTATCAGTGCTTTATTGGGGTTCATAATTTAATTTATTATGTAAACAGCTCTCCCTGATTCAATGACTGCACAGTAATTAATAACATTCACCAGCAGGTTGCAGCATTTAAACATGAATGTCTAAAGACATTGCTTTTTCTGACTTAATGAAAATTTTTAACTCTAACCAACGGTAACCGTTTACTTGAAGGATATCAACATTTTCATACATTGCATGAGTTGTTGCATTGTTGCAATGTTATGTTCTAGCTCCCCAAAGGGAGGGAAGGCTGGCAACCCACTGCTCGGGCCCACCAATGCCAGCAAAGGAGGTATAGTTGCTGTGCGAGGCAAGGATAAAAAACACCAAATACCATATAAAAACAAAGCTTTTAATTAGCCACGGTAATATTGTAAATAATAATGGTAGCACTTTATTTTACAGTCCTGTTCCTCATGTACATACTATGTACTTATTATAGTAATTAAAATAAATATTTAATAACTAGGTACTAATCCTGAACCTACCCCTAAACCTAACCCTACCCCATGTAGTTACCTTGTGTTACCAGAACTTTCTTAGATAAATACACTGTAAGTACACTATAAGTACATGTTAGTACCAGAGATGGGGACTCGAGTTTGAGACTCCGACTCGAGTGCGACTTAAGTCGCACAAACAGTGACTTCAGACTCGACTTGAGACTCGTCCTCGAAAGACTTCAGACTCGACTCGGACTCGAGCTCCGGGACTCGTGAACAATGTTAATTTTTAGTAAACGTCAGATGAGCTCGCTGTTAGAGTTGTGACGTTCGCGAACGAACCGATTCTTTTGAACGGCTCATAAACATGAACGATGGGAGCCGAGTCACGGCTGGAGGGGAGCCGTTCTTTCTGTCGCTCTTTTTTCCTATGCGTGTTTCAGAGCGCGTGTTTCATACAGATGCACACAAATGAGCTCCTCCGCGAGACAGAACAGTTATAGGGGGAGGGGCGCACCCAGCGCAGGCCAACCCTTTATAGCGTGATGATATTAGTTATTAGTTGTGCACGCATCCTTCACGCGAGTACTCCAGTGGAAAAAAACCTGCGTGCCTCTGTCATTGGGTAGGAGCGGAGCCATGACGTTTTGCACAGATATTCATTGCAGCCCACTTTGTTATTGTTCATTGACTTCAGGGGCTGATGTCCTATTTGCAAAGTTTACAGTAGTAATAGTATGTAGACATTTCCATTTTATTTATTCTAATTTTATCTACTTTAAATATTTTTGGTTCTCTATCAAAATGTTCTTGTGTGATAACAATGTTCTTGTGTTGAAGTGTTTGTAGTAAAAGCTGTTTTGCACAGAAATTCATTGCAGCCGGCTTTGTTTTTGATGTTTATTTGTGAGTAGGTATTGTATGAATAACATAAGTCAGCGTAGCTTTGTTCATTCTTAAGCCAGACAAGAGGTGTGCAGCTATACAGCCAGGACAGACAGAAGGCCATTACTGAATCCATAAATGCAAAATACAGATATTAACTTAAAAGTAAAGCATTCTTGGTGTTTTTGTCATGTTGCAATAGCCTGTTTACACTGATTATATACCAAAATCAAAGTTGATATTGTATGCTAATAAATAGGGTTGTCATAATAACATATTACATGCTTTGAATTCCTTATATATAGCTATGCAGTGTTCTAAGCAGCTTGGATGGGTCGCTGTACGTGATGCAACATTTATTATAACCAGAGACTTAATATAATAAAGAGACTTGAGACTTGACTTGGACTCTAGCTCAGAGACTTGAGACTTGACTTGGACTCTAGCTCAGAGACTTGAGACTTGACTTGGACTCTAGCTCAGAGACTTGTGAGCATCTCTGGTTAGTACACGTATTGTAAAATAAAATGCAACCATTATAATAATAAATTGTAAGTAATAAACAATAATTTTCTGGGAAAAGGGGATGGCTGGACGGACCAAAGCAAAGAAATAAACAAAAAGGACCCCACCCCTAACCTATACTAATCACAAATAAAATAAATAAATACAATCCCTATCTGGCACACGGTCAATGCGCCCTAACCAAACTTACAGCTGACTTAAAACTTAAAGGGTTAGTTCATCCAAAAATGAAAATGATTTCATTAATAACTCACCCTTATGCTGTTCCAAACATGTAAGACCTCCTTTTATCTTCGGAACACAGTTTAAGATATTTTAGATTTAGTCCGAGAGCTCTCAGTCCCTCCATTGAAGCTGTGTGAACGGTATACTGACCATGTCCAGAAAGTTAAGAAAAACATGATCAAAGTAGTCCATGTGACATCAGAGGGTCCGTTGGAATTTTTTGAAGCATCGAAAATACATTTTGGTCCAAAAATAGCCAAAACTACGACTTTATTCAGCATTGTCTTCTCTTCCATGTCTGTTGTGAGAGAGAGTTCAAATCAAAGCAGATGAACACCGAGCTGAGCCAGATAACGAACAATAGACTGACTCGTTCACGAGTCAAAAACCGGTTGCATCGGTTTTCGGATCACCGGTAGTTCTTTTGGACAGTTCGATTCAATAAACCGGTTGATTTGCGATGATTGCCCTTGATTCAAGCCTTCGGTTTACCCGTGCTCATAACACTAGCACAGAATCAGTTCAGAATCAATCACCAAAATAATCAGTTCAGTTCAGACCAGTGTGTCGGTCTGCTTCACACTGAATCACACATGCGCAGTAGGCCTAACCTGATTTTACCAAGTGAGACATGTTCCTGGGACAACATCGTTGTTGACCCTGGAACAACATTGTGATTAACCAATCAGATTTGAAGAACCAGTTTATAGATTTTGTGAAGTTTATGCTTAAAATCAGTGTTTGGTGCTTGTACATCAGTGTCATTCATCTATCATTTCCTCTGATTTTAGGGATTACTCATGGTTAAGGTTAGGTTTAGGTGTAGGGATATGGTTAAGAATATATTTTTGGAGTAAAATGTTGTTCCAGGGTCAACAAAATATGTTGACCTAGGAACACATCGGACTTGGCAAAATCAGGACGTGCTGCGCAGTATCATCAGCTCCTCGGTTCACGAATCGTACACGTCTGACAGAAACGGCTCTTATATTGGTTTGTTTGAACTCAGAGGGAGTGTCAGCCACATTAAAAAAGTGAACAGCTTAAGTCATTTGTGGATTAATGCGTATTAGAGATGTGAATCATTTAAAACGATTCAGTTCGATTTGGTGAACTGAATGATTCGTTCGCGAACCGGATATCCAGACTGCTTTGATTTGAACTCTCTCTCACAAAAGACACGGAAGAGAAGACAATGCTGAATAAAGTCGTCGTTTTTGCCATTTTTGGACCAAAATGTATTTTAGATGCTTCAAAAAATTCTAACGGACCCTCTGATGTCACATGGACTCCTTTGATTATGTTTTTCTTTCCTTTCTGGACATGGACAGTATACTGTACACACAGTTTCAATGGAGGGACTGAGAGCTCTCGGACTAAATCTAAAATATCTTAAACTGTGTTCTGAAGATAAATTGAGGTCTTACATGTTTGGAACAGCATAAGGGTGAGTTATTAATGACATAATTTTCATTTTTGGATGAACTAACCCTTTAAATCTACTCCCCAACTCCCTATAAACAACAGAGAGAAAAGGAAACAAAAATAATTCATACAAATTAAAAGAATCCACAAATACACAAGCGCTCTGTCCTGCTACTACAAGTTCCAAAAAAAATGGAGCAAGTTAGGTTTACTAACACACAGAAATAGTTTATAACTATTCTCAAATGTTTCGATCAAAACATTTGCTGTGTCACTCACACACACACACACACACACACACACACACACACATACACAGGGTACAAACCAAACCAAAAACAGGAACAGAGAGACCAAACTGATCCAAAACGGAGTTTTTTAAAGAGCCCACAAGCAGTACCAGAAAAAAAATGACTGTAAAACGAACACAGAATTCTGGAGACGTAACAATGCAGGACATATTCCTATATAATTGTGTAATTCATCTATGCTAGAGTCAAAAAAGAGGCCCATAGAATATTGTGTTACTGTGTGGCCACTTGATAGAGCTACTGTATATACATTATCTTACATTATCTAGTGATTATATATATTGCTTAAAAATTCATAAAGCTTGCATTGATTTGTAAAGTTTATATTGATAAAATATCCAAGAATCATAAACTTTTGTTGGTCACAGAGTTAATTTCCTTATTCCTCCAATGGAGAGATGATTTTCTTTTTTTTTTTTTTTTTTTTGGATGGAACAAGGGTGATGTGTTGGCCTGCCGCCCTTTCCAACAGGAAGTGTTTCTGTCCAAAATTACTAGTTACTGAGATCACAGTTGAAGAATATGAACCTTATAAGTAAAATGAAACACACAGTTCACAAACAAAAACAGATGTATACATTAAAAAAAAAGAAGAAGAAATAGAAATTATGAATCTGCAGGTTCAATAAATAAGCCTACTCTTTTTAGACTGGGGAGGCACATTTGAGTTGAAAATTTGACAGAACATTGAGCATTGATCTAGGAAAACTTTTTTTTTCTTCAGCAATACTAAAAGAATAATTAAGTTATGAAACACATAATAACTCACAAATCAATAAAAAAGAAAAACAATGCACATAAATCCATCCTTTGTTCTTGCCCACAGAAATGGTAAATTAATTAGTTTACAGTTATCAACAAGGTAAATATAACACCAGTTGACAACCTGCCCCAAAAGAGATTTACGGAAAAATACTTTTGCTTTTCAAACACTGTTTAACCTTTCAGTTATAATTATTATTATGTGGAATTCATCTTTGTGTATGTATACATACAGTCTATACTTTTGTGTTAATTTCAGAAAACTATACATTTAATCTTAAAAGTTGTAATAGAGCCTGTGAAAGGTTCATTTTTGTTCTTTTATTTTTCTTTGTAAACAAACATTGCTGATTTCTTTGATATTTGTGCCTCAGGTGGAATGCTGTGTTTTTAAAACCCTGTTTCATGGTAAAAGAAGTTAAACATGTCTCAAGAAGTTCTTCCCCAGGAGTGCATTTTGCATGAGTGGCTCCTCAGACGATCCCCTTGCCCCGTCTAAATAGAGTCACCATGTCCACATGTGTATGTCATAGACCCAATCTCAGCTTTCAGACATTTACAAAATGTTCACTGACTGAGGCCTTAAATAGACTTCTCTTTTAAATCTTTTTTTATTGTGCTCCAGTACTTTTATGTGAGCCCCTTTAAGTCCTTCCAAATCTCTATTAGCTCCTGTGGGGATCTCAGGATTGTTGCGATAACTCTGAGAAAATCTTCTCGATTATCTTGTCCCAGAAAGAGTTTAAATTGTGAAGGGTTTGGGGGAGATGAGGGTGCAACGCCCAACTGTTTCAGACAAGCGCCCACATATGCATCTTCTATGTTAAAGGGCTTTACTTTCTTGGAAGCCTCAACTAATTTTTCTGGCAAGTCATTGGAGAAAACATATCCCATTCCCAGTAGGTATGTGGGGTATGTCGGTTCAGGGTACAATTCCACTGCCACATACCATTTGGAGTTTTTGTTTCGGACAACAACCTCGTTCCTCATCAAATGACCTGTGATGTAGTTCTGTCTGGGTGTGTTGGGTGACAATAAGAGGTTCATCAGGTTCTCCAGGTTTATGTACATATCAGAATCAACCTTCATAGCATAAGCTGCTTGAGGGCAATGGGTGGCCAGCCAGTCCATGATCACCATGGTCTTTATGGTCAGATTGAAGTAGGAGTCCACGAAGTTGCTCTGCAGTAAATCTCTGTGTTGCCGACTCTCTTCCTCCAGCTGATGTTGAGCTTCAGCTCCTCCAGTCAAACCCACCAAGAACAGAGTCAGCACTGCTTTTCCCTGCACTGAGCTCTCAGTCCCCCATGTGCTGCGGATGGCGTTACGAGCATTGACCTCATGGGGGGCCACAGGGACCATCAAGACCAGGAATGGATCCTGCTTACATTTATCAGGTTCATCCAGGATGAAATGATAGTTGCTTGGATGAGCCACATGATGATAGATAGTTGTACCTCTTGGTTGGATTTGTTGATTGGGCAAAGGTGATAATACATTATTTTCAGTACGATCAGCCAAAGTGCTTTTAATTACCTTATAATGAGTCAGATTCATGATTTTATTCAACCAGGTTTGAGAGAATGTAGTTGTCTCAAAGACATAAGCAACAGCAGACAATAAAAATGCTAATGTGAGCAGCAGAATAAATGTCTTTTTAATGTGACGCATAGATAGACCACAATCTTGAGCCAATCTGCAGAGTAAAAAAGAGAAACAGATCAAAAATGCATTTCATAGTGAAAAAAAAACAGTTGAGAAGTGTTTTTTAAATAGGCCTGTAATTTATTTATTTATTTATTATATAAAAAAAGAAAAATATATTTTAATGTTTTATTGTAAAATTAGTTCCCTTTCATTTGGTCACTTTTGACGTCACGTAGGTGACCGATTCATTGGGATAGTGCTTCGATAGACCAATCTACTTCGAGTGTAAACTAAACAAGCCAATGCACATTGGCATGCAGTTATTGTATCCAGCTGCCACTGATTTATTGTTCGTGGCTGTTTTTGCCCCATTGACTTCCATTATAACGACATTTTTTTGATTGCAAAGCCATGACAACATAATATCATGCATTCTTGATTGTTGGTGGTTTTCCCTGTTAAATGAGGGAGACAAATTTTAATTTATTTCTAATGCTACAAAAAAAAAAAACTAACAATGCATCAAAGCCAATGTTGTTACTAATCTTTGACATGCCCAAGACTGTGATAAAAGGTTAAAAAATATCCAGTTCACAATCACGTTTTATATTAAAAATATGACACTCCTGCTTGAATACGTTCAAGGGCAGGACAGCGGTCCCACCTACACAAATATACAGCTCCCCAGTGAGCTTTCTTGCTTAGACACAAAATCTTCCTAGTGGCGCCCACTAGGGTTGTGCCGATAAAATATAATATTGTGTATCGACAATAGTCAGAGGTATCGAGGATAGCAGATGTCTCTGTCGATAATCAAGACGATATTATTCTCATTCTCCTATTAATGTATTAAATTATAATAATAATAATTATTATTATTTTTATTGGGGGCCTGTTATAATTCGGCTATTAAAATGCCCAGCTATTTCACTTCAGCACCGCATTTCACACACACACACACAGAAATCTACTATTGATTTTAACCAATTACTGATTTTGCAGAACATTTAGACTGATAACTTCTGTGCGCAGATGTGGCAGATTTGTCACAGGTTTCGCGATATGACAGTTGCGTCCGACTATATATGAACTAGGAGTTTTAAATACAGTAAAATGACAATATCGCCCAACACTAGCGCCCACTCTGACCTGGATCCAACAACTAGTGTGCCTTGTGACAGCCCCTCCTTGGCCGATTCCTCAGAGGAAGGATCTACTGACTCAGAGACGGGGTACCGTGTGGCACTTGCTGGGATGCAGAGGTTCTAGGTGACCTAGCCCACGACGTAGCGAACACCATCACTTCGGCGAGAGCACCGTCTACTAGACATGCTTATGCTTTGATGTGGAACCTGTTTGTAGAGTGGTGGTGTTCTTGCCGAGAAGACCCCCGAAGATGCCTGATTGTGGTCATTCTTTCCTTTCTGCAGCAAGGGCTGGAGCTAAGGCTGTCTCCCCCAACCTCAAATTCCAAGTTGCTGCTATTGCTGCGTACCATGACCCCTTAATAGGAAGTCTTTAGTTAAGCATGACTTGCCAAGACCCTGCCTACACCATATAGGGGCGCAGGGGCAGCACCCATGCAACTTTGGTAGGGATACCAATTCGTCAGTCACCAACGTGAGTTTGAGAGTGACCGATTGAAAGTGAAAAGTCACTTCACACCGCCACGGTTGTTGTACCACCACTGAGCAGCCGGGTCACCATCTTGGCTCCTCAACGAAAACCTGGTATGTATTGCACCTGCTGCCACAGTAATACTCACACTGTGATCAGCGGCAGCTGAATGCAATAGCTGCATGCCAAGGTATGTTGGCTCGTTTAGTTTACACTCAAATTAGATTGGTCTACTGAAGTGATGTCACTGATGTGACTGAGACATCACAATTTGACTGCCAGGATTATTATGAAGTGTCAAGTCCCAATGTGTTACTTTGTTCCCTGCTTTAATAATAAATTTCTTCTTCCCCTGCATCATCTTACATTCGTCTTTCAATTTCCCTTTTCTATTACAAACTGAAAGACACTGAACAAAACAAAGTGAAGTGTATATATATATATATATATATATATATATATATATATATATATATATATATATATATATATATATATATATATATACAGTATACACAATTAGAGAGAGAGAGAGAGAGAGAGAGAGAGACTGTATATACAGGTTCATCTTAGTAAATTAGAATGTCATGGAGAAGTTCATTTATTTCAGTAATTCAACTCAAATTATGAAACTCGTGTATTAAATAAATACAGTGCACAAAGATGTCAGTAGTTTAAGTCTTTGGTTCTTTTAATTGTGATATTTTTGGCTCACATTCAACAAAACCCCACCAATTCACAAAAACAAACATCAAACAACATTTCAACAAACAAATACTTCCTGAGAAAAAAAAAAGCATTTTTAGTGAATTGTTGGCCTTCTGGAAAAGTAAGTTTAATTACTGTACATGTACTCAGTACTTGGTAGGGGCTCCTTTTGCTTTAATTACTGCCTCAATTCGGCGTGGCATGGATGTGATCAGTTTGTGGCACTGCTGACGTTGTATGGAAGCCCAGGTTTCTTTGACAGTGGTCTTCAGCTCATCTGCATTTTTTGGTCTCTTGTTTCTCATTTTCATCTTAACAATAGCCCATAAATTCTCTCTGGGGTTCAGGTCTGGTGAGTTTGCTGGCCAGTCAAGCACACCAACACCATGGTCATTTAACCAACTTTTGTTGCTTTTGGCAGTGTGAGCAGGTGTCAAATCCTGCTGGAAAATGAAATTTAGCATCTTCAAAATGCTGGTCAGCAGAAGGAAGCATGAAGTGCTCCAACATTTCTTTGTAAAGGGGGGCAGTGACATTGATTTTCAAAAAACACAATGGACCAACACCAGCAGATGACATTATACCACAAATCATCACAGACTGTGGAAATGTAACACTGAACTTCAAGCAACTTGGGCTATGATCTTCTCCACCCTTCCTCCAGACTCTAGGACCTTGGTTTCCAAATTAAATACAAAACATGCTCTCATCTGCGAAGAGGACTTTGGACCACTGGGCAACAGTCCAGTTCTTCTTCTCCTTAGCCCAGGTAAAACGCCTCTGACGTTGTCTGTGGTTCAGGAGTGATTTAATTAGAGGAATATGACAACAGTAACCAAATTCCTGGACACGTCTGTGTGTGCTGGCTCTTGATGTCTTGATGCCAGCCTCAGTCCATTCCTTGTGAAGTTCACTCAAATTATTGAATCGATTTTGCTTGACAATCCTCATAAGGCTGCGGTTCTCTCAGTTGGTTTTGCTTTTTTTTCTTCCACACTTTTTCCTTCCATTCAACTTTTTGTTAACATGCTTGGATACAGCACTCTGTGAACAGCCAGCTTGTTTGGCAGTGAATGTTTGCGGCTTACCTTCCTTGTGAAGGGAATCAATGATTGTCTTCTGGACAACTGCCAAATCAGTTGTAATTGGTGGGTTTTTTGTTAAATATGAGCCAAAATCATCTCAATTTAAAGAACCAAAGACTTAAACTACTTCAGTCTATGTTTAATACACAAGTTATCAGTCAGTCAGTTATAAGTCACACTCATTTCAAAGCACATCAAGTTACTAAGACTGTAATAAGATTTTGTATGTAAATAACACAAATAACATTAGCCAAAAAATAATAAAGGAAGAAATTGCTTACCTTTGCCAAATTTTTTTAGTAGCCATTCTGGGGAGTTAAGCTTTAATCTTGCTCCTTCACATATTCCCTGTCGGAAAAGCCTGTCTCTCATACCTAGCAACAGGTTAACTAGAGGTGGAGCTGGGAAGCAACTTTTTTTTGCACTTGTGATACCCTAGTGTAAAAAAAAAAAAAAATCTTTATTGTATTACAAATGTACTAACAACAGATGTACCGTCTTTAAATATATAAAACGTATATTAGCATTATGCTTTTGCCTATTTTCACAATACAACTTTTAACACTTTAAAACTATTGTAATTTGGTATATTTGAAGAGTCTGTTTTCCAAAATGCAATAAACGTTATATACGTTAGAAGTATCTGTTCAACCAATCACAGCGCACCATTCCACGCGGAAAGTAATGGCGGTAATGTGTTCATTAGATGAATCGCATTCGATTATTTGATTTTGTGAACGTGATAATCGCGTAGCCTCTCAGTGTTAGTGTTTTTATTAATGAAATTTATGTTTTTGTGAAAACAGCACATAGCACTGGTCAACTAAATTAATGTAACATGGCAAAAAGTTAATGTAAGGGAAATCTCACATGTGAGATTCTAATGTGATGTTTTTCATGTTCTTGTTCATGATTAAATTTTATTTTATTGCTGTAACTGATTTATAGCATTAACAAGATGACCTGTTCAATTTATTTCGGGAGCGATGGTTGATGGATGTATTTTTAGTCCAGTGGCTATATATAAGTATGATTGTAATATAATATAATTAGTATTGACCAAGTTCAGAGGCTGTCATATGTGTATCAAATTACTATGTTGTGTATTTTCATCAGTGTCAACATGAAAAATAACTTTCATATTAATTCAATAGATTTATTGCATTTTAATTTATTCTATATTGCACTCATCTGTATGCTCATCGTCCACATCAGGTTGTGGATTTGATTCATTTGATTCATAGTGATGCTATATGGGTGTACTTGCTTCTGTTGTATAATGTGCACAACAAAATCACTAGTTAAATCATCTCTGCTCAGAGTGCATATCGTCCTAATCTACAGAGAGTTAAAAATAACACTGAAGCAGTGTTGAAGTTCATGATATAATTACAGTTTTTGCCCGTTGCTTGATCACATTTTGCAAAACTTCGCTCATTGTGCCAAAACTCTACACACAAGTAAACATGACACAACACTGGGAAATATACCATTCACATCTGTGTCAAATTGCAGCTCTGCTATCAAAACCTAAACTCTGCTATCAAAACCTAACATTCCTTTGTCAAAGTGTAACTCTTTTGTTTAAAGTATGGGTACATGTGTTTGAGGTATGGTAACAAAAGCTTCAAGTTGTGTTACTTTAGTCTAAGCATGGGTCTATAGTGTTCAAGCAACGGGCAAAAACTGTAAGTGACTGAATAAGTGCTGATTGAGCATTAATAAAGAACAGCTGCTGTTAACAAGCAGAATGACTGGAGAAAATAGAAACTCAATGAATCGGATAAAAAAAAAAGCATTCATTTCCAACCCTTTATTCAAAAACAGATCTAAAATCTATAGAAAATGAACAAACATGTTGCTCCTTGAACATCAGCTGTTATAATACAGTTTTTTTGGATTGCTTGCACACTAAAATTTAAAGTAGTACATTATTGACAAAACCTTACACTCAGGAAGCAAAACATCAGCCCATATTTGCACAACTATAAGCACATTGTCAACCTCACACTTGTTGCAAAACTCTACACACAGTGATTTGCAAAACACTAAACAGAAAAATCTATGACGTCACTTCCTTGCAATACCAAAGCACTGACTGTCAAATTACTGCACCGTCCAACCAATTGGTTCAACACAGCCATCAGGTATGAAAACAATTGTTTGCTTAATTGTAGACACACCAATCAGGTGTATAATCACTATAAAAAGCAGCAGGTGAGTTCATCTGTCTTCAAGCACCATGGAAAAAGTCAGAGAAAGAGTAAGACGAGGAGGCGAACGAGGAGAAGAACGTGGATGAGGACAAGGAGGAAGAGGAATCAACAGAGGAGTAATCAACAGAGGAAGAGATGGAGGCCATGCTGGAGGAGGAGGAGGAGGAGGAAGACAAGAAGGTGCTCAAAGAGGACCGAATCTGATGAATGAGATCCGCGCAACACTGGTTGACCACGTTGTCAAACACGGCCTGATGCTGAGGGAGGCTGGACTGCCAGTACAGCCAAATCTAAGCCGATACACCGTGGCAAGTGTGATAAGAACATTTCGACTGGAAAATAGATATTGTAAAAATATCATCATATCAAAAACATCTGCACGGTTTCAGTAACTGCTTACAGTACTGTATTCTATGCACTATCAGCATTTACCTTTTCCTGTGAAATTCCTGTACTATTGTATCTTGTTTTGTTTTTTTTTTCTACATAGGATTGAGGGTCAGGAACGACAAGGGGGGAGGCCTCCTATGTTCACAGAACAGTAAGAGAGGGAGATAGTAAACATGTAACACCCGTAAACACCCGCATACTACACTCTATTTCATACATAAGACACTTTGTTCAAAAATGAAATCTCAGAGTTCCATTTGGAAAACACATGTATCCAAAATACAAAACACATTGAGTAATTGCTACCACTCAAATACACAACTGAAGGCACTTACTTGCAAAACTGAACACCAATCAGCCAGCTACAAAAAGCCCTCAGTTTAGCCATTTCAAGAACTTTGCAAGAAAGGATGGAGGGAGAGCAAGAGCAAGAGGAAGAGCAGGAAGTAGAAGAGGAGGAGGAAGAGGAAGAGGAGGAGGAGGAAGAGGAGGGAGAGCAAGAGGAAGATGAGGAGGAGGAAGAGGAAGAGGAGGAGGATGAGGAAGAGGAAGATGAGGAGGAGGAAGAGGAAGAGGAGGAGGTCAAAGAGGCCATGCACGGACCCCTATTTCTGATGATATAAGAGCAACTTTGGCGGACCATGTCATCAACCATGGCCTGACTGTGAGGGAAGCTGGGCAGAGAGTCAACCCACACGCCCGCATGTCTCTTCTGCAGGCAATGGAACTGTGGTGACATTCAGGTGACAGGTGACAGCAATCCATGGATGGTTTCGACATGCAAGGGGATATTTTCCCTGGGCCTAGCGAGAGAAGACATTGCTTGCGATGTGGATGAGGCCAACAGACGGCGGGATCCATGAGCTCACGAATGCACAATTGCCATGATTTTCTGTGTTTACAGTATAGTGATATATATATTTTTTTTTTTTTTATTTATTTATTTTTTTTTTGCTTTATCTGAGTTCATGTTACTGCAATGTACAGTGCTACAATGTACAATATTGAGCAGGCCTATTTGCTTTTTTGGTTGTTTGAAAATGTGCCTCCTGAAATTATGCCTTCTGAATAAACAGTGAAAATTAAAGACTGCAGTGTTTTATATAAAGTAGACTAGTGTGTTCCCCCTGATCTGAAAGTGTATGCATATGATGCAAGTGTGTGTCATTTTGTCATCAGAGTTACACTTTGACAAAGGAATGTTAGGTTTTGATATTAGAGTTTAGATTTTGATAGTAGAGCTTCAATTTGACACAGATGTGAATGGTATATTTCCCAGTGTTGTGTCATGTTTACTTGTGTGTAGAGTTTTGGCACAATGAGCGAAGTTTTGCAAAATGTGTTCAAGCAACGGGCAAAAACTGTAAGAACTCAGGAGTTTAACAGTTAGCTCAGGTTACGTTAACTTAGAATCTGTAGATATGTTGCCAACTTTACCGAACTTCAATGCATAATGCAGTGTTTTTAATCAGTTTTTATATACTTAATCGTAGGCGTCATCTAAAAGCTGAAAACATGCTATTTTCCGAGGCGAGATTGGATGAAAATTCTGAATTCAGAAACAGATTTATCAGGACCAGCTCTTAAAGTGACGCGCGATTTGAAACGTTTTTAACGTTATGTTCGTCGACACTTTTTACTCTTCAAGCACTGGTTATTACGCTTGTATAATTGAATTCACTGAACTAGTATTTAATTGCACTGCATGTTTTACTGTTGTACTTCCAGATATAGTCTCACGGATGGTCTGAAATATCGTTTGTAATGTTACAAATAGTATTTAATCACGTTTTAATAAATTATTTCTTTTGGTTATATCTCCGATATATCTGTCTATCGGTTAAGCAAATATTAAACGTATTTTAAAAAGCTGGTGCCTAAACCCATTTACCAGTTAGACCTTGGTGCATGGTGCATGTGTCAGGTATTGGTAAGGGAGGAACTCAGGTGCAGACAGGGATTCTCAACACAAAGGGTTTATTAAATACAAAAAGGGGAAAACAAAACCCACGAGGGGGAAAACAACAGCTAGGGCAGGAACTAAACAACTTAACAGGGCAGGATTGATAAGACAAACAAACTCTTGACACTAACTACAAACACTCACGGTAATACAAGGACTTCAGAGGGTACAGCACAATCTCACACACGATCACATAAGTAGAACACATCTGAGAAACACAATGAACCGACGCAGGACAGAGCACACTAGGAGATCTAAATAGGGGGAACAATTAAGACACGACAGGTGTTACAGATAGGACAATCACGACACAACTAGGATAACAAGGGGGGCGGGGCAAGGGAACGAGACAACACAAGCACATGGCCCAAAGACAAGGCCATGCGCTTGTACACAAAACAAGGGTCTGTCATGATCCTGCCTCAAGACTAGGAAAAAATCAAGGACACGAGGGCAGGATCATGACAGAACCCCTCCCTTAAGGAGCGGCTTCCAGACGCTCCTCAAGGGAACATCAAACACGGGACATGACTGACATGACAGACTGGGACACAGACACAAACCAACAAGACATGACTAATAATAACAAAGGCAAACATGAAAACACAATGGCAGGGTTAGGGTGACATAACAAAAAAAACAAACAGGGAAGGGGAGGGGGCGGGACCACAAAGTTCATGGGGGACAGACCAGGGCGGGTGGGAGGGGTAGGAATCCTAGGAGGACAGGACGAAGGCTGACGACGGGGGGTACGGGCAGGTCTGGGTGGTGAGGGACGGGGAGGGGTCTCGGGACAACTGACAGGGGACATGACAGGACCAGACAAGGGACGCGGGACAACACTTACGGGACGCGGGGAGACGACATCTACTGGACACGGGGGGACCACAGGACACGGGGCCACATCAACAGGACACGGGGAGACAACGGCTGGACACGGGGAGACCACGGCTGGACACGGGGAGACCACATCTATGGGACACGGGGGGACAACATCTACTGGACACGGGGGGGACAACATCTACTGGACACGGGGGGACCACAGGACACGGGGCCACATCAACGGGACACGGGGCCACATCAACAGGACACGGGGCCACATCAACAGGACACGGGGCCACATCAACAGGACACGGGGAGACAACGGCTGGACATTTAGGACTTCTGGGGGCAGGGTCAGGGGACAAGACAGGACTGACGGGGATTTCTAAAATTTGGACAAGACGGGACAAATAATCAGAAAATGCTTTAGCAGCTAGGACAATTGGCATCTCCTTATGAGATGAAACCGACTGTACAAGAGTCTTTGCTGCAGAGTCGGCCGCGGCTCTCTCCTCCGCTCTCACGACTGCCGACTTGCATACAGCTTTCTTTCCCGGCTCGGCCACGCTAGCGCTCACCGCTGCTGACTCGGACACGCTCACTGCTGCTGGCTCGGGCACGCTCACTGCTGCTGGCTCGGGCGCGCCAGCGCTCTCCGCTGCTGGCTCGGGCAAGCTCACCGCTGCTGGGTCGGGCACGCCAGCGCTCACCGCTGCTGGCACGGGCACGCCAGCGCTCTCCGCTGCTGGCACGGGCACGCCAGCGCTCTCCGCTGCTGGCACGGGAGGAAACGGGGTCACAGGACCGGCAGGCCCCCTCTTCCTCCTCTTCCTCCTTGGGCGCGGTGCAGAGACCACAGCTGGGTCAGAGGCGGGTTGGGGAAGTTCGGTCTCTGGCAGGGCTGGCTCCGACGATTCCGAGGCAGACTCCCACGATAACCGTCTCCCTCGCTTCCCGGGGAGACCGACGGGTGTGGGAGGCACCTCAGGACTCGGTGAGGGATGTGCCTGATCCCCCAGAGTGGCCACGGCCAGGATACGACCCTCTGGAACCGTTGGCAGCTGGGTAGGTGGGGACCTCTGGGGCTCCTCCTCTCGCCCGCTCGCTCCGGAACGACCTCCCCTGGTCCCCCGGAACACCACAAGGCGAGAGCCCTCAAAACAATCTCGCCTGCTGGCTGACAACATCCAGTATTGCCTTCTGTCTGCTGAGTTCCCTTGTGGTCGGTTCATTCTGTCAGGTATTGGTAAGGGAGGAACTCAGGTGCAGACAGGGATTCTCAACACAAAGGGTTTATTAAATACAAAAAGGGGAAAACAAAACCCACGAGGGGGAAAACAACAGCTAGGGCAGGAACTAAACAACTTAACAGGGCAGGATTGATAAGACAAACAAACTCTTGACACTAACTACAAACACTCACGGTAATACAAGGACTTCAGAGGGTACAGCACAATCTCACACACGATCACATAAGTAGAACACATCTGAGAAACACAATGAACCGACGCAGGACAGAGCACACTAGGAGATCTAAATAGGGGGAACAATTAAGACACGACAGGTGTTACAGATAGGACAATCACGACACAACTAGGATAACAAGGGGGGCGGGGCAAGGGAACGAGACAACACAAGCACATGGCCCAAAGACAAGGCCATGCGCTTGTACACAAAACAAGGGTCTGTCATGATCCTGCCTCAAGACTAGGAAAAATCAAGGACACGAGGGGAGGATCATGACAGCATGAAAAAACAATGTCTGTAGTGTGTCATCTGAGTAATCTTGTAATAGGGAAAAAGTTTCACAACTTCTGTTTCATGACATGACAGTTTTTATCACCCTTCTAAATGAAAGCACTGTTATTGAAGCTTATAGGTATTATTGATAGACTCACTGATAGGGATGAATAGGTGATGCAGATAAGGTTCAGAACTATAGATATAAAACATTTATCAATATATTCCTTTGTATTTTTGTAGATTTACTAAAATTTCACATTTACATGCTTTTTTTTTTTGTACTTACAGATAAATTCTGTGTGAGGCTAAAACCAAGGTCAACATGAAAGGGTGAGTTGCACAATGCAAAGATCTTCACAGATTACACTTGGTGTTTCTTTGAAAACTCACAACATTAAGGGCTACACAGAAAAGAGGCAAAATGCCTATTAGCTTGTTGCATAGCATTTTGCACTTACGTTTCAGAAACTACAATGCATTTAAAAGTCACGTCTAACTTCACCATCTGCAGTTATCAACAGGAAGTTCCCTCTTTGACCCCAGAGGAATTGATGTTTTCTGTTGACCAAGTCATAGTTAACAGCCACATCATCAACTTCTGCAACGCTCTGAAGTTGATGTTTGCTTCATACTACTGCTTGAACATTTCATTGCCAGGAACCCAAGGAGAAATGCAAGAAATTGTGCAAAGGGTAAAACGCACACTCATACACTCACTCTAACTCGTATCACACTCACACACATGCATCCACACACTCTTGCAGACACTCTCACACACACAGTTACACACTTTCACATACCCTTACAAATGCATCCTTACACTCACACATCCTCACACACGCTTCTAGGGCTGCCCGATTAATCACATGCGTTTGTCAGGTGTGTCTCATCAGTGGACCTGTGATTAGTAGTGAATATCCATCAGCTGTTTTCAAATGGAGCAGCATTTAATACACAGAGCTGTAGTTCACTGACAAGCTGCGCAATATCCTGTTCATAATTGAATGCAATTTATCTTCAAACGCATCTGACAACCGCATGTGATTACAGTTTTTGTCCGTTGCTTGAACACATTTTGCAAAAATTCACTCATTGTGCCAAAACTCTACACACGAGTAAACATGACACGACACTGGGAAATATACCATTCACATCTGTGTCAAATTGCATTTCTGCTATCAAAACCTAAACTCTGATGACAAAATGACACATACTTGCATCATATGCATTTTGTTTAAGGTATGGGTACATGTGTTTGTGGGATGGTAACAAAAGCTTCAAGTTGTGTTACTTTAGTCTAAGCATGGGTCTATAGTGTTCAAGCAACGGGCAAAAACTGTAATCGTGCAGCCCTAGAGTAATCCTCACACTCTCATCTTACACAACACACTCTCTTACACTGTCAATTTCAACTTTCTCAGTCTGCCTCACAAACAACAACCTCTCACATACTTCTTTATTGTACACATCCACCACAAGCACCCCCTTTATAAGTTCTTATTCTTCTGCTTTTATTTCAGATATATCCACAGCATATGTTACAGTCCATGTTTTATTACTGAGGATTTTTTTTTTTTCATTCAACAGATGCCTTCTTAAGATGAACTCCGAGAAGGGATTGAAAGTGGAAAAGACCGCATCAATAAAGAAAACGGCAGTTAGTCCAATGGTTTTTTCACTGATTAACAAGACTGCAGAATGGATGGAGTAAAAACTTTGAGTGTCAGATCTTCCTTCATTGCCTAGCAGAAATTCTTGACAGTGTCACAGACCTAAAATACTTGCTGATTATTTGCTTTCATTTTAATTGTTTTTTTTATTTTTATTTTCATGCATCATCTGTTGTCGAGATGAATTAATCTGTTCACAAGTGGTTCACTTTTAAGGACAATTGAATTATTAATTGTTATTTGTTTACCAAACTTCTATATTGTTGCAGTTTTTAACAATTATTTTATTGTGTGTTGCTGCAGTTATATATATATATATATATATATATATATATATATATATACTGTTGCAGTTATGAACAAACTGAATTGGTAAGTTGTGATAAAATGTTAACTTTTGGGCTTATTTTTTAATTGGAATATTGTTGCAGTATGATGATCATTTGTAATAATATTTTCTATAGTATTGCAGTTATGGACAAACTATTGGAATATTGTTGCAGTTGTGCTATGATCATTATTTGATTTAAAGCAGTGTTCAAACTTTATGATAATTTAATGTTTTTTTCCACAATATTTATGTTAAACATCTTATTGAACATTAAAAGCTGTGCAGAAAAAATGCAGAAAATCTCATGTAAAAACTGTATTTTTGAATAACGGAAAATTACCGTTACTTAATGTGAAGCTTTTGCTTTATCTGTCATCTCCACAGCTCATAACAAGCGACTGTAAAATTACAAAAGACATCAAAAAGGTTCAAAAAGGAAGGCATGCACTGTTTGAATGTGAATGGCAGGGGAATGCTATAAAAAAAACTGGACCTGTGCCCAAAATCACAATCAAAGAAACGTTTCCAAAATTGATTTGGGCTCGCCCAGGACCTTATGCAATCTGTTCCAAAGTGGAGGCAGAATTGGAGGAAAACATTTTTTAACAAAGGTAGAATGGAGATAATGGGCACAAATACCGGCAAATTGATTTCCACAAACCTTCGTAAATCATGTGCGTGATTTATTGAAATATTCTCGGGCTCTGAAACCGGCTCAAATTGATATGGTGATATTGACACCACCCTCATCTGTTCTGAATTTGAGGTTTCATAATAGCGTACTGTGGGATGCTGTCATGAAGGATGAAACTTTGTGAATTTGCAGTGTTTCCAGATGTTTTAATGCACATTTTCAATTCATGCATAAAAACAACTGGATGGAAACATAAATAGGTCTACTGTTGCATTATGAATTTTTTTTTTATTATGCTAATGTGATAAAAATTTTATATTGTGCATTCTGTAGAACTTTTTTATTATTATATAAAAATACATTAAAATTTACAATAAAAAATACAGTCAGTTAAGATATCTGATGAAACTTAAACCTAAATTTAAAATGAAAATATGAAAATGTTAAAATAAAATTTAATAATTTTTTTTGCAAAGATAAATGACAAAATATGTTTGCAGTTACTTATTAACAAGGTCACAATCAGGTATACTTAAGAAAATCAAGACTAACAGGGGGTCGAAAGTAACAATGTTCAACTTATGTTCAAAGTGAAATTATACTGAAGTCTTTCTACATTTCTACCACCTGGTATTTTTAGACCACACTTCTGAGTTACTGGCCACAGCAGAAATATATCTCTTTATACAACATTATCTTTTAAAATGAAGTTTTTTCTGAAAAATGGTACTTTCGCCCCTGCTCTCCCTAGTTTTTACATTAATGTAATTTTCAACAATACAAAGAACAATGTGTACATTTTACCCGATGTTAGGCTTATTCTCTTTTATTTGTAAATAAAATATGTCACTAGATTTGATCAAATTATTGTGCTCCCGTGATTTTTCTAGAATCTAGAGTATCTTTTGCTGCTGAATTATCCACTAACCTAGTTTATAATAGTACTTTTGTCATGGATTATGATTATGTATTTGTTCATTTGTTATTTTTCAGTCAAATGAAGTTGTGTATATGTAGTAGATTGTGTTCCACACACAAAAGAGTGATGATTCACAGCAGCAGACGCCTGAAGGGGCGGTCACACTAGACTGTGAACTACGAGTATGAGTGGGAGCAGGATATAACGGTTTCCCGTCAGTTTTCACAACATGGATTAATACGTGCTTAATACTGTGTCTTCTGAGACGGTTTCAAAAGCTTCTTATTATAGTGTGCTGTCTCTCTCTCTCTCTCTCTTTCTCTCTTTATATATATATGTCCACATTCAAATGTACCATCTGTTCCTGTTTCCAAATTCAGAGTTATTTTTATATCAATTATGTTATGTCATGTTAGTTCCTTTTTGCCAGCAAATATATTAGTGTTGCTGAGATGGTTAATCTTTAAATAATAAGATAAGACAAGATAAGAAAAGCTCTTTAAATAGGAATAAAGAAGCTTGAAATGTTTATCTGTTGTTTTTGAGTGAGCTCAGCTCATCTGTGATTGGACGGGCCGACGTCACGGGATTTACTAGAAAATGGTCACGGTTTTTGAATATTTTTAGGAAACATCTTAAAATTTATATTTTGCTATGAGTTACATGTATTACTTGGGCTGCACCGATACTTTCGCTTCTGTAAAAATGCCCCGATACCAAAAGCCACACAGCGTGTGAACAGAGCCGCGTCCAGAAAAAGAAACCCTGAGAGCAGAAGGGAGTTACCGTAAGAAATGAAGCATGACTTGAGCGCGCGGCTGCACAGGTGCGCGGTCTTGAGTGAATATCTCACAGGCATCACTGGAAAGTTGGTAGTTCGGTCGGATATAAAAAGAAAGCAAGCAAAACATTGCACAAGTTACTAAAGTTATTTGATTGTGAGGAGAGAGAGAGCAGCATTATACTTTTGCATTATACCTTTTAATGCTGAAAACCATGTTATTAGCTTGTCATGTGTTATATATATATATATGATTAATTAATTTTCTCATCAGTCCATCAGCAGCAGAGTTTGTTAGAGAAATGGACGTGGGCTGTTTTGATTTACAGCAGTGTTTATAATTCAAGCATCCTGGTGCCTTAGTCTTTATAATAGTTCATAAATTTATCATAGGCATGTCCAGTATATTCTCAAAAGTCAATTCATTTATCCATCACAGCTATGAGGTGATTTCAGGAACCGGTGGGTGAAGACAAATTGTTTTCAGGATTATTCGACGAGTAGAATGTTCAAAAGAAGAGCATTTATCTGAAATATCATCTTTTGCTGTCACTTACTGTCACTTTGGATCAATTCAACGAATCCTCTCTGAATAAAAGTATTAATTTCTTCAATTTCTTACCATCCAAAAAAATAATTTAAATTCTTATAATGTTACAAAATATATCTATTTCAGATAAAATGTTGTTCCTTTGAACTTTCTATTAATCACAGAATCCTGAAAAAAAAATGAAAAACTGTTTTCACATTGATACTAATCAGAAATGTTTCTTGAGCAGCAAATCATCATATTAGAATGATTTCTGAAGATCATGTGAAGAAAAAAAATATTTTTTTAATTGTAATGATACATCATTATACTATTTTTACTGTATTTTGGATCAAATCAGTGCAGGCTTGGTGAACAGAAATGACTTTTCAACAGTAATGTACTTCCAACAGAATAATTCTAGAATTATTTACAAATGTAGTTTTTTTTTTTTTTTTTTTTTTTTTTTTTTTTTTTTTATTATTGTAGTTATTTATTATTTTCTCTAAAGACAACTGGATGATTGAAACTTTGTGATACTGTTTGTTCCAAAAGGTTTATTTAAATGCAAGAAACTAGTTTACTATATATTAAAACTATAAATTGTGACAAGACTGGCTGGGATTATTTAATGATTTCAGTGCAGTTTACATAGTAACCTCTAGTAGATGACGGCAAGGGATTGTTATGAGTGTGTCTGTCAGTCTGGAGACTATATTCAACCATTTCAGTCCAAAACTCTGCTTTATTCAGTAACTAACTATGGCTATCAATGTGTCGATCATAGCTATTTCAAGAGTGATTCCTGCATTTATACGCCAATGTAATTGCTACAGATTATATATAGCACAGAAACCGCACAACAAACACTCCTTCTATAATTACAAAAAAGTTGTCAGTCATCTCATTGAGATCTCTAGCACCCCTGAACCAGGCCTAAAAATATTTTCCGAAATAAAAAAGTCCCAACATGGAGTTGATAAATATAGTGGGAAGATATATTTATAGAGAGAGAGAGAGAGAGAGAGAGAGAATTTCCCCTCAATAAAAGTTTGTGAGAAGCTTCCTCTTCCCGACTGCGAGTGGTGGTTCATTGTTCCTTGTTTTTTTTTCTTTTTTTGCTGAAGGAAGCTTCACTGGAGCGGTGCCAATCAAGCAGCGTTTAAAATTTAAAGAGACATGACAAACAAACTTGATATAAATGATTGTAAATAATGAATTCACCGAATTTACCATATCCATTGCGTGAATTTAATCACGTTTGTCATTATAATTTTTACTCAAATAAAAATATCTGAGGGACCCCCAGGTCTATTTTTTACTTCTAATGGGGGGTCCCTAATGCCTTAAATGCTCCCCCCACCCCCCACCCCCCACCCCCCACACACACACCCCCACCCTTTCAATTCAAGCACTGGTTATATTGTTATAATACAGTACAAAATGCTCTGCTTTTGCACGCAAGGGGTTTGTTAGATGAATATGTTTGAAGATGAATATCAAGTGTAGCGTTATTTCTGGCAGGTCACATTAGTCAAGCTTGCATCAGCTGATCCCCATCCACCTATGGGAATACAACACCTATATAAGCATTATTATATAAGGTTAATCTGTATTATCAGCAGTTTGCTCATTAAATGGAGAATTCGGCAGGCAAAATCACCATCATCACTAGGAATCAGAATTTAGAGAAGTGGAATTTGTTTTCCCAATTTACTCAAGTACTTTTATGCTTTCACTCAAGTAAAATTAAAAACTGAGTACTACTTTTACTTTTACTGGAGTTATATTTGATTATATGGATCTGTTCCTTTACTCAAGTACTTGATTTGTGTACGTCGTCCTCCACTGCCAGCGGGGACAATGATCACAAACACAGCCAAGGAAACTCTCGTTTGGTTTCACAGAAAGAAAGTAAAGCTGCTAGAATGGCCCAGCCAATCACCTGACTTGAAGCCAATAGAAAATCTCTGGAAAGAACTAAATATTAGAGTTCATACGTAGAAGAGGCCCATGGAAACTTCAAGATTTGAAAACTGTTTGTGTGGAAGAATGAACCATAATCACACCTGAGCAATGCATGCGGCTAGTTTCTCCAGACAGGAGGACTCTTCAAGCTGTCAGTACCAACAAAGGCTTTTGTATGAAGTATTAAAATTGATTTCAGTAAGCGTGTTCAATACTTTTTCCCTGTGTCATTCCATTTAATTACAAAGAACATAATTTCCGTATTGATCATCATTATTATTATTTGTGTGAATGGATTATTTGGGTTTTTACCAACATCTGGTGAAAATGTCATGTTAACAAAAATGATGATGTGTTCAATACTTATTATTAATGCACATCAAATTAGATGTCACATTGCACAAAATGACATGGTCTCAAATGCAAATCATCCTCATTCTGGTTTTATAAAATCAAGATATGTATAAAATCAAGTATGCAGCATCCTGACCTGTTCCCTGACCTTTTCCACCTAAACACAGTTTGTATTTATAAATAAATAAACCAAAGTAGTTGTAGTAGTTTCTTTAAATCAATATATTTAAGAAACAAAAATCTCTATGATCTGTATAATCTGTATTTTTTATGCATCAATGAAATGCTTATGAAATATGCAGGTATTTATGCACAAAACTATATATATATATATATATATATATATATATATATATATATTGTTGTCTCAGATAGCCTGGTGGGCAAGTGGTCAGCCTGTATAACTTTGATGCATTACAGGCGTCTCAAGTTTGAATTCCAGTCCAAGGATCTTTCCTGTTTATCTCTCTTGCACTTCACTTCCTGCCTGTTCTCAACTGTCTTATCATAATAAATGCGAAACGCCCCAAAATAAAAATAAAAATGATAAAAAAATTGGTCACACACAATGTGGCTGCTAATTGTGAAAAACTTAAAGGGATAGTTCACCCAAAAAATGAAACTTTGATGATTATCTGCTCACCCCCGGGACATCCAAGATGTAGGTGACTTTGTTTCTTCGGTAGAACACAAACTGCAATAGTTAGAGTTCAAAATCTCAGTTTATCAGTCTTGTGTACGTAGATGGGAACCATGACTTTTGGAGTCCAAAAACATACACAAACAAAACCAGATTAAACACTGTCATGTAAACACTAAATTGTGTTGGTGATTTGGATACTGTACAGGAAGTGTTTGACTGATAAGTTCATACAGGAAAGCAGACGTGGAAAGAGCACGAAAATAGTCTACTCAAGTAAACGTACCATTACATTTATAAAATTGTACTTAAGGAGAAGTAAAAGTACAATTCTAAAAAACTACTCAAGTAAAAGTAAAAAGTATCTGATTTAATATTACTCATTTACATCTTACAGAGGGAGGCAAAAACGGGACAGACCAAGAGCGATAATTAAACACATCTGATCCAAAAACTACATGGGATGTGTGTTTGAGCCAGAGCTGAGTTTGACACCCCTGGGATAGTAGGCCTATAAATCTCAAACCAGTTGTTTTTAATTAAAGGAATCAGTTATTTAGAATAAAATAATAATAATAATAATAAGTATCAACAGAATTACATTTTTCAATGCAGAGGAAACACAGAAGCTTCGTCGGAAGTGGGATTTCGATGTATTTACCCGCTGTTTAATGCAGGACATGAATGCATTTAACCTGCAGTTACAAATGCAGAAAAAATGTTTTGATATATAAGACATACGATGTTAAATACTCATTTGAATAATGAAACCATGAGATAAGTCAATAAGTGAGTCATTGATTGAACCGAATCATTTAAACTGGTGATTCATTCACGTACGAAACACCGTCATTGCGGAGAAACCTGTTTTTGTAACAGTCTATGGGAGAGGCGCAAAACGGTACTATGGTGGCTGTGTTTGGAATTACTTTTGTTTTCGAAATAGAGCTAGAACAGGCAATGTGGTGTCTAAATCTCAAGTCTCTTAATTAACTTTTTATTTATTAAACTGTTGTATTGTTATTAATGTGTGTGTAATCATGCTGATTTCTGAAGGAAAACACAGAACTCTTCATGTGATATTGATTTACTATGAAATGATTTAAATATATAAATATTCTGCCCCTATATGTTCAATTTTGTGATCATTTTAAATGCATTTAAACAGACTGAATACAATCTATATGCACGCGCACTAGTCTAGTCTAGTACTAGACTTCACAGCACTCTGTAGAAGTGCTTTGTTTGGCTCTTGGCAAAATACTGATAACGTCAAATCAAACATTGTTAAAATAGCAACTATGGTATTATCACAGATGATATATATCACACACGCTAAATTTATGCAAACCCTTTTGCTAAACTGTCAAAGCTTCATTTTAATCACCAATGCAATGAAGTATGTCTCTTACCTCTACATGCTTGCAAAGGGTTGATGTCAAGATTGTATAAGCTGCTAGTTTGGTCTTTCCACGACAACACAGCTTACGCTGAATAACAGAGCGTAATGGCCAGGGCTTCACTTCATTTCCTTCCTGAGTTTAACTTCAGCAGAATACAACGGGTTTCGTTTTCAGCTGGGGATTTGTTTTAGAGGACAGCACTAAGACGCAAAGCATTATCAAAAGTTCAGTTATCTACAGAAAAAAAAAAAAAAAAAAAAGCACAGAAAACAGGCAAATATTTTTTTAAGGCTTTAACATGCACCAACAAAGTTTAAACTGCTTTCTTCACTTTAAGTCTTTTATCCATTTTAGTGTTGCAACACAATGTTTAAGAAACCTTTAGCCAACAAAATCTTGGCTCTTGGGAAAACAGATCCCCAAACAACCCTTGTAGGACTTTAACTCACTTTCGATCTTAAAACTTCTTAAAAAGTAAGCCATTTTAACATCACTTTTTTGGGACTATATATAAAGTAAACCTTGGTCTAGCACACACACACACACACATACAAAAAAAAAATATATACTTCTAACATGAAAAAACATCAAATAAAACAAACAATTGTGAGTGTAACAATTTGAGCTGAAAATTCCTGTCATATGCACATAAACTGATCACCACACATAAGCTACTAATAAATATTGTAGAAACGTAGTTTTCTGTTAAGTTGCTTTGCAATGATTTGTATTGTAAAAAAAAACACTATAGAATTAAACTTGAATTGAATCGAATTGAACTTGTTCCAGCACCCTGTTTAAAGGAACTGTGAATAACAGTTGTCTAAAAAAAAAAAAGAGTTAATATCTAATTACAAATGTGCAACTTCCTTAAGTACACCAGTCTTGGTCAAGCTCAATTGCTCCAGTAACTTATTTGGAGGAACTGTGGCACAAGAAAAAGAAAAAGAAAAAGAAACCTTGTTGTCCATATACATAAGGAACTCCAAGTGCATTTTGTGTGACTTTTCTGTCTTTTTCAAACTCACTCGCTCCAAAAGCTTGTTTTTATTTCACATCAATTTAAATCTTTAGTACTTGTTTACACAGTTTAGTAAATTGCAATTTGTAAGGCAAGTTCAAATATATGGTCGACTGCATGTGCATCATGCTGTCTATGAATATACTTGATAATTGTTCGATACTGTATTCAATAAGCTGGGTAGCATTATGTGGCATTTTGAAACTCTGTTTGAAAAGACAAAAATGTCTAGTTATAGATCATTTAAACTAATATTTTGTTGATATACATGAATGGCCAGGCCAACGTTAGTTAATTTAGCAAATAACAACAACAGTTCCTCCATTGGCACATTAAACCAAATCCCCCCCCCCCCCCCCCCCCCCCCAAAAAAGCCCTATAACCATTAGCTTGACTGAAAAGTGCGAAGAGACGAGCACATTGATTCTGGTGTTTCAGATTTAGTGTTAACCAATAGGCTGAGTTAAGTAAATGTACCTCACGTATATATCTGTAAAGACAGCTGAAGACCAGAGTAATTATGCTGAAAATTCAGCTTTGATCACCAAAATATATAAATACTGCAAAATTCAATTAATAAACACACAAGTCCTGTTGAAAACTCCAGCATATGCTTGTTAGGGATGTTTGAAGAATGGCTGCTGGTCATGAGCTGGTTTAAGCAGCAGTGTGGGTACAGTGTGGACTGGGTGTGGGGAGAGTGTGGGTGTGGGTACAGTGTGGACTGGGTGTGGGGAGGGTGTGGGTACAGTGTGGACTGGGTGTGGGGAGGGTGTGGGTACAGTGTGGGCTGGGCGTGGGTATCGTGTGGGCTGGGGAAATGGACCACTCATATAAAAATACACGGTAAAAAGCAATGGACCCCTTTCACCAGACTGTGATGACGCATATCAACATCATCATCAACATCTCCTAAAGTTTTATATATATATATATATATATATATATATATATATATATATATATATATATATATATATATATATTTTTTTTTTTTTTTTTTTTTTTATGGATGTAAGCATACATTTATAACACTATACTTTGTATTATATAACTTTTGCATGAAATCACAATGCGAAGGTGTTTATAATGCAGTGTCTATGGAATGAACAGTAAATTTGTAACCCTGAGAAAAAAAAAAAAAAAAGTCATATCAGGGTCTGTTTAAAAAAAAAACCTAGCTTTTAATAAATTAGCTTTTCATTAATGTATGGTTTGTTAATATTGACCAATAGTTAACCAAAATATCTTCATGGAACATGATCTTTACTTACACTAATATCCTAATGATTTATACCGAAACTATGCATTGTTGTATATTGCAACAGATATAACTGTGTGATGTAAGAGTGATATAGGGTCACATTTAACATCATTCTCTCTTCTGAATGTCTCTCTCAATTTGTTCCCAGTTTTGAAAGTTGTGAAAACACCATCATGGAGTTTTTCTTATGCTATTTGAGCAAATGAAAATGCAAAAAAAATAAAAATAAAAAAAAAAATAAGATTATTTGTGGTACTCTCCCATTCTAGAGGTTAACCCAACTACGATGACTTCCACTGCTGAGAAACCCAGAAATGAGAAAAGGGTCAATGATCACTATGGTGGTTGTAATAATTGTATTTATATATTTAAAAAAATAATAATAATTTGATCCAAATGTGTGATGCCATTGTTGTCAGATTTTGTTGGTAATTTAAATCTTGACAAACAGCTTTTGAGTTTTTTTGGTCTTTTTCATTTAAATAGCTACTATATACAACATTCACTACCTTGACATGAAAAACATTTCCTTGATAGCACACGTACATCACTAAGACGTCTATTTGACATCTACAAGACGTATTTTTAGAGGATTTGCTCATCTGCAAAACACCTATAGAACGTCTCCTATCAGATGTCAAATAGACGTTTTGATGTCTGTAAGATGTTTAGAATATGTGCAAAACTGACATCTTACAGATGTCTGCCAGATGTTTGCACACCGATGCTTTCCAGATCAAGTTATCTTTAACAAACATCTTGCAGACGCACATGTGCTATCTGGGTTCAGCTAAACACATAAAAAGCTTTAAGTTATCAGTGCACGTACATTGAAAACTATATTGATGTGCTTTATACAGTGCTTAATTTAATTTATTATGTAAACAGCTCTCCCTGATTCACAGACTGCACAGTAATTCATAACAGTCACCAGCAGGTGGCAGCATTTAAAGAGGAATGTCAAAAGACATTGGGTCTCATTCACTAATTTTTGCGTACAATTTTCTTATTTATACGCACATTTTAACTTCTCACGAGAACTTTCCGCCAAATTCACAACACGTGCGTACGCACATGAGCTTGTTCTTAAACTCGTTCTTCTGTTAGTGAATTTGGAGTCTTCTAAATGAGCGCCCGCGTGCACGAGGTCAGGAATTAGCATAATTCACGCCCAAACCAGCTCCATATAAGGGCTTTCCACAACGAGGCACTTGTACAGAGAAAGACAATTATGGCACCGAAACAAAAGACAAAGAAAAATAACTTTAACGATAATGAACGTGAGGTTTTGCTGTCGGAGGTGGAAGCCAGGAAAAATTATTTGTTATTACGGGCACAGGTAAAAAGGAAGCATTATAACACAGGCTTGGAGATAAGGTGGTGAGAGTGGTTGGTGATGTGGCTTAGGTGTGGTTCCAGTGAGTTACATAAATCAATGAGGACTTCTCTGGGCAACCTAAAGCGACTGAACAGCCATTCGTCACTCTCAGCGAACATATCTGTGTGCTCTCTAAAGACGCGCTCTCTCATTAGAGCACGCGCCGCGATGTCTTCAAGCAGTACCAAGTGTGCCATGCCTCTAAACACAAGATGAGACCCATTAATCACCGTTTATATAAGGATCGATCAGGTGATTATTGTTTGGACCTCTAATATTATATATAATGTAATGACATTTATAATGACACCGTCATCGGGATCCCCCTAAGGGGGCCCCTCTCAGTAGTCACTGACAGCAGCCAGCCAACCAAGTCAAGTGATCTCTGCTTTTTTTTTTTTTTTCGAATGGAAGGAATATGGTTACTGTAATATGTTTTTTTTTTTTTTTTTTTTTTTTTTTTTTTTAAGGAAAACGCAGATCAGAAATCGCAGACTGCAAGGAGTCAGCAGTGTTTTGATTTGAGGGCTCAGGCAAACGTAAAGAGAACGTTGTGGCGTGTTTCGATTGCAAGAATCGCGGAATCCAGTCATAAATCGCAGAATTTAGTTTAACGCAGAATGACACGTAATTTGCCAAATTTTGAATGAATTAATTAAAAATAGGGCATTGCGTTTACATCAAACCACGATACGGACTAATATCTGTAAATATTAAGCAGGAACAGTCTGTTTAAATATGAATCCTGCATGTTCTGCGTGTCTCTGTTAATGAAAGGAGCAGAAGCGTGTCTTCCTTTATTAACACACTGAAGCGCGCGCGACGCTCGCGGTGATTTCAGTCTCGCGTCTGATGTCTCACTAAATGAGCATGTGAACACATGAACAACATCTACAGAACTGCTCTGACAGTCACTTCATGAGCATTTTACCGTTTGATTTGAGTAAAATTAGAGTCACATCACATACACAGAGCTGTAAAGGTACGTCAACCCGTCAAACTAAAAGTCCTGTTTTAGACAAGTATTTGCCAGAGATGTATTACTATTGTTCAGCAGAATGTACATAGCCTACTACAAAAAAAAAAAAAAAAAAAAAATCAAACATTTTTTTTTTAATTTAAAGGTTTAATCACACAATTTCTTCAATGTTTTATTTTTAATAGTAAATCCCCTTTGTTTAACAAAAAGTTAAGTTTGCTTAATTTTCAATAATTAAAAGATAAATTAATGTTTGGTGTTTAATGTGCATCTCAGAAAATGCTTTATTTAAAAACCCACCTGAATGGCACTTAAATGCACTTAATTCATCTGTCAACTTTATTGTCATTGTTCAAAGTACAAGTACAGACAGAAAAACAATTATTAATAATTAAATGTTTATTTTTGATGTATATGCATTCTATTTTTCTAAAAAAAAATAGGGGGGGGGGCTCTATGTCCATTTTGCTTGGGGCCCCCAAATTCCTTCAAACGGCCCTGTATATATATATATATATATATATATATATATATATATATATATATATATATATATATATATATATATATATATATATATAATTGGAACTGTAATTATAATTCATCAACAACATCTAATTATATAGGGTTCTTAACACATGCTTATAAGGCCCCCGTTTGTACATGATTATTGCGTACATGTGGTATAAGTTGTTCTTGAATCTTTTCGTACATTTAGAATGAATTTTAGTACGAAAGTTTTTGATGAATCATGATTTATTCGTGAAAACGTCCGTATGCACATTTCACGCAAAAATCTGTGCCTACGCATATTTAGTGAATGAGACCCATTGCTTTTTCTGTCTTCATGAAAATTAAAACTCTAACCAACGGTAACCGTTTACTTGTAGGATATCAATATTATTTCATACATTTCATGAGTATGCAAGACATATTTCTATGTAAATCATATAATTCATCTATGCTAGAGTCATAAAAGAGGCCCATAGAATATTGTGTTACTGTTAGGCCACATGATTACATTATCTTCAGAAAAGGATCATTACTGAGAAAGCCTACAGTCTAGTCTTCAGATGCTGCAGGAATGCAAATAAAGTGGCTAGTGATCAGAATCAGAATCAGAATGAGCTTTATTGCCAGGTATGTTTACACATTCAAGGAATTTGTTTTCGTGACAGAAGCTCCGCAGTACAACAGAATGACAGCGACAGAACATAAAACACATAATAAAAGAATAAAAAATACAAATAAGTAGACAGTGAATGACAATATACAAATGACAATTGTAGGCAGGTATATTACAAAATGCAGTTATGTATGTACATATATATTATGTGCAAAATTTAAGTGTATACTAAGTATGTGTGTTAGATAAATAAAGTGTATGTGTATATAAATATAAAGTGTAGTGTGTACGCCGTTATTATCAGCTGTTCACAAGATGGACAGATGGATGTTCATACGATGGATGAAGAGTGATTATATATTAGGCTTCAAAATGCATAAAGCTTGTATTGATTTATAGTGTTATGAAGTTTATATTGATAAAATATCCAAGAATCATAAACTTTTGTTGGTCAGAGAGTTTATTTCCTGGAGTAATCCCACCCAAAGCCAATGGAGAAATGCTTTAGCTTTTTTTGGAGGGAACAAGGGTGATGAGAGTTGGCCTGCTGCCCACTCAAACAGGAAGTTTTTCTGCCCAAAATTATTAGTTACTATTTAAATGAAATGTCTCATATAATATTACATTGCTTAGAAATGTAGAAACGTGTGCGCATATTATCAGCTGTGTACCTTGTAAAGGCAATCTAATTCATATTACTTAAATACTTAAAATAAATGCAAGGCTGAGATCACTGTTTAAGAATGTGAACCTTAAAAGTAAAATGAAACCCACAGTTCGCAAACAAAAACAGATGTATACAATTAAAAAAAAAAAAAAATAACACATATACGGCACATTTAAGTTAAAAATTTGACAGAAGATTGAGCATTGATCTAGGAAAACATTTCCTCAGCAATACTTAAAGAATAATTAAGTTATGAAACACATAATAACTCACAAATCAATAAAAAAGAAAAACAATGCACATAAATCCATCCTTTGTTCTTGCCCACAGAAATGGTAAATTAATTAGTTTACAGTTATCAACAAGGTAAATATAACACCAGTTGACAACCTGCCCCAAAAGAGATTTACGGAAAAATACTTTTGCTTTTCAAACACTGTTTAACCTTTCAGTTATAATTATTATTATGTGGAATTCATCTTTGTGTATGTATACATACAGTCTATACTTTTGTGTTAATTTCAGAAAACTATACATTTAATCTTAAAAGTTGTAATAGAGCCTGTGAAAGGTTCATTTTTGTTCTTTTATTTTTCTTTGTAAACAAACATTGCTGATTTCTTTGATATTTGTGCCTCAGGTGGAGTGCTGTGTTTTTAAAACCCTGTTTCATGGTAAAAGAAGTTAAACATGTCTCAAGAAGTTCTTCCCCAGGAGTGCATTTTGCATGAGTGGCTCCTCAGACGATCCCCTTGCCCCGTCTAAATAGAGTCACCATGTCCACATGTGTATGTCTTAGACCCAATCTCAGCTTTCAGACATTTACAAAATGTTCACTGACTGAGGCCTTAAATAGTCTTATGTGAGCCCCTTTAAGTCCTTCCAAATCTTTATTAGCTGCTGTGGGGAACTCAGGATTGTCGTGATAACTCTGAGAAAATCTTCTTGATTATCTTGTCCCAGAAAGAGTTTAAATTGTGAAGGGTTTGGGGGAGATGAGGGTGCAACGCCCAACTGTTTCAGACAAGCGCCCACATATGCATCTTCTATGTTAAAGGGCTTTACTTTCTTGGAAGCCTGAACTAATTTTTTTGGCAGGTCATTGGAGAAAACATAGCCCATTCCCAGTAGGTATGTGGGGTATGTCGGTTCAGGGTACAATTCCACTGCCACATACCATTTGGAGTTTTTGTTTCGGACAACAACCTCGTTCCTCATCAAATGACCTGTGATGTAGTTCTGTCTGGGTGTGTTGGGTGACAATAAGAGGCTCATCAGGTTCTCCAGGTTTATGTACATATCAGAATCAACCTTCATAGCATAAGCTGCTTGAGGGCAATGGGTGGCCAGCCAGTCCATGATCACCATGGTCTTTATGGTCAGATTGAAGTAGGAGTCCACGAAGTTGCTCTGCAGTAAATCTCTGTGTTGCCGACTCTCTTCCTCCAGCTGATGTTGAGCTTCAGCTCCTCCAGTCAAACCCACCATGAACAGAGTCAGCACTGCTTTTCCCTGCACTGAGCTCTCAGTCCCCCATGTGCTGCGGATGGAGTTACGAGCCTCCAGCTGATGGGGGGCCACAGGGACCATCAAGACCAAGAACGGATCCTGCTTACATTTATCAGGTTCATCCAAGATGAAATGATAGTTGCTTGGATGAGCCACATGATGATAGATAGTTCCTCTTGGTTGGATATACTGATTGGGCAAAGGTGCTAATAAATCCTTTTGATTACGATCAGCCGAAGTGCTTTTAATTACCTTATAATGAGTCCGATTCATGACTTTATTCAACCAGGTTTGAGAGAATGTAGTTGTCTCAAAGACATAAGCAACAGCAGACAATAAAAATGCTAATGTAAGCAGCAGAATAAATGTCTTTTTCATGTGACGCTTAAATAGACCACAATCTTGAGCCAAACTGCAGAGAAAAAAAGAGAAATGGATCAAAAATATATTTCATAGTGAGAATAAACTGTTGAAATGTGTTTTTTTAAATAGGTCTGTAATTAATACATTTTTATAATTGTTATTATTATTTTAAAACAACAGTTGTGGGTTGCGCACTTGTGGGTGGCTGCACTACCCCCTGTCGTGTTGCAAGTGGCCAATTTCACTGTGTGCCTGAGCACTAAAAGAGCATTTCCTAAAGAGCAAATTTCTCTCAAAGAGCACGCTGAGGTGGCTTTCGTGGATGAGTCATGTTCCCAATGCAAAAAGATGACCATCTCTCCATGATTCTTCTGCGACACAGTTGAGAACCTTGCCCGGCAGTTCTAGGCTGCACAGGAGCAGATTCAGGCAGTCCAACCCTCTGCCCAAAGGGCAGCTGCTGCCTCCACCCTTCTGCTGGCCACAGCTCCCCAGCCTGCTCCTTGCCGAGGGTGGCCCCCTGTGTCCGCCCTCACTCACGCGCTGCATCCAAAGCAGCCTCCAGCAAGTGGCGGTGTAGAGCTGGGCATAGGCAGGCCGCCACACCCGTCCTGGCAGGGAGCGGAAGAGCAAAAGGCCCAGGGACAGATGACCCAGAGAGGAGTAGCTGCTTTTGCCCTGGAGGAGGGCCGGGTGGAGAATCTGGAAATCTCGACAAGAGAGTGGTTTCTCTATGTCAGAGTCCCAGGAGGGCACAGAGGGCCAAGCAACGGACCTCACTCATCCTCCTCCTTCGCCAGATGGCAGCAGTGGGCAGTTCGAGAGCATACTCACTCACCCTACTCACACACCCTCTGCCAACCTGTGTAACCAGGTGAGCCATGCACTCCACACTCACACCCCTCATCCCTCATCCAGCCCTCTCACAAGCCACCCGAGTTGGATCCATGTGTTCCACCTCGCTGCCCTACTCGCTGTTTGTGGATCTTGGCACCTGGTAAGCTCTAACCAGCCTGTCTCGCTGGCTTCTGTGGACTATTAGCCTCGGCTATGTGTTACAATTCGCCTTCACTACAGTGAAAGCAGCCTATGCCCCTGTTCTGTTGGTAGAGATTGCAGTCCTACTGGCGAAGGATGCGATAGAGCCCCTCCTTTGAGCCGATATGATGTCAGGGTTTTACAACCCTTACTTCATTGTACTCAAGAAAGGCGGTGGGTTACGGCGCCAGTCTTGGATCTGTGAGTTTTGAACCAGACCCTTCATCAGCTACCATTCATGATGTTGACGCAGATATGCATCTTCGGGTGCATTATACTTACAGAGCATCGGGATCAGTTGTGTGAGCACAGGGATCTAGTGCCCCAGCACCTCAGCATTTTGTGCCTTCAGGTCAACTGGGAAAAGAACAAGCTTACCTGATGCAGAGGATCTCTTTTCTCTGTATGGAGTTGGTTTCGAATAGACAGTGCGCCTCATAGTGCTAGCCTTCTTGAATACATTCAAGGGCAGGACAGCGTCACACTGAAACTTTTTCAGAGGCTCTTGGGACCCTTACACTGCTTATCCTGTTACATATAAGACCGCTCAAGCACTGGCTTTATGGCTGAGTTCTGAGGTAGGCGTGGAAGTGCAGTTATAACAGCCTGTCACCAAACATTCACCCCATGGTAAGATCTTGCATTCCTCCGGGCCGGGGTGTCCCTAGAGCAGATCTCCAGGCGCTGGGGGGCCATGTACAACGGGCATGCATTCTTAGGGTTTCGGAAGGGCCGGCAGCTGCATTGGTACATCAATTGCCTAGAGTTGTTAGCAATGCGTCTTGCATTGAACCGTCTCAAAGGTGCTTACGAGGCAAGCACATGCTGGACCAAACAGACAACACAGTGCCTATTGCGTACATCAACCGACAATGTGGTCTGCACTCCCATCACAAGACCTGTTTCCTCGAACTAGTGCTCATCACCACAGACACTCCTTGATCGACTCCTCTATGGAAAGGAGCTACTGACTCAGAAATGGGGCACAGTGTGGCAACCACGTCCTGTGTACCATGACCCTGTCAATGGGAAGTCTTTAAGTAAGCATGAGCTCTTATTCAGGTACATTAGAGGGGCCAGGAAGTTAAATCCCCCCCCCCCCCATACCTTCTTGGGACCTGACTCTAGTGCTAAAATCACTATAGCAAGGCCCATTCAAGCCTTTCAATTCAGTTGAGCTAAAGTTTCTTTTATAGAAAACTCTGCTCTTTCTTGCACTGGCCTCCAATAGGGTAGGGGACCCGCACATATTCTTCAACGATTCATGCCTTGAGTTTGGGCTGGCTGATTCCTAGGTAATCCTGAGGACCCGGACCGGCTATGTGCCTAAGGTCCCCACTACACCCTTCAAAGACCAAGTGGTGAACCTGCAAGCGCTGGCCCTGGAGGGGGCAGACCCAGCCCTGGCTTTGCTCTGTCCAATCCGAGCATTGAGGTGCTACGTAGACCGGAAACAAAGCTTCAGGACCTCAGACCAGCTCTTTGTCTGTTACGGAGGCCAGCAGAAGGGTAATGCCATCTTTAAGCTGGCTCATGGCGCCTTGCTGACAGATATTTGTAGAGCTAAGGGCTGGTTGACCCATAACACATTCGCTAGATTCTATAGCCTTTGTGTGGAGCTGGTATCCTCCTTTGTTCTCACCACTAATGGGTAGTGGTACAGAGAGGCCCCAGTTGGAGTCAGCTTGCTAAAACTGCTCCAGAGTGTCCGTACTGTAGACCCTGCTTCATGATGAATCTGTGAGAACCATGGAAGGCTGGGTTCCATATTCAGACCTAAGCATTACTCATATGTGTAGAGTCCACGGTATAGCCTTAGAGCCTGTTTCCCCCCAGCAGACATCTGCCTTCCCAAGAGGGTTTTAATCACCTCAAGATTCTCCATATACACCAAAATAGATGTTATATTTGTATTTGCTTCCGAAAACTCCTTCGGGAAGGACGTGAATTCTGCAGCATCCCTGTTCCAAGTGAAACATGTACGGTTTCCCAGTGCTATCCAATCTCACCCAGTGAGGTAGTGCTCACCCAGTAGAGGCAGTCCCCATGGCGCTTTGGTAGGGATCCCAATTCATTGGTCACCACATCGCCACGGTTGCTGTATCACCACTGAGCAGCTGGGTCACCGGCTCGGCTACTCAGCAAAAACCTGGTATGCATTGCACCTGCTGCCTTATTATACTCAGGCTGTGATCAGCAGCAGCTGGATGCAATAATTGCATGCCAGTGTGCATTGGCTCATTTAGTTTTCACTCAAAGTAGATTGGTCTATCAGACCGATATCCCATCTCGCAGGTCACAGATGTGTCTCTGTCCCCTCCTTCAGGGGATATATATATATATACACATACACACATACACACACACACACACACACATGCTCACCTTCTAATTAAAGCAGATATGATCAGTATTGGCACAGATAATTGTTCTAATTTGATTTCAGACAGATTCATTTCAAAGCACATCAAGTTACTAAGACTGTAATAAGATATTGTATGTAAATAACACAACATGAAGCAAAAAAATAAATACAATAAAATAATAATAATAATAATAATAATAATAATAATAATAATAAAGGAAGAAATTGCTTACCTTTGCCAAATGTTTTTAGTAGCCATTCTGAGGAGTGCAGCTATGATCTTGCAGCTTCACATATTCCCTGTTGAAAAACCTCTCTCTCATATTTAGCAACAGGTTAACTAGAGGTGGAGCTTGAAAGCAATTGTTTTTTTGTTGTAGTTTTTTTGCACCTGTGATACCCTAGTGAAAAAAAAAGAAATATTTGTAATATATTCACTGTTTTAATAGAACACTGTAAATATACTAACAAAAAATTACAATCTTTAAATGTATGAAAAGTATATTAGCATTATGCTTTTGCCTATTTTCACAATACAACTTTTAACATACTCTAGAAAGGGATACTCCAAAGTGACCCCAACTAAGTAAGCCAGAGGCAACAGCGGCAAGGAACCAAAACTCCATCGGTGACAGAATGGAAAAAAAAAACCATGGGAGAAACCAGGCTCAGTTGGGGGGCCAGTTCTCCACTGACTAGACGAAACCAGCAGTTCAGTTCCAGGCTGAAGCAAAGTAAGATTGTGCAGAAGAATCATCTGTTTTTTGTGATCTTGTCCCGGTGGTCGTCTGATACAAAGTCTTTACAGGGGATCTGTATCTGGGGCTCTAGTTGTCCTGGTCTCCGGTGTCTTTCAGGGCTTTAGAGGTCCTTTCTAGGTGCTGATCCACCATCTGGTCTGGATACGTACTGGATCCGGGTGACCGCAGTGACCCTCTGATCTGGATACAGACTGGATCTGTTGGCTACGGTGACCTCGGAGTAAGAGAGAAACAGACTAAAATTAGCATAGATGCTATTCTTCTAATGATGTAGCAAGTACATCGGGTGTTATTGGAAGTGTTCCCCGTTCTGGTTTACCTAATGAATGCAGCCTAAAAATCATTTAACGGATTTGTATATTAGAAGCATATTAGTGTGTTATGTGTAAATCAGGTTAAAGAGATGGGTCTTTAATCTAGATTTAAACTGCAAGAGTGTGTCTGCCTCCCGAACAATGTTCGGTAGGTTATTCCAGAGTTTAGGCGCCAAATAGGAAAAGGATCTGTCACCCACAGTTGATTTTGATATTCTAGGTATTATCAAATTGCCTGAGTTTTGAGAATGCAGCGGACGTGGAGGATTGTAATGTAACAAGAGCTCATTCAAATACTGACGTGCTAAACCAGTCAGGGCTTTATAAGTAATAAGCAATATTTTAAAATCTATACAATGTTTGATAGGGAGCCAATGCAGTGTTGACAGGACTGGGCTAATATGGTCATACTTCCTGGTTCTAATAAGAACTCTTGCTGCAGCATTTTGGACTAGCTGTAGTTTGTTTACTAATCGTGCAGAACAACCACTCAATAAAGCATTACAATAATCCTTGAGGTCATAAAGGCATGGATTAACATTTCTGCATTTGACATTGAGAACATATGCCGTAATTTAGATATATTTTTGAGATGGAAAAATGCAGTTTTACAAATGCTACAAAGTGGCTTTCTAAGTAAAAATTGCGATCAAATAGCACACCTAGGTTCCTAACTGATGACGAAGAATTGACAGAGCAGCCATCAAGTCTTAGACAGTGTTCTAGATTATTACATGCAGAGTTTTTAGGTCCTAAGTTAACAACTCCGTTTTTTTGTTTTTTTTTAGAATTTAGCAGTATGAAATTACTCGTCATCAGAGGTGGGTAGAGTACCCAAAAACTGTACTCAAGTAAAAGTAAAAGTAATTCTAGAAATATTTACTCAAGTAAAAGTAAAAGTACTAGTCTTGAATAGTTACTTGAGTAAGAGTAAAAGAGTATCGGATAAAAAATCTACTCAAGTAGTTAGTTACTAGTTACTTTGGGTCATATATACTGAGCCTATTTTTATTTAGATACATAGATAAAATGTATGTAATGTATGTGTGTGTGTATAAATGTATATATTTCATCAGCCTTTACTCCAATTTATGTAATTTATTATAAAACCCTGTATGTTTACTTAAGTAACCTAACAGATATAGGTGTCATGCCATAACATATTTTTAATACAACTGACTTTATATTAAATGTGAATTTAACATTGAAAGTTAATGTGATATAAATATTGCTGCTAATCTTTCATTGTTCAGAAAGAGAGCAAAAAACATTTACATTATTAAAGATAATTTTCACTGACAGTCTAGAGCTCAGTCACTCTCAAAAACCCCTATTAAAATCACTGAAACTGTTAACACTGTAAAATCAATATCTTAATTATAGATTCGTACACACATCTGCACTTTGTTGTTTCTGACGAGAGAATTCGCCAGAAAGAGGTATTCAGTCAGTGAGCGAGTGACGCATTCAAAAGCTCAACAGAACCGTGTGTGATTGGTTAATGCGCAGCGCTGTAAAAACGCGTCTGTCTCTGGCTCAGCGCCAGCAAGCGATCACAGATCTGAATTTAGCAGCTGATGATATGACTTGCTGAACGTACTCGCACCGGTGTGACTGTATTAAAATGAATACAATTTTAAGCAGCTTTTTTTTTTTTTTTTGTCTTTTGGAAGCTGCATTCAACTTGACTCCCCTCTGTTATAAGCCACACACGTACAACAAACTAATGTCACAGTGGTATCGTGTACTGTAATCGAATGTAGCCCAAGTTATTACATGTCAAACAGTAGACAGCACACGCGTTCATCTAATAAGGATCTCCATCGCAAGCAAATAATAGCCTTTGCAGATTAGCTTTCAATTCAGTGCAGTTCCATAGCCCTGTTTTCAACCCTGCTGATGTTAAACGTTACAACTCTGAGTGAACCGCTTCAGACGCTCAGCGCACGCGACAGGGAACTGAACGAATCATTCAAACTGATTCATGAACCAATTCACTCGTTTGACAATTGGATTGATCAAGCCTTTGAACAGAATTGACTCAAAAGAATGAATCATTCACGAATGGGCATCGCTCATCGCCCAGAGAAAAGTAGACGGCGCGTTTGGAATAAACTGAAGCATTTATAACATTTATTGCATTAAGATAAAGTAATGAGAGGAGCGTCGCCCACAGTAACGAAGTAAAAGTACAGATTTTTCCCAATAAATTTACTCAAGTAAGAGTATAAAGTACCCATCTTTAAATATACTCCGAAAAGTATTAGTTACCCCAAAAAATTACTCAATTAAATGTAACGAAGTAAATGTAACTCGTTACTACCCACCTCTGCTCGTCATCCAGTTTTTTTGTATGGACTATGCATTCCATTAGTGTTTTTTAAATTGGTGTGTTTCACCGGGCTGCAAATAAATATAGAGCTGAGTATCATTAGCATAACAGTGAAAGCTAATACCATGTTTCCTAATGATAACTCCCAAGGGTAACATGTAAAGCATGAAGAGTAGCGGCCCTAGTACTGAGCCTTGAGGTACTCCATACTGCACTTGTGATCGATATGATACCTCTTCATTCACTGCTACAAATTGATGGCGGTCATATAACTACGATTTAAAGCATGTTATTGCACTTCCATTAATGCCAACAGTGTTCTAGTTTATGCAAAAGAATGTTGTGGTCAATACTGTTCAACGCCGCACTAAGATCCAATGGCGCTAATAGAGAGATACAACCACGATCAGATGATAAGAGCAGGTCATTTGTAACTCTAAGGAGAGCAGTCTCAGTACTATGATACGGTCTAAATCCTGACTGGAAATCCTCACAGATACCATTTTTCTCTAAGAAGGAATATAATTGTGAGGAGATTCGAGATCGGTCTATAATTAACTAGTTCTTTGGGGTCAGGTTGTGTTTTTTTTTATTATTATTATTTTATGAGAGGCTTAATAACAGCCAGTTTGAAGGTTTTGGGGACATATCCGAATGACAATGAGGAATTAATAATAGTAAGAAGAGGATCTATGACTTCTGGAAGCACCTCATTTTAGGAATTCCTCTCTGCTAATCATGATGTTAATTTTATTAAGTATTATGAGTTTAATACATGATATTTACAGTCTGGTGTAGTAAAAATAAAATTTTTGTGGTGTTTTCAGTAAATAAACATCCAATAAACATAATTTTATTCAAGATCACAGTTTATGCTCACATTTGATCCCAGATCAGTCAGTAGACCTGCCACTTCATACTGACAACAGATTAATACATCTGTAAGCTTAAAAATTTAATGATTACCCACGTGTAATGCATAACATAAAACTGTGTTTTCCATCACACTGCATTTCAGAAATGCATTTCTTCACCCACTAACACACACACACACGGTTGTTTTTGTGAGAAGTGGGGACATCCCATAGGGGTAATGGTTTTTAATTAATTAATTAATTAATTCAGATTCAGGAAGATAGACCAAGTCAGAGTCAGGAAGCCATCCGCAGTTTTGATTTCGGTAACACTTTAGAATAAGGTTCCATTAGTTAATGTTAGTTAATGTATTAATTAGCATGAACAAACAATGAATAATACATTTATTACTGTATTTATTCATCTTCGTTAATGTTAGTTAATGAAAATACAGTTATTCATTGTTAGTTCATGGTAATTCACAGTGCATTAACTAATGTTAACAAGCACAACTTTTGATTTAAATAAGCATTAGTAAATGTTGAAATTAACATGAACTAAGACTTATAAATGCTGTAGAAGGATTGTTCTTACTTAGTTCATGTTAACGGAAGTAGTTAACTAACATTAACTAATGGAACCTTATTCTAAAGTGTTACCTTGATTTCTTCACTGTACCGACATCACAAAAGCTAGACATATTTTTCAAGTTCCACCCTCAACAAAATTCAAGCAAAGCTTCGGTTCAAAAGGTTTTCTGCTGTAAAGATGGCACCAAAAGAAGGTGGTTGTCATACAGTGAGGAGAACCATGCATTACATTGCTTCATTTGTATGGCATTTGAGAAGATTTTCTTTTTCCCGAAAATAATAGTTAATGTTATCACTTTGGACTGAAACTTAGTGACTTTGTTCCCAAAGGGTATAACTAAATAAAATTTTTTGGGGGAAATTTTATTACTTTTTTGTGGGGGTTTTGTTACCTTGTTACACTTGTGGTGTTCCCGGTTAAAAATGACTGGCCTATAAAAAATGGCTTATAAATTACTCATTATACCATATTTTCACCCAATCTTGGATTAAATCTTTTTGTCACCTTGTTCTCTTTCAATTAGGACTGGTTTTATATTTCTGTTTGCATCTGATTAATCGTGGGCCTAATTTATCTGAGAGTAGGCATCTCATTTTTTGAGTAAAAAACAAATAATTTATGAGTCAATTTGGAAATATGAAAAAAAATATGAAAAAAATGGCTATTGTTGATCACACTAGTCTACTCTAAAGTTTCACCAGGAATTTTATTTTGAAACTTTTGTTTTGTAAAAAATATGGCACATAGTCACACTTGTGGTGTTCCCACAATGACCGACCATTGAAAGTGAATGGGGAGACTGAAAATAACAGAACAATTTAGTTTTCAGGAGCATGTTCATTATTTTCATGTACACATATGAGCATATGTGCTTGCAAACATCGAACCCTTGGACCTGTGCATGTATCGATACATTTATACACACGCTACCCAGACACACACACACGTTAAAACACACAATCTTTTTTGAGTATTACACAAGGAAAACCTTCAGGAGGAGGCTGTTCCTAGAAGAGCTGGGGAAATCCATGGTGAGCCCCCTGATACAGAGGCGCCAAAATATACCCAGAGCACTGTCCTCTGCTACGTTGGTGAGAGACATACAAACACCAGAACCAGGTCCTTCAGCTGGCACAGGCAAAGGAGAGAAACAAAAGAGAGGCAGTTTGTGTGCCCCAAAATATGTGAAAACAGGCACTGTCTGTTTCAAATGCAGAGTGCACATTTGCAAGGCACATACATTATACTGTTGTCAGTCATGTGCATAAGTGACACAAAATGACCAATTGCAAGTTATCTTAAAAATGCTTTTGTTAGTCACTTGCATGAATTCACACAGAGATCGTCACAGTTTCTTATTTTGGTTAGTTCATAATTTTGAAAACTGAAAGAAAATGAACAGTGTTTGATTTGTGTTCTCTATATGACAGCGTTAATGTGTTTATTTTTTGTATGTCACAATGGTCAGATTTGTCAGGAAACAGCACAAGTGTTACTGTGCACCCCTTTTCTGAAAATTAAAGCATTTCAAAATACAAGCCCTGTGTTTTGTAATCTTCTACATTCACTTTCAATGGCCGGCCATTTTTGACCGTGAACATCCCAAGTGTGACTTTGTGCCATTTTGTACAAAATAAAAGCATTTAAAAAAAAAAATTCCTGGTTAAACATTAAAGTAGGCTAGTGTGATCAACACTTTTTTTCACCTTTTTCACAATATTGACAAAATTATTAACAAATAATGCTTTTTTCACTCAAAAACTGAGGTGCATAAGCTCGGATAAATGACTCCTACAATTAAATAGTTTGAAAATTAAATGCAAAACCAGTCCTAATTGAAAGAGAACAAGTTGACAAAAAGATTGAATCCAAGATTGGGTGAAAATATGGTATAATGAGTGATTCCTAAGCTATTTTTTATAGGCCGGTCATTCCCCTTCTCGTGGATGACTGTCGCACACAAACAGAACCAAAACCCAATAAAGTCCTAGCCTGGTCCTCTCTCGTCCAACACTGTCCTCCGAAACTCCTGCGGGACTCGATACCAGTGAATGGCGCAGGTGCTCCACCGGCCTCGCTCAGTTCCCTCGGCTCTCGTCACACAGTGTTTTACATAGTTTTACTATGTCCCAAAACCATGCCTTAATAAGCATGCACTGACTATTTCTCCGAGTTCAAAAGAAAACTCTATGAACTGCTCCATTGTGGACTTATGGAGCTGTATGAACCACTACAAGCTAAACAGGAAGTGTTTGTCTGAACCCAGCTGGTTTTGCGAGAGAACGCAAATATGTTTGCAAGAGAACGCAAATATCTTTGCGAGAGAACGCAAAAGTTTTGCGAGAGAACGCCCCAAATTTTTTCACTTATTCAGATTTTTTTTTTTCACCACAATGACCCTTTAAGGGCTTAATACGTGGCTGCGCAAATGCGCGATCTTGTTGAGTGAATATCTCACAGACATCACTGGAAAGTTTAGTTCGGTCAGATATGTAAAACGCAAGCAAGTAAAACACTACACAAGTTACTAAAGTTATTTGACGGTGAGTATAGCTAGAGATTCGTAAGAGAGCGGGGGTGTGAGAGAGAGCGAGAGAGAAAGAGATAGCGCACTTCTGTTGCATGATCGTGATCGCTGTTTGCTCCATTAGCGCATCATGCATTTTGATTAAAACTAAATCATAAATATAAAACAAACAAAAAAATGATATGGCCATTTACTATGAACAACATTTATTTTAAACGTCAAACATACACGATTAAAACAAAAGTGAAACTAGCAGACAGTGTGAAATGCGCTAAGCTAAAAGTGTCTCTCTCATTCTGCACCAATGCAAAAAGCTTATACAATACATTTTAACAGGTATAATTAAGTGTGTAAATAACAGAAGGAAATCTCTATTTGTCACAGTGTCTGGGTTGTTGTTCCCCGGGGTTCCACTAGATGTCCTCCTTCTCACGGTGTCTGTCCCAGATCACTTCCTGTTCCCTTATATGGTCACCTTCCTCCTTGTTACGTAATTGATTGTTCACCCCACCTGTCTCCTGTTTCCCCATTATCCTTCTGTGTATAAATACCCAGTCTGTCTTAGTCTATGTTATGGAGTCCTTGTTTAATGTTATGTATTATTCATGTCCGTCAACTCTCGTTTTGCCTTGCTCTGCCTTGCCTTGCCTTGCCTTGCCTTGCCTTGCCTTGCCTTGCCTTGCCTTGCCTTGCCTTGCCTTGCCTTGCCTTGCCTTGTGTTCGTGTCTTGTTGTATGTGGATTGATGTTTTGGTTTCGACCCCTGCCTGGACTGTTTACCCCTCTGGATTATCCCTTGAAATAAATCATACTTACCTGCAATTGGTTCTCGTCGTGTTTCAAGCGTCTCGTAACGTGACAGAAGGACTCCGTCACAACAGAGAACCAGCGGTATGTCTAATCATGCCTCATCCCCAGCCACCGAGCGGGACAGAGGCGGTTTTGAGGGAACTCGCCTGGTGGTTTCCGGGGGACCAGGGGAGGTCGCCGAGGAGGAAGTGGTCGAGAGGAGACTCGTCATCGCTCTCAACCATGGCCTCCCTTTGACCCGGGGCTCGTGTGGGATGGATCAGAGCCACCCTCTCACCATGGCGAACGGAGAGGTGAGAGGAAGCACACACCCTCCATGGTAGCGCCACAACCCAAGATGGCCGCCAGCCCAGCTCCACAGCACCAAGTGGTCGCTAGCCCAGTACCACAACCCAAGAGGGCCGCTGACTCATTCTTAGATTATTTCGCTACACTATCAAGGATCCTAGAGGTTCCCAAGATGGTTCATGTCATGGCTGCTGAGCCAGCGCCTCAGCACAAGATGGCCGCCAGCCCAGCGCCACAGCATAAAAGGACCGCCAGCCCAGCGCCACAGCACAAGATGGCCGCCAACTTAGAGCCACAGCACAAGATGGCCGCCAGCCCAGTGCCACAGCACAAGATGGCCGACTCAACGCCTGAGTCGCCAGTCCAGGTGCCACCGACTCACCGTCATAGAGGACGGAGAATGAGGAGACGGGCACATACCGTTCCTCAAGGCCTGGAGAATGTTCCCGAGCGGACCGCTGTCGTCCCCGAGGACTTTCCCGAGTGGGCCGCTGCCGTCCAGGAGGACATTCACGCTGTCGTCTCCGAGGCGGTGCCCGATGCCGAGGCGGTGCCCGATGCCGAGGCGGTGCCCGAGGCTATGCCCGATGCCGAGGCGGTGCTCAGCGCTGTTCCAGAGGTCGAGGCAGTGCCCATTGCTGTTCCAGAGGCCGAGGTGGTGCTCGATCCTGTTCTGGAGGTCGAGGCGGTGCCCGAGGCTGTTCCCATTGCAGTTACCGAGGCGGTGCCAGAGGCTGTTCCGGAGGTCGAGGCGGTGCCCGACGCTGTTCCAGAGGCCGAGGTGGTGCTCGATCCTGTTCTGGAGGCCGAGGCGGTGCCCGAGGCTGTTCCCATTGCAGTTACCGAGGCGGTGCCAGAGGCTGTTCCGGAGGTCGAGGCGGTGCCCGACGCTGTTCCAGAGGCCGAGGTGGTGCCCGATGCCGAGGTGGTGCCCGATGCCGAGGTGGTGCCCGATGCCGAGGCGGTGCCCGATGCCGAGGCGGTGCCCGATGCCGAGGCGGTGCTCGATGCCGAGGCTGTTCCCGAGGCGGTGCTCGATGCCGAGGCTGTTCCCGAGGCGGTGCTCGATGCCGAGGCTGTTCCCGAGGCGGTGCCCGAGGCGGTGCCCGATGCAGTCCCCGAGGCGGTGCCCGATGCAGTCCCCGAGGCGGCGCCCGATGCAGTCCCCGAGGCGGCGCCCGATGCAGTCCCCGAGGCGGTGCCCGATGCAGTTCTCGAGGCAGAGGCTGTTCCCGAGGAGGTGCCCGATGCAGTTCGAGAGGCCGAGGCGGTGCCCGATGCGGTTCCCGAGGCGGTGCCCGGTGCGGTTCCCGAGGCGGTGCCCGAGGCGGTGCCCGATGCAGTTCCCGAGGCGGTGCCCGATGCTGTTCCCGAGGCCGAGGCTGTTCCCGAGGAGGTGCTCGATGCTGTTCGAAAGGCCGAGGCGGTGCCCGATGCAGTCCCCGAGGCGGTGCCCGATGCAGTCCCCGAGGCGGTGCCCGATGCAGTCCCCGAGGCGGTGCCCGATGCAGTCCCCGAGGCGGTGCCCGATGCTGTTCCCGAGGTCGAGGCGGTGCCCGACGCTGTTCCAGAGGCCGAGGTGGCACCCGATGCCGAGGCAGCGCCCGATGCAGTTCCCGAGGCGGTGCCCGATGCGGTGCCCGATGCTGTTCTGGAGGCCGAGGCAGTGACCAATGTGGTTCCGAAGGCCGAGGCAGTGCCCGATGTCGAGGCAGTGCCCGAGGTGGTTCCAGAGACTTTGGCAGTGACCACGAGGACGTGGTGGTCGTCCGCTCCGCCCTGGGGGACTCTGGCGGTGACCACGAGGATGTGGTGGTCGTCCGCTCCGCCCTGGGGGACTCTGGCTTTGACCACGAGGCTGTGGTGGTCTTCCGCTCCGCCCTGGAGGGCTCTGACTTTGACCACTAGGCTGTGGTGGTCTTCCGCTCCACCCTGGAGGGTTTTGACTTTGTCCACAAGGCCGTGGTGGTCTTCCGCTCCGCCCTGGAGGGCTCTGGCCTTGACCACACGGCTGTGGTGGTCATCTGCTCCGCCCTGGTGGACGCCTCAACATGTCCTTCATGGACTTCTGTTTTGTGTTTTTTGAGTTCTGTTTCTGTCTGTTCCCTTTAGTTTAGTCTGGCCCTCCATCCCTCCCCCTGTACCTCCTCCGGTCCTCCTCCCTCCTGGTCTCCCTGTTTTATGTTTACATTTCTGGTGTTTGTTCCCCATGTGTTCCTTTTCCGGCCCTCCGTCCCTCCCCCTGAGCCTCCACCTGTCCGCCTCCCTCCTGGTCTCTGTGTGGTGTTTTGTCTTGGAGCGTCTGGGAGCCGCTCCGTAGAGGGGGGGTACTGTCACAGTGTCTGGGTTGTTGTTCCCCGGGGTTCCACTAGATGTCCTCCTTCTCACGGTGTCTGTCCCAGATCACTTCCTGTTCCCTTATATGGTCACCTTCCTCCTTGTTACGTAATTGATTGTTCACCCCACCTGTCTCCTGTTTCCCCATTATCCTTCTGTGTATAAATACCCAGTCTGTCTTAGTCTATGTTACGGAGTCCTTGTTTAATGTTATGTATTATTCATGTCCGTCAACTCTCGTCTTGCCTTGCTCTTCCTTGCCTTGTGTTCGTGTCTTGTTGTATGTGGATTGATGTTTTGGTTTCGACCCCTGCCTGGACTGTTTACCCCTCTGGATTATCCCTTGAAATAAATCATACTTACCTGCAATTGGTTCTCGTCGTGTTTCAAGCATCTCGTAACGTGACACTATTTGGTAATGAAGCCAATTCACATGATGATTATTCTTTTTCTTACTATTATTATTTTGTAAACATTTGTTAAAAAAAAAAAAATAGGCTGTGAAAATACTGGTATCGGTATCAGTATCAACGAGTACCAAAAAATGAAAGTATCGTTATTGGACTTGTTCTGGAAAAAGTGCTATTGGTGCATCCCTAGTTATTACATTAAAAAAAGAACACTTATTGTAGCATTGATATAAAACATAAAAATTATACAAAATATTTTAAAAGTTACTCAGCTAATTTTGTTTATTTAAATGTAGCTAAAATAAATTGATTGCAATCACTTTCCTTAAAAAAAATTGTAAATTCAATGTATAATTTCTTCAGGGAAATATAGTAAATATTAGTAAATGTATTTACTATTGTTTATGTATTTATTAGTTATAACAACATATAGCCCTATACTCTATACATTTTCTACAAAAACATTATAAAATAATAATTATTATTATTTTAAAAAAATTTTAAGTAAGAGAAAAAAAAATATCTATTTAATTGATGCAGTCGTGTTTGAACAGGAACCTGATATAATGTAATATTTTTTGAGCAGTGTTCTTTATCATTCCTGTAATAACAAGACTCTTAAAAAGAGAAAAAAAAAATCTGTTGAACAGTAAAGTGATGGAACATTTGAAATTATGACCCCGTTTAATTTATGTGTGAGGATGGGGCATCTTCTGCATCCACCACAAACAGATTCTGTGTTTTAACTAAAGAGCTTGCATTGAGGAACATATTGTTTTAGAGATATTCAGCTAAATACAGTATATCCTCAAACATGTATATAGTGTATCATAATATATTTGCTGTCCATCCTCAATCACTCAAATGTAAATGTGTAATTAGGTCTAAAGACAAACTGCATGACATTCTTCTTCCAAACAATATTGAAAAGGTCTAAAAACTGATCATGGGGAACTACTTCTGCAGCTTTATACAGATATCAATGCCAAATGTTGTTCTTCAGCTTTGTTTCTCCATAAAATGTATAATGTTATAATAATGCAGGGATATAATACTATTATTGCAGATTGAGTGTTTTAGCCATGCAATATAGACAGTGTTAACTTAACTGTACACTTTATAATGCATTCACTTTATTTATTTGTTTTATTACTCTCTGAAAACAATGTATCTCCAAGTAATTTTAAAAAGTATACTAAATTACAATTGTTTTAAAGTGTGTTAAAAGTTGTATTGTGAAAATAGGCATAAGCATAATGCTACTATTTTTATATATATTGAAAGATACATTTTTTGTTAGCATATGACTTTTTATTTTTATTTTAAACGAATTAAGTTTACTTTCAGCAGGGAAAGCATGATTTAAACAAGTACTACAACACTTATCTACATGCAATCGCTCTCTCAATAATGCATTTAAACAAATATAAATTTACAGTGCTACTCTATCTGTATCCGATTTCGAATGAGCAGAAATATGTAAGAAATGCAGCAATCCGTAGGTAAAATAACTGATGAAAATGTACTGTTATTTTCATCAAAAACAAAATTTGCACATCAGCAAGCAGCAATTTATACCTTTTAATCCTGACAAACCATTTTGATTTTTTTATGTTTATATAATGAACAGAACTGTGATATTTCAAACATACGGAAATACTTTAGCTGCGGAGTGAAGGCGGAGGAGTGCGAGCAGGAAATGGTGAACCCGGAGGGGAGTGATTATTAAATGCTTGGAGTGCGGAGGGGAAATTGTTGCCGATCGACTCCGCTCACATACTCTGCTCAAGATCAATGTTAGATTGGGTGAAACTGTGTGTGTCATGTCCCCTTTAAAATGCACATCATTTACCAGATCCGATTCCTTAATTCTCTCATCAGTCCATCAGCAGCAGAGTTTGTTAGAGGAATGGACGTGGGCTGTTTTGATTTGCAGCAGTGTTCAGAATTCAAGCATCCTGGTGCCTTAGTGAATGTAAAACATCAAACAGTGCCATCAGCTGATACACCTCAGATGGCTCACCTGCAAAATAAATGAGACGCATGTATTTAAGAACAAGTCTGATCACTGTGAGGTAATATAATATAGCGTTATTCTGTTATGATACAATACAAAGTGCTCCTCTTTTGCATGCAAGTTATTTGTTAGATGAATATGTCATACTGAAGATGAATAGTGTAGCGTTATTTCTGGCAGGTCACATTAGTCAAGCTTGCATCAGCTGATCCCCATCCACCTATGGGAATACAACACCTATATAAGCATTATTATATAAGGTTAATCTGTATTATCAGCAGTTTTCACATTGCTCATTAGCTCATTAAATGGATAATTCACCACGCATATAACCATCACCACTAAGAATTGGTATTTAGAGAAGTGGAACAAGTCTGAAGAGGAAGAGGCCAATGGAAACTTCAAGATTTGAAGACTGTTTGTGTGGAAGAATGAACCAAAATCACACCTGAGCAATGCATGCGTCTAGTTTCTCCAGACAGGAGGACTCTTGAAGCTGTCATTACCAACAAAGGCTTTTGTACGAAGTATTAAAATTGTTTTCAGTAAGCGTGTTCAATACATTTTCCCCTGTGTCATCCCATTTTATTACAAAGAACATAATTTCTGAATTTATCATCATTATTATTATTTGTGTGTATGGATTACTTGGGTTGTTACCGACATCTGGTGAAAATGTCATGTAAACAGCACCTTTAGAAATATATTTACTGAGAAAAATGGTTTTATTCTGTTAATGCACATCAAATGAGATATTTCATTGCACAAAATGAGATGGTCTCATATGCAAATCCTCTTCTTTGGTTTTATAAAAATCAAACTGAACAAATCGGGCTCTTGTATGTAGCATCCTGACCTGTTCCCTGACCTTTTCCACCTAAACGCAGTATGTATTTATAAATAAATAAACCAAAGTAGTTGTAGTAGTTTCTTTAAATCTATATATTTAAGAAACAAAAATCTGTATGATTGCAAGACCTGCTTTAAGGGAATAAAAAAAATAAATAATATCTTGTAGTTTTATGCATCAATATATGAAATATACAGGGATAGCCTGGTGGACAAGTGTGTTGCCCCTATAACGTTGTTGCATTACAGGCATCCCAAGTTTGAATTCCAGTTCAAGGATCTTTCCTGATCCCACCCTACCACATCCCCTTCCAGATCCCCTGCTCTCAATTGTCTTATCATAATAAAGGCAAAGCGGCAAAAATAAATCGTAAAAACATATTGATCATGCACAATGTGGCTGCTAATTGTGTAAAGCTTAAAGGCATAGTTTACCTAAAAAATTACAATTTGATGATTATCTGCTAAGATGTAGGCGACTTTGTTTCTTCAGTAGAACACAAACTGAGATTTTGAGCTCAAACCATTGCAGTCTATCAGTCTTATGTAACTGGATGGGAATATACATGTATACATGTAATGCGTTACTTTCAGAGGTGGATAGAGTAGCCTACCCAAAAACTGCACTCAAGTAAAAGTACTTATAGAAGTATTTATTAGTAATAGTCTGAATAGTTACTTGAGTAAGAGTAAAAAAAGTATCGGATTAAAAAAGAAAAAAAAAAAAAAAACTACTTGGTTACTAGTTTGGAGCATATAGGCCTAAAATACGAAACCTTTATACTACAATTGTGCCTCTTTCGGCAAAAGGACGCTTTCATCTTAATGATTTGTAGTCTCTTATCTGCATTATAATTCGGGTTTCGTTCAGTTGGTAGAGCATTGCATATGCATAAATCATGCGATCATGGGTTTGATCTCAAAGAATGCTTGTGCTCATAAAATGTTTACACTATAAATAATGATTTATTTTCTCGATTTCTGTGAGGGTAGGTTACAAATGATTTAGCCACCTATTTAAATATGTACAAATTCCAGTGAGATCGGGAGTCCATAGTTGCATTTTAATAAACATGCTTTTTAACTGCTAATTACAGTCATGCATCATTTTATGACGACAAATTCAACACGACACTGTCGTTATTTTTAACTCTAATAACTCGTAATAAGTTTTTTTTTTTTTTTTTTTTTTTTTTTTTTTTTTTTTTTTGGAGGACGGTCTGAAATGTAAAGAATGCATGGGAATGGTCTATTTTTTCCACTTGTTTTGAGTTTATAAATAGTGTGTATATGTCTATAATTTAATGATAGCAATGTTTTAGCACTGTAAAACCTTTTTTATCATATAAATAATATAACTTTATTATTCAATCTATTAGCATTAAAGCAACGCAAAAGAACATATTCACATGTCAATTAAATAATAATAATAAAAAAAACTGTTTGAACAAGGCTGTGAAACTTGCTTTCTTTCTCTTTTAGTTTCTCGGGTTCAGAATGCGGAAATGAAAGTAAACGCACTGTAGCCTACTTGCGCAATCGTTCGCTCATTTCAAATCGAGTTTCTCCTTAATATTGGTGGAAATTCAGTTGAAGATCAATATAAGAGTATATGTGAAAAAATGCATGAAAGTCAGCCTGTTGTTGAAGTCAATCTGAAGACGACTTTTTTTTTCCGTTTCAGCTGTAATTTACATCTGAGAATATTACACAGAAGTAGAAGAGTTTATAATACTTTGATGAAAAAGTAGAATTTCACCCTAATTCGTGAAAAATGTATAAGTAGTATTGTCAAATTAAACTTACATTGATATTATTGAGCTGCCATGATGATCATCGATGAATTCTGTATGAAACGCTGTTTTCGTGTAGTGTACACGACATCGTTCTAAAAGCTCTTTTACCTAGAAATAGATGACGATAGATGACGTTATATTATCTAGTACAGACCCCAAAAAACATAAACAAAAGACGTGGGAGATTCACGTTTCTGTTTGTTGACATAATAGTATTTCAGAAATAAAGTCTGTCTCTCTCTCTCTCTCTCTCTCTCTCTCTCGCTCTCTTTATATGAAGAGTTTGGATCCACCACGCAATAAATCCATTTTGATTAATTTGAGTACAAATGTGTTTTGTTTACCAAGAACAATTTAACGATTACTATTCCAAACGTTCACATAGCATCTTTAGGTTATAATAACAACATTAAGAATTCTAATCCAGATTTTGACTTTCAAAATTTTTTTCACAAAATGCAATTAATCCATGATAGTTTTTCTTTCTTTTTTTCTTTTTTGGTCAAAGCTGAAACTATTATTTTGACCTGACATTAGCATGTTGTATTTTTGTTTTTGTGGTGCATTGCTATTATTTTTATGTTATGTTCATTTCAATGTCTTACAAGCCATTTAAAACATTGAACATTTTACCAGTAGGGTAATTTGGTGAAGATCCTCCTTCATATTATGAATCATATTCAGAGTTAAAAATATTCAGGATAATTTTCTTTGTTTTGTGAAAATAGCACACTATTTTGTAGTTTAAACAGTGAAGAAGAGAAATTAAACTAAGCTTCATATTCATTTAACATCAGTCAATTTATTTATTTTTTCTTTGTATACATGGTGCTCAGGGATGTGAGCTCTGCAGACTCACATTAGGAAAACAAAAGTTTCACAACCACAGACCTTTTTTATTATTATTCACAAATAATAAAATCCCACAAGTAGTTCCTGAGGGAACCAATGTGCAGAACATTTTCTCCCATGTTTCAGGAAAACAAACAAAACAGCTCTTTTAAGATATGGTTCTCGAGATCAACAGCTTTGTTTATATATAATTATTATTATTTGTTTGATCCTGGAGCAACATTTCAGTCCAAAAAACACGTCCCTTAAGATTAGAGGACAGTTATTGATTGATAAGAACAGTTCACATGCCCTAACATTAACCCCAGCCTAACCCTAACATTTTAGCCCCAAACCCAACCCTGAAATCTGATTGGTTGACAGGGATGTTGTTCCATGACCAACGAGAATGTTAACCCAGTACACATATCCTACTTGGCAAAATCACTTTCACTTCATTTGACACATTACTCAGGGAAAGTTGCAGATGGGCTCTTTGCCAACTTGTAGTCAATTTATTTATAATTCCAGTTTAAAGGGTTAGTTCACCCAAAAATAAAAATGTCATTAAAGACTCACCCTCATGTCGTTCCAAACCCGTAAGACCTCCATTTATCTTTGCAACACAGTTTAAGATATTTTATATTTAATCTTAGAGCTCTCAGTCCCTCCATTGAAACTGTATGTACGGTATACTGTCCGCGTCCAGAAATTTAATTAAAACATCATCTATAGTCATCACATAGTCCATGTGACATCAGAGAGTCTATGACTTTATTCAGCATTGTCTTCTCTTCCGTGTCTGTTGTGAGCGAGTTCAAAACAAAGCAGTTTGTGATATCCGGTTCACGAACGAATCATTCGATGTAAACGGATCTTTTTGAACCAGTTCAACAAATCGAACTGAAACGGTTCTTGTCTCCATTACGCATTAATCCACAAATGACTTAAGCTGTTAACTGTTTAAATGTGGCTGACACTCCCTCTGAGTTATAACAAACCAATATCCCGGAGTAATTCATTTACTCAAACAGTACACTGACTGAACTACTGAGAAGAGAGAACTCAAGATGAACATCGAGCCGAGCCAGATAACGAATGAACGATTGACTTGTTCATCTTCAGTTCTCTCTTCACAGCAGTTCAGTCAGTGTACTGTTTGAGTAAATGAATTACTCCGGGATATTGGTTTGTTTGAACTCAGAGGGAGTGTCAGCCACATTAAAAAAGTAAACAGCTTAAGTCATTTGTGGATTAATGCTTATTGGAGACGCAAACCATTTAAAACGATTCAGTTCGATTTAGTGAACTGGTTTAAAAAGATCCAGTTAAATCAAATGATTAGTTCACAAACCGGATAACACTACACTGCAGTGAACGCGCTCCCAACAGACCCGAAAGAGACAATGCTGAATAAAGTCATAGTTTTTGTTATTTTTGGACCAAAATGTATTTTCAATGCTTCAAAAAATTCTAACTGACCCTCTGATGACACATGGACTACTTTGAAAATGTTTTATTACCTTTCTGGACATGGACAGTATATCGTGTTTACGCTCTAAAAACTGCTGGGTTGAAAACAACCCAATTTGGGTTATTTTGGCAACCCAGCGCTGGGTCAAAAAGGGACAAACCCAATGCTTATTTTAACCCAACCGGTTGGGTTATCATGTTTAACCCAGCCGGCTGGGTTGCTTTTTTATGGTTTAAAATTACTACATTGCAGGGTTTAAAAAACCAGAGTGGGTGTTTTTTATCACTGTATTTCAGAAGGAAAACTACTGTATTTAGAAAATGTTCAAATTCTTTTTGCATGTGCTTGATTAGGCAGTGTTTGTGAGCTCAGCGCCGCTTTGCAGCCGTCACCGGAGAAACCTCTACCTCTCCCGCTTAGCTAACATTGCATGCTAACATGCTAACATTGATTCAATGTTGAGTTTTGATCCAAACCATTGTAGCAGGATGCAGTTATCTGGCTCATGCCTCCCTAAGTGACGCTTAATTTGCTGCAGCTGTGAGTGGTTCTGGGAATCTAACTTTGAGCCAATCGCGAGGACTACTCCCCTTTATAAACCGGGACTTTTCTTTTGACAAATGATGCCACCGGTACGCGACTTGTCTTGTTTACCTGCCCAGCGACCTGATGTCTGCCTGGTTACCGGTCTACGGTAGCGCCGCAGGTATGGTTAGCTTAGTTTCTCTTTCCACTCGTTAACTTTATAATGTGAGCTTAAAGGGAATGTTTTATGCTATAGAATGCCCGGTCTGGCAGCAGCCCTTTTACCAGCTGCGTGTGCGCCCTGTGATCAGCAATCAGAGCTCAGGGCCTGTGACGCAACGTTGTTAATCATAAGGAATGCTATTTAACCAGGGGTGCGGCCGCCAGTTGGCTATATCGATGCTGAACAACTGCTGTTTTGCTTATGTTTTACTGTTATGTCTTGTGTATGAACTTTCGTCGTACCTGGTGGCTTTGTTCACCCGGGATCTATGATTATTGGACCTGTGGTTAGCTCGAGTTTACAGATGGCTGGCTGGCGTGTTACAGTATTGCCGGTTCAACTCAGTTTGATACTTCCAGTTTAACTCCGTTTGATCCTTTCTGTTATTGTTGGGAATCAGTGGTTGAGTATAAAGTGTGTTTGCTGGGCTAGCTGGCACCACTTTAATTGTTTTTGTCTATATTATTTCTGCAACCTGTTTAAGTGTTTTAAGTTTTGTTTAACTTTCAAGTGTCCGTTTTGTCCAGGTGCTGAGAACTGCCAGTGGGAGTGGTGCCCCTTGTGGTGGTGGGTCCCTTGGTGTGTGCTGTGGCTGTGTGTTCACCAAGTGTGGTCATTTCCCTTGTGGTGTGTGTGTGAATTCAACACTGGTGATTGGGGTGTCTTATGAATGCTCATTGCTCGTGCCACTAGTCTCCCACTGGTAAGATTCTGCCCTGTTCTCCTCTCGTGTGTGTTTTGGTTTTTTATTTGGTGTACTGTGTATTTTGTTTGCTGTGAAGATTCCCTTCTATGTTTGCTGTGATTATTGTGTGTTAAGTAAAAATAAAAATTCTATTTTTGTACTGGACCACTGTCTCTGGCTGATCCATCCACGAACTTGAGTGCCTGGTTAGAACAAGATAACGAATTCTTTGGGTGTAACTCCCATTGTGGCGTAGTCTGCTACTGCGTATCCCCTCCCCTTCTTGCCACACCATCATTTTGGTTGACATCACAATTTCAATGTTTAAAGTGTGTTGGATCAGCATTGAAATTTTGATGAAAGGGAACAGCACACATGGGTGAAGACCGTGACATTGAACTAACAATGAGGGCCCTATCTTGCACCCAGCGCAATTGACTTTGTACACCGACGCATGTGTCATTCCTATTTTGCACCTGCACGAAGCGCGCTTTTCCCTCCACAGAAGCACGTCGCTAAACTAGTGAATGAACTTGCGCTCCCTGGGCGGTTCAGCGCAAAAAAGGAGGCGTGTTCCGGCGCAAACAATCCCTGGTGCTATTTTGCTGTTACATTAAACAATTGCGCCACTGACCAGAAAAAACTGTAGCTGACATATCTGAAAACTTAAAGCTGCTGAGTTCCTACACGCTGGTTGAGTTTAGTCGGAAGCCAAGAGGGTTATCATAAATTGACCGCTGGAAAGTGACTGAGCTGCACTCATTTACAGTATGTTGTATACAGGCCCTGTTGTGCTTCAGAATTGCATTCAAATGCCGATGTATGAGAACTTTATGCTGTTTTCTGTTGCAATGCATTTGCTTTTATCCTCTGGAACCCTAGAGGCTTGTCTCATTTGTATGCCACTTTGGACAACTGTATGGTAAACATGAAATAGTCTACAATATACACCAGCTCACTCATCTGGCTGAAGAGTATCATCTCTTTGGACCTTTTGGATAATGTGTCAGCATTTCCTTTTGAGAATTATTTAGGACAAATAAAACGTCTTTTGCGCAAGCCTCACTTACCCTTACAGCAAGTTGTGAAAAGGTTATCCGAGATGCCAAGTCCAGATTCACCAAAGCCTCATGAGTGCAACTTAAGTCAGACACATTTTGACGGTCCAGTGCTCCATAGCCTTAGTCTTGGCAAACAGTTCAGAAAAGCTGTCACTGAAAAGTACACTCTGTCAATAGTGCAAGGAGATAATTGTGTACAAATAGTTGGCCGCATTGCTATTTTGAGAAATATCATTAAGGTAGATGGAGTGGGGATTTTTGTCCTGTTTCAAAAGTTTCACAATCAAGAGTAATTTTTCTCCTACCCATTTGAGTCAACCAGCATACAGTTGTTATAAAGTTTGGGAGTTGCATGACAATCTTGAAATGGCCAGGCTCCAAGATATTAAGCTGAAATATTTCCTCTGTCCTGACAAGAATGTTTTCATTGCCATGCCACTCATCCATATGACATAATTAATTGTTTGTAGATTAAAACATGATTTTGCTGTTGTAAGAAAAGCTTGTACTTAACATAATTAGTTCCTGCTTTTCCATCTCCAAGGAAAAGTTTACATTTCTAATCTTGTGTTGTAGGGGAGTTATTTTGTTTTAAAAAATGAAGCAGTGGTGCATCAATCAATTTCAAAATGGTGGCACAGAAATTGTGCCACACAGCTGGCTGATTGGAGATAAGCTTCTTTGGCCACCATATCCACCCAAAGACACAGCCAAGATACGGGCTGCAGTGAAAAATATGAGCTGCCTACTGAGGAATGGTTGTCCTATGAACCTGTTAAGACACCTTGCAATTCGGGGTGAGTGTATAAATTAATATGAGTTGGAATTTGAATTATTGTGGACTTTATTACACTCACAACATATAACTTGCAGCCAAATATATAGAAGAAGCTGAGAAGGGTTTGAAAAGATACCTACAGGAGAACTGCGACACAAGTGACATTCAGTCTGAAGTAGAAACTGAGAAGTTTAAAAAAAGAAAATCCATGTAACACAATTAATGAATGACAAGGGGAAATAATAATCATAACATGAAATTCCTAGATGTATCTGAAGTTTTATTTCTCTATTAGACCCAATCCCATTTACAACACATCTGAAACAGAAGAGGAAGTTAAAGAAAGAAAGCTCTGCCCAGCTCCTAGACTTCTATTTCCAGGTATAACAGTGATGTTATGTAACTAAGACTGAGTGGCACAATATATGCAATTGTTCCATTTATGTGGACTTTCCAAAATGTAATTTTGCTAACACGTAAAATCTGTTTCACTGCAGTCTCCAATATAATGGCTCCTGTTCAATCAGCTTCCAGAGTCCTCTGACCAGATGTGCAGCAGTTCTCCATACTTGATTGAGTCAAGTGACTCAACAGCCCTGCCTGCCATGTACCCCTGCCAGGAACCATCTTCCAAGGATCATGAGGGTATCCAGTCCAGAAGTGCTTTGGCAGTTTTGCAATGAGACCAATATTTGCTTTGATTTTAATGTCCAACTTCCTAATTTCAGGCAGTTTACACCAATATACAATACTGTTACTTTATCCTAAAATATAATTTGGTTGCTAATCTGCGAGTCTGTTCACTAGCAATAGTTTTTCCTTGTTGCAGATGCAAGGGATTCTGCAAGAGAGTTAATGAAAGGCAAGTGCAGAGAAGTTTTCCTACTTTCCTTATACAGTATACATGTTAAATATGTTTTGACCTGTAATGTTTTTTTTATTTTCCACAAGATGTTGCTTTACAAAAATTGATCGTAACTGTAACTGAACTTGTAAAAGAAGTGAAGGAACTGCGTGAGGAATGTCAGGAATTCTTCACAATTCTTAACCGCTGCAACCCTTGCCTGTCTCAGTCCCTCTGCACAATAGTGATGAGCTTGAGAGTGCAGAGGAGATATTAGCATCCAGTGAAGCAAGGACAATAATGGTTTGTGGTTCTATGTAGGTACCATTTGGTTGTTAACCCTTTTTTTTCTTTTCTTTTTTTTACATGTTCTCTCTGCTTTGTGTTCACATTTTGTATGGCAGGTAAAACACTTCAGCATAACTGGAGGAACCTCATTGGAAGTTAGGGTCCGTTGCATGCTTTCTTGTGCACTGACCAATGAGCTGGCATCATCACTAAATTGGGCTGGGAAGATGGTTAAAAAGCAGTCAAGGCAAAAGAGGGCATTCAAGGATACGTTCTTGAATATGTGTATATTTGGTGAATTATTACTATCAATGATTTTAATTGTCGTTCTGCCTTTTGTGTTCCCAGAATTGACCTTACTTCATTCAATATTTCCCTGTTCCAGTTCCTCCATTAAAGTATTAAATTGAATACATTTCATATCCTGTTGTTTTTCTTTTGTTAGATGCTATGACTTTGCAGATGGGTGTGGGAAAAGTTTCCCAGTATGAATATAGCCAGGCAGTCCAGAAATGGCTCCGATATGCACCGTACCGTGTGGGCGGAACTGCACTTCAAACAACATGGAATTACATGGAATTGAGTGCTTTGAGTTGAATGAATTAAAAGAACAAAGACTGGAAAATAAAGAAGAATGCGATTGAAACAGTGTTTGTTTTTTTTTGTTTTTTTGTTTTTTTTATATAGTTGGTTGAATATTGATTCAATGTTATGAGCATGTTTTTGTCTTCAATATTAATAATGTTTCAAATGTGGGTGCAAAAGTGACGTTTAAACAACATCACTTTGTAACGTTGAAGCAATATTAACACCATTGATTTGTGGTTGAAATCTGAACGTTATTTCAATATTAACCGAGGGTGCAAAAGTGACATTGAAACAACATCACTTTGTAACGTTGAAGCAATATTAACACCATTGATTTATGGTTGAAATCTGAACATTATTTCAATATTAACCGAGGGTGCAATAGTGACGTTGAAACAACATCACTTTGTAACGTTGAAGCAATATTAACACCATTGATTTGTGGTTGAAATCTGAACATTATTTCAATATTAACCGAGGGTGCAAAAGTGACATTGAAACAACATCACTTTGTAACGTTGAAGCAATATTAACACCATTGATTTATGGTTGAAATCTGAACATTATTTCAATATTAACCGAGGGTGCAATAGTGACGTTGAAACAACATCACTTTGTAACGTTGAAGCAATATTAACACCATTGATTTGTGGTTGAAATCTGAACGTTATTTCAATATTAACCGAGGGTGCAAAAGTGACATTGAAACAACATCACTTTGTAACGTTGAAGCAATATTAACACCATTGATTTATGGTTGAAATCTGAACATTATTTCAATATTAACCGAGGGTGCAATAGTGACGTTGAAACAACATCACTTTGTAACGTTGAAGCAATATTAACACCATTGATTTGTGGTTGAAATCTGAACATTATTTCAATATTAACCGAGGGTGCAAAAGTGACATTGAAACAACATCACTTTGTAACGTTGAAGCAATATTAACACCATTGATTTATGGTTGAAATCTGAACATTATTTCAATATTAACCGAGGGTGCAATAGTGACGTTGAAACAACATCACTTTGTAACGTTGAAGCAATATTAACACCATTGATTTGTGGTTGAAATCTGAACATTATTTCAATATTAACCGAGGGTGCAAAAGTGACATTGAAACAACATCACTTTGTAATGTTGAAGCAATATTAACACCATTGATTTGTGGTTGACACATCAACACTGACTCAACATTGTTTCAATGGTTACATGCTATCTGGGAAAGCTCTCTGTTATGCTTTTAAGGGACTCTGTTAGATCACCCAGCACATTATCTTTATCTTTAGACCCATTTGAAATCCCAGTAGGAAAACTATTCTTGTTGTCACATCCTTCATCACGTAGTAACTATAAGATAAGATCACTTTTTCAGAAGGAGCTTGTAACAACTCCATATATGGTGTCTTACTGGAGGAAAGTGTTACACAGATTTTACCCAGCTAAAGGTTTTCTGAAAAGGTTTAAATCCGACATCGATACCAATGTTCTTTTTGTGGTGACAGTAATGAATCTGATATTCTTATCGTTTGGGATTGTCCTCATATACAGCTATGGTATTTTGGATTGAATTCTCTAGTGTTACTACACTGTCATGTCATTTGTCTCTCTGTTGTGTGGCGTCCTCTACTGGATAAAGACCTGAACCAAATCTTTGAGGTTTGCAGTGATTCCAAATAGCTTTTTGATACTCGAGTCATACTTTTATGCCCCTTTTCTTTATTGTCCTCAGTGTTGTTAGTGCATGTATGGAAACAAGCCTATAGATGTGTTTTTATCCTTTTGAACACTTCGTGTTGATTGTTGTTGTTCAATAAAGTATTCAATCAATCAATCAAGCAATATGTTTGATTGGGGTTGGAACTAAACTCTACAGGACACTAGGTCTCCAGGGGCAGAAAGAGAAACCAATTCCAATTCCAAACCAGTAAGATCAATCATTTTCTGAACACAAATGAAGATATTCTTGATGAAATCCGAGAGCTATCTGACCCTGCATAGACAGTAGTGATGACAGGTTGGGCCGGGTAAAGAAATTGTCACTTTATTTGCAGGACGGGTCATTATAAACAAAATAAAAACATCCATTAAAAATCAATCTGTCTGAAATTTGTATTACAGGAAGTGCTCAACATTAAAAAGCAACTTTTTACAACACTCTACCAAAGTTTAATTTTCCTTTTTAAGTTAGAGCTGTGCGTATAGCAACATGTAACATGTAACTACTTAATTATAGTGTTTAACTACTTAATTATTACTATTAATAAATATATTAATTAAAAAACAACATTAAAGGCATTATCATTCCATAATCCAGTGGTTATGCAGTAGGCTGATTCCAGGTCCTTGTGGGAACATTTTTGTTTGTTTGTTATATTCACAGAATTGTGACAACAAAAAAGAACACGCTATTGAAATTAAAACCAATAAATGTATTAATTTAAAATGAATACACTGTATCAACCTTGTGGTGTGTCTTTTTATTGCTTTCAATAATTGTTTGTTAAGGTATATTTGATTGGGGTTGGAACTAAACTTAGTTTTACGGTCATATATAAATCAGGATACATGTTATTCAATTAAATTCAAATATGTTAATAAATTAATCTAAATAGCATGCAGCTTTCTTTCTCATATCCTTAGGCTTTGTATTCTTAGAGGTTCCTAGACAAACATTTTCCAGTAGTTTTAATTGTCAGAAGCGATGGAGAAGTTACACTAATGACATTCAAGAATTGTTTGCAAAGCCTTCCAAAGAGTCTCCAGTGTTACTGCCCCATAGAGGAAGATACTGCAGTTATTTTGACGTTCAAAATATTTTAATAAATTCAATTAAAATGTATATAGTTTTTCATCTCAACTTCAAAAGTGTGTCTTGTTACCTGGGCCTGAAAAGCATTTTCATGCAGGTTTTACTCTAATTTCTAATTCAGGATACATGCTATTGAATTAAAATCAAATATTTTAATAAAATGAAATGCATGCCGTTTTCTTTCTCAAATCTGAAGGGTATGTCATATTACTGGATCCAAGAAGAACATTTTGATGATGGTTTTAGCCATATAACTATAATATAACACATAATATGGAAAATGAAATTAATACATGATTTAGTTTCAAATAAATACAATCTTATATCCAAGCTACAAAGGCTGTTTTGTTACAGATTTAAAGGATATTTCACAATCATTTTCATTGTCAAAAGTGATGCCAAATTCATGCTATTGACATTTAAAAATCGAAATATAAGATTTTATTTATTTTAAATGAATCTATAAGTTTGAATATCAAACTCATTCAAAATAACTGCAGTATTTTCCTCTAGGGGGCAGTAATGCCAGAAAGAAGGCTGGGCAAGCGATTTTTAAATGTCAATAGCATGAATTTGGCATCACTTTTGACAATGAAAATGATTGCAAAATGTATTTTATTAAATCTGTAACAAAACAGCCTTTGTAGCTTAGATTGTATTTATTTGAATTATCTATTGGTTAGTATGTGTTTTATTGTAGTTGAAAAATGTACAGCGTACATTTATGTGTCTTTTTGTTCGCTGTAGCAGCCATGTTGCCGAGATAAATCATACCCCTTCGTTTGAAGTGTGGTCCCGAAAAATCTTCATTTGAAGAGCTATCTGGACTTTCCCCTTACCCCTTCCCCTCCAACCAAAAGAGAATCGAGACACCCCTACCCCTTCACGTGAACGCACGGGTAAGGGAAAGGGGAAGGGCTGAGGGGTAGAATTGGGATTGAGCCTAAAAGCTACTGGAAAATGTTATTTAAGAAATGTTCTGAAGACACAGCCTTTAAAGCTGGGATAGAAAATTTTATTTATTTGTTAACTAATCCATTATTTGTTTAATTTTATATTTTTCTTTTGCTTTTTGTTTTGCATTTTGCAGAGGGTCCCTATCCTGCACTTTTACAGTCTGTCAGGTCTATCAGTTACAATACCTTTGGCAAATTAAAATAAATAAAACACATTTTGTGTTCTCTTCTACATTTGAAAACAAATATAACACCACATTTCTTGTCATTGTGCTAAATCGTTAAAGACCTATTAAAAGATTTCCTAGGCTGAATCTCTGACAAATGTCAAACGTCGAACCAGCTTTATATCGGTGAATTCAAGGTGCTTGTATTTAAGTAATTCAATTTCGTGCAGCTTTATAGTTGTAGTCTAGACTAGACTACATCTTAGAGATAAACATTATAATATTCTTTTCCATTACTTTTGTCAGACAGTTTTAATTAATTTTCAAATGTTGTATTGCCTATCCTTTGAAATCAATGAGCTTACAGTATCTCTAAACATATTAATCTATCCAATAGTATATAGTTAAACAAATAGCTTCAGTACAAGTAAATTGCAAATCACATCAATGCAGCTGTAATCGTTATGCACGTCCTGATTTTGCCAAGTCCGATGTGTTCCTAGGTCAACATATTTTGTTGACCCTGGAACAACATTTTACTCCAAAAATATATTCTTAACCATATCCCTACACCTAAACCTAACCTTAACCATGAGTAATCCCTAAAATCAGAGGAAATGATAGATGAATGACACTGATGTACAAGCACCAAACACTGATTTTAAGCATAAACTTCACAAAATCTATAAACTGGTTCTTCAAATCTGATTGGTTAATCACAATGTTGTTCCAGGGTCAACAACGATGTTGTCCCAGGAACATGTCTCACTTGGTAAAATCAGGTTAGGCTAATCGTTACATCATATAAAACTCTGATGGGAAATATTTGAAACTGATCTATATAGGGACAGAGACTCTTGCAGTCCAAATAGTCAATCCCGATTGTACTGTCTGTGTTTCAGCGCTGGTTGACTCGAAAGTGGAGACCATCCAGGGAAAGCCGTTAGGACGTGGGCATGGGCTAACCCTCAATGTTGGTCTTTTCCATGAAGAGGAAATTAATTTCCTGGTACTGGAGGGACCATCAGTAGATATCATCCTGGGATGCCCCTGGCTCACATTACACTCTCCGGAAATCAGTCCGTTGGAGTCGGTTTTGCCATCAACACTGCCTCACTACTTATCACCTCACAGGCCATGGGACTGTGCCATTAACCTGCTGCCTGATGCTAAACTCCCCAAGAGTTATGTATATCCTCTGTCCATTCTGGAGTGCAAAGGTGATGGAGCAATACATCCAGGAGGCATGCCTCAAGCAGGGATTCATTTGACCATGTAGCTTACCGGTTGCTTCCAGCTTCTTCATGGGCAAGAAGGACCGGGGCTTGTGTCCATGCATCGACTACAGAGCCCTGAACTCACAGACTGTTAAACTCCCTTATCAACTTCCCCTGGTCCCTGCCGCCCTTGAGGAACTCGAGCCAGCATCTTCTCCAAGCTGGACCTGCGGAGTGTCTGTAACCTCGTTCACAAACGCAAAGGCGATGAATAAAAGACGGCCTTCATTACCCCTTCTGGACACTGTGAGTATTGTGTTATGTTGTGTGGACTCACCAACAGCCCCTCTGTCTTCCAAGGGTTCATGAACAAGGTGTTCCTGGAATTCCTAAACAAGTCAGTCATATTATACATTGACGATATCATAATATATTCCCAGAATCTGTTACGACAACAACAAGTTACGACAACACCATCTCTTTCTGAAGCTGGAGAAATGTGAGTTCCACCACTCCATGGATCAGTTCCTCGGCTATAACATCAGCCCAGAAGGTTTCCAGATGGACCAAGGGAAGGTAACCGCCATCAAGGAGTGGCAAGTTCCACAGTCCGTGAAGGAACTCCAGAGGTTCTTAGGATTTGCTAACTTCTTCCAATGCTTTATTCAAGATTTCAGATTTTGGTCGAAGTGGACACCTCCACGACCAGCGTCAGAGTCAGCATCCTAGCTGTTCCGTGAGACTCCAGCCTTGCACTTACTTTTCCAGGAAACTGACCCCAGCAGAGCAGAATTACAACATTGGAAAACAAGGAACTGTTAGAGATCAAGCTCGCTCTGGATGAATGGAGACATTGGCTGGAGGGAGCTAACCACCCCTTTACTGTCATCACAGATCATACAAATCTCCAATACCTCTGTGAGGTCTTGGGTACCCTCGTCATTCCATCAGGGCGCCAGGAGCCACCCCTGGAGGAAGGGGTAATGTCAGGAACTCACAGTCACAGCCACTCCAATCATCACCCACACCTGATCCAAATCACGCCCGATCCCAATCGCCGGAGTTCTCATCACCTGCACCTGCACTCTGCAATCACTCGCCTGGATAAAGCCACCATCACACCAGTACTCCGGCATCCAGTATACCATTCACTACCCTGAACTGGTGTCCGACCAATCTATTCTAACCTATTCTGCCCTTAGATCCCCATGGACAATCTCCCCTGATTCCCCATTGATGTCTCCCTCTAACTCTCCAGAGCTCTGGGATTTATCCATTAATCATATCATTGTCACTATACTTATTGTAAATAAACTATAAGCTTTTATTATACCCTCTGCCTGCATCATGGTGTGTGTCACATAGCGTATGTCATATATTAGATTTCTGTATGGTGAGTTCATTCTGACTTCCTGTGGGTGGTGTGGTTTTGATGTGTGAAGGACAGGACATGAGAATTTCGCAAGTTCATTTCTGTGCAAAATTGTGTTGGACATTTCAGAGGGTTTGCTTGTTTGCGTTCACATAATGTTCATTATTTCCTAAAAGATAATCAACATCAAATCTGTGCATGCAAACCTCCCTTTGCAGAAGTGTTTGCAGTGTGGTTTAGCTGAAATAAAATGTTAAGTTAAGGTCAATAGGCTACTTAAACCATTCAGTTAATTGTAATGAGTTCCTATCTGCTTTAGACATATCACCATCACATGATTTTCTTAACCTCAATAGGAAAAAGTTTGGCAGTGCAGTCATATATATATCTACAAAACAAAAAGCTTAATACTGTTAGAGGTTAAACTACCTGGCTTTGCAGTTCACTGGTGATCAGGTGACCATGTGTGGAAAACTTTACTGAGCTTATCTGCCAAAGGCCAACCACAATACCTACGTTTGATCTGCAAAGAAGCATTTGGCTTACCATCAAGTAGGTGGATGATTCCATTGTTTATTTAAAAAAGAGAGAAAGTTCATTTTTGCTGTCTATTTCTGTTATTTTTTATTAATTGAGCAAGTAAATATATGTTTTGGAACTTCACATTTAAAACAAAAGTAAAAGCAACCTGCTGATATAAGGTCAAGAACATGCTTTCCTGTTTATGATTTGGGCTGCAGGAGAAAAGCACTGCTTTTGTTCAAACTCTTCACGCATCAAGGAAAAGACCACCTCAGTATACTGAAAGAGCAACAGGGCAATCATCAATATTAATATTTAAACATTCGCAAGTGTATTTTATGCATCTGTATCTGGTTTGTGGATACAAACAGCGATAAAAAGTCAAAGTAATCTTAATTCATAATTAAATAAATAGAAGAAAAAATAGATGGTTTTGCCTAATTATTTACCACTGTCTTTGGCTCTTGTTCCAGACGTATAAACTGAGTCTGCTCTATATCTGTTTCTCTAGGTTTTAATTTTTCTCTAGAGTAGCAACATACACCTATAAGAGAAGAGAATAATGGTCATATTTTACAGATGAATTTAAATTTATAATTGAAATATTAAAGAACAGAATTTACCAATGGCTACAAAGACAAGAATACCATGCATCAGCCCAGATAAGATGATAATAATCATCCACAGTTGCTGAATTTGGTCAGTATAATTCACCACTGTATGATTCTGGCACTCGGGTGATTTAACTGGTTCTGTAAAAAACATAAAAAAAAAAAAAAAAAAAAAAAAAAAAAAAAATATATATATATATATATATATATATATATATATATATATATATATATATATATATATATATATATATATATATATATATAATAACTTTACATTGAAAGCACTATATACTAATATGTCCTGATTACTGAATGCTCACTCACCAGTGATGTGAAGTCTGATGCCGTCGCTGAATTTTGGAGGTACTTCTGTAGTCATGCAGTAATAAATGCCTAACTCATCAGCAGTGACATTTTTTATGAATAGACGATTGCTAGGTTGCACTGAATATTTGGGTCTGAATCTTACATCAGAGTAAAAAGGAGTTGGTGAAGTTGAAAATAACCTCAATATCATAACTGGACGATTTGGTAGTTTCAGTAGCATCCAATAAATCTCTTTTTCATCAAGATCACAGTTTATGGACACATTTTGTCCCAAATTTGTTAGTTCTGTTAACGTTTCTATAGCCTGACACCATACTAGTAGATCTGCAAAATAAAAAAAATGAAAGAAAAAAAAAATTCTTCTTATGAAACATAGTATACTTGTTTGACAGTAAACTAATCAAGCTACTCAAAATACTTACAGATAAGATGCTGGATGATCTTTGTGATATTTCCACACCTGAAATACATTGAGATGAAATCTGGTTGCATTCAAAAAGGCTTTAAGGTGGATTTTTAATTAAGAGTTTTGAAATCAACAGAGGTCTATTTTCTACAAGCCACTGAAAGGAAGTGACTCTCACGCCACAACTCTCAGATCTAAAGGAAGAGTTCACCCAGAAATGAAAAAGATGAAGAGGAGTGTAACATCGAGGCTGAGGCGGCATTAGAATCCATTTGCAGAAGTTTATTTAGAGAAGATATCAATGACAGTATCGTTAAGTCAGGCATAGAGTCAGTGCTGTGATAACAGTCCAATCTTTCAACATACACAATGATAATCCACAGGCAGAGATGAGTAGGCAAGCAAAAGGTCCAAGCACAATCATCAGTCCAAATCAGGCTATCAATCCAACGGTGCAATCAGTGGCGGAGCTAGAGTTTTATACATGGGGTGGCCAGGGGGTGGATAAGGCTATTCAGGAGGTCCATGACAGAATATCAGTTTGTACTGTAACTCCAACCTGGTATAAAAAAATGGGAATTATATAAATTAATAATTTTATTTAACAAAGATGTTTTGAATTGATCAAAAGTGATGATACAGACATTTATAATGTTACAAAAGATTTATATTTCAGATAAATGCTGCTCTTCTGAACTTTCTATTCATCAATGAAAACCTGAAATAATTATACTCAGCTGGTTTCAACATGATAATAATAATTACTTTTTTGAGCAGCAAATCTGAATATTAGCATGATTTCTCAAGGATCATGTGATTGGAGTAATGATGCTAAAAATTCAGTTTTAAAAATCGTAGGAATAAATTACATTTTAAAATATATTCAAACAGAACAGTTATTTTAAATAGTAAAATATTTCACAATATTACTGCTTTTGCTTTATTTTGGATCAGTGAGCAGAAGAGAATTCTAAATATATATATAGGCCAGGTGTAGTGATTGGAGATGAGCTACACCTGCGCAGTAGAGCGCAGTCTCGAGGGTACCCCCCGGCCTGCGAGGGGCGATGGGGGTATGTGGCGAGTGGGGCGGGGCCGAGAGGCGTGGGAACGAGGAGTGAGGCCAGGTGTAGTGATTGGAGATGAGCTACACCTGCGCCCCACCGCCCGTATCGAGTCCCACGTAGGAGATGGAAGGATATAAAACTGGAGTGACGACCGTGAAGGATGAGAGAGGACCAGGCCTGGGACGTTATTTTATGTGTTTGTTTTTATTTGTGCGCGTCAGTCGCCGTGAGGGGTTGACGCGCCGTTTTGTATTTATTTTTGATTATTAAAATGACATTTGATTGTGCGCCGGTTCCCGCCTCCTTCTTCCCGATGATTACGAAGTTAATATCGTTACATATATATATGTGTGTGTGTGTGTGTGTGTGTGTGTGTGTGTGTGTGTATATATATAATTGTGAAATATTTTTTATAGTTTATATAAGACCATTTGTATAATAACGTTATATCTATACATTTTTCTTAATTATAATAAAAAAGCAATTCTGAGTTAATATATAAATGTAATTTTTGCATTACATTTTTCTCTCTAGTTTATGGACACTCCTTATTCAAAATTATCCTGCACGCCACTAATCCCCAAAAATATTTATCGTTTGAAATTCTTAACAAACTTGAATGAAAATGTTGAATGCTGAGACTTAGTTTCCTTCTGAAATAGACGCGATGAAGCGCGATGCGGAACGCTAGATCAGACGCGTCGCATCCATGATTTCGCGGCTAAAATAAATGCTTCTTTCAGTACGATTAAACAAAGAAAATGAAATAGTAGCATAGCAATTATTGGGGTGGCAGATCAGATGTCAGGGTGTCCGTGTCACCCTCGACACCCCTCTGGCTCCGCCAATGGGGGCAATCCAACAATCATAAACAAGAACACACAGAAAAGACAGGCAAAATAACAATGGATATAGCTTGTTAAGGCAGGTAAACTGGCAATACTTAGCAATGAGCAAACTCACATACTCTTGTTAAATACTGTTCAAACAGGAAATTAATGTAGAAACAGTGGGAGCGGTATACAGACAGTACTCAGGCGAGTACACATATGGAGAAATGTAGCATCACATCACTAAAGATGGTCGTCTGAAGGGAATGGGTGCCATTAGAATAAGAGTGCAAACAGCTAAGTTAAAAATGACTTGATGTCAAACATGCAACTTTTCACTTCGCTGTTAACTGATGAACTGCAGTGGTGTACATTACTTGTGGATTATTGTGATGTTTGGAGTCTCATTCTGACGGCACCCATTTGCTGCAGAGGACTGGTGAGCAAGTGATGTAATGCAACATTTCTACAAATCTGATCAGATGAACCAGCAAACTTATCTACATCTTGGATGGCCTATGGAACAATTATTTTAACAGTACAATTTTTACTTTATTTTTTATCACTGTGTGATGATGGTTTTATTGCTTTAGTGATTGTGTTTTAACTATTCTAAGTTACAATACAAAAGCTGCATGCCAAATATTGCCTGAAGCTTAAAGTAAATTGGTCTGCCAACATTAAGCCTGTAGATTTGAACAAAAGCCCAAAGACTGATGTGGAAAAAGCGATAGACATTAAGCTATGCTTAATTCATCATGTACTGTTTTCATTTTTCATTACATCAGGAATTAAGAGTGGCACACTTCTCTCTTTCTGTCTCTCTTCATTAAAATCTTACCTGTATGAAACCTGCCCTTCAACAAAGTAGAAGTCCAGATTTGGGAACATTAGCATTTTCCACTAGGGGCCGAGGAGTTTTGTCTAGTAAATGACTGACTGACTAAACACAGAAGCAATTTGGAAATCATTCACTATCAGTATCTGGCTCATACTGCATGGTTTCTCTGAATATCAGCACATGTACAGCCAGCTTAAGCTCTGTAAACTGGGTCTGATCAAAAGGTGTTTTATTGTGTATGAACTGAATTTGAGGAATGCGTATTTAGCATTGGTCAAAGAGACGCATCATGTGGAGTTGTGTGGAGTCAGGACTATAGCGGGGGTTTACGGGGCCAGCTGTATGTGAACCCTCCTTTGAAATTGTGTAAATAGCACAAATAAATAAATATAACCATGATACAAATTAAACAATGTTTAAGTTTTTTCAAGTTTGCAGGTGTCCAGGTCCAGAAATCGAAAAATCAAATGTAAAATAGCATTACATAGTCTTCACGGTAAAAAATTAAATATAGATTAATTCTTGTTAAAACTACAAAGTAATTCAGCCAAGAGCAGTGAGCGATTGTCTCTCATTTATTTTCTTGGTTTAACATTAAAGGGTTAGTTCATCCAAAAATGAAAATTAGGCTGCGTTTTACTCACCCTGAGGCATCCTAGGTGTACATGATTTTCATCTGTCAGTAGAATCTAGTTCTCTTCAATAATAACTTTAATGTAGCTTGCACTCACAGTTGTAAACTAAGCAGTCCTGGGGGAATGACGTATGAGGTCCGTGTTACACATGCGCCGATGAGTATTGTGAAAAATTGACTAAATCAACTTAAAACAGACCAAAACGACTCACTCAGTGTAATTAGTCCATCCATTGCATCCTGTTTGACCCATTCATTTCATCACAATTTTCAGACAAATAAGTGCTAATTAATGGTGATTTATTGCCACCCTACACAAGACTTTACACAAGTATTTTTTATTATTGTTTGCCTCCTGTATTCATTTATTTGTATAACTATGAAACTCATCTTTCAATTGAAAACTTGTGTGACCACTGTTACCAAAAGACTATAGTCAAAAGTCTATATATTTCATTCGCATTAATCATGGCCCAATTTAGCATTAAACAGTGTTTGTAACTGGATGTCAGTATCATGTTTCCTGTTTACAGTGTCATGTCAACCATGTTAATAAATGGCTAAATATACATCAAAGTGTCATTTTATTGGTGTTGCATTTAATTAGGAACATACTGTGATTAATTTGATTATGGAAATATGTGAATATAGGACCACAAAGAGCACTACTTTATTAACGGCAGACTCTTCCAGAATTAAAGTTCAGACACAGAAATAAAATTGAATTCTTATATTGTTTTGAAAACCTTTCCATCAGGAGTAGCGTTTTCTCTCTCTCTCTCTCTCTCTCTCTCTCTCTGCCTAACTCTTGGATGTCAGTGTCATATTATGAAGTACCCAATGAACTGCTATTTAAAACCCAAGTATACTGTATCATGTACTGTATGTAGAATGGTGACTCAGAATGTCCCGGCTGGATTCTGCTCCACCCGTCAACAAGATCAATTCAGTTTGTTTCCCCAACAGCTGCACAGTCTGTCAAAACTCTGACAGGAACACATGAGAGAAAGAAGCAGGACACTAAAACAGTGAATTAGCTCAAGGTAAGCTATAAATCTCACGTTTCTTATCAGAGTTGTTATTTTGTTTAGTAGGAAGAGAGCAGCAAGTTATTTATCATGTTCTTTTTTGTATTTCTTTTTTTCTGTTGCTGTCATTCATGTTAGCATATTCTTTTTTTGTATTTCTGTTGCTGTGTTTATGCCGCTAAGAAACATTTTGAAGGCAAATCTAAACTATAAAATAAATAAACAAATAGTATCCAAAGTTCTGTGTAAGTCTTTATTTCATTTTTCTCTTCAATGTTTTCAGATCACTATGAGGAACTTAAAGAACAAGGCTGAACACTACTATGATGGAATCTTAAAAATGGAATTCATAAGATGCTTTCTTCAAAAAAAAAAACAAAAAAAAAAAAGTGGTAATGCCACAAGGCAAGGTTTTTCCTGAGGTAAAGGACTACATGAACCGGATTACAATTACACTTGAATGAAGCACAAAACAAACATCATTTCCAGTTCAAAATCAACTGAAGGATCAAGAAGGATGTGTTTCATCTTCACCAGTCGAGCACAGTTCTTCATCAGAGGTGTGTAAACATTAGTTGAACTGTATTTTATTCGTTCAGTCTGTGAGCAGTGATATTAATACTTATTCTGCCCTGTTTGTAACATTTGATTAGACAATAACAATATTGTATAGTAATTAAATAAAATGTCATAAAAAAGTTGTATAAAAAAAACACCAACAACAAATGCCTCAAATGCCTTTTGGAAAGCATTGTGCCGATCAAAAAGTACATAATATATATTATTAACAGTAAACCAGATTAAATGATTAACTTCCGTCTCTAAACAGATTAAACTTCCGTCTCTAACTTCCTGTAAAAGATCACATCCATACGCATGCGCTTAAGCATCTAGGCTTCATTCAATACTTCATTCATTCAAATTTTGACAACCATTTTTGGTAACTTAGTCACTGTAAATTGATATATATATAAAAAAAAAAAAAAATCATTGTTGAAATTATTCAAGTGCCACGTTTAGAAGAATTTGAGTTCTTCGATTGAAAGAAAAAAAAATCAACTAAATACCATGGGACAAAGGTATGTTTGAGACAAAAGATTGAGATCATCATCGCCATGCGCTATCGTTAGTGTAGCATGAAGCTAACAGCTACTGTACATTGTTTGTCAAATATTATTTATTGTCTATTAAGAAGCATGCAGTTAAATATATTAATATCCCCATTGTGATAAACTGGTAGATGAGTTTTTAGAAAACTTGATTGGTTAGAAGGCTTGAATATATTTTGGACGAGCTTTACAGTGCAAGTGGGTGAAAGAAAGAATGGATGAATTAGGTGTGTGGAGTGAATTTGTGCTGTTTTTCCTAGTGCATACTGTTATTAATAATAATTATTAAATAAAATAATAAGTCGTTGTTTATTATTTCTGGACCTTTTAAGTAAAAAGCTCATTTTGGGTCCCATGTTGGTCCATGTTTTATTCAAACTAATTATAGATGAGTGGTAGACTTTCTTTAATGACAAGAAAAACATGATTCACAGTGTAGACTAGACTAGAGAGTAGATTCAGCTCCTTTGGAACAAGTGTGAATACTAATGAGATATGATGGCTAAATGTAGGTTAGCAAACTATTGATGTCTTTTTATCTTCTCTTTCTACAGTTGGTGCTTCATCATCATCATCTCTGTGTTTCTGCTGTATATCTCAGGTGAGAATTCAAACATTTTAAATGAAACTTAACGTCACATGCAGAAAGATGAACGGTGTGTTTGCTGTTTTTAGGTGCTTTCTCTGATCCTGTGAGGGTAAAAGTTGAGGGTTTTGTTGGAGACTCAGCTATCTTGTCTTGTTCCATCCCTGAAAATGAGATTCAAGACAAAATAGAAAAATTACACGTAATCTGGAGAGACGATAAAGGCAAGAAAGTGTGTGACATCATTGGAGGCAGCATAGCTGAAGACCAAGAGCCAGAGTACAAGGTCAGAGTCGAAACGTTCCCAGAGGAGTATAAGAAGGGCAACTTCTCCATCAAACTCAGCAGTCTTCAAAAAAATGATGCAAGGAAGTTCCACTGTTACATAACAAGGGACACATTTCAGAAAGAGGTCATCACAGAGCTTCATGTCAGAGGTATGTATAAACTTCAAATTCTGAATAGTCTGCAGTTGTTAGTGACTGATCGAACTAATGTTAAAACTCAAGCAACAGTGTTTGGGCCCTCTGTGGGGAAAGAAAAAAAAACATCGTTGATGTTGGAAATCTGAACTCTTATATCAAACCGACTGTAAAAAGTCTGGGAATAATTCTGAACTCTTCCTTTAAGTTTGATCATCACATCAATAAAGTCAAGCTTTTTTTAATCTGAAACTTTTGTCTAGAATAAAGCCGTTTCTGTCACCCAAAGAATTTGAAAGAGTAACACATGCTTTCACTTTATCTCAATTGAACTGTTGTAATTCTTTATGCTGGAATCTCACAGTCCTCTTTTACAAGGCTTCAAATGGTGCAAAACGCTTCAGACAGATTTCTAATGGGAGACTCTTTATTGGTAGCCGGTTCTTCATAGACTTGATTTAAAATATTGATGTTTGTTTTTAAATCTCTTAATGGTCTAGCACCATCGTACCTGTCTTAACTTTGAAATCTGAACACATCAGTCAGGTGCCTGTGGTCCGCAAACAAATGTGTGTTTGCCGTTGTTGGACCTAGGCTCTGGAACAGTCTTCCTTTTTATCTGAGATTCATGTCCTCTGTCCATGAGTTTAAATATAAGTAAAAGTCTTATCTTCTGGACCGAGCTTTCAGCAGTTCTTAATTATATGTTGTTGTTTTTTTTTTTATTCTTTTCTTTCTTATTTGTATCTTAGTTTTATATTCTGTAAAGCACTGTGGTCAACTTCTGTTGTGTTTATTTGTGCTATATAAATAAATGAAATGACAAACTTTGCCATTGTCGTTTTGTCTTACAGATAAACCAGAAGGAAGAGGAAACCATGGAGCACTATCGTTGATTGTGTTGTTGATCAGTTTTCTTTTCACTCACATTTTGCCATTTATCTGAACAATATTTTATTCAGTTCTGTAAGTGTTGCACGGTTGAGTACAGATCTGATCAATCAGCCAAAGTACAGTATGGTCATTGTGTGTAAATTTCACTCTACATTTCAGAAAATAACATGTTGATCCTTGGTTTTTCAGTCATTACATTACATTACATTACATACATTATTCCATTCCATTCATTTTGTTCATCTTAGTCATTGCACAACTTGGCAAACCTTGTATGCATCAGTGTTTATACTAAAGATGTAACAGTTTCAGTCATTGTCATTTCTGTCAGTCGTGTGTGCAATTAAAACTATATAACATCAACCCTGTTAATAAACTGAAAAATAAAATATTTTACATATCTGACTAAGCCTCACTTTACTTGTGTTGCATGTAAGTCATGAAACATTTGGATTACAAAAAATTACAGCTAGTTGCCAGAGCAACATTTCTCATTTGAATTTGTACATACATGAAAGATTAAAAAACCATTAACAATAACAAACATAGTAATAAAACTTTAAAATTAAATCTAATACAGAAAACATATTTATTAGTATTCAAAATCTTAACTAAATTAATTATTAATAATATTCCAGTAAATCTTAAATGGCACTGAATGTTTGTCAATAAATTTGCCACATAGCACTTCATCAAATATCAAATACTGATAAATGTTGACTCATATAGAGAAGGTGCACTTAGAAAAGAGTAGTTTTGACAAATATTTTTAAATGTAAAATAATGCATGCTTATTATAAGATGTAAGTGGCTTAGAAAAACTGCTTTACTACAACGTGTTGCAAAATGGAGGCTGTCTTGTTGAGATCGTTTGACCAGATGAACTTATTTTTATCTCAGTAACCCCCCAATGACTCTACAGTTTCAGTTGTGGAAGGTAGAAAGATAAAATGGAGCAAGGACTACTCTTAACACAAGACATGAATTGTTTTGCTTCTGGTTATTTTGCTTTATAATCTGCTATTTTGTTTGTCCAACTGGTTATTAATAGTATTATTTTATAATCTGGTTGGTTGTCAGACTTTTTCATTATTATTAGTTGTTTAATGTTAGAATTTGTTATTTTGTTTGTCTCTGGGAATCTGCTAATTGGATGTAATAAAGAAGAGCAAGCAAAAAAAAAAAAAAAAAAAAAAACTCTCAAAATTAAGGAGATAGTAGGGATAGAAAACCATGAATATGGCAAGTGTAAGGAAGGTGTGCAACCAAAATGTTGCAACTGTGGAGAGGCACATAGTGCAGCATTCAGGGGGTGTGAAGTATTGAAAATGGAAATTGATATTCAGAAAAGAAGGGTGGAGAAGAAGCTAACATATGCAGAGGCAGCAAAACAGGTTAAAGGACAAACTAAAGAGCAAAGAGGTCAGTCAGGGGTTGCAATTGAAGTAAACAAAGTTCCGGGAGAATTTATGATGATTGAAAAGAAAAAAATAGTGACATTTATTGTAGGAGTTATAAATAGTACAGCTGGGATTGAATCAAAAACACAGAAGACTCAGTTAATTGTAATAGCAGCAATATGGCATCTTGGAATGACAGGCTTGACCTGGGAAGAAGTCAGAGATGAATTGGAGATAAGATCAAGTCAAGAAACATATGTGTAATGCATATAGATGATTTCAATAATTCAGTGGAATGCAAGATCTCTGATAGCAAATGGACAGGAGTTCAAGCATTTTATTGAAGATTTAATTATAAAACCGTATGTAATATGTGTTCAAGAAACTTGGATGATTGTTTAGATTTTGTTATACAGGGGGATGTAGTATAGTACGGCAAGATAGGGAAGAAAGGATTGGTGGTGGGTGTGCAACATTTATTTAAAAAAGAATTTCATATAGAATACTTGGAAAGGGAAGGGATCAAGAATATAATGTTTTGGGAATATGGAGTAGAGGACAGGAGATAGTTATTATAAATTATTATAACCCATGTAAAAAAATTGGAATAAGATAAATTAAAGGAAGTTCATGTGTAATTGGGATGCTTTGGGGGAATCTAGTATTGGGAGTGATCATTACACAATAGTAATAACATTAGATATAGAGGCAGATAGAACTATAACTCAAAGAGGAGGAAAATTGGTATTTGAAAAAGAAAATTGGGCTAAATTTGAGGAATTGTGCAAGGACAAAATGGCTGCAATTGATTCAAATCAAGATATTGAAATCCTTAATGAAAAAGTATGTGCAGTAATACTAGAAGCAGCATCAGAATCGATTCCAAAAAGTAAGGGAAAAATGACACGGAAAGCGGTTCCTTGGTGGACAGATAAGTGTAGTAAAGCTGCGAGAGAATAAAAAAAGATTTTTAAACTTCTTCAGAGAACGCATGATTATAATCATCTATATTTATTCAAGAAAGCTCAAGCAGTTGTGAGAAGAACTAAATATATATATATAAACAACACAACATATTTTTCTAAACACAAATTATTTGCATTACAGGTAGCATAGCACTGTTACACAACTAGTTTAATCAATTCAACATATACATATTAAACTAAATTAAATAACTTGAATATTAAATTAAATACAAATATAATTATTTTATATTAAATAAACAAATAAATAAAGCTACTGCATACACTGCATTGAAACGGATCAGCCTGAAGCAGGTGAGGTCTTTATAACTAAATACAATCCAATACAAGTCACGTTTTATCAAACCTTCAGGATTCCTGAAAAACAAAAACAAAACAAAAAACAAACGTTGTCAGGTTAGACGCCATTTTTTATTTAATTTGTTTCATGTGAATAGGAAAGAGTTTGTGTCTTAATCAATGTCATTTATTGGTTTTATCCACTGGAAAGTTTCTGGAAAGACATATTTGCCATGTCTGAATCTTCTTTAATAGAGTCCAATGAACAGACTGTGCTTATGGCATCTACTAGGGGTGCACAATAAATATCTGCCGATAATTAATGCACATCTCTTCAGTAAATCCACATTCATTATCAGTGTGGATTTGCACAGCTTGTCAGTTAACAACGGCTCTGTGTAGTAACTGCTGCTCTATGTGAAATCACGCACCTGATGTAATTATCGGCCGATATTTATCGTGCACCTCTAGCAGTGGTGTAATGTAACGTAAGTAAGTAAAAAATACTTCATTAAAATACTTGGTACTACATGTACTTTACTCCACCACATTTCCTAATTAAAATGTATACTTTTACATTTCGGAGATATATTCATAGATATATTTAGAAGAGTATATTCGTTACTTACTATAAAATAGTTGGAAGAACATAGACTAGTTTGACGAATCAGTGGTCTGGCGTTTTCAAGTTAGACTCCTAAAAATAGCTTTGCTCATGCACAAACAAGTGCGTGTCGCACAACCGGGGAGTTGAGGCTGAGGTGTGCATTATATAGCTTCATCTGCAATGATATGGAAAATGTTGTTGTAATGATGTGCAATCTGACGTTATCAAGTAGGCCATATCAGCAAATCACACAAAGAGTGCACGCACTTTAATTTATTAGTCTTTTAAAACTCAAAATGTTTCCAGGCATTTTAAATTGTTTAAATGGCCAAAATTTTTCCGAATGTTTTTTTCTTCATTTCTTTCATCTATAAAAAATAGGCCTAGTTAACTTAATCTATATCACACAAAGAGTACGGTTTTTCTGCAGATGCATGAACACATTACATAATCATTGTATACAAGTTCAGTAAAACAATAAATGACTTTTTAGACATAATATTGCTTGTTTTTGCTTAATTTTGCTAACTGCAATAGTTCTAAACAAAGATCACAGCACTGTTTTGCATCTCTGAGCACTCGACTGTGTTCACTTATTGAACGAATCAGCTTTTTGAATGAATCAGTTGAATAAATGATTCGGTGATTCACTCATTAACACAGTCAAATGCTTGGTTTCTGAATAAATAAGCCATTTAAATGAATCGGTTGAATCTCAATGACTCACGCATTAACATTCACTTGCTGTCACCTTACTGGCAGTTTTAATTTCTCTGAGATACATGAACTTGCTACTCAAGCTGTGTAAGAACAACCACTGACCCCTATTATCTACCCTGATTATAACTGGTCTGATATGTGATATGTAATATGTGTTTGGGTGCATTTCTAAATGTTTTCCACAATTATATCTAGATGCTAGAAACAATGCTGTGGAGAACTAGATGCAATGTAATTCTGTGGTTCCTACTCTGGTTCATTAAAGGGGGGGGTGAAATGCTATTTCATGCATACTGAGTTTTTTACACTCTTAAAGAGTTGGATTCCCATGCTAAACATGGACAAAGTTTCAAAAATTAAGTTGTATGTTTGAAGGAGTATTTCTGTTCCAAAAATACTCCTTCCGGTTTGTCACAAGTTTCAGAAAGTTTTTTTCGAGTATGGCTCTGTGTGACGTTAGATGGAGCGGAATTTCCTTATATGGGTCTTAAGGGCACGTTTGCCGGAAGTGCGCGCGCTCCCGTATAGCAGAGCACTGAGAGCACAACAGACTTCACTGATCAGAGCGAGAGCGTCGCGAAATGTCACAAAAAAGGAGAGTGTTTTTGGTTGCCAGGGCAAGACAACCCTGCAAAATGCTTGTTTTACAAACAAAGCCCAGTTTGACGACGGATTTGCGTATCGTTTATTTCTTAAGGATGATGCAATCCCAACGAAAAAGGGTCACGATTGTGTGTTGGAACCACAGGCGGTGAGTAAAACTGCTTAAAATATCTCTGCCTCCTTGTTAGTGCGTCCGCCTCCCATCGGAGACCCGGGTTCGAGCCCCGCTTGGAGCGAGTCGTTGCTGCTGCTGCTCTCGTTCAGTTTCAGCCTTCACAGCTGTCACAGCTTCCAAACGCTCTCAACGCAACTGGCGCTCGTGATTCTTTAGCTCCGCCCTCACGTCACGCCTCCAGTCGGTCGTGTTTTTCCGGGAAAAATCGGTACAGACTATCTTTCTCTTATGAATATAATAAAACTAAATACTTTTTGGAGTTATGAAGGATACAGTACTATACTCTATAGGTACTCAAGATTAACAGGATATTGAGTGAAAACGAGCATTTCACCCCCCCTTTAAGTATAGAACAGAAAATAGTAATAATGCAAAGTCAAGCCTCACTTTAATTGAAGCACACTCTAAGCGGTCACACTCACACTCAGAGCTGAAGAGTAACAGAGAAGAGGGGAATTAACAGAGATACAATCCTCCCTGCTGTGGTTTCAACTCCACCATTAGAGCCTGGCTTTTGGATTCCTATTGGTTTCTCTACAACATAAAAATAATGAAAGATGAATGAAAAAAGTAGCATGTGGGTTAGTACACACTCACTGCACTTCACAGTTGCACATCATCAGGAAATGCACTCAAACACTACAGGTGAAGTGTGTCATTTCTGTGCCACAAATTATATCAAATGGAAGTGCAAGAATAATTGTTTCCAAATAGGTTTCCCAAACCCTCAAACCGCTCCACTCCTTCTGTCTTCCACCTCCTAGGCAATTGTATTTTCAGTTTTTACTTACTGAATTCACATTTGGATTTCAGATTTAGTTTTGCATGGTTACTGTTATGGGAATTATTTTGTTTGTAAAACATGTTACTTCTTTACCAGATTTATGTTTCATCATACAGCTAATGATGCTTTTGGGAAACACAGCTCTGGTTATTTTGTATTAATATTTATGTTGTTTATTATAATTAGATATTTTGCTCAAATACTTGTGTTACTTTGTTTGTCAGGCTGTTTTTTTTTTTTTGTTTTTTTTTTACAGTTTTGCCAGATTTGCTATTTGGTTTCATAATCTGTGTGTTTGGCAAACTTTTTTTTTTTTCATCATTATTATTAGTTTATTTATTTTTGGTTTTGTTTCAGAATTTATTATTTTATTTGTCAAATTATTATAGACGTTTGTTGTGTTGTTGTTTTTTTGTTTTTTTGGTCTCTTTCAGAACCTGCTGTTCTGAATTTCTCCATCACAGTACACTTCTTCAATAAACGGCGTATTACGGGTATCCCTGCCTGATAGTGTCACCGAGCACCAGTAGGGGTGTGCGATATTGACAAAAAATTATCCCTCAGTATTTTCTAGGATTTTATTGATAGCAATAATTGGTTGATATTTTGCTGGTATCTTAAACTTCAAATGCAAAATTAAAACTACAAGTAGGTGGCAACAAGTCACTGTTAACAAGTGAGTCATTTCTATTGAACGAATCATTTAAATGATTCATTCAGGAACAAAACGCTGTCATGTTGCTCAGAGACGCAAAACAGCATTGTGACTGTGTTCGGAATTATTTTTGTTGTAGAAATAGCCAAAAACTGAAAATATGGTTTCTAAAATGTAAGTTTCTTTATCTTACTGGTTTTTTTTAACTGTTGTAAAAAAAATCTATATTACATTTGTAAGCGTGGTAATTTTTGTTTTTTGTGTGACATTGATTAACTATATGCAGTTATATAAATATTTACGTGTTCTGTCCCCATGTCTTGAATTTGTGATCCTTCTAATTGTATCAAGAACACGCTCTAAAGAACACTCTAAATGCGCTTCAAGTAATACATGTGTGCACTCTGTAGGGGTGTTTTGAAAGGTCTTTGCAAAATGCTCAATTATGTCAAATCGCACATCCTTAAAACAACAATTATGATATTATCGCAGACGATATATATCGCACACCCCTAAGCACCAGTGTTTAAATTTATAAGGTCATCCTATGAAAAGCTCACTGTGCAGTTGCCTTTAAACATTAAACTGAGCTAATTTTTTTTTTTTTTTTTTGGTGGGGGGGAGGGGTATACACACTTCACCTTACCTCACTTCACTACACTTAAATACGATTCATAGATTTTTAATAGCAAATTATAGCATCCATTTCATCACACCTTTGACTTGAAGATTTACGCATTCGTTGAGACCAAGCTCGGGGATGAAGCAGCAGTACGACCCTTCATCACTTTTCTGAAGACTCCCGAGCTTGAGGGAGAAGTTTCCCTTCGAATACTCTGCAGGGAACGTTACAGTTCTGCCCTTGTACTCTGGGTCCTGCTCCTTAGTCATCGCTATGCCATTTAGTATGTCATAAACATTCTTCCTGTCATCATATCTCCAGTGTGCATTGATGCCTGCAAGACTTCTGTTCCCAGGATGGCACGGCAAAACTGCAGAACCTCCGATAAAACCCTGAACTACTACTTCCTGGACAGACGCTGAAACAACAGCAGAGAGAGACCAGGAACACATGAAAGAGAGTTGATATTGACTTTAAATTTTATTTTTAAAAAAATCTGCAATGGTATGTGTTTACCTTCATTCAAAAGTAGAATAAAGAAACAGATGAGCAGCACACTGCGAAAAACAAACATCACACAGATATATATATATATGTGTGTGTGTGTGTGTGTGTATTTGATGGATTCAACTATAATTAACTGCTGCAAGTTTGACATCAGATAATAATATAAACACATAAATATAAATAAGTATATAAGCATTAATATCCGCACTAACACTTTATTCACTTTAATTTGTTTTCATGAATTCTAGTTTTGTTTATGTTCAACAAGCGTTAACTTAGTTCTTCGAATTAACGGCGCAAGCAAACGCATAATTTTAAACAGTGCACTAGAAATTACATTTCTCTGTTCCTGGTAATATTCAGGACACGCTATCGTTGTAATAGTATCGACATTTAATTGACACTGTATATATAACGTTAGAGACTGACGCTTAGGTAACACTAAGCCTCGAGCTAATCTTAACTTTCGACGAGTCTTTCTCCTCAAGGTCAGTGAATAAAGATGACTACTGCTGGACGACGACGATTTCAGCACAACGTACCTTTTGAGCATGATGCACGAATTTAAATAAATGTAAACAGATAGTTATTTGAAAAAAGATGATGACATTTTAGCTGTAATATAAAAAGTAAAGCCTGTTCGTTATACTGTATTACTTGCAGCCAGTCAACTGCGCATGCGCAGATTAAGTTGTTTACTCAACGGTCTTTACTGAATAATAATAATAAATAATAAAATAAACTGATACAAACGCGTCTATGGTTATATACAAAAGAAAAATTATACTTTATTAATTATATAGATATATATTTTTTACACGACAATGAACACGTATTTATTCCTTCGTCTAATAAATCAACAATAAAGAGCTACTCTGCAAAAACGAAAACATAATTGTATCAATAAAACCACAACGCATATACCTATTTCCACTATGAAAGATATGAGCCAAGGTGCTAATTTAGTTAATATATATATATATATATATATATATATATATATATATATATATATATATATATATATATATATATATATATTATATTATATTATTAATATGGACATATGAATCAGCCAATGCTGCTTTTTGTCCGACTGTTATTTTAGTATCACCGAAATACTAGTTTTTATTGGGCTATCATTTTAAATCGGTTTCTATTTTTATATTTTCATCTTTCATTTTCAAGTTTTGGTCTCTCTCTCTCTCTCTCTCTCTCTCTCTCTCGTGCGTATGCGTGGGCGTGGGCGTTTGTGGAGCGAGCGGAGCGTGGCTGTGAGATTGATTGTGGAATCTTTGTTTTCAAACTTATTTTTTTTTTTCTCCCACTTTTTTATTTTTTCCCCTCGCTGTTTAGTTAACAAATAGTAAAAACAAAAGGTTTTTGTTCTGGTGGTGCGGTCTTTCAGACGCCGGAATGGCGTCTGTTCCCGTGCAAGGAACGCCAACTCTGTCACTCCGGAATGGTTGTAAGTGTGTACCAGAGGCCGGGGTGACAGTGGAAGAGCTGCTTTTGGTTATAGGAGAGCAAGTGGGGTTTGATAATATCATTTCTGCTTCGCGGATGAACAAGGCTGTCGTTGTGTTTTTAAAATCAGACTCTCATGTTAACCAGTTGACTGTGAGCGGAATATGGGTAAGGGAAGCGTTTGTTACGATAACCCCGCTATCCGCTCCAGCAACCAAGATCATCATTTCAAATGTTCCGCCGTTTATAACTAACGAGACTATCACGAAAGAACTGCAGAGGTTTGGAAAGATCACCAGCCCTGTAAGAATGATTCCGCTTGGATGTAAAAATAATGCGCTTAAACACGTCCTCTCGTTTAGACGCCAAGTCTTTATGTTTTTGAATTCACCGGAACGTACGTTAGAGGTCTCTTTCCGTGTTAATCACGGGGAGAATTCATACATGGTTTACGCTAGCACTGAGAACCTAAAGTGCTATGAATGCGGACTCCTGGGTCACAAACGTTTTGCATGTCCGCATAAAGATGACCAACGTGCATCTACTTCTCGTGAGGATGTAAATGATACTGAACAGCGAAAGAGTGAAAGTGAAGAACAGGGAACTGAAGAGCAGGATGAAGGGCCTACAGAGGAGGGGAAGATACAGGAGGTGAGTGAGATTAATGTATGTGCTGTGAGTGTGGAGCAAGCTGGATGTAGTTCTGTCCCTGATAAACATGGAGATGTGACAGATGGGATTGAAAAGAGAGAGGCACGGAGTGGTGTGGAAAATGTGTGTGAAGTTAAGGATGTGGCACAGGCTGACAACTTAGAGGAAAATATGGTTGAGGAGGTGGACAGTTTATCCCAGTATACAGATGATGGAGTAGATGAGGAACAGTGGACTGAGGGCTCGAGAGGAACGGATCAAGATTTGTACACTGTTGAAGAAATTAATGCATTTCTGGATAAAACTAAAGGTAAAGCTGGTGTTGAAGTAAGTCATTATTTTCCTGATATTGAGAAATTTACTGCTTCGGTGATGTGGGCTAGGAAGGTGAATAGCATTGATGAGCTCTCACAACAGAAGCGGTATCGTCTAAAAAAACATCTTACTGGCCTTAGACAAGGCAAAAAGACAGGGAAAGCGAGGGGAAAAACGAAATCTTAATGGCTTTTAACATTTCTATGTCTTTCTGTTCTTTCCTCTTCTTTTTCCCTTTGCTTATGGAGATCTTGCGGGTGGGATCAATTAATGTAAATGGAATGAGGGATGGAAAGAAAATTAGTTTACTATCAGAAATAATTCGATTGAAAGATTTGAGTGTGGTTTTTTTGCAAGAAACCCATAGTAATCAAAATAATGAGGCTGATTGGGGTTTGTGGTGGGAAGGTGAAAGAATTCTTAGTCATGGGACTAATGTAAGTGCAGGAGTAGCTGTGCTTTTTTCCCCTGTTCTCAAAACAAAAATATTATCAGAACATGAAGTGGTACCAGGGAGATTATTGGCTGTAAGAGCTGAGATTAGAAATTTGGAATTTTTGTTTGTAAACATCTACGCTCCTAATATAGGAGAAGACAGAGTACAGTTTTTTATTAAACTAGAGCACTTTTTAAAACAGCAGCAGGATGGTGATGTTATTGTACTAGGTGGAGATTGGAACTGCACTTTAGACTCTACACAAGATAGGATTGGAGAAGAACCTCATCCAAAGTCAAGTATATCTTTAGCTAATATTATAAAAAATTTTAAATTCTCAGATGTATGGAGAGAACAAAATTCATCAGTACGGCAGTATACATGGATGAAAGTCGGTAATGGAAGTGTTTCTGCTGCACGTTTGGATAGATTTTATATATCACACAATATGAGAAATATGATTGTTAATACAGCCATCACCCCAATAGTTTTTTCTGACCATAAGCTTATTACAGTTGAGTATATACTAACTGAAAGAAAGCATAGGAGTTATTACTGGCATTTCAATGCCAAACTCTTGGATGATAAGCTTTTTTGTGAGAATTTTAAATGTTTTTGGGAGGCTTGGAAAAGTGAAAAGTGTACCTATGAAAGTGTTATTCAATGGTGGGAAGTCGGCAAGGTGCACATTAGAGGGTTCTGTCAACAATATACATCTCATTCCTCTTTAGTTCTGACAAAGACTTTGGAGTGGTTGGAAAAGGAAATCATGGACATTGAAAAGAAAATGAATGATACTGATGCTGGGAATCTACAAGATCTATGGATTGAAAAGAAAAATCAGCTAAGCTCCTTTTTAAATGAGAAAGTAAAAGGAGCACTTGTAAGAAGCCGTTTTGCAACGATAAGAGATATGGACGGACCTTCTTCTTATTTTTTTAATTTGGAGCGAAAAGCAGGTCAAGAAAAGCAGATGTACATTTTAAAGGACAACAATGGACATAATACTTCAGACCCTATAGTGATGCGGAAACTTGCTGTGGATTTTTATTCTAATCTGTATGATGATGACGACTCAGATGAACAGTGCAGAAATCAACTGTTTCAAGATCTTCCTGTTTTAACATTGGAACACAGACAATCTTTAGACACTGAAATCACTTTTGAAGAGCTCACTGATGCTGTTATGGGACTTTCCTCAGGACGTACCCCAGGACTGGATGGACTACCTGCTGAATTTTATAAGTTTTTTTGGAATGTTATTGGTGCTGATTATTTTGAGGTAATCAAGAAATGTATCATAGAAGCTGTGCTTCCTCTCAGTTGTCAGCGGGCAGTTCTTACACTTCTCCCTAAAAAGGGTGACCTGACATTTTTAAAGAACTGGAGACCTGTAGCAATCTTAGGTTCCGATTATAAAATTTTTTCAAAATGTTTGGCCAATAGGGTAAATAATGTACTGCATACAATAATACATAAAGATCAGTCATATTGTATAAAAAATAGATCGATACAAGATAACTTACATCTGGTACGGGACATTTTTGACTTTGCCTCTTACAGTAAAACTAATATAGGTTTTCTGTCTTTAGACCAAGAAAAAGCTTTTGACAGAGTTAACCATCTTTTTCTTTTTGATACCTTAAAAGCTTTTGGTTTTGGAGACATTTTTATCTCCAAAATAAAACTACTGTATGCTGGAGCCACATGCATGATTAAAATGGCTGGTGGCCTCAGTATTCCTGTGAAAGTCAAACGAGGAATTCGGCAAGGCTGTCCTATCTCCGGTCAGTTGTATAGTATAGCCATAGAACCTTTACTATGCAGACTGAGAAGACAGCTGACAGGTCTACAGGTCAATACATTGGATTTTAAGTGTCCTATCAAGCTCTCTGCATATGCGGATGACGTCACTGTTTTAATTAGTAATCAAAATGATGTTGAGTGTGTAAAGTTGGCTTTGGAATGTTATGGGAATGCGTCTTCAGCCAAAGTTAACTGGCAAAAATGTGATGCTTTGTGGTGTGGCCAAGATTTTATTAGTCCATCATTACCTGGTGGATTGAAGTGGGGGAGAGAAGGGTTTAAATATTTAGGTGTTTTTCTAGGGACAGATAAATATAAAAATAAAAATTGGGAAGGACTGGTGGAAAAAGTGTGTGCTCGGTTGTCTCACTGGAAATGGTTGCTGCCCCAGCTGTCCTATAGGGGGAGAACCCTGGTCTGTAATAACCTGATCGCATCATCGTTGTGGCATAAAATGATGATTTTAGAGCCTCCGGAAGACCTGGTAAGAAGAATTCAAAAGTGCCTGGTGGATTTCTTCTGGTCAGGACAACATTGGCTGAAGGCACCAGTGCTCTATCTGCCAACACAGGAAGGAGGACAAGGGTTGGTGGACATTAAATCCAGAGTCAGAGCTTTTAGACTTCAGGCGGCTCAGAGACTCCTGTATGATGAAGATGTAAGCTGGACTGGGACAGCCTGTGCCCTTTTGAAGAGAGCAGGAAATATGGGATTAGACCGACATCTGTTTCTGATGGACACTGAAAAGCTAAACCTGACAGGATTGACAACTTTTTACAGATCAATGTTAAATATATGGAATTGTTTCAGTTTCTCTCGAGAACCAAATGGTGTGAAGGGGCTATGGCTGAGAGAAGAACCACTGTTTTTTAATGCATCACTGGATCTAGATGCTTTTAAATCAGGATCCCTCAGAAAAATGCTGTGGACTGCAAATATGACCAAAATTGGACATTTTGTTTCTGAAAAAGGATGGATTTCTGCTGAACATTTGGCTTTAAAACTGGGTATGAGATCAGTCAGAGTGGCAGACAGACTGTTGAATCAAATCTTTGAGTTTTTACCACCCGATTATAGACTGTTATTAGAGACACCGGCTGAAGAGGAAGAGCTTCCTGTCTTCCCGGACCTAATTTTTTCTGCTGATTTTAGAACATGGGAAGAAATGGAAAATGGTCTGCTTTCTTTTAAGACACCCCAGCCGGGACTTTTTAGACTTGCTGGAAAGAAAGATCTTTATGGATTGTGTGTAAAGGTATCTCATCTTCTTCAACTTCAGAATGTGAAGGAGTCGAAGTGGCAGGAGTTTTTTGGGTCAGGTGTTTCCCCTAAAGGCTGCTGGAGGACCTTGTACAAACCTCCTATTGAGAAAAGAACTGGAGACTTACAATGGAGGATTGTGCATGGTATAATAGCCACAAACAGACACAGAGCACACCTCGATCCACAAGTCCAGGAGGGCTGTCCTTTTTGTGGAACTCAAGAAACTGTTTTCCACTTATTCTTTAATTGTGAAAGATTACAACCAATATTAGATAAAATTGAAGAGTGGTGTCAAGCTCTAGGGGAAGTATTCACACCTGAAAGGTTTATTTTTGGCCCAAAATATAGCAAAAGTAAAATGAGGAGTCATGTTCTATTAAACTTTTTATTTGGGCAAGCAAAGATGGCTATATGGTTGTCAAGGAAAAGTAAACTAAACGAAAAGGGATCAACTAATGCTATTTTAATATTGAGGGGATTAATAAAATCCCGTATTAGTATAGAGTATAGCTATTATAAGTTGATAAATGATCTGCAGATGTTTAAATATAAATGGGAAGTTAATCAATGCATTTGTGAAGTTGACTCTGATGAAGTTTTGATTTTTTATGTTTGAGGAATGTTTGTTTTAATATGCTGTCGAAAAAAAAAAAAAAAAAAAAAAAAAAAAAAAAAAAAAAAGAAAAAAAAAAAAGAAAAATTGATGGCAATTTATAATTTTTAAACTTTTTTTTGTAATAAAGAGACCTTAAAAGTCAAAGTCTCTCTCTCTCTCTCTCTCTCTCTCTCCTGATATGTTTGAATGTCGTCGCACATATGAAGCTTGAATATTTCTCAGAATGTACACCAGATGGCGCTGTAACTTTTCAGATTATTTACCCGCCAACCGCCAAAACTGCAGAAGAAGAAGAAGAATTGGGAAGAACGTCGCACATAAACAGAAGAAGGGATGCCCACTTCTTAGTTCACTTATTGCTATTCTGCTGTCCAGAATACTTTAGCAGTGCCTTCACCCGTTCATAGCCCATGCCTGATATTTCTAGAGCGAGTCTCAGACAGCTGTGTGCTGTAAGTATGGCGTTTATGAAGCTAATATCAGCTCTAACTGTCTAATATTAATGGCCCTGGAGCCTAGCAGCCAATGCTAACTTAACTTACATGTTTAAACTGAGTTACAATAATCACATTCACGAGCTCTAAGAGCTTCGAGACACTTTTATTGTGATTATTATTTCTGATATATACGATTTTATGATGTACTGTGCGATTTTGATTGTAAGATGGTCATATAACTTTTTTAAACAGTCTACTGTTCATATATATATATATATATTATTTAAATATGATTTAGGAATATATTTATTCCTAAATCATGAAAGATATATTTACTTGAGAATAGAGATAAGCAGTCTTGTTTTCTGAGACATTTAACAAAATTATTTGAGTTTTTGCCAAAACAAGAGCAAATATCTGTCATTGGTGTAATTATTATTATTATTTTTTTTAAACAACATTTATATTTTTGAACTCATTGACAGATATTGTTGTTTTAAGCATCAACTCACTTTATTTTTGATCAGTTCCTCAGCAAACAAGCATCTTCACATATTTTTTTTTTTAAGCACGTGTATGTTTTGCAGGTGAAAGTAAAAGTCATTTTAAGTAAAAATGGCATTTTATTAATTTATGTAAAATTAATTAAGAAGAAATGTCATAAATGCAATTAATTGTGCGCTTCCTAGACATTTTTTAAAGAACATATAGATGTATTAATGCTTTTTTTTTTTCTTTAAATCATTCCAATTATTCCTTTACTGCTCTTTACTTGGTCTTATAAAAAGTGTGTATATAATGTTTGTACAAATTCCTAAAAATACACTCTGTTTGCTGTAGTGCCTTACGCTGATTTATCACGGTGTAAAAGTGAAATGCTTAAAAAGTCTGTTATAGTTTGAATGCCCCAACAGTTGTTGTATTTGTTGTAGATGGCAGTCCCGTTCAAGATCCCCAAAAAGAAGCAGCCGTCAGATCTGTGTCTCGACATGCAGTCTCCACTGTCTCGACTGCAGGACAGCAGCTCACACGCGGTAATAAAGCCCTCATCTGCACTGATGTCCATAGAATCGGCCTGGAAATATGTGTCTCATCTCAGCCTTTTTTCATGTAAAGCAGCTCTTTTAGTTTAAATACGTCTCGTCTCACAGAAGCAGTGGGGTTCGGTCGCTCTGAATGGAAGAACGCTTCAGAAATGCAGTTCTAATGGAAATGTGCTGCGGAGAGATTCTCAGAGGAGTGAATCTTTGAGGTAAGACCTCGGTAAACCGGGAACGTTTGGAAAGTGTCACTAGATGGAGCTGTTTATTCACTTTGAAAGATGTGTGTGTGTGTTCAGACTAGATTCACTGTTACACTAGGAATTATCATTTTTATAATCCTGTGTCTATATTCTCCAAGGCTGCATTTATTTGATTACAAATGCAGTGAAATGGTTATATTGTGAAATATTATTACTATTTAAATTAACTGTTTTCTATTGTGATAGATTTTAAAATCCAATTTATTCCTGTGATTCAAAGCAGAATTTCCTCAGTGTCACATGATCAATTGGGAATTATTTTAATATACTGGCTCAGTTATTATTGTTGCTAAATTATTATTAAGGACTCTTATTATTAATGTTGAAAGCAGTTTTTTTCCAGCTTAATATTTTCATGAAAACTATAATGCAGTTTTTTTTTTTTTTTTCAGAATTCTTTGATGAATAGAACATTCAAAAGAACCACATATTTTTTCAAAATAAAAGTCTTTTGAAACCTCATATATATCTTTACTTTCAATTTGAATAAATTTTAATGCATCCTTGACTTTTTTTTGTTACTTTTAACTTTTGAGTGGACTTCAACTTTGAAACACAGAAAAGAATAACATTTGAAAATAAATTCTGTTAGAAAACAGTTATTTTAAAATGTAATAATATTTCCCTGATTTTTATTTTATTTTTTAAAAATAAATGCAGCCTTGGAGGGCAAAAGACATGGCAAAAGACAAATCACAAACATCAAGAAAATCTTATTCGTTCCAAACTTTTGAGCTGCGAGGTACTATTTTTCATCTGTAAAGTTCAGAACCAAAACAATTCCCTACTCCAAGTATTAAAGTGTGTATATTTTAAGGAGTCAGACTTAACGGTTCGTTTTAGCAAGATGATAATGCGGGCAAAATTATCTATATAATTATATTGTAACAAGGATCTCACCTGCATTTAAGGTTTTTGCACACTGAGTCTGAAATTTTTGCAAGTTAAAAAAATAAATACAACCTCACGCTGTGTCATTTATTTCTATGTATTTCATTTATACACTGCCTTCGATTTTCTGCATTTTCAACATTTTGCTATGAAAGGATGACAAATAACAAAAAACAAAAGAGTGCATACAACATTTCAGACTTTTAGAGAGCAAAACATAATTAACAGTTGCATAATGACACATTTTATTTGTATCTGTGTCCATTTCTCTCTTGCAGACCCATCAGGCCGTCTCTCAGCGGTGAGCGGCGGGATCTTTCACCGGGCTCACGGACACGCACCTGCTCGGATAACATTCCCAGAGGAGCCACACGTGGACTGATCAGTTTTAAAATGAACAGACAACCGATCAAAATCAGCCCCATGCAGGGGAACAGGACATCCAATAAGGTGTCCGAGACGCCCGGTTTCAGAGCCCAATGTCAAACTCCCACCCCGGGGAGAGACTTCACAGGAAACAGCAGGTGAGAATCTGAGCCATGGCGTGCTGGTCTGTGTCCCTGATCTAGAGCTGGAGATTTCGGTTTGATCGAGTGGGTTTTATAACGTCTGTGTTTATTTGTTTCAGATGGAGACCCAAAAGAGCATCGGATACTCTTCTCTGCCATGATGAGAACCATACGGGCGCGTCTGAAAGCTCTTCGTTCAAGATCCATAGAGGTACATCCCTGTCTTATTTACGTATCGTTAATATAATATTTTATACTTTGGTGCTGGATATTGCATGCAACCCACACATTTTCCTTAGAAAACTTAAACCTATAGAATAAACTCAACCATAAATTTCAAATGAAATTGACTTCATACTAATTCTTGCCAAAAGCACAAAGACAATATAGCATGACTATCCGCATAATTCAGAAAGCGACTTGGGTTTTCCCTAATGAGTTGGATCGTTAAACAAAAGAAGCAGTTAAAGTAAACCGTAAACTTTGGCTGAGATATCTGCTGTAGATTATCAAGAAGCTAATGAGGGAAAATGCCCTTATTTTGTGGCTTTTCGAAGTCCCTGCATCTCTTAGTACCTTTAATGATCAGCTTTGTCTCTCTCCATTGTGCTTGGGGCAGTATGTTTAACATCTCGCAGCTGTCTCCTATCCTTTGACCCTCCTTCACTCCCTGCTCTACATAATATTGGACGGCGTCAGAGTTTTCCTGGCTTCAGATCGCTGATAAATAAACAAATGCTTAACTTTATGGATCTGTTAAAAATGGTCCTGCTTCTCGCTGGCTTTCTCTCTTATACTCTGTCTAGTTCCACGTCTCTGGGGAATTGGGCGATTTAGCCCCGTTTCATGGCTGATGTGACCTCCACCAAGGTGGAGGAATGATATTCGGTCAATAAGGCCGTTTTATATGTACTGGGGACTGCATAAAGAGAGAAAAAAAAAAACAGTTGTTTGGAGAAGTTTGTGCTGCTTGTAAAATCCTAGAGTTTCCTTTTTTATTATTTCACCATTTCATCTTAGGCCTGGATCCAGGGGAACTGGAGGAAGAGGAAACCGAAGGGACACAAGGCCACTCTCCGGTGAAAGAGGCACAGAGGTCGTCCACTTCAGAGGACACAGCGCACGTTTCACTGGAAGAGCGCAAATTAAAGTCAACCGGTTCTGTCGGTGACGTCTCTAAGGTGAGATGGTCTCTCTCCAACCTTAAATTACCACGACTGAGGTGCCTTGAGCAAGGCACTGAATGCCTAACTGCTCCCTGGGCACTTCGGCAAAAATGGCTGCCCACTACTCCATGTGTGTGTGTGTGTGTGTGCACTATGGATGGGATAAATGCAGAGCACTAATTCTGAGTTTGGGTCACCATACTTGGCCACATGTCACGTCACTTTCACTTTCATAGTAGGCTCATAAATATTCATCTGATCATATTTTTTTACAAATGCTTCTATGGCAAAGTTTTGGCTGATAAATATAAATTGGATCTGACATTGGTTTTATAACAGTCCTAGAGTGAATCAAAGAATGTCTCTGCTTGTTACCTAATTAATATTCATGAGGCAAACCTTCCTTGTAGTAGGGATTGTAAATATTTCATTAGGCCATAATAACATCATTGGTGATATTATACAAATCTTACTATAGCAAAGTGTTGGACCATAAATGCTAATTATTTTTACTTGTCTAATTAATATTCTCAAAAAGAAGTTTCACCAGGATTCATTTTCATTCATTTGGCCATACTGACGTTGGTAAAGAGTTAGTGAAGTTCAATTCCTACATGGCAAATTTGGAGGTCATAATTATTACGTATTCTGACTATCATGTATTTGTGGTTATGTTGGATCATACCACCTGGAATGATGTCTTGGCTCATAAATACAAATGAGGTCATACTGACCAACCAGTCATGCTACCTAATTAATATTCATGAAGCAAAGTTTGACCATAGAACAATCTAGTCTTGGCTCATAAATATGAAATAGGTTATACTGACATTGCCTCAAAACCTTCTAGGAGCTGTCATTCATTTTACTTACTATTCATGAATTGAGCCTTCACCATAGTACGGCTCATAAATATTAATTAGATCATAACAATTATTGGTACATCAGTGGTGATATTACAAATCCTACTATGGCAGAGTGTTGCTACTTATGCCTAGAGCATCCAAAGTCACCATAATATGAGTAGTACCTATTAGTTTATTCATACTGATGTTGGTTCTTAGAAATGTAAGATTCCGACTATGATTTACTGTTAGATCATGAATATTTAATTACTTTATGCTAAGGTTGCTTTGTAGCTTTTCTGAATATTAAAGAGCTGAACCTGTGCCAGTTTTGGACAGGGTGTTGTCTCACTCAGCTAGAGTTTAACTGTAACCTCTTTGTTCTTGTCCCTTCTGACTCTAGGAACGCTGCAAGCCAAAAACAAGAATGGGACTGTGTTGAATGAACAGTCTGTTTCGAAACTGTCCAATCATGAACCCAGGCCTCGCTCAGGCCGCTCTCTTCAGGAAGCTCCAGCTAGGCATCCGAGGACCTCTGGAGAAAGAGTTGCCCCCTCTGTGCCTGTTTAGAAAAGACATACTCCACTTCACCTCCAGAGGCCAAGAGCAAAGACCCCTTTGGGTCGTTTTACAGCAACAGACTGAGGAGGGAAGCCCCCAGTTTTCTACAAGACATACAAGAGATCCAAGCCTAGCTCCAACAGAGCCAAGTACGTTGTGACCTGTCTTTTTTCTTTCTTTCATATTATTTTTTCCATCACTTTCAGACATTGGTTTGAGTGCAAACTTGCCTTATTTAAACTTTCTTACCCTTCAGGGAGGCGGGTAGTGCGTTTAACAGCTTTTGCATGCCGTGTATGCCAGCTTACCCCCATAAATGCTTGGAAAAAAGTTTACATGCTGCCTTTGTCTTTAATGGAAGACCGTATTTCTTAAAAGCACTGATTGGCAGAGGCACCAGATCTTGTTTTTCCAAAATGGTCAGAAGGTCAAGATAACCCAACCTATAAGAGGTTTGTTTTAAAAAACAAATGCACCAATATTACAATACAATTAAGTTGATTATTTTTGTGTTTTGGGCTGATAAAAAGAAACAGATTTTAAAATTCTATAATGCATCACAGCATTATAACAAACATAAATGTACATGATGAAAAATGGATTTTCTAAAGATTACATTTAACGGTGTTGAAGTAAAAACAGGGAAGATGAGCATTTACAAATAAAACAATATTGTTTACCGCTAAATGAAAAAAATCTGTTTGAGAAATTGAGTGTGAACATAAAAAGAAAAAAAAGTAACTTTTTTTTTCTTAATGATAACTGCTATGGTACTTATACATTGTGCATCCCTAAAATAAATAATACACTTTCACCAATGAACAAAGAATCTAGAAAATCTCAATCTAGGTATCAAGATTGAGAAATATAGATCGAATGTGAACATAAAAAGATTTTAAAACTGAATTAACCATGCAAGTTTAAACAAAGGAAACCCTTAATTCCACCAATGGAAAAAGTGGAATCTAGATTTAAAAATGCAAACGGAGTCTGAACATAAAACGAGAGTAAAACCGAATTAGCAGGTAAAATAAAAGAAGCTTTTTCCAGTAACTTTTATTTACTGTGCATGCCTAAATAAAATAAACTTCCAACAACAGACGAAGTGGAATCTGGATTTAAAATGGAAACTGAATGTGAATGCAAAAAGAGAGTGAAAACTAATTAACCTAACAGGTAAAAAAAATAACCTTTTCCAATAACTCTTATGGTACAGATCTACAACCTATGCATCTAAATAAAATAGTAAACTTTCACCAGTGGACAAAGTCGAATCTGGATTGAAAATCGCAAACTGAGTGTGAACAGAAAAAGAGAATGAAACCAAATCAACCCCATCTGACAAAAAACTGCCTTTTCTGTGACTACATGACAGTTCTATTGTTATGGATGCAGCTTTTTTTTCTGAGCTGTCATTGGTTAAAGGATGTCCTCATAAAGATTAATGCCTTGCTAAGTGTGTGGTGTGCAGAATAGCAGCATTCACTCTCACAATCTAGATTACTGCAATCCTGACCTCAAGGTCTGGGTAAAGCCCATTACACCTCT